>NC_084478.1:68320431-68931428 GCF_027409185.1 Cynocephalus volans
TTTGTTACTGTAGATTTGTAATACAGTTTGAAGTCAGGACCTGTAACCTTTGGCTTTATATTTTTTGGTCAGGATTGCTTTGGCTCTTCGGGGTCTTTTGTTGTTCCATATTAATATTAGTTAGGATTGCTTTTCCTATTTCTGTGAAGAATGTCATTGGCATTTTGATGGGGGTCACATTGAATCTGTAGACTGCTTTGGGCAGTATGGACATTTTAACTATGCTAATTCTTCCAATCCATGAACAAGGAATGTCTTTCCATATATTGGTGTCCTCTTTAATTTCTTTCAGTAGTGATTTGTAGTTCTCATTATAGAGACCTTTCACCTCCTTGGTTAGATTTATTCCTAGGTATTTTATATTTTTGGTGACTATTGTAAATGGGCTTGCTTTCTTGATCTCTTTTTATTCTAGTTTGCTGTTGGAATATAAAAAAGCTACTGATTTTCGCATATTGATTTTGTATCCTGCAACCTTACTGAATTCGTTTATCAGCTCTAAGAGTTTTTTGATAGAGTCTCTTGGGTTTTCTGTATATAGAATCATGTCATCTGCAAACAGGGACAATTAGATTTCATCCTTTCCTGTTTGGATGTCCTTTATTTCTTTCTCTTGTCTAAGTGCTCTCTGGGTGGTACTTCCAGTACTTTGTTAAATAGGAGTGGTGAGAGTGGTCATCCTGGTCTTGCTCCTGTTCTTAAGGGAAAAGCTGAAAGCTCTCAGTATCATTCAGGATGCTATTGATTGGTTTGTCATATATGGCTTTTATTGTGTTGAGATAGTTTCCTTTTGTACTTAATTTGCTGAGAGTCTGTATCATGAAAGGATGATAAATTTTGTCAAGTGCTTTTTCTGCATCTATTGAGATAATCATATGGTTTTTGTCCTTGATTTTGTTGATGTGGTGTGTCACATTTATTGACTTGCATATGTTGAACCATCCTTGCATTCCTGGGATGAATCCCACTTGATCATGGTGTATAATCTTTTTGATGTGTTGCTGTATTCTGTTTGCTAGTATTTTGTTGAGGATATTTGTGTGTCTATGTTCATCAAAGATATTGGCCTGTAGTTTTCCTCCTTTGTTGTAACTTTGTCTCGTTTGGGTATCAAGGTGATGCTGGCTTCATGGATTGAGTTTGGGAAAATGGTTTCTGTTTAAATTTTTTGGAACAGTGTGGAAAGAATTGGTATTAATTCCTCTTTAAAGGTTTGGTGGAGTTCAGCAGTAAAGCCATCCAGTCCTGGGCTTTTCTTTGTTGGAAGATTTCTGATTACTGCTTCAGTCTCATTGCTCGTTATTGGTCTGTTCAGTTTTTTCTTTGTCTTCCTGGTTCAGTCTTGGTAGTTTGTATGTATCCAGAAATTTATCCATTTCCTTTGGGTTTTCAGATTTGTTGGCATATAGTTGTTCATAGTAATCTCTAATGATTCTTTGCATTTGTGTGGTATCAGTTGTGATAACTCCTTTTCCATTTCTGATTTTTGTTATTTGGGTCTTCTCTCTTCTTTTTTTAGTTAGTCTGACTAGTGTTTTGTTCATTTTGTTTATCTTCTCAAAAGACCAACTGTTTGTTTCATTGGTTTTTTTTGTATCATATTTTTGGTCTCTATTTCATTTAGTTCTGTTCTGATTTTAATTATTTCTTTCCATTTACTAACTTTAGAATTGGATTGTCCTTGTTTTTCAAGCTCTTTGAGGTGTAATGTTAGGTTGTTTATTTGAAGTCTTTCTATTCTCTTGATGTAAGCAAGAGAATTGCAATAAACTTTCCTTTTAGTACTGCTTTTGCAGTATCCCATAGGTTGTGGTGTGATGTGTTTTTACCATCATTAGTTTTAAGAAATTTTTTCATTTCTTCTTTGGCTTCTTCTTTAACCCATATGTCACTCAGGAGTATATTGTTTAATTTCCAAGTATTTGCATGATTTCCAAAGCTTTGTTTGTTATTGATTTCTAGTTTTAATCCATTGTGGTATGAGAAGGTGCATGGAATGACTTCAATTTTTTAAAATTTGTTGATACTTGATTTGTGACCTAATATGTGACCTATCTTGGAGAATGTTCCATGTGCTGATGAGAAGAATGTATATTCTCTAGTTGTTGATGAAATGTTCTACATATATATATATATATATGCATATACGTGTGTGTATGTGTGTGTGTGTGTGTGTGTGTGTATACATACATACAGAGAGAGAGAGAGAGAGAGAGAGAGAGAGAAAACAAACAAGTCCATTTGGTCTAAAGTGTAGTTTAAATCCTGTGTTTCCCTGTTGGTTTATTGCCTAGATGATCTGTCCACTGCTGAGAGGGTGGTGTTCAGGTCCCCAACTATTACTGTATCAAGGTCTATCTCTCTCTTTAGGTGCAATAATGTTCACTTTACAAGTCTGGGTGCACTGATGTTGGGAGCATATATATATTGTTATGTCTTCTTGGTGGGTAGATCCCTTTATCATTATATAATGGTCTTCTTTGTCTCTTTTTAAAGTTTTTGGTGTAAAGTCTGTTTTATCTGACATAATAATAGCTACTCCTGCTCGTTTTTGGCTTCCATTTGCATGGTATATCTTTTTCTATCCTTTCACTATTAGTTAGTGAGAGTCTTTACAGGTGACGTGAGTTTCTTGTATGCAGCATATAGTTGGGTCTAGTTTTATAATCCAGCCAGCTACTTGATGTCTTTTGAGTGGAGAGTTCAATCCATTAACATTTAGCATTGCTACTGAAAGTTATTGTCTAACTCCTGTCATTTAATTGCCTTTTTATGGTTGTTTTGAGTATCTTTTGTTCCTTTCTTTCCCTGTTGTTCTTTGACTTCAAAGTTTGTTGGTTTTCTGAGGTGGCACGGTATATAGTTTTTTCTTCTTTCTCACTTGCCCATGTGTTCTATCAGTGGGATTTATTCTTCCTAGTGTATTCATGGTTGTTGTTGTTGTTGTTGTTATTATTATTATTATTGTTATTGTAATTACTGGATTCCAAGTGTAGAACTCCCTTGAGAGTTTCTTGTATGGTTGGTCATCTGGCACTGAATTCCCATAGTTTTTGTTTTTCTGGGAAATACACTATATCTTTTGCACATCTGAAGGGTAGTCTTGCTGGCATACTATTCTTGACTGGCAGTTTTTTTTCTTTTAGTACTTTAAATATATCATCTCATTCTCTTCTGGCTTGCAGGGGTTCTGCTGAGAAGTCTGTTGTTAGTCTGATGGGGACTTGGTGTTTCTCTCTTGCTTTTTTTAGGATTCTCTCTTTATCTTTGACTTTTGCCAGTTTAACTACAATGTTTCTCAGAGAGGACCTTTTACAATTGAATCTGTTTACGGATCTTTGAGCTTCTTGAATCTGGAAATCCATCTCTCTAGCAATACCAGGGAAGTTTTCTGCTGTCATCTCATTGAATAGGTTTTCAATGATTTTTTCTTTTTCTTCCCCTTCTGGAATCCATGATTCAGATGTTTGTATGCTGGGGGCTGTCCGATAGCTCTCGAAGATTTTCTTCATTTTTCAAATTCCTTTTGCTTTTTTCTTTTTTGTCTGCTTGGGTTATTTCAAAAACACTACCTTCAAGGTCAGGAATTATTTCTTCTGCTTACTCTTGCCTGCTGCTAAAGCTCTTGAACGTAGTTTTTATTTCATTGACTAAGTCTTTAAGTTCTAAGAGTTCTGCCACATCCTTTTTTATGGCATTAATCTCTTTGCAGATTTCCTCCTTCATATCTTGGATTGTTTTTCTCATTTCATTGTGTTGTCTATGTGTCTCTTCTTGTATCTCACTGAGTTTCCTTAAGATTGTTGCTCGGAATTCTTTTTCAGACATTTCAAGGTTTTCTTGTAGGTTAGGATCTTGTATTTGAGAGTTACTGCATTCCTTTGGGGGTGTCATAGTTTCTAGTTTTTCTCACATTTCTAGTATCCCTACGTTGATGTTTGGTTATCTGGTGGAGCAGTTGCTTCTCCAATTACTCAAGTGTCTTTTGAGGAGAGAGTCTCTCCTGAAGATTTGTTTTATGCTGCCTGTTGGGTGCAATGTTTCAGGTTTGATTCCAGGTAGACTCTATAGTCCAGGGAGTTTCAGGAATGCTCAGGTGTTCTGGGAAGAGTCAGCCAACTGGGGGGTACTGACAAGTGTGGTGTGACTGAAGGGGACAGGGGCCATGTGGAGTGAGGCTCCTGGTACTGTGGCCTAGCAGCGCTGGGCTCCCATAGTGGGAGCTGTGAGGGGCAGAGTTCTGGAGGCTGTGGCCTGGTGGTGCAAGCTTCCAGTCACTTAACCACATGGGGAGGGACTACAGAGGGTGCAGCTGGGCAGCGGCCATATGGGGCAGTGCTCTCGTGGCAGCTGCCTGGTGGCCTACAGCTTCCAGGAGGGAAAACATGCAGGGCGGGGCTCCAGAGGCTGTTGCCCAGTGGCTTGAGGCTCTTGTGGTGGGGGGAGGTGGAGGCTTCTGGGGCTGCTGTTCATCAGTTCAAGCCTCCTGGGTCAGGAGCTGCAAGGGGCTGGTCTCCTGGGGCTGGTGCCGAGCCAGTATATACCTCCTTTGGGTATACACCAGTAGTGGGATGGCCAGATCATGTGGTAGTTCTATGTGTAGTTGTTTGAGAAGCCTCCATATCATTTCCCATAGTGGCTGTACAAATTTACATTCCCACCAGCAATGTGCAAGAGTTCCCCATTCTCTGCATCCTCACTGGCATTTGTGGTTGTCTGTCTTTTTGATAATAGCCATTCTAACTGAGGTGAGATGATAGCTCATTGTGGTTTTGATTTGCATTTCTCTGATGATTAGTGATGTTTAATATATTTTCATATACCAGTTAGCCATGTGCATGTCTTCTTTTGGAAAATGTCTATTTAGGTTGTTTGCCCATTTTTTAATTGGATTACTTTTTTTTACTATTGAGTTGTTTGAGTTCTTTGTATATTCTGGATATTGATCCCTTGTCAGACGCATAGTTTGCAAATATTATCTCCCGTTCTGCACGTTGTCTCTTCACTATGTTGACTGTTTCCTTGGCTGTGCAGGAGCTTTTTAGTTTGGTATAATCCCATTTATTTATTTTTGCTTTTGTTGCCTGTGCTTTAGAAGTCTTACCCCTAAAACCTTTGCCCAGTCCTTTGTTCTGAAGCATTTCCACTGTGTTTTTTTGTTCTAGAAGTTTTATAGTTTCAGGTCTTACATTTAAGTCTTTCATACATTTTGAGCTGATTTCAGCATATGGTGAGAGATAGGGGTGTAGTTTCATTCTTCTACATATGGATCTCCAGTTTTCCCAGCACAATTTATTGAAGAGACTGCCCTTTCCCCAATGTATGTTCTTGACTCCTTTGTTGAAAATCAGTTGGCTGTAGGTATGTGGATTTATTTCTGGATTCTCTATTCTGTTCCATTGGTCTTCGAGCCTGTTTTTGTGCCAGTACTGTGCTGTTTTGATTACTATAGTGTTGTACTGTATTTTGAAGTCAGGGAGTGTGATGCCTCCCACTTTGTTCTTTTTGCTCAGGATTCCTTCGTCTATTCAGGATCTTTTGTTTTATATAAATTTTTAAACTTTTTCTAGCTCTGTGAAGTTGTCATTGGTCATTTGGTGAGAATTGCATTGGATCTGTAGATCACTTTGAGTAGTATGGTCAGTTTGGCAATATTGGTTCATCCAATCCATGAGTATGGGATGTATTTCCATTTCTTTGTGTCTTCCTTAATTTCTTTAATCAGTGTTTTATAGTTTTCCCTGTAGAGGTCTTTCATCTCCTTTGTTAAATGTATTCCTACGTATTTTTGTTGTTGCTGTTGCTATTATAAATGGGATTGCTTTATTGATTTCTCTTTCTGCTAGTTCATTGTTGGTGTATAGAAATACTACTGATTTCCATATTTTGATTTTATATCTTGCAACTTTAGTGAATTTGTTTATCAGGTCTAGGAGCTTTTGGTAGAGTTTTTAGATTTCTCTCTATATAAAATCATGTCACCTGCAAACAGAGACAATTTGACTTCTCACTTTTAAATTTGGATGCCCTTTATTTCTTTTCCTTGCCAAATTACTCTGGCTAGGACTTCCAGGACTATGTTGAATAAAAGTGGTGAGAGTACCGAGCTGCTGCAGGAAGCACCCAGGGCTCCCAAGCCAGGGCTCTGGGGGGGTGGGGGCAAGGGCCTCGGCCATGCCCCCCCAAAACCCACAACCAGCCCAGGAATGACCACCGAGCTATCACCGGAAGTGCCCCAGGCTCCCGAGTTGTGGTGGGGGGGCCAAGGGCCTCAGCCACACTCCCCTGACATCTGCAACCAGCCCAGTGAGGACCACCAAGCCACCACTGGAAGGCCCCGGTCTCCCAAGCCAGGGAAGTGGGGGGGCTGAGGGCTTCAGCCACACCCCCCCCGACATCTGCATCCAGCCCAGCAATGACCATGCCAATGCTGGAAGCCCCCTGGTCTCCCCTGCAGGAATGAGGGGGGTGCTGCAGGCCTCAACCATGCCCCCCTTCTTCCTCCTTCTCCCACCCTATTTCCTTCCCCCTTCCCCTCCCTCCTTCCCCCCAACTGCTCCACAGCAGTATCTTAGGGTGTAAAAAATATATATTGATAAATAAATAAACAGCAAAAATTAAATAAATAAATAAATAAAAGAAAGAAAAAAATAAGAAATAAAAGTGGTGAGAGTGGCCATCCTGGTCTTAGTCCAGTTCCTAGAGAAAACACGTTCACCTTTTCCCTCTTCAGTTTAATGTTAGCAGTGGGTTTGTCATGTATAGCCTTTACTGTATTAAGATAATATCCTTCTGTACCTCATTTAAGAGTTTTATCATAAAGCAATGTCGAATTTTATCAAATGCTTTTTCTGCATCTATCCAGATGATCATACGATTTTCGTCTTTCATTCTGCTGATGTGATATATCACGGTTATTGATTTGTGTATGTTGAACCATCCCTGCGTCCCAGAGATAAATCCCACATGATCATGGTGTATCATTTTTTCAATGTCCTGTTGGATTTGGTTTGTTAGTATTTTACTGAGGATTTTTACATCTGTGTTCATCAGGGATATTGGCCTGTAGTTTTCTTTTTTTGTCGTGCCCTTGCCTGGTTTTGGTATCAGAGTAATGCTGGCCTTGTAGTACGAGTTTAGAAGAGTTCCGTCTTCTTCAATTTTTTGAAATAGTTTATGAAGTATTGGCATTAGTTCTTCTTTAATTGTTTGGTAGAATTCAGCAGTAAAGCCATCTGGTCCTGCGCTTTTCTTCGTTGGAAGACTTTTTATTACTGATTCAATCTCATTCCATGTTATTGGTCTATTCAGGTTTTCTATTTCTTCTTGGTTCAGTTTTGGTAGGTCATATGTGTCCATAAATTTACCCATTTCCTGCAGGTTGTCAAATTTATTGGCATATAGTTGTTCATAATCATCTCTAATGATCCTTTGTATTTTGGTGGTATCAGTTGTAATGTCTGATTTTGCATTTTTGATTTTATTTATTTGGGTCTTTTTTCTTCTTGGTTAGTCTGGCTAATGGTTTGTTGATTTTGTTTATCTTTTCAAAAACCCAACTTTTTGTTTGATCTTTTGTATTATAGTTTTAGTCTCCATTTAATTCTGCTTTGATTTTTATTATTTCTTTCTTCTACTTATTTTGGGTTTGGTTTGTTCTTGTTTTTATAGTTCCTTGAGGTGCATTATTAGGTGGTTTATTTGAACTATTTCTATTTTTTTTTTTAATCTAAGTGTTTATTGCTATAAACTTTCCTCTCAATACTGCTTTGGCTGTATCCCATAGGTTTTGGTATGCTGTGTTTCTGTCTTCATTTGTTTCAAGGAATTTTTTGATTTCCTTCTTAATCTCTCCTTTGACCCATTGGTCATTCAGGAGCATGTTGTTTAATTTCCATATATTTGTGTATTTTGAAAGTTCCTCTTGTTATTGATTTCTAGTTTCATTCTACCATGGCCAAAAAATGCTTGATATGATTTTGTTTTTGTTGAATTTGTTGAGATTGGTTTTGTGGCCTACCATATGGTCAACCTGGAGAATGTTCCGTGTGCTGTTGAATAAAATGTATATTTTGAAGCCATTGGGTAAAATGACCTGTAAATATCTGTTAAGTAAGGCCATCTGGTCTATAGTGGCTTTTGTTCGTTTGTTTGTTTCTGTTCTTGCTCCTCTACCACCACCCCCCTGCCACGTTTCTCCCAGAGACAACCTTTGTGTTTTTCTTTAAAAAAAAAAAGAAATCATTAAAACAAATATCACATCAACACTGCTTAGAAACTTTAAATGGCTTTTTTGTTACCATGGATGAGAAAAATGCTTGTCCATCCCATAGGGAGATGAATAGGTAAAATGTCATAAATACACACCACGCATTATCTGTGGATGGCAACGTGGACATATCTTAAAAGCACACGGCTCAGTGAAAAAACTTTTAAAAATCTGATGGATACTTATGCTTCCAGCCATGATGGATTAACAGGAACCAGATTTACTCTTCCACCTAAATACCTATAAACCAAAAGCACGATAAGGTTTTACATCATGACACCTCCTGCCACACAGGACAGTGATCCCTGAGGGAAGGGAACCTAACCAGGTGAGCCCTCCGATTGCCCAATTCCCCCAACTTCTTGCCTAGATAGAGCTTACAGGCTGCAGCACAGGGAGACCGAACACAAACAGAGCCCGATGAACAACCTGAGTGAAGGAGACAGAGCTGAGAATTCAGAGAGGCCAATATGACTAGAATTTGCTGGGAGTGATGCAGGGGAGAGAGCTGAACAGAGAGGCAGGCAGCTCTGGAGAGCTTCAGAGCTTTCCCTTCTGGATGCAGTATATGAGAAAGGGGGAGTGCGGGTAGATAACTTCCAGTTTCTGGAGCGAGTAGCTGTGTGGATGATGGTGCCACTTACTGAGATTGTGAAGATGGGGGGGAAACAAGAGGGATGGGAATGTGTGAGTGTATGGGAGGGGTGAGTGTGCCAAGTGACGGGTTTTAGACGGGCTCATGGTGAGGAGCCCTTAGGACCTCCCAGTGGAGATGTCATGTAGGAGGGTGAATGTATGCACTTGGACCTCAGAAGTGAAGTTCAAACTGGGGTTGTAGATTTTGGAGTTGCTCGCATGTAGCAGTTTATCAACGCTTTCATGTGTAGGGTCTGGTCATCTCCCACAGAGGGCATGTTACAGAGAGAAGAAGGGCTAAAGAGACACAGGCAGCTGACAGGGGAGGTTGATTTACAACAGCTGAAGAAAGCCATAGAGCCAGGCAGAATTGATATTGGTCACAGGAGAGTGGAAGCTGTGGTCCTAGCAATAGCTTCCATTCATACACAGGGGTCTTGGGAAGGCTGATATGAAAACGAATATAAAAATCCACTACGGATTTTGCAAAAAGTCCAGGTTCAATTTGAGATGGGACCATAGTATTTTCTGCCTCCAAAGCAGTTTCCCCAGCCATCCTGGAAGCGTAGCAGCGTGTGTGGCTTTGGGTAGGACCCGCTTCCTGTGCTCTCCATGTTGCATGTTGAGAAACCAGGCCCAGAGAAGTCGAGTGACCCGAGCGGCCTCACACAGCTAGCGCCAGAGGGGCTGGTCACTCCATCCCTGGGATTCTGAAGCCCAGCCTAGCTTCTTTCCGCAGGCCCCAGCCCTGGAAGGAACCAGGGCAAACACCGCCTCTGAACCAGGGCTTGCCATGGCTCAGACACACAAAGTGCCTGATTGTCCTGACTGCTGCAGCGGGCCCCAGGAAGGCCTCAGGGGCCGCGTGATTGCCACTCCTACGGTAGAGGCCTGGCGGTGGGAGCACAGAGCAGACCCCCAAGGAGCAATTTCCACACCTGCATGGATCCACATGGAGCAAGCAGAGGGTGGGGCTGGGGCACCTCTACCTGTGTCCTCCTGAATGCAGAGCATGAGCTTAGGCCTCCCGGAACACGAATCTCATTGGTTTGGGACAGATGTTGGGGTGGGGGAGGTCTGTCACTCCGACGGAGGCGGGGAGGGTGCCTCAGTCCCCAGGCCAGCACTAGCAGAATGTGGGCTTTCGGAGGCGGGAAGGTCCAGGCCCAAATTTTGCATTTTCTGTTTACTGGCTCTGTGGCGTTGTCTAGTTCGTGCACGGTGTCTGTGCCTCAGCTTCCTCATCTGTAAAATGGGCATGCTGACATCTACCTCCCAGAGCTGCTGTGAGAAGAAGACAAGCCCCAGCACAGATCCCGCTGTGACAGAAGGAGCTGCATACCTTTATGCAGCTGAGGATGCAGATGTTCCCAGTGTGCCCGAGGGCCGGCCATAGAGATGGATAGCGGAGGGGAACACAAAGGGAACTGCCACCCTCTGACCATTTCCTGGTCCTGCAGGCAGGTTGGGGAGTTCCACTTGTTGCAGTTAGAGACCCAGCTAGAGACCTCTTTCACTGTGACCTAAGGGGTCATGCTGGGGAAGTGGGGCATAGCGTATCCCAGACCAGGCTGGAGGAGCTTGGGTGAAAGGGCAGGGCTGGACTGAGAAGCACTGTGCAAGTGGGGGGATTGAAGGAAGATGATTGGGTGGGTCGAGCCGCACTGCAGGATATGAATGTGCGCGCCTGCGGTCGGCGGCGAAAGAGGGGTGAGGGGAATCTGGCGGGAAGAACGCCCACCCACCCACCCGCGGAATCGCATGCGCACTGGGGACCTGGAGGAAAGGGCTTTTGTTGGGAAAGTGGGCGGCTGGAGGGGCCCGCGCATGCGCAGGCTACCCAGCCGCTGGGGGTGCGCGGAGAAAAGGGGCGGGGTGGTCGGAGCTGCTGTGCTGGCAGCAGTAGGCGAGGGCGCGGCTGCGGGGTTCCTGGTGCTGAGGACGGACGCCATTGGAGCCCCAGGGAAGGTAAGGATCCAACCCCAGACAGGACCGGGAGAGGGCGAGTGGCACCCGACATGCTGCGTCCTCCTCCCACCTCCGTTTCTGAACAAAGCCCAAGCACTCAGAACCGGAACCCCATTAGACCCAAGGTCTGGATTGGAGCCGCCCACCCCCCATCACCATCACCATCACCATCAGACTCAGGCGCCCCTATCCGAGCCCTACTTATACCAGAGCCCACGACCCCAACCTTTCAGTAGCAGACCCGTGTGCCCCGAGCTGAGCTTCCTTAGACCGGAGGCCCCACCCCCACCCCAACCACTCCTAGATCACTCCAACCGAGCTGACCGCTTGCCCCCTTCCTGGAGTTCTAGTCCTTGGAGTGGAGATCTACAGCGCTCCAATTCGAGCCTCGCTTAGGTCCGAGGTCCCCACCCCGTCCGTCCCTAGCGCTCCAGTATGAGCTCAACCTAGAATGAAATCAGCTGAATCCCCCCGCCGGGACCTAGCGGGAAGATCCCTGGGATTCAGTTACCCAGATCTTTCCGCTGTCCCTGTTGCCTGGGCCCTCGCATCTGCTCCCCCTTCATCCCGCTTTTGGTTTTCCCTGTCTCAGTGCATCCCCTTTGGGACTCTTGGGACCCAAGCTCTCCAGTACACCCCTATTCAAATCTAGTCTCTGGAATCGGGAGCCTGCCCGCGTCCTAAACTCCCCTTTTGGTGCGAGGTCTCCTTGACCTCCGCTGTCTCCTTCCTAGGGCTCTGTCCCTGACTGAGTCTACCCCCCGCCCCCCCCCCACCTCGTACTAGTGGGTCCTGCCTAGTAACCTGATTTCGGCCCCTCACCTCCCGGGCGATCCCGCCTCCCACTGGATCCCTGCCCCTCCCCCTGGGCTCTCAGGCTGAGCTCTCTTCTCCATGGGACGCGCAGCATGGCTGAGGGAAGCTACAGCGTGGAATCGGAAAACTACAATGTTGAAGACATGGATGAGGGCAGCGACGAAGCCGGGGAGGAAGAGATGGTGGAAGGAAACGACTATGAAGAATTTGGAGCTTTTGGTGGCTATGGCACCCTCACCAGCTTCGACATCCATATCCTCAGAGCCCTTGGTAGCTTGGGTCCAGGCCTTCGCATCTTAGCGGTGAGGCTCCTCTTGGCCACCTGCTTGCCCTGGGCCTTCTCCCCAGTGCAGGAAGGTGGAGGCAGGAGAGGGTTTCGTGGGGAAGGACTGCCCAGCTTCCCCGAGCCTTCCCTCTCCTGCTCAGAGGAGGGGGGTTTGGGAAGGTCTCGGGGTGGTCAGGGCTGGCTTCTGGGAGGACGCCGGCCAGCACAAGGAAACAGAATGCAAGTGTGTAGAGTCGTCTGCCTTCCCCCACCCTTCTCTCTCTGGCCTTGCAGAATGAGCCCTGGGAACTGGAAAACCCTGTGCTGGCCCAGACCCTGGTGGAGGCATTGCAGCTGGATCCGGAAACACTTGCCAATGACACAAACACCCGTGCTGCCAACGTAGCCCGCGCCGCTGCCTCCAACCGTGCTGCTCGGGCCGTGGCCGCTGCTGCCCGTAGCTCCTTCAATCAGATGGTCGCTAACCACTGGTTGGCCACACAGCAGGCCTCAGGAGACGATACCCAGCCCATGACATATGCTGAGGCTCAGGGGACCACCCCCAGGGCACTCCTTGCTTCTCGGCAGAGCTCCCAGATGTCAGTCACCCGTGAAATGGCTGCCCCCAGGGCTCCGGCAACCTCCACACAGTCCCAGACAGCCTCCCAGGCCCAGGAGGCAGCTACTGAGGAGGGCCCTAGTACTGCCTGTACTTTCTCTCAGGCACCACGTGCCAGGGAGATGGATGCCACTCGGCCCAAGACAGCCTGCCTGGGTCCGAACGATGGCTTTGATTTCACTCAGCCAGCAGGTGTCAGTGGCATGGCCTTCCCCCGCCCCAAGAGACCTGCCCCGGCCCAAGAGGCTGCCACAGAGGGCCCCAGTGCTGCCTCCGGTGTGCCCCAGGCAGCACCTACCAGGGAGGTGGCAGCCACCCGGCCCAAGGTGACCAAGTCTGGGAAGGCTCTGGCCAAGACTCGGTGGGTGGAGCCTCAGAATGTCGTGGCAGCAACTGCTGCTAAGGCTAAGATGGCCACAAGCATCCCCGAGCCTGAGGGTGCAGCTGTCACTGCCCAGCACAATGTTGAGCCCTGGACCAGGATGGGAGGCAAGAGGACGAAGAAGGTGAGATCTCCCTGCCCTGTCCACCACCTCCTTGCTCCTCTCCCTTCCCGCTCCTCTCCTCTCCTCCCTCCTCCCTTCTCCCTTCTCCTCTACTCCCTTCTCTCTTCTTTTCTGCTCCCTCCTCCCTTCCCCCTTCTCCTCTCCTCTCCTCTCCTCTCCTCTCCCCACCCTTCTGCTCCCCTCCCCTCCTCTTCCTTCAGCTCGTCCATGTTTCCCCAGCACAAGTTTGCTGAGCACGTTTTTACCCCGCGTAGTTCCTTCTCTCGGGACCGGTGGGAGAAGAGGTTGGCTCAGTGCCTGGCACTTAGTAAGCACTCAGCACATGTTAGTCGCTGCCTGTACTGCTCTTATTTCCAAGTACCCGCCCTGGTCGAGGCATGTGCTGTGCCGGGCGATTTTGCACAGGGAGGCCGGTAGCCCTGGGTCTCCCCTCTCTCTCATGATACAGTCTAAGCATCTGGATGACGAGTGTGAGAGCAGCGAGGAGGAGAGAGAGCTTCCTACGGTCCCGCCGACCTGGAGAGCATCACAGCCCCCGCTGACCGTGCGGGCTCCGTTAGCCCCTCGGCCCCCGACGGCCCTGAGGTCCCGGGTACCCTCAAGGCACGTACTGTGCCTGCCCCCCCGCAACGTGACCCTTCTGCAAGAGAGGGTAAGAGGTCTGCCCTCCCCCACCTCCTTCCTCTCCTCCCTTTTGGGCCAGTTCTCTGTGATCACCCATGCCTTGACGTCCTCGTGGGTTCCTCCTCCTCCAGGCAAATAAGTTAGTGAAATACCTGATGATTAAAGACTACAAGAAGATCCCCATTAAGCGCTCAGGTAGGCATCCTGTACTCCCTCCGCCAGCCCCACTCTGTGGGCATCCCTTTGCTCATGTGCCCCCACCCACCAGGCCATGGCTGGTCCCTCCATTGCCGCAGGACGGGGTTCTGACTGTGTCCCCCTCAGCAGGGCTGACCAAGGGGCTGCAGCTCTGTGGCCCCTGCTCAGCTCAGGTGCTTTCTCCCACCCTCCGACTCCCGCAGACATGCTGAAGGATGTCATCCGAGAATACGACGAACATTTCCCTGAGATCATTGAACGAGCGACTTACACTCTGGAAAAGGTGGGTGCAGGGATGGGTGCGCAGCTGTGTGGAATGAGAGCGGTGGGGAAGCCTACAGCCCCTCCAGGCCCAGTTTCAGTACTGCCGGTCCTGGAGCCTTCCCCAGCCTCTCCACCTGAGAGCTTCCACTGTGCCGGCAGTTTGACGTGTATTGCTTCCCTCGCTGCCTCTCGCTCTTGTGCTCTCTGAGTGTCTCACTGTCTCGTGAGGTGAGTCTCCTTGGCTCTGTCAGGGCCAGAGCTCCCACGGGGCAGGTCCTCCGTGTCCTCTCCTCTTCCACCCATGCCCTCGAGTTTGGGTTACCTGCCGAGCAACAGTCCTTCCCCGAGGAACAGTCAGAATTGACTGACTGCCTGCAGGATGCCCAGCATGGGGTTCTGATCTCACACTCTGGTTTCTCCCCGCTGTAGAAGTTTGGGATCCACCTGAAGGAAATCGACAAAGAAGAACACCTGTATATTCTTGTCTGCACACGGGATTCCTCAGCTCGCCTCCTTGGAAAGTAAGAGAGGGCAAGAGGGTTGTGGCCTTCCTCGATGATGCCCCTTCCCTGCCCACATCCTCTCAGAGAAACAGGAAGGCACGGCTCCCACACACAGTTCGTGGTGCCCAGTGACTGCCGGATGAAAGGGATGATAGTAGGGCCTGGGAGGAGGCCTTGCGGCCATTGGGGTTTCACCCAAACCCCCGAAGCTTCCGAGGAGAGCAGCTTGCCTCTTCCTACTGCGTGCCTGACCTGGACGTGGCAGAGCTCTCCTCAAGGGAGAGCTTACTGTTGAGTGTAGATCCCGATGCAGGAAGGGCAGGAAGGGTTTGGACATGCCTCTGGACGCACCTTTGCCGCGGGCCGAGCATTTGCCCCCTGCCTCACCCTGTCCTCTGCAGAACCCTGGGAGGGAAGTATTAGTCTCCACGTTTTATGGATGAGGTGGTTAAGTCTCAGGCGGAGGTATAAACTGTGTGCAAGCGGGTAGCGAGGCAGGCGTATCACTGGGAGGAATTCACGCCTAGCCGGGACGTCTGGGAGAGGCTAGTTGGGTGAGCTGGCCGTAATCTCTAGGGCAAATGGCTGCTAGACAGGATCCCTCTTTCTACACCTTTAGGACCAAGGACACTCCCAGGCTGAGTCTCCTCTTGGTGATTCTGGGTGTCATTTTCATGAATGGCAACCGTGCCAGTGAGGGTGAGTGGCTGGACCTGCAGCTGGGGGACGCCCACCTTCTCGTCTTCGTGTGCCAAACTCTTGTACCTCATCTCCCCCGCAGCTGTCCTCTGGGAGGCACTACGCAAGATGGGACTGCACCCTGGGTATGATTGGCCTCTCTCAGCACCTGCCCCTCACTGCTGTCCTCCAGCGAAAGAGGTCCCGGGATTGCAGTAGCCTGGCGGTGTGGTGCAGGGGAGTGGGGCACCGTGGGCTGGGTAGAGCACAAAGGGTCTCGCCAGGGTGGATGGGGAAATGGTTTGGAACTCTCAGCCCCCTCCCCGCTCTCTGTCGCTCGGTGAGATCTAAGAGAGATAGTCAGAGTTCGGGGCTCCACCAAACTCCTACCTAGCACATCCCTGGGTGATACGTGGTAATGTACATAACTTCAGTCATCTGGCCTCTGCTGCATGCCCAGGTTTCCATGGCGATGCCCCGTGAGCTGGGAAACTGGTAATCATGCTGGGGAGTGCCCCTGACCACATCCGGGCACTGCCGCCAGCACCGGCTCTCGTCATGGATTCTTTTCCTTGCCCTCAGGGTGAGGCACCCTTTCCTTGGCGATCTGAGGAAGCTCATCACAGAAGACTTCGTGAAGCAGAAGTAGGTGTTGCCTGAGCTAACTGCGCCTCACACTCGCGTGTTCCTTGTGTGCGAGAACACAATGACTGGGAAAGCCATTCCCTATCCCGGATCTTACATTGGAGGGATGGGTGCTTCGGGTGCGGATCTGGGCAGGGGTGGGGGCATGTGCGTGTGTGGGGAGTAGAGTGCTGGGGCGGTCTTGGGGAAAGTGAGCACACATTGACTGAGAACACAGTGCAGGGTATTCTCCATGTCATTGGGCGCCTGCCCTGGAGGCTGTCACAGGAATTTCCCCTAAGGGTCCTGGGGCTCAGACAAGGGAAGTCTCTGAGTGTGGCCCACAGCTGGTAAGGGCCACAACCCAGCCCTCCTGACTTTGTGGCCAGGGCCCACCCTATCCTTGGTCCTTGGAGACCAAGTGAGCACTCGCCCAGGCACACACATGTGCACACTCAGGAATTTAGGAGTACGCATGGAGCACGCTGCCCTTGGCTGACTGCTTCTTCCTTTCCAGTGGTTTTCTAGGATGGACCTTTCTGGGACTTGCTTGACCCGGCCGCAGATAAGATCCTTGGGGTGGGGTGTGCTCAGAGCAGGGGGCCTGAAGAATGGCTCCTCTGTTTACAACACACCCGACAGGAATCTGGGGTCACTGTGACGAGGGGCGCAAAACTTGTGGCCTCCCTATGAACAAATGCCCTACACGTGTCCACCCCCCCCAACCTCCACGTGGCTTCCGGGCAGGACCAATGGCTGAGGCTTGGAAGGCTTCACTATTGCAGGCGGGAGTCCTGGGAGGGAGGCCAGGGCTGGAGAGGCAGGCGATCCTCTTCCAGGAACTGAGCTGCAGCATTGGGTTGAGGAGGGGCCCCCGGAACCCATGGGTTCAACAACAGGTCTTCTGGGCTAGGAGCAAAGTTTCTTTTCCTCTCACACTAAGGTACCTGGAATACAAGAAGATCCCCAACAGCAGCCCGCCTGAGTATGAACTCCTGTGGGGCCTGCGAGCCCGCCACGAGACCAGCAAGATGAGGGTCCTGAGATTCATTGCTCAGGTAATGGAGAGCCTCTGTCGGGTGCCATGCACTGGGGGTGGTTTGCTTTTCGGTCGCGGCGTCATTCCTGTTATCCCGCATCTCCAGCGAGGGTACCGAGGCCCGGAAAGGTTCTTGTATCTTGTAGCTCATACGAGTTCTCCCATGAACTTGTGAGTGTGAGGGGTGGGGCAAAACCCTGGGTCTGGCACAGAACAGCAGGGGACTGGGTGCAGTCGTCTTCATTTTCGTCATATTTGCCCAAAGCGCCGGGGTGGGGGATGGGGTGGCAGGCAGCAGGTGCTCCGTGAACGTGGAGTAGGTCAGTCATTATGGCTGCTGTTTCCACCTCAGTATCAGAATCGAGACCCCCGGGAATGGAAGGCTCACTTCCTGGAGGCTGTGGACGATGCTTTCAAGACCATGGATGTGGATATGGCTGAGGAACATGCCAGGGCCCAGATGAGGGCCCAGATGAACATCGGTGACGAAGCACTGATTGGACGGTGGAGCTGGGACGACATACAGGTCGAACTGCTGACCTGGGACGAGGATGGAGATTTTGGCGATGCCTGGGCCAGGATCCCCTTTGCGTTCTGGGCCAGATACCATCAGTACATTCTGAACAGCAACCGTGCCAACAGGAGAGCCACGTGGAGAGCTGGTGTCAGCAGCGGCACCAATGGTGGGCCCAGCACCAGCGTCCTAGATGGCCCCAGCACCAGCTCCACCATCCGGACCAGAAACGCCGCCAGAGCTGGTGCCAGCTTCTTCTCTTGGATCCAGTAAGATTCTCAGGAGAGAAATGAGACTCTGCAGGAGGGCTGTGGAGGAGCCGTGAGGTGTCAGAAGGAGGCGTGGGGAGGGGGGGTGTCGGGGCAGGGCATCGATACCAGCGTGGAAAGACACTTCTTCGGTAACGTATATAACTTCTGTTTCCTGTGTTTTCAGACACCGCTGAGGGATTGCAGCAATCCTCCCCACCCAGCCAGAGTGCCTCCTCCGATTCCTTCTTAACCCAGCACTCTAGGCAGCTTCTACCTATCAGTCGAAGGTGGCATGCGAGATGAAGCTCTCCGCTCTTCCTGCTTTCCTTGTGTGCTCTTTCTTGTGCTTTCTTGTTTTTGTATCAGTGTTACATTAAAGTTGCAAAATTAATGTGGATATTTCCTCCTTTGCCTGAGTACCTGTCGCTGTAGGTGGCCCGTTGTTGGGCTGCTAGCAAGGAAACTTCTTCAGGCACTCTGGGATAGGTGGGCCCCGCCTCTGCTAAAAAGGCCAGCAGGTATGGGTGGGAGAATGGGAGGGGTGTTGCGGGCCAGCTGAGGGCAGGGACCACGAGTGTGGGGAGGCCCCGGTCCATGTTGTGATGTACTTTCCTACAAGCGTTGCTCAGCAGCCCCAGTCAGATGGCAAGAGGGAGGCCAGGAGAAGGGATGGAGTGGAGGACTGGGAGTGGTACCACTGTCCCTCCTGCTGCGGGACAGGGTCCACAGGCACTCACCAGGCCCACCACCTTCAGAGACGATATTCCAGAACCCTTGGCTCATCATCCACATAGCTCAGGACCTCATCCCTGGGGCGGGGTCTTGGGGACGATGAGGTCGGCCTCACGATGGCATTCTCACCCCTCCAGTGGGTGGAAGGAGGAGCCGTTGTTGCTGATGGAGCAGGATTTAATGAAAACAAAGTTTCACGCACGCCTAGACAGTCCACTGCCTGTGACAGAGCGGAGGCCTGTAGGGGGCTTGGGAGCTCTTCTTCCCTGGCAGCAGGGCTCTCCCAGTGAGGCCAGAGAGACAGAGAGACAGAGAGAGCAGAGGCCGTTTGGTCTCCTGGGAAGGGCTCAGTAGCAGGCAGGGACAGTGTCCACAGCTGTATGGAGTTCCCCGGTAATGTCCAGAGCCCCAGATGAAGAGGGAGGTGGTGGTGTAAGGGGCCCTGCCTCCCCCTTGACTCTTTTCCCCAGAAGATGCTCCCAGCCCTCAGTTAGACCCACATCCTGACCCAGACCAAGCTACATAATTTTCGAGGCTCAGGGGAAAATGAAAACGCAGATCCCCTCCTCAAAAATTAGTGAGAATTTCAAGACAGGGACACCAGAGCATTAAGCCAGGTGTGGAGCCCTTCTGATCTCCAGGCTCCTTAGGTCACACACCCAGGACGCTGGCCCTGTCCTTCAGATAGGCTTCGGGTGGGTCTCTAACCTGTTGGCCAGTGTACTGTGATTTCTGCTTCTCTGGTTCCTGGGTCCACACTCAGCCACACTGACATTCTGAGATTCTCACAGAAATTGAGTGCCAAAGTTTTACTGGGCCGTGCGTGCGCGCGCGTACACACACACACACACTACACCACACCACACACACACACAGAAGCGGAGTTCCTTTCCCTTTATGTTTCCAAGTCTATGGTTGGGGCTGTGGGGGAGATGAGGAGGCCTGGGACCCCAGCCCTGGCATGATGTGTTACACACAACTTGGCTGCAACCTCCTGGGACACTTGTGTGCACACGGTAGGCACGTGCTTCCTCTTGCATCAGTGTGGGAGCACTCACCATAAGCCACGGGTGTGAGTTTGAGCACTGTGTGCAGAGGGCACTTGAGATAGGGAAGCTCATCTGGAAAGGAGGAGGAAGCAGCCCTCAGAGATGCGGTGCTGTGCAGGGCACCACCTCCCCAGGCCTCCAGGCTTCCTGGGCTCTCCCCGCGCCCACACACCCCCTTCCTGCCCTCTGCAGGGAGGAGCACTGAGAGCAGGCTGGGCAGGGAGGAAGGGAGCAGGAGGCTGGCCTGGGAGCAGGGAGGAAGGAGGCCCTGGGGAATGCGAGCAGACTGTGGGTCCCGCAGGAGGGTCAGGCCAGCCATCCCGGAGACGGCCACCACCTCACTGAAAGGGCAAACAGGAGACCATGGCAGACCTCCCTCCCACCCCTAGCCTGGGCCTGCCACAGACTCCACCACCACAAAGGTACACAATTCACGTTGCAGGTATTTTCTGAGACCCTACTATGTGCGGGCTCCGTCGTGGAGGTGCGAGTGGCATCTGACCGCCACCACAGCCTTCTCCCCAGCCTGGGCCTGCTCTCTCTGATTCCTCATACACTTGCTGACGGACGAGCGGTTGTCGATTCACTTGTTTCCAGGTATTGACCATTATGCACGAAGTTGTGAATATTTATGTGCACTTTGTTGTCTGGGCCTATGTTTCCATTTATCAGGCAGCCCTCAGAGGAGGGGGCGATTAGGCCCATTCCACGGATGAGGAAACTGAGGCTCCAAGAGGGAAGACACTCTCCAGAAGTCACGCAGCCAGGAATCAGCAGTGCAGGGCCTGGAACCCAGGACCCTGTGAGGCCAAGAGGCATGTTCTGCCCCCTGCAGTCTGCTGCCACTGCCATCCAGGAGCTCACAGTGCCTGCTGGGCACTCTCTCCTGACACCTACACTCCCAACAGGCTGCACATACTGCTCCCCATCTCCCTTCATTTAGGCAGAACATAACCTCACGTGGAAGCTTCCTGCTCCCTCCTTAGGTCCACCCTCGGCTTTTAAGGCCTGCCACCTCCCGCCCAGCCTCCTGAGACAGCAGGTTGGGTGTTTTTCTAGGCATCCATCCTGCCCTTCCTTGTCTTTGCCTTCCTTGTCATCAGGATCTGGGCCAGGCCGAGGGCTTCTCATGCACTCCCTCATTGCATCCTCACTGGTTGTATTGGTCTGCTTTTGTTGCTTATAACAAAATACCTGAGACTGGGTGATTTATAAAGAAAAATGAAATTTATTGCTTACAGTTTTCTGAGGCTAGGAAGCCCAAAGTCCATCTGGTGGTGGCGACAGTGACCCAGGCGTCTCACATTGCAAGATGGTGGAAGCAGAGAGAGCAGAGAGAGACAGACTCTCCTTTCCTCTTAAAGTCCGCAGAACCATGCCCCTGACCGCCACTTTTAATCCATTCACTACAGCATGGTCCTATAATCCAATCACCCCTTCAAGGCTCCACCTTTCAATTACCATCATAGGATTTCCCACCCTCTTAACAGTCACGGTGGGGGCGAAGATTCTAATCCATAAAACTTGGGGGACAAAATTGAAGCTTCGGTGAGTTTTGGGGGGACAGAATTCAATCCACTACACTGGTACTCTGGGGCTCTGTACACCCTCACTGCGCACATGAGGAAACACACTCAGAGAAGGGAAGCGACTTGCCTTAGGTCTGTCTCTGACCCAGCTCTGCCACTGCCTCACCTGGTGACCTTGGCCCGGCCTCTTCTCTTGGCCATTTGTAGTTATCTTTTTGCGTGTACACGCGAAGTTCTGTTCAAATGGTTTGCCCATTTATTATTGGGTCGTTTGTCTTCTTAATAAGTAATTATAAGAGTTATTTAAGTATTTTGCACACTTTTTTGGTCAGGTGTATATATTGCAAACATTTTCTCATAGTCTATGGCTTGCCTTTTCGTTTTCCTAATGATGTAGTGCAGAATTTCTAAATTTGATGAAATCCAGTTCACACTTTTTCATGCTGGGCTATTACTATTACTTTCTGTGTAAGAGAGGTATGAGTTCTTTTCCTACCGCAAGTTCACCAAGATCTTATCCTACGTTCTCTTCCGGAGTTGTAAACAAACCAGCAACAACAAAAAGCTTTTTTGTTCACATTTAGGATCTTAACAAATTTAAGAAGTTTGAAGTCATATTAATACTTTTTATGACCACAATGGAGTGAAGTTAGAAACTAATACCAGAAAGATAACTGGAAAATTCACGAGTGTGTGGAAATTAAACAACACCCTCTTAAACAACCAATGTGCCAAAGAAGAGACCACAAGAGAAATTAGAAGATATCTGGAGAAAAAGGAAAACAAAAACACAAAATACCACAACTTACGAGATGCAGGAAAAGCAGTGTTAAGAGGGAAGTTTAGATCAGTAGGTGCGTACCTTAAAAAAGAGGAAAGATCTTAAACAAACCACCTAACTTTATGACTGAAGAACTAGAAAAGGAAGAACAACTTAAACTCAACCTTAGTAGAAGGAAAAAAGAAATAAAATTTAGAGTAGAAATAAACAAAGTAGAAAATAGAAAAATGATCGAAAAATTCAATGAAACCAAGAGCTGGATTTTTTAAAAGGATCAGGATAACTGACAAACCCTTAAGTAGATTAACTAAGAAAAAAACAGAGAAGACTCAAACAACTAAATCAGAATGAAAGTGGGGACATTACAACTGATGCTACAGAAACAAAAAGATGATAAGAGAATACATTACACACCAACGAATTGGACAACCTGGAAGAAATGGATAAACTCTGAGAAACAGACAAACTACCAAGACTGAATCATGAAGAAATAATAATAATAATAATAGTAATAATAATAATAATAGTAATAATAATAAAATACCTGGACGACCTAAAACTAGTAAGGAGAGTGAATGAATAATCACAAACTTCCCAATGAAGAAAAGCTCAGGACCGGATGGCTTCACTTAAGAATTCTACCAAACATTTAAAAATGAATTAGCATCGATCCTCCTCAATCTCTTCCAAAACTGAAAAGGAGGGAACACTTTCAACTCAGCATTACCCTGATACCAAAGGCAGAGACCACAAGAAAGGAACACAACAGACCTATACCCCAGAAAAGTGTTGATGCAAAAATACCCAACAAAAGACTAGCAAACCGAGTTCAACAGCACATGAAGAGCCCATGACCAAGTAGGATTTATTCATGAAATGCAAGGAAGTCTTGACCAATGAAAATCAATTAACGTACTAAGCCACATCAACAAAATGAAGAACAAAAACCACAGGAGTATCTCAACTGATGCAGTAAAAGCATCGGACAAAGTCCACATGCTTTCATGATCAAAACACTCAACAAACTAGAAATGGAAGGAAACTACCACAATATAATAAATGCCGTATATGAAAAACTCACTGTGAACATCATACTCAATGGCAAACGAGTGAAAGCTTTTCCTCTGAGATTGGGAACACGGCAACGACGCCCACTTTTGCCACTTCTTCTCAACATAGTACTGAAAGTTCTGGCCAGAGCGATTAGGCAAGAAAAAGAAATAAAAGGCATCCTCTGTATATTTCTAAATTCAGAAATATCCTCCTAAATAACCCATAGCTCAAACAAGAAATCAGCAATGAAATTACAAAATACTTTGAGCTGAATAACAATGAAAACCTGTAGCATGCACATTAAATGTCTATTTACATAAAAAAGAAAGGCAGAAAAGTAATGACCCATGCATCAATCTCAAAAATTTAGAACACCAGGTTAAACCTGAAAAAATCAGAAGAAACTAAATAAAAAGTATAAGCCAGCTCGAGATAAAACAACACAACCAAAAGTTGTTCCTTTGTAAAGACAACGCAATTAATAAATGCCTTGTGTGGGCCTGAACAAAAAAGAGAGAAATCATGAATATCCAATGTGTGGAATGGATGAGGAGACATGGCTATGGACAATAAAGATATTAAAGAAGTTATTAGTCAACATCCTGTAGAATTTATGCCAATATATTTGTAAATTTAGATGTACTGTACGAATTTCAAGAAAACACAACAAAATGACACAAAAACAAACTAAACGTTTGAATTGTCCTGTAATACTCAATAAACAGTCCGAAGAAAGCAACAGCAGCAACAGCGAAAACAAGCTTCCAGACTCTGATGGTTCCACCAATTAATTCTACAAAATATTTAAAGAGAAAGAATGTCAACCTTACATTCTTGCCAGGAAATGTACAAAAGAGGAAACACATCCCATCTCGTTTTATGAAGCAAAAACCTTATGAGAATACAATAAGAAATGAAACACACAGGCCTGTCTTTCACATAAGCATAGAGGGAACAATCTCGGGGAAAGCATCAGCAAAACAAATCCAGTTACATCTTTAAAAAGAAAAATATTCCACGAACGGGTCAAGAATATTCTAGAAATAAAATGGTTCCGAATTTTTAAAATTAATGTATTCCACAGAAGTAATGTATTAAGGAGAAAAAATATGGTGTTCTCTATAGAAAGCAGAGAAAGTATCTCATGCATTTGATTTTTAAAACATGAACATCCCCTTATTATAAAAACCTCTTAGCAAACTAGGAGTGGAAGGGAACGCCCTTATTCCAATCAGAACATCTTTTAAAAGCCTACAAAAACCATCACAATGGTCAAGAGTTGAAGGCCTTCCCTCTGGGCCTAGAAACAAGATCCGGATAAACCCACCGTCACCACTTACAGTGCAGTAAGGGAAAAAAAGTAATAAAAGTGATCCAGTACGCACAGCCTTAAATGCATACACGTGTTAACCAAAGGACATGTTTATGAATGCTCGCCACAATAGAAACTGTAACACTCCTGCACTAGAAACCACTAAATGTCCACCAGAAATAGAACGTATAAGTAAATTGTAGCATACTCATACAAATTGAACTGCTATTCAGTAATGAAAATAGATAAACTCCAGCTACAAACTACAACAAAAATGAATACTAAGAAAAGAAAACATAATGCTGCCCCCGAAAGCCAGACTATAAGAATATGTACTATACTGACTCTACTTATTATATGTAATAAGGCTTACAAAGAGGAAAAATTAAAGTGTGAACGGTCTAAATACTGGCTATATTTGCTGAGGTGGCAGATGCTAGTGACTGGGCAAAGGCATGAGCGTGCTTCTGGTCTGCTGGCAATTCGTCATTTCTCAACCCGGATTGTGGTTACTCAGATGTTTGTGACGTACCAATATACTGAGTGGCACATTCATGTTTTGTGCAGCTCCATTTTGTATTGTGTTCCGTTAAAATTTACCGAAGGATATTTAAATACATCGAATCCCAGGAGCGTCCGTAAAGAAACGATTCTTCAGTGATTCGTGTATCTCTGACCTCAATGCGTGATTCTAGAAATTGAGAACAAAAATCATTAGAAAGGGCCCCATATATCTGCAAATTAAGAAAAGTCCTCCTAAGCAAGCCATGGCTCTAAGAAAACAATTACACTGAAGTTAGAAAATATTTTGAACTGACCCATAAAGAAAACTCGAGGCCTTTGCCTGCCAATATTATTAAGTCTCCTGTCTTGAGAAGGTTAGATGACCCAAGGAAGAATCTACTGCATCTATGGGCAAAAGGCAAGATGCCAGCAATCTAGACACCAAATTCCAAATGAGGCTAGGGCTGGAAGATTTCTGTGGAAATTAACTTAAATCCCTGTGTTGGGTTGGATACATGCCTTCAACTGACCATGAAGTTCCCAAGTCCATAAATCTGCTGCTTCATCTGCTGCAGAGAGTAAACCTGTCCTCAGACTCCCAGAGACAGGGGAGAGCAACTCGCCCAGCTACAGGGAGTTGAGAGGGGATCTGGGTGTCTAAACGATTCTTAAGTATACTTTAGAGCAGTCATGCAATCTACAGCCCGCATCATTACCGCCACCGTGCAGGAGTACAGGCCAATGCCAATGGGGCACAGTCTGAAGGTCTGGTGAGGGGGGTTGACGACGGTTGCTTTTGGGCTTTGCTCACTGCTGGCTTAGGATCAAGCTTTCTTAGAACAGCTAAGTCGGATATCACTCGTCTGTCTGCTTCCCCCCTTCTGATGCTCTATTTCTGTTGTCTCCTCACTCATCCTCTATGTCTTTGTGGGATTCAGCCATTTAAAAAAAAAAAATTAGGATCCGGCCAGGAGAGAGGGGGGAGGAGGAGAGGGGAGAAGTGAGGGTGAGAGAGAGAATGGGTGAACGAAGCACATGAAGAAAGGTGCCTGTGGGAAAGCTGGTCGCAGGAATGAGTGTCCACTGAGAAGTAGAAACAGCTCCTCCCCCTGCTGTGGTCTGTGGGTTATCCAGACTGCAGGCAGTGGACATCCGGTTGGAACTCATGCCCCCACCTTGACTAGTGGAGGGCATCGTGAGAGTGAGAGTCCCATCATGCTGCAAAAGGTGGAAGAGGACAGTTGTCCCCAACGTAAAAGAGAAGGCAGTTACGTAAAGAGGCAACAAGAGGATGCAGCACAGCAAATGTCAGCAACATGGTCTTCACTGAGCCCACCATGGAAATTAGTTCCCTAGTGCTCATACTCGTAGGTCCTCGTCATTTAATCCCATGTCACTTCTCGTAATTTGAAATGGAGCAATTATGTCTGTGATTAACTCTGTGATGCACTGCCCTGCTAAGTGGAAAGCTCAACACACATGGCTCATATTAGGCTTGTCATAAGTGAATGAATTAATGATTGGTCACTCCATGAGTAGTGGGTAGGGGAAAGCCACGGAGAGTGAGAGGAAGAAAAGGCACAAAGAGAAGGAGGAAGGAAAAAAAGGGTGGGGAAATGGAGGACAAGAATGAGAAAGCGAAGAGGGAGAGAAGAGGCAGAGGGGACGTGGGGAAACAGGGAGGACAAACTGAAAGACAGTGCAGGGAGGAGAGAGGGGTGAGGGAGAGGAAAGAGGAGGGGTTGGTGATAGATGCTGAGTGTGGTAGGAAGAGAGAGGGCAGAGGGAAAGGGTTTAGAGGATACGGATGAGGGTGTGAAGAGGAAGGGATAGGGAGAGAGGTTCCTTTCCAAAGGGTCATAAATGAGCACAGACCAAGAGTGGGGGGCCGGGTAATGGGAGCACTGAGGGAGAAAGTGTAAGGAGAAGGGATGTGCCAGGTTTGGGGAGCCCTACCCTGCCTCTGCAAAGAAAGGATCCCCCTTCTCAGGTCCGGCCTGGAGTTCCTTGTAGGGACCATCTCAGAGGGAGGAGCTGGAGAAACAAGAGTGAGGGGTGCATGAGACCACTTTGCCCTGCTTCATGTGTCAGATCTGGGCCTTCCATCCAAACAGAGGGACCTTTCATTCCGACAGGCTACGTCTTCCCAGCCCAAGCTCTGCGCCCATTCCTTCCTTCCCCTGCCAGATCTGAATTCCACCAAGCAAGTTGAACAGAATCACTCCCCTTCTTGGGCCCCTAACTGCATACTTTCCAACCCTGCTCATGGTCATAGCACAGCCTCACCTGCAAGAATCCTATGCGCCAGCCAGTGTGATGCACTGTAGACGTCTGTTCGGGGAGCAACGAGTGTGTGTGTGCGTGTGAGTGTGCGTGTGCACAAAATAAAAAGCTCGGGGTTCATTATATCTGTGGAAATTGTGAATTCTTTCATTTGAATGCTTCACTAAAATTTCTTCTCCCAAGGTCATTTTTTCAAGGACCAACTCCGCTTTTCTCCCACAGTCCAATGAATGCATCAGACACTCAGCTTCAGTTCCCATGGCAACTGGGACTAATGGTCTAGGGACTAAGGACGAGACAAAGAGAAAGGCAGGGAAACGTGTGCTCTGTCTTTCCCTGAGTTACACAAGCCCCTACTCAGGGATTAGAAAGACATTCGGTTTTGTTCTACCCTGCTCTGACCTCCCTGCTTGGTGGAGGAAGATAGGCAAGTAGAGGGGTCCAATAGGAATCTAGAATTTCTACATCACCGCAATGCCCCTGCATGGTTTGGGGACCAAGGCTTCAGTGTCCCTTAGCCACCTTCTCACCAACAGTTTCTTTTACCTCCAACCCATGCCCATGCGATCTAGGATTCCTGCTACCCCAGCTCACTTCCCCTATTCCCCACCCTCCAGCCTCTATCATATCATAGGAGTTTCCCAATAGCCTCAATTTTGACACAAAACTAAGTTCCAGCCCAATTTTCGAAACACTGAGCCCACAAAAGGTCCATGATCCTCACTAGTGGAGTCACGTCAAACAGACCACTCCCTCCTCTCCTTTGTGTCCTGGGAGACCTCTGCCCAGACCATAGGACCAGCTTATAGGGCTCCCACATCCTGCCCCTCCTCTGTTCTATCAGGGCCTTGGGGTGACTCAGAGGAGGTAGGTTTCTGCTAGTATCCTGCCTTTGGAAAACAGCCAAACTAATGAGGGGCCTCTGCCCTGCTCTCACTTCTATTGTAGCCAACTACTTCCTTTGTTTGCTTTCAGTTTCACAGGCTGGAGAAACACGGTGCCAGGTAGAACTTGAGACATCCCACAGCATAAATTTGTGAAGAAAGACAGCACAAAAGCCGGGCACAGCTCCCCACCTTCCGCATCCCCCACCCCCACCCCACCCTCTGCTCCTTTCAGCTAAGCACGTCTCGGGAAGTCCATTTATCCAGCTGCATTCTCATTCCCTGGGACGCAGCTGCACCATCTTCCATGTCCTGGAACCCCTCAGTCCAAAATGCTCAAGTGACTTCATCTTCACTCCAGTTGAGCAACCCACATCCATAGCCATGCCCTACACTGGAAGCAGCCCCACAAATGTTTGCCCATCTTCCTAACCTCCAGGCTCTTTTTGAGATGTCCAGTTTGTTTTTGGAAAGGGAGTTTGCCTCATATCCACTCCTGAGTATCCACCTGTCAGTGACGCCTGTGTGTTTCACACTCCTCTCAGGGGATCCCAGATCCACCTGGCTGCTGGTCTTTGTCGGGATGACCAGGACCGGTTTCCTTGGAGAAGGGCCAAAGAGGAATGGTTATGCAAAGAGGGCAATGCTCCACTTGACTGCTCTGCTCCTGAAATCCGCCACAGCAACACTCACAAAACTGTAGACTACATGTGAGCAACAGACTTCAAGGAAGGGTCAAAAGTTGCTAGAAAACTCCTAGGAAGTGATGGCTAAATATCAATCGTCCTAGCGTCCAAGGAATATCACCCTTCTCCTGCTTCCCACAAAAAATGTAAGGCCTTCTGGGGAGATTCCATTCTGGGTTAATCCCTGTTCATAGCTTTTCTACTCTATCTTGAGGACTGCCCTTTCCTCCTCCTGCAAAGGAGTACATCCCCTCTACTAATCCACTTCATTGTACAGACTCCTTTTGTTCTTAACAGTGAGATCTATCCACATCTCCACCTCCCTCTGCACATGCGAACACACACACACACTCACACACACACACACACCATGGAACCCTGAGTGGCACACAACAATCTCTAACCAATACATTTCCCCAAATCCAGATTTCTCGGATTAACCTGATTACTCAGGTTAATAGATAGATTAACCTCCATTACTCAGTCTGGATCTCATGGACTTCAAACCTCATTCCCTCACCCTCTGGATGTCTTTGTCTTGCCAATCCCTCATTCTCACTTTGGCCATCCACAGGGATGTGGGTTATCAGCATGTCTTTAACTAAGAGTACGAAGCATGGGGCTTCTGGATCATAATTTTAATGAAGCCAGCACCTCCAGTTTATCTAGTCTTTACCTCTTACCCTTTAATAGTTTTAATTTCTGCAGGTAACCACTGTTTCTCTTGCATCTACAAATTCTCCCGCTCTAGTGGTTATTCCTATCAGCACACAATTACGCTCCACTATCCATTATTTTAAACAAATACCTTCCCTGGATGACATTTTCCTACCTACTATTGCTCTGTGTATCTGCTGCCCTTCACAGCAAAGCTTTTCTGATACGTTGTCTAAATAGGTTGCCACCATGTTCTCATCTCCTCGCCCAATGTCTTACATCCTCCTCTGTCCTCTAATCTGCTTTTTTCATGGTCTCCACTAAGTAAGTGCAAGAACTGTACTAAGAGGCAAGATTATAACCATAAATGCCTACATGAAAAAAAAGAAAAATATCAAATAAACAACTTAACTTTATGCCTCAAGGATCGAGAAGAAGAACAAACTAAGCCGAAAGTTAGCAGAAGGAAGGAAGTAGTAAAGATTAGAGCAGAATTAAGCAAAATAGAGAGTAAGTGAAATAGACACACAATAGAGAAAATCAACAAAACTAAGAGTTGGCTTCTTGAAAAGATACACAAAACCGACAAAACCAGAGCTAGACTAACTAAGAAAAAAAGAGAGAAGACACAATTAAATAAATCAGAAACCAAAGAAGAGACATTACAATAGATGCCTCAGAAATAAAAAGTGTCATAAGGGACTATTATAAACAATTATACACCAGCAAATTGGATAACCGAGAAGAAAAGGATATAAATTCTTAGAAACGTAAAACCTACCAAAACTGAATCAAGAAGAAATAGAAATCCTGCACAGACCAATAACAAATAAAGGTTTTGAATCAGTAATCAAAACCCTCCCTACAAAGAAAAGCCCAAGACCAGATGGCTTCATAGGTGAATTCTACCAAATATCTAAAGAAAGTTAATAACAATTCTTCTTAAACTCTTTTTGAAAGAAATGGAAGAAGAGGGAATACCTCCAACCTCGTTTTATGATGTTAGCATCACCCTGATACCATAACCAAAGATACAAGAAAATACAAGTGTGGGCCAATATCCCTGATGAACATACATGCAGAAATCCTCAATAAAATATTAGCAAACCAAATTCAAGAGCACATTAAAAGGATCCTACAACATGGCCAATCGGATTTATCCCTAGGAAGCAAGAATGGCTCAGCATACACACATCGATCAGTGGGATACATCACGTTAACATGGAAGACAAAAATCATGTGATCATCTCGATAGACGCAGTAAAAGCATTCGACAAATTTTAACATCGATTCGTGATTAAAACTCTCAACATAATAGGTACAGAAAGAAATTACCTCAACACAATAAAGGCCGTATATGAAAAGACCACAGCCAACATCATAATCAGTGGGGGAAAACTGAAAGCTTTCCCTCTAAGTTCAGGTACAAGGCAAGGATGCCCACTCTCACCACTTCTGTTCAACATAGGACTGCAAGTCCTCACCAGAACCGTAAGACACACACAGAAAAAGAAATAAAAGGCATCCAAACAGGAAAGGAAGAAGTAAAATCATCTCTGTTTGCAGGCGACAGCGGCAGAAACATAGAAAACCCTAAAGACACAACGCAAAAACTGTTAGAACTAATAAACGAATTCAGTAGAGTTGCAGGACACAAAATCAACATACAAAAGCCAGTCACATTTCCATACACAGACAACAAACTATCCAAAAGGGAAATTAAGAAAGCAACACATTCACAACAGCAGCAAAAATAAAAAATAAAAATGCTTAGGAATCAACTTAACCTAAGAGGTGTAAGACTTGTACATTGAAAATTACAAAATGTTGATGAAGGAAATTAAAGAAGATGCAGATAAACAGAAAGACATCTTGTGTCCATGCTAGCTAAAGTGATCCACAGATTCAATTCAATCCCTCTCAAAGTCTCAGAGACATTTTTTGTAGAAGGAGAAAAAAGAATCCTAAAATTCATATGGATCCACAAAACACCCCATATAGCCAAAGCAATCTTCAGAAAGAACAAAGCTGTAGGCATCACACTACCTGACTTCAAGATCTCCTCCAAAGCTGTAGAAGTCAAAAGTATGATATTGGCCTAAAAACAGACACATAGACCAATGGAACAGATTAGCGATCCCAGAAACAGTCCCATGCACACAAGGCCAATTGATCAGTGACAAGGATGCCAAGAACACACAATGGGGAAAGGATAGTCTCCTCAATAAATGCTGGTGGGAAAACTGGATATCTACATCCAAAAGAAAGAAATTGGATCCTTATCTTACAGCGGACACAAAAGTTAATTCAACATGGATTAAAGACTTAAATGTAAGACTTGAAACTTAAAACTCCTAGAAGAAATCTTAGGGGTAAAACTTATAGACGTTGGTCTCAGCAATGATTTCTTGGACATGACACCCAAAGCACAGGCAATGAAATAGTTAAATGTACAGAAGTAGACAATAGAATGTTGCTTACCAGGGGACTGGGGTATGGGATACAAGTTGTTATTCAATGGGTCTAAGTTATAGTTGTACAAGGTGAGAAAGTGCCAGAGATTTGCTGTACATCATACTGCCTGTAATTAACAATAAGGTATTGTGCACCTAAAAATTTACTAAGAAGTTAAATCTCATGTTATGTGGTCTTACCTGCCCTGCCCCTGTACCCCCACGCCAAACCAACAAAGGAACACAAAGAAACTTTTGGAGGTGATGGTACATTAGTTACCCTGATTGTAGTGATGGCAAAATGAATGTATACGTATCTTCAAACTTGTTAAATTGTACACATTAATTATGTTCAATTTTTTTGTGTATACCAATTATCCCTCAAAATAGCTGGGCGGAAAAAGAGAAATCTTGTGTCACTCCATAAAAAATACGTAACCATCCAGATTTGTTAACCGCTAATACCGGAACTTCAAGATACATGAAGGAAATATTGACAATAATAAAGGAATAAATAGATGACTCCACAATCGTAATTGTAGACTTTTAACATCTTTCTGCCAAAAATTTACACAAGTAGACAGGAAAAAGTCAGAAAGGATATTTTAGAAACTGAGCACTACCCACCAACTTGACCTTACTGACATTTATAGAATGCATAACACCTACCAACTTCAGAATACACACTTTATTTTGTGAGTGCACATGGAGCCCCTACCATGATAGACTGTATTCTGTACCATAGGACATGTCTCAATAAATACCAGAGGACTGAAACTACTCAGAGTACATTGTCCGATCGGATCATTATTAAATGAGCTGTTTGTAATAATAATATATCAGGAAATATCTATTTGTAAATTGAATGATGTACTTCTAAATAACTAAAAGATTCAAGAAGAAATCACAAGGGAGTTTAGAAAATAGTTTCAACTTAATGAAAATCAACTTTGTGGGTCAGTTCTCAAATCAATGATCTTATGCCTTACGACTCTAGACAAAGAATAGAAATTTTAAGCCCAAAGTAAATAGAAGAAAGAAATGATTAAAACAATAGTGGAAGTTGTCAAGAGAGAAAACTGGAAAAATAGAGAAAATCAACAAATTCAAAAGGTCACTTAAAAATATTTATAAAGGTCTTTAAAAATATTAATATTAGAAAAGTTTGTGTAACCCTAGCCAGATAGATTAAGGACAAAAGCGAAAAGACTCAAAATACCAACATAAGGAGTCAAAAGTGGAAATTAATATAGAGAAATTTTTAAAAAGTAAGAAGATGCCATAGAAATAGATAACAATTTAGAAAACTTGGATAAAATGAACAAAATTTTTTGAAAAATATAATTTACAAAGTGACACATGAAAGTATAAAATATGTAAAAGGTCCCATCTAGAACTTATAATCAAAAGCCTTCCATAGATCATACTCCATCCTAGTCAGCTTCACCAGTGTATTGTCTTCACATTAACGGAGGAAATAATGTCAATTTTACATAAATTTTTCCAGAAAATTGAATAAAAGTGAAAACTTCCCAATTCATTCTATGAAGCCAGCATCAACTGCATGCAATGTGAAGTTTCTTAAACATTTTCAAGTCAAATAATGTAATGTATCTCATTAGCATAATTAAGACAAAAACAGTATCATCATCTCAATGGTTACTAGAAGTTGGGAAGGGGAGAAGGGGGTTGGGGGAGGTTGGTTAGTGGATACAAAATCATAGGTAGACGGGAAAAATAAGTTCTAGTCCTCTACAATAAGTGCTAGGCATCTATAATGAACAATGATTTATTGTATGTTCTCAAATGGCTAGAAGAGAGTTCAAATGCTCTCATCACAAAGAAATGACACATTTTTGCAATGATGAATATGCTAATTACCCTGGTTTGATCATCACACATTGTATACATGTACTGAAATATGTACAAGTGATACATGTCAATTACAAAACAAGTTTTAACCCAATCTTGAACAAAAAGAACAAAGCTGGAGGCATCCCACCACCTGACTTCAAGATATACTATATGTTAAATCTATAGTAACCAAAACAGCCTGCTACTGGCATAAAAACAGACAAATAGACCAATGGAAGAGAATGGAGAGCCCAGAAAGAAATACACGCATTTATGGCCGTGTTAGTCCATTTCTGCTGCGTATAACATAAATGCCTAAAACTGGGTAATTTATAAAGAAACAATATTTTGTGGTGACCAGAATGCTGATAGAAATATAGACAGTCAAGGCTGTACTGAGACGATCTCAGATGTAAATGAGGAGTTTACTGGAAACTGGGGCAAAGATTACCTTTGCTGTAAACTGGCAAGGAGCTTGGCTGCATTCTGTTCGTGCCCAAAAGCTTTATGAAACGTGGAACTTACAGGTGCTGACCCAGGGTTTTCGGTGGAAGGTATGTTGAGGAAGATTCACTCCTGTCATCTGTCTGCCTGGCTGGCACCTCATATCTCAACAGAGAAGCCAACCATGGCCACACAGTCTGATAAAGCAGGGTTTGGTTTCTCAAAACAAACAAACAAACAAACAAACAAAACCCAAAAACTAAGCAGCAGAACATTCAGCAAGCCACATGCTACTTGTAACAGCCTATGCTGCGTTATGCCAGAAAAGGCATGATGTAAAGCTGGAATTTATGTTTAAAACGGAAGCAGAGGGTAAAGATTTGGAAAATTGAAAGCCTGGCCATGTGGTAGAGAAGGAGAGAGCATTTTCAGGAAGAAAATTCAAGGGTGCCGCCCGGCAAACCTTTACCATGGAGATTAGGACAGAAGAAAGGGATTATCAAGAGAAGGGGAAAAAAGCCCTGACGGCATTGCAGGAGTATCTGGGGCCACCTCTCTCATCACAAACACAGAGGCCTAGGAGGACCAAATTGTTCCAGGGAACAGATCCAGGGCACCACTACCCTGTGCTGCTTTGGGAGGCTACTCCCTGCACCCTGGCTGCTCCAGCTGGAGCAGCCTTGCCTCTGTGGCCCTAAGTGTGGAGGCCTTGGCAGCATCCATGTGGTATTAAGTCTCCAGGCTGGCAGAATGCAAGAGCTGCGGAGGTGTGGCAGCCTCCAGTCCAATTTCAAAGGATGTATGAAAAAGCCTGGGAGCTCAAGAAGAGATCTGTCACAGGGATGGAGTCACTGCATGGAGACTTCACTAAAGTGATGCCAAGCGGAAAGGTAGGGTAGGAGTTGCAGCAGAGAATTCCCACCAGTACCATGCCTAGTGGAGCGATGAGAGTGGGACTGCCATGGAGACCCCAGAACTGCAGAGCTACCAGTGTGCAATGCCAGCCTGGGAGAGCTGGAGCATTGGCTTGAGACCAGGAAAGCCATAGGAGTGGAGCTGCTGAAGGTCTTGGGGATACAACCTCCACACCAGCATGCTGCAAATGCCAAACATGTCAATGTACATGATTCGCCAGCTTTGAGATTTGATGACTGCTCTGCTGGGTTTCAGATTTGTTCGGGACTTGTTATCCCTTTCTTTTGGCCTATTTCTTTCTTTTCAAATGGGAATACATACCCTGATTTTGTCTCACCATTGTGTAATGGAAGTAGATAAGTTGGTTCGATTTCACAGATGGGACTTTGGATGCTGGACTTTCGAGTCGAACAAGTTAAAACTTTGGGGATGGAATGAATCTGTTTACCTGTGAGAAGGACATAAACTTTGGGGGCCAGAGGCTGGATGCTGTGGATTGAACTGTGTCCCCCAAAGTCCATGTATTAGAAACTTAACCCCCACTGTGAGAGTGTTAAGAGTGTGGGAAATCCTCTTGTGGTAATTGAAAAGTGGGGCCTTGAAGAGGTGATCAGATCGCAAGGACCATGCCCTAGTAAGTGGATTAATCCATTGACGGTTTAATAGCGGTCATGGGCATGGTTCTGAGGGCTTTAAAAGGAGAGCCAGTGGGGAGGTTAGCTCTCCCTCTGCTTCTGCTATCCACCATGTGACACCCCACTTTGCTGTGAAGGGTCACTACCCACCAACAAACTCTCACCAGATGGATTCCCTAGACTTCGGACTTCCCAGGCTCTGAAATTGTGAGCAAAAATATTGTTTCTTTATAAATTACCCAGCTTCCAGTATATATGTTATAAGCAACAGAAACTGACTAATACCACAGCCAACTGATTGTCGACAAAGGTACCAAGAATACACATCAGAGAAAGGACAGCCTCTTCAATAAAGGGTAATGTTAAAACCAGATATCCACATGCAGATATCCACATTGAAATATACATAAATTACAAGACACATGATTGGTGTTCTCTGAAGAATTCCTTGGTGTGGGGGAAAACCCCCACACATGTGGTCACAGAAGTGATCTGGATTTAAAGCATAGTAGGAGAAGAAGCACTTAGCTTGTTCAGTTGTTTTTTCCTATCATACGGAATGTTTTTTGTATTATTTCTATTCTCTTAGGTGTAGGACTTATTTATGGCCTAGAACGTGACGTCTCTTGGTGAAGAATATATATTGTCCTTACGTTCATAGAATGCTCTACAAAATGTTCATTTGGTCAGTTAGTTGGAAGTGTTGTTCAGTTACTATATCTTTATTAATTTCCTACCTGCTTATTCTATTCATTACTGAGAGATGAGTTTTAAACTCTCCAGCTATTACTACGAAATTGTCTGGTTCTCCTTTCAGATCTATTCATTTTTGTCTCACATATTTTCTTGTCGGGCACGTACACATTTAGGATTACGTCTTCTTGGAGAATCGACATCATTATCACTATGTAATGATGTAATGTCCCCCTTTATCTGTTTTTATTTTACATGTTCTGAAGTCTGCTTTATCGAAAATTAACACAGCTATTCCAGCTTCCTTTGAATAGTGTTAGCACAGCATGTCATTCTTGATGCCTTTACTTTTAACCTAACTCTTTATATTTAATGTGTGTCTCTGGTAGACAACAAGGTCTTTCCTTATCATCCAATCTGACAATCGTCATCTTTTAATTGGTGTGTTTAGATCATTCACATTTCAGGTGGTTACTAATTTAGTTGGATCAAAATATATAATCTTTCTAGGTCTTCATTACTTATTGTGTTAGTTTTGTTTATGTTTTGTTCTCTTTTATCTGCCTTCTCTGGATTTAGTTGATCGTTTTTGTGAAAATTTTTTCTATGCTCTATTGAATTATTATTTATACCTTCTTTTTTTTTTTTACTTTTTACATGGTTTCTCTTGCATTTGCAATGTACATTTTCAAATAATCTGAGTCCAATTTCAAATACTATGTACCAATTATTCTGTAGAGTAAGAACCTTATAACAGTATATTCCCTATTGCCCCTTCCCGTATCTTGCGGCATTATTGTTTCACCTTTCATTTTTACGTAGGCTAATAACACATAGCATTTTGTTACTATTGTTGCTTTAAATGGTCAGTTATATTTTACAGCAAGTATAAGAAAAATGAGATTATATTTTACCTTAATTTATTATTCCATTTTTAATGTTCTACGTTTCTTCGTGGAGATCCAAGTTCCTAACCTATGTCATTTTCCTTTTGCCTGAAGATCTTCCTTTACCATTTTTACTAATGGTCTCGTAGCAGTAATCGCTATCAGTTTTCGTTCAGTCTGAGAAAACCTTTGTTTCTCTTTTACTTTTGAGGGATATTTTCACTGGGGATCGATTTCTGGGTTGAAAGGTTTTGTGGGTTTTTTTTTTTTTTTCTTCACCTCTTTAAATCTTTAAATGTATCACTTCATTGTCTTCTGGGTAGCGTGATTTCTGATGAGAAGTCTACTGTAATTATTATTAAATATACTTCCACTGCTACCTTCATGATTTTCTCTTTCTTTCTCAAAAAGTAGTATAGTGTATAATTGGATGTGGTTTTATTTGGGGATTTATTGTTCATTCTGCATCTTTGCAACTATGTTTGTAATTTCTACCATTTACATTTGACCCATTCTCATTGTTTTCATCTCTCTGCTAAAATAATTCATCTGGTCTTGCATGTTGTCTAATTTCTCCTTAGAGTTTGATATTGTAATCATAGTTATATTTATTTATTTATTTATTTGATGCAGGCATTTATTGCTATAGGCTTTTTTCTAAATACCACCTTGGTTCTCTCCCTAAGTTTTGGTATATTGTTTTTCTGTCTTCGTTTGTTTCAAAGAATTTTTAATATTTTAATTTTTAATCTCTTTTTTGATTGATTGGTTGTTCAGGGGCATGTTGCTTAATTTCCATGTAGTTGTGTATTTTCTAAAGTTTCTCTTGTCATTGATGTCAGGTTTTATTCCATTATGGTCAGAAAACATTCTTTATGTGATTTTAGTTTTTTGAACTTGCCAAGACTGGTTTTGTGGCCTAGCGTGTGGTCAATCCTGGAGAATCGTGCATATGCTATTAAAAAAATGTATATTCTGAAGCTGTTAGATAAAAGGTTCTGTAAATGTCTGTTGAGTTCATCTGGTATACAGAGTGGTTTAAATCTGATATTTCTTTGTTGGTTTTCTGTGCCAATGATCTGACCAGTGTTGATAGTGGGGGGTTATAGTGCCCAACTATTATTGTGTTGATGTCTCTCTCCCTTTAGATCTGATAATATTTGCTTTATATATCTGGGTGCTCTGATTTGGGATGCATATACAATTATAATTCTTATTTCCTGTAGTTGAATTGATCCCTTTATCATTATATAATGCCCTTCCTTGTGTCTTACTAAAGATTTTGATTTAAAGTATGTTTTATCTGATATATACATATATCTACTCTTGTTTGATTTTGTTTTCCATTTGTGTGGAATATCTTTCCATCCCCGTACTTTCAGTCTATGTGTGTTTTTGTAAGTAAAGTATGTTTCTTGTAGGCAGCATACGGATGGGTCACTTTTTCCTCCATTCATCTAGTCTGTCTTTTTATTGGGGCATTTAATCCATTTAAATTCAAGGTTGTTATTGATGTGTACGGTTTTACTTCTGTTATTTTGTTGGTTGTTTTCTGATTACTTTGTGTATTATTTGTTCCTTTCTTAGTGTTTATCATTACAGTTTGTTGGTTTTCTGTGTAATAAAATTTGATTCCATTCTCTTTCTGCTTTCTGTATCTATTCCACCAGCAAGTTGTATATTTTTGGTTGTTTTCATGATAGTCGTTACTGTTCTTTTTCTTCTAGATGTAGGATTCCCCTAAGTGTTTGTTGTAAGGATGGACTGGTGCTGATGAATTCCCTTAATTTTTGCTTGTCTGAGGAAGACTTTATTTCTCCTTCATTTCTGAAGGATAGCTTTACTGGGTATAATATTCTTGGCTGTCAGGTTTTTTTCTTTCTGTACTTTACAAATATCATCCCATTCTCTCCTGGACTCTAAGGTTTTCGCTGAGAATTCTACTAGTCTAATGGGGATTCCCTTATAAGTGAGTTGGTGATTTTCTCTTGCTGTATTTAGAATTCTCTCTTTGTCTTTAAATTTCGACAGTTTGACTGCAATGTGCCTTGGAGAGGATCTTTGTGGGTTGAGTTTATTTGGGGACCTTTGAGCTTCCTGGATTTGGGTGTTCATATCTTTCCCAAGACTAGACATGTTTTCAGCTGTTATTTCATTAAATAGGTTTTCAATTGTTTTTCTTTTCTGCTCCTTCTGAAATGTCCAAAATCAGAATATTTATTCACTTATTATCCTATACATATTGTCAGCTTTGTTCATTCTATTTTATTCTGTTTTTCTTTTCTTTCTTATCTTCCTGGGTTATTTCAAAGTACCTACCTTCAAGATCAGACATTCTGTCTTCTGCTTGATCTAGTCGGCTGTTGAGACTCATGTATTTTTTATTTCATTCAATGAATTCCTTAATTTTAAGATTTCTGTTTGATTTTTATTTTGTGATCTCTTTGTTAAATTTCTCATTCAGATTATAAATTGTTTTTCTAATTTTGTTGAATTGTTTGTCTGTATTCTGTTGTATGTCAGTGAATTTCCTTAAGATTATTAATTCAAATTCCTATTCTAGCAAGTTGGCAATTTCTGATTCTTTGGGATCAGTTACTGGAGCATTTTTGTATTTCTTTGGTGGTGTCATGTTTCCTTGGTTTTTCATGTTTCTTGTTTTTCTGCATCAATATATGTGCGTCTGGTGGAAGAGACGCCTCTTTGAATTTTGTAGAGTGGCTTGCATGGGGAAAAACATTTACCTGCTAATGCATGCTACAGTATTCATTGGGTAGAATATAATGGCTTTGTTCTGGATGGGTGCAGTAGTGTAGACTCTGTGTAATTTCTTCAGCTGTAATTCACTTTTTCTACGTCTGCAAGTGCATCAGCTGCCTATGCTTGGGAGGTTTGTGGTGGTGGTGGCACATCTTTACTGGGGATGGGTTCATTGGATTGGTTCACAAGCTAATGGGAGTGCATACACACCTCGGGTCAGTCATCTTGGGAGTTGGCTCACTGAGGATGGGGTTGCTGGGTTGGCTTTCAGGCTGGGAGAGTGGGTGTGTGGCATGCCAGAGTCTCCAGAACTCACTAGTGGCATGGTCACTGTGTTGACTCTCTGACCATGGATGGGCCTGCCAGGGACATGTCAGCCAACATGGTTTTTTTTTTACTCAGATGTGTGTGCATGTGATGGCTGAAAGAATCAGAGGTGCTTCCACTGGGGGCATAACTGCTGGGCTGTTTCTTTGAGCAAGGGTAGTGGGCACACTTTAGCTCAGCCAGTTTGGTGCTGGTCTGCTGGGGGCTGGTCTGCTATGCCACTTTCCAGGACCAGGTGTGAGGTTGTGCATCTCTTGGTGGTTTGGGAGCAGTTCTGTCAAGCAAAGAGCTTCTGAGCTACTTATCAGGTGATAGGCAAGGCCACTAGGTGAGCCTATAGAGAAGGCACCTGGCCACCTGCTTCTCAGGTAAGCAAAGGGACTAGGTAGGGCCCAGCCGACCACTTCTTAAGTTGTGGGCAAGTTTGGGAAGCCAGTTTTAGAAGAGGGGGCCCAGTTACTGCTCTTTGGGTGGTGGGTGAGGACCTGAGGCAGGGCTTCACAGAGGGTGCATGGGCAGCCACTTCCTGAGTGCTGTGCAATGTCAGGAGGCAGGCCTGCTAAGAGGGGGTTCAGTTAGCCACTTCTTTGGAAGTGGATGAGGCTGCTAGGCAGGACTGTGGAGGGCAAAACTGCCTGGCCACCTGTCTGGGAGGGTGCAAATGACTTTTATTTCTGATGACCTGGGCATGTGTTCCTTAGGGTAGGGATCCATGAGCTGTTTTTCTGTGTCTGGAGCTTGGGTGCACAGAAGCCAACTGACTGGAGGGTGTGGGCTGGGTTGCCTGTTTGATCTCTGGCTGAGAATGTGGGGGTGAGTCAGTTCAGCAACCTTGAGGTTGGTTTTCCAGATGTGCACGACTAGGACTAGGGTAACAGCCAATCCTGGGCCCAAGATTCAAGGCACCTGGATTAGGGCATTATAACCTCTCCTGTGAATGTGTTGGAATGATAGCAGAACTTAAGGCTGGGGATGCACAGTGGCTACTGGCTCCAGGGCAGTAGCCACTGCAGTGGCTCCTGCAGTGGCTCTGTTTTCAAGATCGTGCTGTCCTGCAGGGGTTTGAGTCATGAGGGTGGGGGATGGGGAGTGCACATATGTGCTCTTCTTCCAGAGCAGTGCAGTTTGTGTATTCTAGGCAGCTCCCCACACTTGGCTGTGGTATCCTCCCACAGTAAGAAGTACAGGCTTCTACCTAACTTTTCCCCATGAGGGACAATCCCTCCTGCCCTGATCTTGGTGGTGGGGACATGGCAGCTGAGATCATGTGTCTTTCTCTCTTCTCTACACTGACGTCCTGGGCCTTTGTGCTGTGCAGGGATCTTGTGTTTCCTGCTGCACTTCTGCACTCTTCCACAGACACTCCCCTCAATATTTAGCTGTCCACTAGTTATTCTTTCCTTTTCTGTGACAGGGACATGCACCAGGCACCTCTAGTCATCCATCCTACCCTGTTTCCTACATTTGCCCATTTTTTAATTGGATTATTTGGGGTTTTTTGCTATTGAGTTGTTTAAGTTCATTGTATATGCTGGATGTTAATCCCTTGTCAGAAAAATAGTTTGGGGCCGAGCCCGTGGCACACTCGGTAGAGTGCAGCGCTGGGAGTGCGGTGACACTACCGCCGCGGGTTCAGATCCTATATAGGAATGACCGGTGCACTCACTGGCTGAGTGCCGGTCACGAAAAAACGACAAAAAAAAAAAAAAAAAAAAAATTTTTTTATAAAAATTAATTTTTGTATACTGATTTTGTATCCTGAATATTACTGAATTTGTTTATTAGTCCTGACAGGTTTTTTTGTTATATCTTTAGGATTTTCTATGTATATGATTATGTCATCTGTGAATATAGATAATTTTACCTCTTCCTTTCTGATTTGGATGCTTTTTATTTCTTTTTCTTACCTAATTTCTCTGGCTAGCACTGCCAGTACTTTGTTGAAGAAAAGTGGTGAGAGTGGGCATCCTTGCTTTGTACCAGATCTTAGTGTGAAAGCTTTCCAAAGATTATGACGTTAGTTTTGGTGTTTTCATATATGCTCTTTATTGTGTTGAGTTCAGTTCCTTCTGTATCTATTTTGTTGAGAGTTTTAAACATGCATGCATGTTGAACTTTGTCAAATGCATTTTCTTTGCCTATTCATATGATCATGTACATTTTCTTTTCATTTTCTTAATCACAAGGATTGACTTGCCTATGTGGAACCATCCTTGCATCTCAGGAGTAAATCCCACTTAGTCACGAGGTATGATCCTTTTAAGGTGCTGTTGGATTCAGTTTTCTAGTCCTTTATTCAGAAATTTTGTATCTACATTCATCAGAAATATTGGCTGTAGCTCTCTTTTCTTGTAGAGTATTTATCTGGCTTTGGTATCAGGGTGATGCTGGCCTCCTAGAATGAGTTTGGAAGTATTCCTTCTCCTATTTTTTGGAAGGGTTTAGAAAGATTGGTGTTAATTCTTCTTTGAATGTTTGGTAGAATTCAGCTGTGAGTTATCTGGTCCTGGGCTTTTTTTACTAGGAGGTTTTTGATTACTGATTCAACCTGCTTATTTGTTATTGGTTCAGGCTTTCTTTCTTTCTTTTTTTTTTCTTCCTGATTTGGTTCAGGCTTTCTATTTTCCCCTGACTCAATTTTGGTAAGTTGTATGTTTCTAGGAATTTACCCATTTTTTTTTTAGGTTATCCAGTTCATGGCATATAATTGCTCATAATAATCCCTTATGATATTTTCTATTTCTGAGATATCTTAGTCCATTTGTGTTGCTATAATAACATACCCAAGACTGGGTAATTTATTAAAAAAAGAAATTTATTTTTCACAGTTCTGGAGGCTGGAAAGTCCAAGATCAAGGTTCCACCGGGTTCAATGTCTGGTGAGGGCTGCTTTCTACTTCCAAGATTGCATCTTGTTGCTCTTTCTTCTAGAGGCAACAAATGTTGTGTCCTCACATGGAAGAATAGACAAATGGACAAAAGGGGCCAAATGGTATGTGAAGTTTCTTTTTTAAGGGCCTTAATCCCATTCATGAGGGAGGAACCCCCACGACATCATCACATCTTAAAGGCCCTACCTTACTACTACTGCATTAATAATAATAAATCTTGGATCCGACTCCAGACTCAGCATCTTACAATCATGAAAGAATTCAAAACTCTCAGATTCTCCCTAAGGAGTTAACTGTTTGAATCACACATATAGCACTAACTTTTACTGCTCCCCCAGATGATTTGGATTCTAAATTACCCATCTCTGGAACTAACTGGAAGGTTCTTGGCACCCTGAGTGTTCCCAGACCACAAAGAATAAAGAGGTGGTTTTAAATAGGTGTGCTAGCACTTCCAGTGGCTATATTCCCAACACTCCCACAGCAAGGACAGAGAAAACCGAGAAAAACTTCTGGCTTCCAGTTTTTCCCTAGCATGGGTTTGTCTACATACTTTTCCAGTAGCTGTCTGAGGGTGTAGCTTATTAAGTAGCCTGCATCTGGGAGCTGATGGAAGAGATAAACAGTAGACCTCATGGGTACTTCTCACCTTTCTTCTCCAGCTAACTCTGGTGATAAATACAGATCTGAAGAGTCTCCCCAGAAGAAGTGTGTGCATGCATCAAGCAACCCAACTTTTACACTTCCCACCCAAGAGACTAGCTCCTAGATCACCTAGCTCTGGGAGTTGACAGGGCTCTGCACTGACAAATCTCCCTAGTTCACAGAGAACAAAGATGTGAATTTTAAATGAGTGTGTGAGCACTTACAGTGGTTATCTCCCTTGGTTCAGTGCAGACAGAACAGCAAAAACTCCCAGCTCTGAGCTTCTCCTTGGAATTGGTTTGTCTCCAAACTTTTTCAGTTGCTGCCTGAGGGTTGGGCTTCTAACTAGCCTGCATCTGGGAGCTGACAGGATAGCCAATCACTAGTCCTCTGGGAGCCTGAATGGGCATGTGAGCACTTCCTACAACTTCTTCTGCTAGCTCACCCTAGAGACAGAGCCAAGCCTCCAGGTAAGCTGTCTGTTTCTGTGATCAGGTGGAGCAGGCATTCATCAGGCCCCTGAGGTTGACAAGGAGCAAAGGAATGAGTTGTAAGAATGGGTGGCCTGAATGAAAGTGCAGGTGTTTGTCACACTCTCCATGTTTTAGTGCAGTGGGAAAACCTAGAACCACTGGTCAGGCTGATTGGTGTGGTCCATCTGCTAAATGAGGCCAATTTGAAAAGACTGGGAGAGGCAGTTGTTTTATCTAATGTGTGGAAACCAACTCAGAGAGTCAAGAAAATAAAGAAAAAGGAAAATATGCTGCAAATAAAGAAATAAGATAAATCTTGAGAAACTGAACTTAATAAAAAGGAGATATGTGACTTACCCAGCAGAGAATTTGGAAGTCATAAAGATGCTTCATCAGGAGAGCAATGCATGAAAAAGCAGAGAATACCAACAAAGATATATATATATATACACACACACACACTTCAAAAAGTTCATTTAAAAATAAAATTAAAAGATAAACAAATCTTTCCATAAACTTTTTGAAGTACCCTCATGTGTGTGTGTGTGCGCACAGATGTGGACAGAAATCATAGAGTTGAAGAATTAAATAACTGAACTGAAAAATTCAATAGAGGGCTTCAACAGCAGACTAGATCAAGCAAAAGAAAGGATCACCAAACTCAAAACTAGATAATTGGTAATTATCTAATCCAAGGAATAAAAAGAAAAAATAAAAAGGAGTGAAGATAGCTTAAGAGACATATAGAACACCATCAAGTGGAACAATTTATATATTATTGGAGTCTCAGAAAGAGAGGAGAGAGAAAAAAGGACTGAAAACTAATTCAGAGAAGTAATGGCTGAAAACTTCCCAAACCTGGTGAAGGAAATAGAAATACAGATCCAGGAATGTGAAAGGACAGCAAGTAAGGTAAATTTAAAGAGACCCACACTGAGACACATTATAATCAAATTGTCAAGAGAAAGGGAGAATTTTGAAAGAACCAAGAGAAAGGCAACTTGTTATGTGCAAGGGAACTCCTACAAGACTATCAGCAAATGTTTCAGCAGAAACCTTGAAGACCAGAAAGGAATGGGATGATATAGTTAAAGTGCTGAAAGACAAAACCTGCCAACCAAGAATACTATACCAAACAAACCTGTACCTGAAAAATGAAGGAGAAATAAGGAATTTCTCAGAGAAACAAAGACTGAGGGAGCCTATCACCATGAGATTTGCTTTACAAGAAATGCTAAAGGGAGTTTTTAAAGTTGAAATGCAAAGGTACTAAACAGCAACATAGGAGCATAAGGAAGTATGAAAATCACAGGCAATGGTAAACATATAGACAAAAAAGAATATTTTATTACTGAAACAGTGATGGATAAATCTATTGTAATCCTACTATAAAAGTTGGAAAACAAAAGTAATAAAAATAATGATACATTATGTTAATGAATACATTATATAGATTTTGTAAATTTTGACATTGGTAGCATATAATGTGCAGGGGGAAGAGAGGTAAAAGCATAGAATTCTTGCATGCAAGGGAAGTTATGTTGTTATCAGCTTAAGATAGACTGTTATAAGTATTACATATTTTATGTAAGCCTCTTGGTAACTACAAAGAAAGTATCTACAGAAGTTACACAGAAGAAAAATAGAAAGAAATCAAGCCTAAGAATACAAAAAAAAAAAAAAGAAAGAAGAAAGAAAGAAAGAAAGAAAAAACAAGAAACAGCAAAACACAAAAGAAGACTTTTCTGAAAAAGAGACTATGAGGGACATTAAACAAGACAAACATTAAACAGCTAACCAAGTGGCAACAGTAAATCCTTCCTCATAAATAATGACTTTAAATGTAAATAACCTAAACTCCCCAATTGAAAAAAAAATACAGAGTGTCTGAATGGATAAAAAAACAAGATCAACTGTATGTAATCTACCAGGAATTCACTTTAGATTCAAAGATACACCTAGGCTGAAAAGAAAAAAATGGAAAAAAAATATTCCATGAAAATCGTAACCAAAGGCAAGCAGGCATGGCTATGTTTATATCATACAAAGGAGACTTTAAATTGAAAACTGTACATACAGTAAAAAGGTGATTAAAGATAATTTAACTTCTTCCTTTCCAAGTTGGATTTTGTCTTTTATTTATTTTCTTGTCTAATTGCTCTAGCTAGGACTTCCAATACTATGTTGAATAGAAGAGGTGAGAGTGGGCACCCTTGTCTTGTTTCTGATCTTAGAGGAAATGTTTTCAGCTTTTTACCATTGAGTATGATATTAGCTGAGGGACTGTCATATAAGGCCTTCATTATGTTGAGGTAATTCCTTTATACATAATTTGTTGAGAGTTTTTATCATGAAAATATGTTAAACTCTATTAAATGTTTTTTCTGCATCTGTTGTCATGATCATATGATTTTTATCTTTATTTCTGTTAATGTTGTGTATCACAATTATTGATTTGCATATGTTGAACCATCCTTGTTTTCCATGGATAAATCCCACCTGATAATGGTGTATCATCCTTTTGAAGTGATGTTCAATTCAGTTTACTAGTGCTTTGTTGAAGATTTTTGCATTATTGTCCATTAAGGATATTAGCCTGTAATTTTCTTTCTGTGTTGAATCCTTATATGGATTTGGTATCAGAGTAATGCTGGTCTCATCAAATGAGCTTGGAAGTCTTCTCTCCTCTTCACTTTTTTGAACGAATTTGAGATTGGCAAAGGATTGGCATTAATTCTTCTTTACAACTACTGTAAATGTACTTGTTTTCTTGATTTCCTTTTCTGCTAGTTTGTTATTGGAGTATTAAAATACTACTGATTTGGGTGTGTTGATTTTGTATCCTGCAACGTTACTGAAATTGTTAATCAGCTCTAAGAGTTTTATGGTAAAATCTTTAGGTTTTTCCATATATAGTATCATAACATCTGCAAACAGGGACAGTTTGACTTGGTCCTTTCCAATCTGGATGCACTTTATTTCTTTCTCTTGCTTGATTGCTCTGACTAGTACTTCCAATACAATGTTAAATAGAAGTGGTGAGAGTGGGCATCCTTGTCTTGTTCCTGTTCTTAACAGAAAAGCTTAAAGGATGATATTAGTGGTTGGTTTGTTATGCCTTTTATTGTGTTGGGATATCTTCCTTCTATACCTAATTTGCTGAGTCTTTATCATAAAGGGATGTTGAATTTTGCCAAATACTTTTTCTGCATCTATTGAGATAATCATATAGTTTTTATCCTTGTACCCAAAAGAATGGAAAACATCATGTCAAAGGGATACATTCATGCCCATGTTTATTGCAGCTCTATTCAAAGTAACCAAAATATGGGACCAACCTAAGTGCCCATCAATGAATGACTGGATAAGGAAAATGTGGTATATATACAAATGGAATATTACTCAGCCATATGAAAGAGTGAAATTCTGACATTTGCACATGGATAAGCCTGGAGAAAATTATGTTAAGTGAAATAATCCAGAGACAGGAAGAGAAATACCTCGTGTCCTCAGTCATAACTGGGTGCTAAGAAAGAAGGAAAGAAAGAAAGAGAGAGAGAGATAGAAAGAAAGAAAAGACCATAATAATATGTTGAACTTTCAGAAGGAAGGAAAGAAGAAACCTAAGGATACTAGAGAGGGGGGAGGGAGAAGGGTTGGGGAGGGATTGGTCATGTAAGGGGCATAAAGAATAAATATGATTTGTGATAATAAACATCCTAATACAAATTCTTCCTTAAGTGCTTGGTAGAATTCACCTGTAAGGGCATCTGGTCCTGGGCTTTTCATTGTTTCGGATACTTTTGATTAGTAATTCAATCTGCTTATCATTATTGCTCTGCTCAGATTTTCTATTTTTTCATGATTCAGTTTTGGTAGGTTGCATGTTTCTAGGAATTTATCCATTTCCTCTGAGTTATTCAATGTGCTGTATATTACTGTTCATAGTAGTCACATGATTCTTTTTATTTCTGTGGTATCAGTTGTAAAGTCTTCTCTTTCATTTATCATTTTATTTATTTGGGATCTCTCTCTTTCTCTCTCTCTCTGTTAGTCTAGCTAAAGGTTTCTTTTGGGTATATATCCAGAGGAAATGAAATCTCAAGATATCTACAGCCCCATGTTCATTGCAGCATTATTCACAATAGCCAAGATATAAAAACAACCTAAATCAATGAATAAAGAAAGAAAATATGACACACACACACACACACACACACACACACAGAGGAATGTTATTCAGCCATAAAAAAATGAAGAAATCCGGCATTTGCAACAGTGTAAATTAACCTGGGGGACATTATGCTAAGTGAAATAAAGCAGACACAGAGAGGTAAATATTGCATGATCTTACTAATGCATGGAATGTAAAAACATCAAATTCACAGAAGCAGAGAGTACAATGGCGGTTACCAGGGCATGTGGGTGGAGAGGTGGTTGGGGAGCTGGGGAGATGTTGGTCAAAGGGTACACACTTTAAGTTATAAGATGAAAAAGTCTAGAGATCTAACATACAGCATGGGTGGTGATGGGTGTATTAATTTGTTTGATTGTGGTAATCATTACACGGTGTATACATAATCAAATCACAAAATTGGACACCTTGAATAGTTACAATCTTTATTTGTCAATTGAATATTTAAAAATTAAAAAGAATCTCAAATCAATAAAGTAAACTTAAGTCTTTAGAAACTGGAAAAACAAAAGCAAATCAAAACCAAATTTTATCAGGAGGAAGGAAATAATGAAAATTAGAGTGGCAATATGTCATATAGAAAATACAATATCAATAGAGAGAAGCAACCAAACCAAAATTGTTTCCTTAAAAAGACCAACAAGATTGACAAAACTTTAGCTAATATGAATAAGACAAAAGAGAAAACAAGCAAACAAGTAAAATTATAAATGAAAGCAAGGGCATTACTGTTGACCTTACTGAAATAAAAAGAAATTTAAGAGAATCGTATGAAGAACTGCTCTTCAAGAAATTAGAAAAACTATATAAAATGGCAAAATTCTGAAGAAAACAGAAACTACTAAAACTATCTTAAAACATACAGGAAATCTGAAAATTTATAACAAAGAAACTGCATAGGTAATTTTAAAAACCTCCCAAAAAAGAGATTAGGAATAAATGGCTTCAATGATGAATTTTGCCAAATAGTTAAAGAAGAATAAATTCTAGTCTTACTCAAACTCTTCTAAAAATATGAAAGGAAGGAACACTTCCTAACTTGTTTTATGGGACCAGCATTACCCTGATACCAAAACAAGATAAAGGCTTCATAAGAAAAGAAAACTATTTACCAATATCCCTTATGAACACAAATGCAAAAATATTGTTTTAAAAATTTGCAAACCAAATCCAACAGCATACTGAAAAGAGTATACACCATGAGCAAGTGGGATTTTTCCAAAGAATGTAATGGTGGTTCAAACATACTGATCAGTCAATGCAATGTACCACATTAATAGAATAAAGGAAAGAAAAACCAGCCATCTCAATTGATGTTGAAAAAAATTTGGCAAGATCCAACACTCTTTCACGATAAAAAGGAAAAAAGAAAATGCCAGGTATAAAAAGTAACTTCTCAACATGTTAAAGGGTATTTATTGAAAAAACAAGTACAGCAAACATAATCCTTAATTGTGAAACACTAAAAGCTTTCCCCAGGATCAGGAACAAGACAAGCTTTTACCACCGATATTCAATATTGTACTGGAAGTTTTAGCCAGGACAATTGGGCAAGGAAATGAAATAAAGGGCATTTAAATTAGAAAGGAAGAAGTAAAATTATCTCAATTTGCAGATGACATAATCCTATATATAGACAATCACATAGAATCCATAAAAGAGCTACTAGAGCTAATAAATGAATTCAGTAAGGTTATACAGTAGATCAACATGAAAAAATCAGTTGTGTTCCTATACACAATCAACAAACAATATAAAAATTAAATTAAGAAACCAATTACATTTACAATAGCATACAAAGAATACCTGGGTATAAATTTCCCTAAGGAAGTGAGAGGCTTGTACACTGAAAACTACAGAACATTGCTGAAAGAAATTAAAGAAAACCTAAAAAAAATTGAGAGACATCTTTTGTTCACAGATTAGAACATAATATTCTTAAAATATCAATGCTACTCAAAGTGATGTACAGATTCAATGCAATCCCTATCAAAATTCTAATGACCTTTTGTGTAGAAATCTAATAGCAAAACCATAAAATTCATATAGAATTTCAGGAGATCCTTAATAGCCAAAACAATCTTGAAAAGGAAGAACAAATTTGGTGGCATCACAATTACCAATTTCGGAAGTTACTACAAAGCTACAGTAATCAACACAAGGTAGTACTGGCATAAAGACAGACATATACACCAATGGAACAGAATAGAACCGAAATAAACCCTTGAACACATGTTCAAATGATTTTTGGCAAGGGTGCCAAGACCATTAAATGAGGAAAGGACAGTCTTTTCAACAAATGGTGCTGGGAAAAGTGATTATCCACATACAAAAGAATGAGTTTGGAATTTTATTTTATATTATATGCAAAAATTAACTTACAGTGGATCAAAGACCTAAACACAAGAGCTCAACATCTAAAACTCTTAGAAGAAAACATAGAGTAAAAGCTTCATAACATTGGATTTGGAGCCAAAAAGTGAAAGAAAAAAAGAAAAGAATAGAAAAACATTACTCTTCTGGCCATAACAAATTGGCTCTGAGTTGAGTTACTCTTTCAGTGCTTAGCCCAGCCATTTGCAACTCTATCTTAGCCTTCACTTTCTGCTTGCACGGAGCCTAAAAATCAACCAGACACAAAAGCTTCGGGGGTGTGCTGATTTTTTTAAAGCGTGCATCCAGCTCTTGGTATGCATGTGCCCTGTTATGTTTCCTGTTCTACTTGGGGGCTTTTCTGAGTCCTGGTTCTTTAAATATATCAATCCCGTTTTTCCTATCAATCTTTTGGTGAACCTATTATTTCTCTCAACTGATATAGTTTGATGCAGGTGACAGAGGCTTATTCATTTGCCTTTGGTTTCAAGAAACCTTCCTAACACAGCCACTTCTTTTCACAGAAAGTTACAAGTTAGGCAAAATAAAGGAAAATTCTTTCCATTTTTCCTTCAGAGATCATCCAAGATAGGTCAAAACAGACCACAACAATCCTTCGAGGTCAAGGTCCATTCTGCTCCCTTTTAAACCAGAAATCACACCAGGGATGAGGGTTGCCCTCTTTATAACTGCTGTGAACCCAAGATGAGGATGGTATGAAGATAAATTAAAGGGTTACAAATCTCTCCTACCATGTTTTACTCACCTTCTTTTTGCTCAAGCATTTGCTTGAATACTGTAAATCTTTGGCTATTTTATTTTCAATAAAATTGATTCTGACAATTTTTACTTTTTTTTTCTTGGTGTTTCTGTGGAGAGATGGTGCCTTGGAGTTTTCTCCTTTGACATTTGTGACCACAGATTTCAATAAGGCTGTATCCCATGTTCACTGAAAGATTATTCACATTGGCCAAGATATGAAAACAACCCAATGTCCATCAAGGGATGAAAGGATACAAAAAATGTGATGTAGCAGGGCACAGCAAATGGCCACCTAGAAGGATACATCACTTGTCTCTTCCACAAAGACAGAGAATACATCGAATATGCAATGACACTTGGATGAAAACGGCAAAGAGAGAGCTGGAACACATCAGAGGAGCAGCAGAGATACTGGTGAGTGCAGAAACTCAGGATAGCCAAGTAGAATATGGAGGAAAATTCCCTGCCACTGTCACCCTATCTTCCAACCAAGAGCAACATGGACCCAGGAGGAGTCTGCCCATGAGAAAGAGGTGAGCAAGCATAGCCCTTCAGGCCAGCAGCCAAGCCCATGGGGAAATATACGCTGCCCATGGCCACGTACCTGGCGGTGGCAACTACTTGCAGAGACCACATGACTGCACTGACCTGGGGAAGGACACAGGTGAAGCTTCCCCCAGCCCCCAGGTCTTAGGCTGCTACAGAAATCAATTGCAGTTTGGGATTTGTCCCAGTGCCCAATGGCATTATTTTGATTTGGCCCTGGCAGTAATTCCACATCCCTGAGGCCACATAATTGTGTTGGGTTGCCTACACCATGCAGTATCCTACACCCTGGAAACAAGCAGTCCAGTAAAGCAAGGGTGTTACCCTCAGGACAAAGGGAGTTGGCATGCACACTTTACACAGCTAGAAAACAACCTAATCATGGCCTCTAGCCACTGCTGGTTACCCCACTTTCTTTGGTGAAACACCCTTGCAATTCTTACAGCCAGAAGGAGGTGTTGGAGGACATGTAAGGCTCTCTCAGGCACAGACCCATACCTACAGCACCAATGAGCCTGCCCGGGGCTGCCCAACCCAACAAAGTGGCTTCAGAGGGACCCAGCATCTCCCTTGGGGGCATAGCAGCCCACCCATCATCCTAATGACCTCATGTGGAGCAGCACACCTGAGGAGCTCCAGAATATCCCAGTACCTCTAAGGGTCACAGGGTCCTGCACACAGCCACAGTGGATGGCTTCACTGCTGCATTATACCAAATTTTAAAGAAGAATTAAAACCACTTCTTTTCAAACTACTCCAAAAAATCAGAACAAAGGCCATTCTCCCAAATTCATTCTAAGAGGCCAGCATCACCCTGATACAAAAATCAGACAAAGACACAACAATAATAGAGAAACAGGCCAATATCCTTGATGATCATACATACAAAAATTCTCAACAAGATACTAGCAAACAGAATTGAACAGCACATAAAAAAAGGTTATACACCATGATCAGGTAGGATACATCCCAGGGATAGTTCAGCATATGCAAATCAATAAGTGTAATACATCACATCAACAAAATCCAGGGAAAAACCATATGATTATCTCAGTAGATGCAGAAAAAGCATTTGACAAAATTCAACATCCCTTCATGATAAAGACTCCACAAATTAGGTATAGAAGGAAAATATCTCAACACAATAAAAGCCATATGTAACAAACTGACCACCACATCATCCTCAATGGAAACAGTGACAAGACAAAGATGCCAACTCTCTCCACTCCTATTTAACATAGTATTAGAAGTACTAGCTAGAGCAATCAGGCAAGAGAAAGAAATAAAGGGCATCTAAATTGGAAAAGACAAAGTAAAATTGTTGCTGTTTGCAGATGACATGATCTTATATATAGAAAAACCTAAAGACTCCAACAAAATACTCCTAGAGCTGATGAATGAATACAGTAAAGTTGCAGGATACAAAATCAATATACAAAAATCAGTAGCATTTTTATACACCAAGAATGAACTAGCAGAAAAAGAAATCAAGAAAGCAAGCTCATTTACAAGAGCTACCAAGAAAATCAAATACCTAGGAATAAATTTAACCAAGGAAGTGAATAATCTTCACAATGAAAACTACAAAATACCGATGAAAAAAATTGAAGAGGACACAAAAAGATGGAAAGACATTTCATGTTCATGGATTGGAAGAATTTTGTTGTGAAAATGTCCATACTACCCAATGCAATCTACAGATGCAATGCAATCCTCATCAAAATATTGATGATGTTCTTTACGGAAATAGAAAAAAACAACCTAACATTCTTATGGAATAACAAAAGACCTTGAATAGCTAAAGCAATCCTGAGCAAATAAATAAATAAAGCTTGAGACATTACACTACCTGACTGATTACACTACAAAGCTATAGTAACCAAAACAGTAGGGTACTGGCATAAAAACAGACACTTGGACCAATGGAACAGAAGAGAGAACCCAGAAATCAATTCAAAGACTTACAGTCAACTAATCTTTGACAAAGCCACCAAGAACATACACTGGGGAAAGAAGAGCCTCTTCAATAAATGGTGCTGAGAAAACTTGATATCCATGCATAGAAGAATGAAAGTAGACCCCTGTCTCTGGCCGTATACCAAAATCAACTCAAAATGGATTAAATACTTAAATATAAGACCTGAAACTATAAAACTCCTGGAAGAAAACACAGAGGAAAGACTTCAGGAAGTAGGACTGGGCAAAAACTTTATGAATATAATGACAAAATCACAGGCAACAAAAGAAAAAATAAACATATGGGTTTATAACAAACTAAAAAGCTTCTGCACAGCAAAAGAAACAATTAAGAGAGTGAAAAGACAACCTATAAAATGGAAGAAAATATTTTCAAACTATGTATCTGACAGGGATTAATATCCAGAATATACAAGGAACTCAAACAACTTAACAGTAAGAAAACAAGTAACTTGATTAAAAAATGGGCAAAGGAGGTGAATAGGCATTTCTCAAAGGAAGATATACAAATGGCCAATAGACACTTGAAAAAATGCTCAACATCACTAAACATCAGGGAAATGCAAATCAGAACCACATGGAGATATTTCTGGCCAGTTAGACTGGTCATTTTCAAAAAGACAGACAATAACAAATGCTGGTGAGATTGCAAAGAAAGGGTTACCCTCCTACACTGTTGGTGGGACTGTAAATCAGTGCAGCCACTATGGAAAACAGTATGGAGGTTCCTCAGACAACTACAGATAGAACTGCTGTACAATCCAGAAATCCCACTGCTGTGTATATATGCAAAGGAATGGAAATCATCATGTTGAAGGGATACCCGCACTCCCATGTTTATTGAAACTCTATTTACAATAGCCAAGATATTGAACCAACCTAAATTTCCATTGATTGATGACTGGATAAGGAAAATGTGGTATATACACACAGTGGAATACTACTCAGCCATACAAAAGAATGAAACTCACAACAACATGGATGATCTTGGAGAAAATTATGTTAAGTGAAATAAGCCAGGCACAGAAAGAGAAATATCACATGTCCTCACTCATAAGTGGGAGCTAAGAAATAAACAAATAATTTTTAAAAAGAAAGAATGATACAACGATCACAAGAATTTATTTAACTTTCAATAGGAGAGAATAGAGCTGACCCTTTCCGAGGGAGGCTCCATCCAGATTGCTTCTTACATGGGATGAGAACAAGAGGTATGAGAAGACCAAAAAAAAAAAAAAATCAAAGCACACACACACAAAGTAGGGTTGCTAGATCTAGCAAATGAAAATAAAATAATATATATACAGTAAATCCTCATTATTTGCAGATTCTGTATTTGTGAATTCTTGTGCGTGCTAAAATTTACTTGTAACCCAAAAATCCATACTTGTAGCATTTTTGTGGTCATCTGTAGACATGCATAGACCAGTGAAACTTTGAACCACCTGATGTACATGTCCCTAGCTGGGGTAGAACAACGTGATGCTCTGCTGTCTTTTTTCAGCTCTCATACTGTAAACATGTTTTTTTATATTCTATTTAGCGGCTTGCTTATCGAATTTTTGCACTTTCTGTTGGTGACTACTCTCTATAAAATGGCCCCCAAGCATACTGGGGAAGTGCTGTTTAGTGTTTCTAAGCACAAAAAGGCTGTGATGTGTCTTATGGAGAAAATACGTGAGTTAGATAAGCTTTGTTCAGGTACGAGTAATAGTTATAGTACTGTTGGCCATGAGTCCAATGTTAATGAATCAACAATATACAGTAAATAAAGGGTCTTTAAACGGAGAAAAACATAAAACAAGGTTCTGTATAGATCGGTTCATGAAAATGTTGTGACTAGAGGCTCACAGTTACCTAACTTTGTATTTCTCCTAGGAGATATGTTTAAGCATTTGATAATTCAGTGTACACGATTTTTAAGAACATAACCATCACAAATAATATGAATTGACTCTGTGTGTGTATGTGCGTGCATATGCATGCACATGTGCATGTTTTTAATCTGTCAACCCAAGAAGAGAAGATGGTTGGGGGCTGTCTCTAGTCCGTAGAGTCATTGGTCAGTGTGGCCCTGTGAAAGCCAAGTTCTGACAAATCATATTACTAATAGGCCTTCCTGACCACAGCCTTACATTGAAGGTCTGTCTGACCTTTTCTATGGGCTGAAAAATGAAAAGGCAGAAGTGGAAAATCGCCGCCGCCACCCCCAACAATACCAAGTAAGTTCTTTCTGGGCCCCTGACCTAGCTGACTGTAGGAACTCTTTCTTAGTATACCTAACATTCCCTGGGAAATGCTTACATATTCCACAAATCCATGCTGCTTGTTATCTGTCAGGTCTGGCTTAGTCAGTGACTCCCACCTTCTCTGGTGGGGAATGGTCAGGGTCTCCATCCAATTCTTCAGGTTACTGCTTTTTCCTTTCCCAGACCTACTTGATCCTTTATTCCCAAAGCACGGCTAATAGCAGGCTGTAAGGTTTAACAAACATGCTGAGCATTTCAGGATAATAGAGGATATTACAAAGTACAAAAGTTTGACACTTTGGGCTTTGCATGTCATGGAATGTCCACTACTTACTCTCTGACTTGCCACAACATTGCAGAAATCTGATTACCTCATCAGACCGTGAATCAACTTGACCCTGTCCCACATTCTCCAAGACTAGTATATCAACTTCCATTCTCTCTGGCCCAGCCAAAAAAGAGGTAACATATCAACAATCTCTTTTTTAAAAAAATTATTATTTATTACAAGCATATTTGTGGAGTATTCATAAAGCAAATGTACTTCACAGGGCCTGGTTTTCCAAAGCCTTGCAGTTTCAAATATTGACCTTGCAAAGGACAGGAAATTTTCCCCACGCAAAGCAACACATATTCATTGTTATAAATTGTGATTTTTCTTTATGCCCTTTATTCAACCTATCCTTCCCCAAACCCCCTCCCTGCCTCCCCCCATCTCTAGTATCCTTAGGTTTGTTCTCCGCTTCTGAAAGTTCAACATATTGTTTTGGTCTTTTCTTCCTTCCTTCCTTCCTTCTTTGCACCCAGTTATGAGTGAGAACATGCAGTATTTCTCTTTCCTTGTCTGGCTTATTTCATTTAACATAATTTTTTTAAAAATTTTATTTTGTTGATATACAGTGTGGTTGATTATTGTGGCCATTACCAAAACCTCCCTCCCTCCTCTCTCTCCCCCCTTCCACCCAACAATGTCCTTTCTGTTTGCTTGTCGTGTCAACTTCAAGGAATTGTAATTGTTATGTCTTCTTCTCCCCCCCGGTTTGTGTGTGTGTGTGTGAATTTATTTATTTATTTTTATCTCCCACCAATAAGTGAGAACATGTGGTATTTCTCTTTCTGTGCGTGACTTGTTTCACTTAATATAATTCTCTCAAGGTCCATCCATGTTGTTGCAAATGGCAGTATTTCATTCTTTTTTATAGCTGAGTAGTATTCCATTGTGTAGATATACCACATTTTCCGTATCCACTCATCTGATGATGGACATTTGGGCTGGTTCCAACTCTTGGCTACTGTAAAGAGTGCTGCGATGAACATTGGGGAACAGGTATACCTTCGACTTGATGATTTCCATTCCTCTGGGTATATTCCCAGCAGTGGGATAGCTTGGTCATATGGCAGATCTATCTGCAATTGTTTGAGGAACCACCATACCATTTTTCATAGAGGCTGCCCCATTTTGCAGTCCCACCAATAATGTATGAGAGTTCCTTTTTCTCCACAACGTCGCCAGCATTCATCATTCAGAGTCTTTTGGATTTTAGCCATCCTAACTGGGGTGAGATGGTATCTCAGTGTAGCTTTGATTTGCATTTCTTGGATGCTGAGTGATGTTGAGCATTTTTTCATATGTCTGTTGGCCATTTGTATATCTTCCTTAGAGAAATGCCTACTTAGCTCTTTTGCCCATTTTTTAGTTGGGTTGCTTGTTTTTTTCTTGTAAAGTTGTTTGAGCTCCTTGTATATTCTGGATATTAATCCTTTGTCAGATGTATATTTCGCAAATATTTTCTCCCACTCTGTTGGTTGTCTTTTAACTCTGTTAATTGTTTCTTTTGCTGTGCAGAAGCTCTTTAGTTTGATATAATCCCATTTGTTTATTTTTCCTTTGGTTGCCTGTGCTTTTGGGGTCGTATTCATGAAGTCTGTGTCCAGTCCTATTTCCTGAAGTGTCTCTCCTATGTTTTCTTTAAGAAGTTTTATTGTTTCAGGGTATATATTTAATTCTTTAATCCATTTTGAGTTGACTTTAGTGTATGGTGAAAGGTATGGGTCTAGTTTCATTCTCCTGCATATTGATATCCAGTTCTCCCAGCACCATTTGCTAAAGAGGCAGTCTCTTCCCCAGTGTATAGGCTTGGTGCCTTTGTCAAAGATCAGATGGCTGTAGGTGTGTGGGTTGATTTCTGAATTCTCTATTCTATTCCATTGATCAGTGTGTCTGTTTTTATGCCAGTACCATACTGTTTTGGTTATTATAGCTTTGTAGTATAGTTTAAAGTCAGGTAGTTTTATGCCTCCAGCTTTATTTTTTTTGCTCAGCATTGCTTTGGCTATGCGTGGTCTTTTGTTATTCCATATAAATGTCTGGATAGTTCTTTCCATTTCTGAGAAAAATGTCTTTGGAATTTTGATGGGGATTGCATTGAATTTGTATATCGCTTTGGGTAGTATGGACATTTTCACTATGTTGATTCTTCCAATCCAAGAGCATGGGATATCTTTCCATCTTCTTGTATCCTCTCTAATTTCTCTCAGCAGTGGTTTGTAGTTCTCATTATAGAGATTTTTCACATCTTTGGTTAACTCAATTCCTAAGTATTTTATCTTTTTGGTGGCTATTGTAAATGGGCAGGCTTTCTTGATTTCTCTTTCTGCATGTTCACTATTGGAGAAAAGAAATGCTACTGATTTTTGTGTGTTGATTTTGTATCCTGCTACTGTGCTGAAATCATTTATCAACTCCAAGAGTTTTTTGGGAGAGGTTTTAGGCTGTTCAATACATAGGATCATGTCATCTGCAAAGAGGGACAGTTTGACTTCGTCTTTTCCAATCTGGATGCCCTTTATTTCCTTCTCTTCTCTGATTGCTCTGGCTAGTACTTCCAATACTATGTTGAATAGGAGTTGAATATTTATCATATATGGCTTTAATTATGTTGCGATACTTTCCATCTATATCTAACTTATAGAGGGTCTTTGTCATGAATGAATGTTGAATTTTATCAAATGCTTTTTCAGCATCTATATGAGATGATCATATGGTCCTTGTGTTTGATTTTATTAACATGGTGTATCCCTATTTATTAATTTGCGTATGTTAAACCAACCTTGCATCCCTGGGATGAATCCCACTTGATCGTGATGAATAATTTTATGTATGTGTTGCTGTATTCTGTTTGCTAGTATTTTAGTGAGGATTTTTGCATCTATATTCATCAAGGATATCGACCTGCAGTTATTTTTCAGGTACCAAACCCAGTACTCCCTTGAGAATTTCTTGTAAGGCTGGTCATGTGGTAGTGAACTCCCACAGTTTTTGTTTGTCTGGGAAATATACTATTTGTCCTTAATTTTGGAAGGACAGCCTTGCTGCCTAAAGTATTCTTGGCTGGCAATTTCTATCTTTTAGTATTTTGAATATATCATCTCATTCTCTTCTGGCTTTTAGGGTTTCTGATGAAAAGTCTGATGTTAGTCTGATCGGGGTTCCATTATAGGTGACTTGATGCTTCTCTCTTGCAGCTTTTAAGATTCTCTCTTTGTCTTTGAGCTTTTTCAGTTTGACTATAACATTTCTTGGAGAGAACCTTTTTGGGATGAATTTGTTTGGATATCTTTGAGCCTCCTGAATCTGAAGATCTGTATCTCTCCCTATACTTGGGAAGTTTTCTACTATTATTTCATTGAATATGTTTTCAATGCCTGTTCCTTTTTGCTTCCCTTCTGAAATACCCATGGTTCGGATATTTGAGTGCTTAAGTTTGTCTGTTATCTCTCTTAGATTTTCTTCAGTATTAAAAATTCTTTTTTCTTTTTTTGTCTGCCTGTGTTATCTTCAAGATCAGAAATTCTGTCTTCTGCTTGTTGTAGCCTGCTGTTTAAGCTCTCTGTTGTGTTTTTTGTTTCATTGAGTGAATCCTTCAGCTTCACAAGCTCTGGTACATTCTTTTGGGGGGCATTGATTTCTTTGTACATTTCCTCTTTCAGGTCCTGTATACTTTTTCTCATTTCACTGTGTTGTCTAACTGAGTCTTCTTGTATGTCATTTCTTTTCCTTAGAACTGTTGCTCAAAATTCCTTGTCAGTCTTTTCAAGGACTTCCTGTTTACAGGATCTAGGACTTGAGAGTAATATTCCTTGGCAGTGTCATATTTTCTTGTTTTTTCTTTTTTTTCATATTCCTAGTATCTCTGCATTGGTGTTTAGTCATCTGGTAGAGAAGATGCTTCTTTTTTCTCTACTTTTTGGAGTGGGTTTAGCAGAGAGGGAGCTCCTCTTGCAGGTGTATTTTATAGTGATGGTTGAATGGGGTGTTTTAGAATTGGATCCAGTTAGATGCCATTATGTAGACACTATGAAGGTGTTTTGGCCAAATTTATTGTTGGTATTGTCTGAGAGTGCCTCTGTGACCTAGTCCCTGGGACACTTGTTATTTCTTTGCCAGTGAGTAGTCACCAGGAAACCTATGAAGTGGTGGTGGTTGTTGTTTTGGCAGCAAGCCATCCTTATAGCAGCAGTTGCTGTGGCAGAAGCTGTCACAGTCCACTCATTCCACAGTGGTGTCTGCAGCAGTGGCAGGGGATGTAGCTGACCCTCGGCTGCCTGTCACTCCCTCAGGGAGTCATCAGCAGTGGGTGGGCTTTTTAGGGGTGGGTCCTCACCTGCTGGGTTCCCATGGGGTATTCTGTGTCAGGGTTCCTAGGGGTCTCAGCATTGGGGGGTGGGCTTCTGCTCCACCATTTTCTGCCATTTGAGACCCCAGAGTCACTGTCACCACTACCAAAAACCTCACCAGATGTGTTCCCTAGACTTCGGACTTCCCAGCCCCAGAAACTGTAAGCAGTAAATTTTGTTTTCCTAAAAATTACCCAGTTCCAAGTATTTTGTTATAAGCCACAGAAATGGACTACTACAGAAAATTGGTACCAGGAAAGTGGGGTGTTGCTTAAACCAAATACTTGAAAATGTGGAAGCATCTTTGGAACTGGGTGTTAGGCAAAGGTTGCAGGAGTTTGGAGGACTAAGAAGAAGACAAAAAGATGAGGGGAAGTTTGGAATGTCTTAGAGACTGGTTACATGGTGGTGAGCAGAATGCTGATATGTATAGTAAAGGCCATTCTAAGGTGGTGTCAGACATAAATGAGAAGGAACTTTTGGAAACTGGGGCAAAGATAACCTTTGCTGTGAACTGGCAAGGAACTTGGCTGCATTGTGTCCATACTCTAGGACTTTGTAGAAGTTGGAACTTAAGAGTTGTGAACCAGAATATTTGGCAGAAGGAATTTCTAAGCAGCAAAACATTCAGGAAGCTGCATGGCTACTTGTAACAGCCTATGCTGAGTTATGGCAGCACTGACATAACATTTCAAAGGGAAGCAGAGTGTAAAGATTTAGAAAATTTGCAGCCTGGCCATGTGGTAGAGAAGCAGAGAGCATTTTCAGAACAATTCAATAGTGTAGCTCAGAGACTGTTTGCTAAGGAAATTAGTAAAGAAGAAAGGGATTATCAAGAGAAGGGAAAAAATGACCTTGAAGACATTTCAGAGATCTTGGAGGCTGCATCTTCCATTACAGACCCAAAGGCCTAAGGAGATGGAATGGTGTTGGGGAACAGTCATAAGGGCCCTCCACAGGCTTGCTGCCCAGGGCCACCTCAGGAAGCTTCTTCCAGCAGTACCCCAGCTGCTTTGACTGCTCCAGCTGTGACTACGCCTGTTTCTCCCTTTTTGAATGAAAATATGTACCCTACATTTGTTCCACCATTGTATCTTGGAAGTAAAGTAAATTGTTTTGATTTCCCAGATGGGACTTTAGACTTTGAACATTTGAGTTGAAACAAGTTAAGACTTTGGAGATGGAATGAATGTATTTGTATGTGAAAAGGACATGAGTTTTGGGGGGCCAGGGGCAGAGTGCCTTAGATTGACTGTTCCCCCAAAAGTTGACTCTCACTGTGACAGTGTTAAGAGAGTGGGAAATCCTATTATGGTAATTGAAAGGTGGGGCCTTGAAGAGGTGATTAGATTGTAGGACAATCCTGTAGTGAATGGATTAATAATGGTGGTCAAGGCATGGTTCTGAGGGCTTTAAAAGGGGAGCATGAAGAGTCTGTCCCTCTCTCTGCTCCACCATTTTCTGCCATTTGCGACCCCACGGTCACTGTCACCACCATCAAGACCCTCACCAGATGTGTTCCCTGGACTTTGGACTTCCCAGCCTCAGAAACCATAGCAATCAATTTTTTTCTTATAAATTACCCAGTTCCAAGTATTTTGTTATAAGCAACAGAAATGGACTAATAAATACCCAAAGTAAATGAAATCACCACCTCATAAAGATATCTGCACTTTGATGTTCATTGCAACATTATTCAACATTAGCCAAGATATGGAAACAACCTAAGTGTCTATTGACAGACAAATGGATAAAGAAACTGTAGTAAATATATACAATGAAATATTATTCAGCCTTAAAAAAAGTAGATCCTGACATTTACCACAACATGGATGAACCCGGAGGACATTCTGTTAAGTGAAATAAGCCATACACGAAAGAAAAATATTTCATGATCTCACTTATATGTGGAATCTAAAAAAAAAGTCAAATATACGAAGACAGAGAATGAAATAGTAGTGACCAGGAGTGGGGATGGGGTGATGGGGAGGAAAGGAAGAGATGTAGGTCAAAGGATAGCAGATATGTAGGATGAACAAGTCTAGAGACTAGAGATCTCATGTATAACATGAGGACTATAGTTATTAATATTGTATTGTATTTAGGATTATTGCCAAATGAGTAGATTTTAGCTGCTCTTGCCACACACAAACAAAATGGGTAACTATGTGAGATGATAGTTATGTTAATTTGCTTCACTATAGTAACTGTTTTACTATCTGTATGTATCCCATAACATCATGTTGTATACCTTAAATATAAACAATAAAATTTATTAAAAAATAAAATGGGTGAAAAAGAAAAAAGAAACTTCAAAAACAAAGACATATGTAGGGTAAAAGTGAAGATATAAAGTGACATATAATGCAAACACTGGTAGAAAGTAAGAGTGTTGATATTAATATTATATAAAGTAGAGTTAAAAGCAAAAGAAATTACTACAGCCAAAGGGGGACACTAAGTAATGATAAAGGGTCAAACACTAGGAAGAAATTATGATCCTTGATGTGTATGTATCAAACAGCAGAGCCTCCAAATATATGAAGGAAAAGCTAATAGCAGTTGCTTCAACAGCACATATACTAAAATTGGAATGGTATAGAGAAAATTAACATGGCCCCTGTGCAAGAATGACACGAAAATTTGAAGTGTTCCATATTTTTTTTAAATGATACAGCAGAAAGGAGAAATAGACAAATCCAAAATTATGCTAGAGGACTTCAACAGTGCACACTTAGCAACTGATACAACTACTAGAGTATCTGCAGGGGTACAGAGGAAGTGAACAATACAATGAACCAATCTGATGTAATTGATATAGAGGCAGCACTAGATCTAACAACAGCAGAAGACACACTTTTTCAAGTACCCATGGACTTTTTAATAGGATAGATCATAACTTGGAGACAAACCACAATACTATTAAAACAACAGAGTATATTCTCTAACCATAAAGAATCAAATTAGTAACCAATAACAGAAAAACAAAAGAAAATCTATGTATGCTTGGAAATTAAACAACATACTTCTACATAATCTATGGATCAAAGAAGGAGTGAAGGCAATTTTATTTATTTTTCGGGTTTTTTTTTTAGATATAGTTTATTTTTTTATTTAGTGTTTAGGTAGAAAATTATTTTCTCAACATAGAAACAAAGGAAAACATCACAAATTAAATTTGAAGTCAATTGATAAGGAACAAATTTAACACTCAAAGATTTACATCCTTAATGCAAAAAGAACTCTCAAAAATGAATTAGAAAAAATCTAAGCAGAAATTTGGTGAAGAACATGAGCAGATAAGTCACACACCCCAAAGAAAAACACGTGGCTGATAAGTACATTCTAAGATGTTGTTGCAGGGTGGGGCAGGGAGAGCTGAGACCCACAACCCCAGGCAGCTGGCTCCATTGCTTGCCTGGTTGTGGTGGGTGGGTGTGGGGCTTGAGGGCCCCAGCCCCGTCTCAGGACCTTGAGTGGCTCGCTCAGTTGCTTGCCTGGTTGTGGTCTCAAAGGCAATTTTTAGAATACATAGAGCTGAATGAAAAGTAAAACCAAGTATATCAATGTATGTAGGACACAGTAAAGCAGTCATAAGAGGAAAATTTATAGCACTAAATGCTTTAAAAAGAGAAAAGATCTAAAATCAATGATCTAAGTTTCTATCTGAAGAAACTAGGAAAAGAAGAGCAAAGAAAACATAAAATAAGAAGAAAGGAAATAATAAAGATGAGAATAGAAAACAATAATACTGAAAATATGAAAATGGGGTTAGTATAATCAGGCCCTCTCACTTCATATCTGGTTGGGTATCAGTCAGCACATCAGTTGTAAAGTTACGTAAGAGTGGTGTGACTGTGCATGTGTGCCCATGTATCCCTTGGCTTGTTGCCACTACTGTGTACTTTGGTATAAGAGGCGGTGGCTCTGAACCACTGGCAGTGGAGGTCACGTCTGGAATAAAGCATGTCCATCCCGTTATTGGCCGCCAGAATCTTTTTTCAGCTACCTGGCTCAGGACCTACACAGGATGTGATCTAGCCTGACAATTGGCATAGTTGTTGTCAGGATTCTGAACAGGTAAGGGAACCACTAGCCCTCAGGATGGGGAGGAAATGTGGCTGCCCTTGAGTTGTGGTATCTGGTGGCTGCTTTCCTGTTAACCTGAGTCTGGCTGTTGCTCACTGTACTATGAGTCAACATGGGCCAGGCAATCCATGAAGCGGTACAGCTTCGAGATTTGCAGCAGAAAGCAGACTTGTTGGAAGTGCGGTACTTGTTCTGGAGGCTGTAGTGCAGAAACAGGTCATTCCTGCTTTCAACACCGGGAATTACGATGAACCCGATGGTGAGTTGGGGGAGACCATACATCCCCTGGCACAACCTGTTGTGCATCAGAAACCGAAGCACGAACAGCCCATGGGACCAGGCGGACAACCGGTAGGCAACCCACAAGTGACCCAACTCACTACTTATGTCCCCTATACTCAAGCTGAGTTGCTGGAGCTGGAGAAAGTTTCACCAGAAACAGGGTGAACCCCTAGCTGCCTGGCTTTTGTGGCTGTGGGACCTAGGGGTGGATGGCGTGATGTGCTCTGGTGAAGAAATGGAAAAGTTGGTTTCCATCACCATGCACCCTTCCCTGCAGCAGTGGCTACAGAACAGCTGCAGATACGCACCAGGACAGGATAACCATTCCTTGATGGAATGGGTGAATGCAGCCATCTGGACCATGTGGGTGAATGCTGGAGAACTGCCCAAAACTGTGAGTAGGTGGCAAACATATACCAAGCTGGTTCAAATAATTTGGGAGTTGGGGATGTGACAGTCCATGTTTAATGTGAACACCTGTGGCCCAGATGATGAACGTTTTACTGGCAGCATGAGAGATGTAGTGCTGCAAAATGCTCTGCTGACATCCTTTGGATCACTGATGGCCATATTGGCCGTATACATTGGTTGTCCTATACATGAAGTGATGACCATGATGGCCAGTCTGGGTGAGGCAGAGGGGAGAAGACAAGCAAAGAGGGTCCAAAAGGTGGCTAAGACTAAAGCCTCAAGAAATGCTTGGGATTTTACCCTGAAGGGACTGAGCAAGACCAGTTGTATGCAGATGTGATTTGACTTGCTCTCAGCAGTTGACAGAGAGAAAATTGACTGGCAACCAAATGAGGTCCGGTTTGCCTTGTGGCAACAATTGTGCCCCAAACAGCATTTCACTAAATGTCCAGAAACAGGTGGCAATGTACGTCCAGCAAATTTAAACGATTTTATGGCTACTTCCATGGAGGCAGATGGACTGTTCTCCTTTGGCTAGGAAGCAGGCTGAGGTGCTTGCCTTTTGGGGGCAGACAAGGACCAGAGGCTTCACAATGAACTGGAAATACATCGGTCAGAGATAAATGTGCAGCGAGTGGTGGTGGTGGTGTTGGTGGACACAGGCACAGAGTGTAGCCTGATATATGACAACTCAGATAAGTTTCTGGGGGTCCACAGTGAATGTTGATGGCTATGGAGGACATTCTATTACAGTCAAAGCTGTTTCTTTGCCACTGGGCATAGGACGATTGCCCCCTTGTGTATATACTGTGTATGTACCTCTTGTAGCCGAATACATTTTGGGTGTAGATGTACTCTATGGTTTGCGCCTGCAAACGACGGTTGGGGAATTCCAGCTGTGAATCTGGGCAGTAAAGCCTGTGCTGCAGGGACATGTCAAGCATGATCCACAAGTGTTACCCATGCCATGGCATGTGGTTAATGTGAAACACTATCGCCTGCCAGGAGGATGTATGGAGATCGGTGCCACTATATATTGTAGTTAGAAAAGGTTGGCATCATTTGTCCTGCACATGGCCTGTTTAACACCCCGGTATGGCCAGTGATAAAAGCCAGATGGTACATGGAGGATGACTGTGGACTATCGGGAACTGAATAAAGTAGTGCCTCCTTTGCATGCGGCTGTGTCTTCAGTTCACAACTCGATGAATAAGCTGACGACTCAGCAAGGAACTTATCATTATGCACTGGACCTTGCAAATGCTTTTTTCTCTACCCTGATCTTGGCTGATAGCCAAGATCAATTTGCCATCACCTAGGACGGAAGGCACCGGACTTTTCAGGTGTTACCCCAAAGCTACCTGCATAGCCCAACCATCTGTCATGGTTTAAGCGCTGGAGACCTAGCCAAGTGGACTGGGCCTAGCACAGTTACAATGTTTCATTATATAGATGATGTCTTACTAACCTCTGATTCTCTTGCGGATTTAACCAAGGCAGCTCCAACGTTGCTAGGTCATTTGGAATAATGTGAGTGGATCTTATACAAGGGTCTTACCCTCTGGATATCTACTTGGAAGTATCAACAGTGGATGGTAGGCCACCGACCCCTTTGGGGACAAGCCATGTGGCAAGAATTATGGGAATTAGGATATGAAAAGGAAGTAACTCTTTTCCATGTCACAGAACACTTCCCCTTAGCCAGTCTGGACAATGATGAAGCCAATGCATTGGCTAAAGTAATATGGCTGGAGAGAGCCCCAGCTGCTGATGTAGCCCAGTTGTTACATTGATGAATACAGCATGCTGGCTGCAAGACCATGTGTTCGATGGCTCAAAAGTGGAACCTGCCCATGAAATGGGAAGATATATTAAACACGTGTCGTGTTTGTCCGGTGTGTGCTCGAGAGTCCACACCTCCAGCACGTGCCACAAACCGATGGGCAGATAACCTCTAGTAGGATGCCCCTGACTCGATGGCAAGTGGATTTTGTGGGGCCACTGCCAAGGTCAGAGAATTTCAGATATATCTTCACAGCCCTTGATACGGCTACAGGTCTTCTGTTTGTATGGCCCTGCAAGGCCCTGGACCAGGTAAGCATTATTAAGGTGTTGAAAAGCCTTATGGCCATGTATGGTTGGCCCCTGATCATACAGAGTGATAACGGAACCCACTTTACTAGACGTGAAGTACAGAGGTGGGCTTCTCAGTTGTCCATTCAGTGGAAGTTACATGTGCCGTATCATCCTTAGGCGGTGGGAATGATTGAACAGTACAATGGTCTTCTGAAAGAGGGACTAAGGCTATCCACCCAACCCCCATCCCTGAAGGGGTGGACATGGCAGTTATGGCCGACAGGATTTTAATGAGAGACCCCACAAAGGTGGGCCCTCTCCAGTAGAGCCTCTGTTGCACAGAGCCACAGCACCTGTTCCTGCAACCATTTGTTCCAGGATAGTAAGCTAGCATGTATTCTGCTAGGGGGATGAGAACACCCTCCATTGGTGCCAATAATCTTTTTGTCTTTTCACCCATAGTATTGTGGCTGCAGGCACCAGAGTTGACTGGACACATACATACATTCATGTGGCCAATATGTCAGCTTGCTGAATATGCACTGAGTTTCCTACCAGTGTGGTTGCAGGATGCCTGTGGAAAATCACCCCAATGATGACAACTAACCAGACATGTGTATGGGTGGGATTTTCATGGCTAATAGTTTAAAGGATAGAGCTATGGGGACAAGCCTCAAGGTGTATGGAACATACAATAGGTACGGAGGTTATGTGAATACAAGGGTCAATTATCCTCACTAAGGGAACATTGCAGAAGATCTCAGATGCATAGATTGTACAGTGAGAGACCCTGAAGGGGTAGGGTGTGAGGAAAATGGAGTTAGTAAAATCAGGCCCTTTCACCTCATATCTAGCTGGGTATGATTCAGCACATCCACTGTAAACAAGTTATGTAAGGGTGGTGCAACTGCGTATGTGTGCCCATGTACCCCTTGGCTTGTTGCTGTTATTGTGCACTTTGGTATAAAAGGTGGTGGCTCTGAACCACTGGCAGTGGAGGTCGCATCTGGAATAAAGCATGTCCATCCTGTTATTGGCTGCCAGAATCTTTTTTCAACTACCTGGCTCAGGACTTGCACAGGATGGGGCAGATGGTTCTGTTGTGACCTAGCCTGACAGAAAATTATAAAGATAATCAACACAGCAAAAGCTGGTTCTTTGAAAATATCAGTAAAACTGATACTTTAGTAAAACTGACAAAGATAAAAAGAAAAAAGACATAAAGGACCAATATCAAGAGTGGAATAAGGAATACCACTATAGATCCTGCAAACATTAAAAGGGGAACAAAGGAATGTGACAAATAACTTAATGCTAAAAAAATCCACAATTTAGAAGAAATGGATAAATTCCTCAAAAACTACAAGATGCCAAAATTCAACCAAGATGAAAGACATATATAAGTATTAAAAACTGATTTGTAATGTAAAGTCTCCTGAAAAAGAAACTGCCAGGCCCAAATTTCTTCACATGAGAATATAGCCAAATATTTAAACAATTAATGTTCATTTTACACAATCTATTACAGATAATATACAGGAAACACTTCTAAACTAATCTTATGAGCCAACTATTTTCCTTTAAGATCAGGAATAAGACAAGGATGCCTGCTCTAGTCATTTCTATTCAACATAGAAAAGTTCTCACCAGAGCAATAAGGCCAAAAAAAAAAAAAAAAAAGAAAGCAAGAAGCACTCATATTAGAAATGAAGTAAAATTATCTCTTTTTGCGGATGACATATCTTTCTTATATATAGAAAACTCTAAAGATTCCACACACAAAAAAATTATTAGCACTAATAAATTCAGCAAAGTTATAGGATACAAAATTGACACACAGAAATCAGTTGCATTTCTATGCAGTAACAATGAACAGTTCAAAAAGGAAATTAAGAAGACAATTAAATTTATAATACAATCAATAAGAATAAAATACTTAGGAATAAACCTGACCAAGGCGGTGAAAGACTTATACACTGAAAATTAAGAACAAAATGTTGCTGAGAGAAATTTAATTTGTGTCTTTAAGACACAAATAATTAAAGAAGATGGAAAGAAACAGAAAGACTTTCCATGTTTGTGGATTAAAAGAGCTAATATTAGTTATTGTTAAGATGTCAATATTACCCAAAATGATCTATGGATCCACTGCAATCTCACAGTATGTTTGGAAAAATAGAAAAAATTATTCTAAAATACACATGGAATTTCAAGGGACCCCAAATAGCCAAAACAATTTTGAAAAGAAGAAAAAAGGTGAAGGACTCACCCTTCCTGATTTCAAAACTTATTACTAAGCTACAATAATCAAAACAGTGTGGTACTGGCATAAAGACAGACATATAGACTGATGAAATAGAGTACAGAGTTCAGAAATAAACTTACACATATGGGGTTAAATGATTTTTGATGAGGGTGCTAAGATTATTCAATTGGGAAAGGTCAGTCTCTTCAATAAATGGTGTTGGGGAAAATGGATATTCGTATGCAAAAAAATGAAATTGAACCCTTATTTTACCTTATAAACAAAAATTAAGTCAAGATAGGTTAAAGGTTTAAAGGTAAGACTTAAAGCAATAAAACTCCTAGAAGAAAAGATAGGATAAAGGCTTCATGACACTGGACTTGGTAATGAATTTTTGGTTATGATAGCAAAAGCACAGGCAGCAAAAGCAAAAGTAGACAAATGGGACTACATCAAACTTAAACACTGATGTGTATCAAAGGACAAAATTAACAGAGTGAAAATGCAACATACAGAAAGGCAGAAGATACTTGAAAATCATATATCTGATAAGGGATTAATAAACAGAATATATAAAAAAATCCTGCAATTCAACCACAAAACAATCAAATAACCCAATTAAAAAATGGGCAAAGACTTTGAACAGATATTTCTCCAAAGATGATACACAAATGGCCAACAAGCATATTGAAAGATGCTCAATATCACTAATAGGGAAATGCAAACCAAAATCACAATGAGATATCACCTCATACCCATTAGGATGGCTACTATTTAAAAAAACACTGAAAATAACAGCTGTCATTGAGGATGTAGAGAAATTTAAATCCTTGTACACTGCTGGTGGTCTTGTAAAATGGCACAACCACTATGGAACACAGTATGGTAGTTCCTCAAAAAATTAAAAATGGAACTACCGTATGAGCCAACATTCCCACTTCTGGATATATATCCAAAATAATTGAAATCAAGGTCTTAAAGAGATATCTGCCCACCCATGTTCACTATTAACAATAGCCAAGAGGTGGAAGCAATTCAAATGTTCATTGACAGATGAATGCATAAACAAAATGTATATACATAAAATAAAATATTGTTCAGCATTGAAAAATAATGGAATATTATTCAGCCTCAAAAAATAAGAAAATCTTGTCATATGCTACAACATGGATGAACCTTGAGGACATTATGCTAAATGAAATCAGCCAGTCACAGAATAACAAATACTGTATAATTCTACTTATATGAGGTATCTAAAATAGTCAAAGTCACTGGGCTGGTCAGTTAGAGGATGGTGCTGATAACACCAAAGTCAAGGGTTCAGTTCCCCAGACTGTCCAGCCACCCCCAAAAATTTAAACATAAAATAGTCTAGTTCATAGATACAGAAAATATAATGGTAATTTCCAGGGACTGGGGAAGAGGGAAATAGGGAGTTATTAGATAAAGAGTTCCAGTTTTGCAAGATGATCAAGTTCTGGAGATGGGGTTGCACAACAATGTGGATATACTGACACTACTGAACTATATACTCAAAAATGGTTAAGATGGTAAATTTCATGTTATGTGTATTTTGCCACAATAAAAAATTCACAGAAAGGCTAAAGAAGAAAAATTACATGATCATGTCTACTGATGCCAAAAAAGCAGTAACAAAACCCAGCAAACATAAGTAGTAAAAACACTCAGCAAACTAGGAATAGAGGGAAACCTCCTCAACTTAACAAAAAAATCTACAAAAAAACCTAGTTAAAATCATACCTAATGGCGAAAACCTGAATTATTTCCCCCTTATATCAACAACATGTGAGTTTATCTATTCTCACCACTCTTGTTCTGCATACTGGAAATTCTAGTCAGTGCAACAAGGTTAAAAAAAAAAAAAAAAAAAAAAGATTTAAAAGGTATACATACTGGAAATGAACAAATAAATCTGGCCCTAGACCTGAGGTATGGAGCCAGGGACTGGACACCCCCTCTCACAACTAGGTTCCCACACTGCCAGCACCAAGGAGCATGCCAAAAACATCTCCTCCATGTGGGTGGCCCACTACAGCCACCACAGTAACCACGGCTGCCATCAAAGTGGCTGGACGTCACAACCACCACGCAGATGGTCCGCCAGCCACTGGAGTGCATTGACACAAGGAGAGTCACCAGCAGAGACCAAAGAAAAGAAGAGGATGTCTTTCTCCACAAAGCCCATTCCAGAGTGACAGAAGGAGCATCGGCTCTATGATAATATTGGGGGACTGAACACACCTCTCAGCATTGGACACATCATCTAGGCAACAAATCAACAGAGTAACCATTACTCTTTCAGAGGGAGAGAAGAAATCTAGGGTTATCAGTGGTGGGAGAGGGGAGGGAGAGGGGAATAGGAAGAGATTGGACAAGGGGCATAAGCATGTAAAGAATAAGTATGATTTGTAACAATATATATGCTAGTAATATTGATTTGATCAACATATGTCAACGTTGAACCCCCAAAATATGTATAATCAATTATAATTCAATTAAAAAAAAAAAAACACTGTCCCTATTTTCAGATGACCCGATTGATAGTCTATATAGGAAATACCAAGGAATCTACAAAAAATCTAGCAGAACTAATAAATGACTTCAGCAAGCTCATAGGATACAAGTTCAGCACACAAAAATTAATCACTAGTCTATTTACTAACAAGTACGTGAAAATGGAAATTCAAAATACAACACCATTTATAATCATTCCAAAGAAAAGGAAATACTTAGGTATAAACTAACAAAACATATACAGTATCCGTATGCTAAAAATGTAAAAATGGACAGGCACGCCATATTCATGAAATGGAAGGCATAACAAAGATGTACATTGATCTATGAGTTTAGTACAATTTCTGTCAAAATCTAAGCAAGGCTTTCTTTGTAGACATAGATCTGTTTAAATTTAAATTTATGTGGGTGTACTAATTTACATTCCCACCAACAGAGTACAAGGGTTCCCTTTTCTCCACATCCTTGGCAACACTAGTTATCTTTCTTCTTTTTGATAATAGCCATTCTAACAGGTGTGAGGTGATAGTTCATTTTTGTTTTAATTTTCATTTCCCTGATGATTAGCGAGGTTGAGCATTTTTAAATGGAAAACAATATGGAGGTTCCTCCAAAAATTAAAAATAGAACCACCATATGATCCAGCAATCCCATTACTGAGTGTATTCCAAAGGAAATGAAATCAGTAAGTCAAAGATATATCTATACTCTCATACTCATTGCAGCATAATTCTTAATAGCCAAGATATAGAATCAACGTATGTGTCCATCAACAGATGAATGGATTAAAAATGTGATATACATGCACAATGGAATACAATTCAGCCTTAAAAAAGAAGGAAACTCTGCCATTTGTGACAACATGGATGAACCTGGCAGACATTTGGCTAAGCGAAATAAGCCAGGCACAGAAAGACAAATACCGCATCATCTCACATATGTGAAATCTAAAAAAGTTTAACTCATGGAAGCAGAGAATAGAATGGTGGTTGCCAGGAGCTGGGTGTGGGGGAATTGAGGAGATGTTGGTCAAAGGGGATGATGTTTCAGTTTAGCAGGATAAATAAGTTCTGGAGATCTAATGTACAGCAGGGTGTCTATAATTAATGATATCATTTTGTATACTTGAAATTTGCTGAGAGTAGATCTTAAATGTTGTCACCACACCAAAAAACAGCTGTGTGAACAGATGGATATGTATATTAGTTTAATTGTAGCAATTATTTCACAATGTATACATAAGCAACCTTCAAAAAGTTTATGGAAAGATTCATATTGTCTTTTAATTCCATTTGTCCATGAACTTTTTGAAGTACCCTTGCATAGCAAAACATCATGTTGTACACTGTAAATATACACAATTTTTAATTGTCAATTGTACCTCAATAAAGCTGGGAAGAAAAGTAATGGTGGAAATTGAAAGTTATCTCTGCACAATAAGTATGGCAATCAATGGATACTGAAACCATGGGTAAAAAAATTGACATCATGTTCATAGCTGACTAATGCCCCAGGACAGTCTAAGCTGCCCAGGCTCATCTTTGAGTTTTTTCCTTCAATTTAGTCCTAACCTGTTCTTGTTCCTCTGGTTCCCTTTGGGCCCTCCAGTCCAGTCTGTCTATGTCATTCACCCGTCTCTCTCCACACCAAACCAAACTTATTAAAATCAACTCCTTCTGCATGTAAACCCTTTTGTGGGTCAGCGCTCTGGCAGAGAAAGAGCAAGTTGGGGTCAGGCCCTGGATTCAGAGGCCATCACATTCTCCGTTGTCATTTTACTGCACCAGTTTCACCTCCTCCAGGATATCTAATCAATCATCCAGTGACCCTCTCCCAGGATGGCGCTGGGTATGTATTATCTTGAAAATTCGTATACGGGCTTTTAAGTGTCTTGTCCTGGAGGTGCAAATATCACTTCTATACACTGGCCAAAAATAGTCACATGACCCCAACACAATAGCAAAGATGTCTGGGAAATGTACAGGAGTGCATGGAGATTGTTTTTGCCAAATACTGTATTTCCTCATCACTCTCATAGATGAGTAAACTAAGGCTCAGACATGAGAAAATACTGGCCCAAAATCACACCACTGGAGAAAGAATCTAGGACTCTCTGATAGCAAAATCCAAGTTCTTTCCACAACACCCTGCTGCCTCTGCCCTCCTGGAGCTCACAATATCTCAGCCCTTTTCTAAGCACTCACATGTTCCATTACTTAAGATTTTGGTTACAAGCAATGGTGTGCTGGTAAATGGCTAAAAACCAGTTCTCTGAAAATAAAAAAATCCCTGATTGGTAGTCTTTGCCATTTTTCATGGAGTAAATAATCCCACCATGGCCAATTTCAAGTTACCAATTCCACTGAATGGAAAGATGGGATGAGACGAACACAATACACTGTCTCAAGCCGGTGCAAACAGGCCCCAGCACAACATTGGTCATAATCAACAGGATTTTTTTCTTGCCAATGTAAATAAAATGGATTTTATTAGAAAGATATCAGAGGCCCACAGAACTGGAGGGAGACTGGAGAAAGTAACTTGAGAACTGGCTATGAAGCATGAAATGCAAAGACAGAAATAGTTCTATTAGGATGCTGCCCTGTGGATAAAATCACATAAACCATTTTTTTCCTACTTTTATGTCAATCACTTAAGTTTCAAAGTCCAAGGAGAGGGCACGTGACTAAGAGTAGATTGCATGCCTGCGCCTCAGCAATACCAGAACAGAGAGAGGAGCTCCTTTCCAATAGCAGGATGCAAACATGTGGACATGTCACCCCATAAAGGCTACGTACTATTTTTCTATAAATGCATAACAAATGACCACAAACTAGGTGACTAAAACAACATTCCTTTATTATCTCCTACTTTTTATAGATCAGAAGTCCAGGCATGGCTTGGCTGTGTTCTCTCTTCAGGCAAAACCAAAATCAAGGTATTGGCCCATGTGCATTCCTTTCTGGAGTCTTCAGGGAAGAATCCACCTCCAGTCTCATTCAGATTGTTGTCAGAACTCCTGTCCTTGCAGCTGTAGGTCAGAGGTTTCTTTGATGGCTGTCAGCTGGAGGCCTCACTTAGCTCATAGAGGCCACCCACATTCCTTGCCATGTAGCCCCCTTCATCTTCAAGTCCAGGAATGGAGAATTTCCATGATCAAATCCCTCTCACTCTTCAAATCTCAAGAAGTGTGTGTAAGTATTGGACAGGTAAACTACAGTGACTACTTGTTAAAATAAATATTTTTTAATTTAAAATTTTTGTTCTGATATAATTTAAGAGTTGCAAAAAAGATGCAAGAATAGTAAAAAGAATTTGTCCACACTTAACCTAGATTCCTCAGTGTTTACATTTTACATTTATTTTATATTTCTTGTCTTTCTCAGTCTTTTCTGTCTTTCTCTCTCTCTCTCTCTTTCTCTCTCTCTCTCTCCACACATACACATAATTTTTAAAATATTTTGAGAGTAAGTTACAAAGATGTTCTCTTACAGGAAACAGTGCAATAATCAAAATAAGTTCACTAACATTGACAGAATATTGTTATCTAAAACCTCATTCAGAATTTGCCAATTGCATCAGAATTTCATGAGCAAGGAAGGGTCAGAATCACATCTGTTCCGGGGTGTGCATGGGGCAGAATGGCCTACCAAAGCCTGGAGTAAGGAGCAGTCCACGGGGTGGAGCTGGGGGGCTTCCAAGGCATTGGGTCTCCTCTGCCAGCCGCAGGCCCCGATGATGCACCTTCCTCCTTCTTTGGGTTCCCTAGAACTCCCTTGTGACCTTCCACACCCCTGGCATTGCCATAACGACATTGTCCTCTAAAAGAACTTTGCATGGGATGGACCACCCAAAGCACTGACCCCAGGACTCTTCTTCCTCTTCAGCACCTAACATGGCTTGGAGGGTCCCCAGAGCTCATCAATATACATAGATTAGATTGCTGCCTCGCAGACCACAAGAGTTGGGGGAGGCCATGGAGATCATCTCTTATCTCTATCCCCATCTGCAAATGAGCAACTGAAGCTCAGAGAATTCAGACAGTTAGGGGAAGAGCTGGGAGGATGCCCTGTTGGCTGCTTCTTGGGCCTGGTGCTTCCCCACAAATTACACAGCTCCTCTAAATTCCCTTCCAGACAGGGCAGTCACAAACTGCACACAGTATGGAGCTGGGGGTATGAGTGGTTATGTGGGGGAATGATACCTTAAGGAAGACCTATGCTTACCTTGGGGGCTTCCGGAGAGATGGGTCGTTCTTTTCCGAGGCTGCAAAGTGGAGTCTATCTACCTGAATGTGGAGGCTGTGAACACACACTGGGAGAAGGCTGAGATAAGTATGGGACTCCGTGGCCCAAGCTGGCTGTGGACACAGTACACTGTGAAAGCACCTGCCCCCACAGAAAGGCTGCCCCAACTCCGTAGAGCCTGAGTGTTTCACGCCAACAGGTGGAATAACCAGCACCCAGATATGCAGGGACCACAGCCCAGACCTGAGGCACCATAAAGATGCAGGGCCAGGGCCATCCCTGGCAAAAAGGCCTCATGCTGAGATTCCCCTAGGCCTGGCTAAAGGAGGGGAGCCTGGCAGTGAGGACAAGAGTCAAGGGAGAGGCTGGGGCCCTATGCTTCTTTCTCTTTCCTATTAATCCTGGGCTCTCTTCTCTCAAAACATGGGCATCACCAACACAACGTCCTTGTCCTCTATGAAGCCCTTCCCAGGAAGCCAATTTGCCTTTGTTCTTACTGTTTTCCACCCCAGGAGCTCCTGCCTCTGCTCTTACCCATATACCCAGACACCATCAATCCCATAAGGAAGTTATGGCCTAGGCCTAATTTCATCCTCAGTGGAAGAACTCTGCTTCCAGCATAGACCTCAGAGGCTCAAGCTGTGTCCCTGTTTATAGTCACAGCCAAAGGCTGTCTAGCTCTGTATGGAGCTTTGTCTTAGTTTCTTAATTAGTGTCTCTAAGCAACAAAAACTCCTCTTTCTCCCTGCAGGAGAGGAGGTTATTGTGAAGCCTCTTCCACTGTCGTTAAGACCCTGTCTCTGTGATGAAGCCCTGGTCCTGTGGGGGTGGGGGACTGTGAGGGCTTCCTAGAGGGCTGGGTTCCTGGGCAGCATTTCCAGGAGATGGGGAGGAGTAGTGCCTGTAAGCCCATTTCTTTATGGGGAATGTGGCTAGGGGTATATCTTCCTTCTCACAGAGGAGACTTTGGCACCGGGCCCATGATATTCTCTCCTCCTACTCTTGCCTCCATCCTGGAGCAACTTCACTTTCTACATAGATGATACAGCCAACAACCAGGAATACCAGGCTACTGACCCCTCATCTCCAGTAACAGTCAGCAGAGTTCTCTTCCCTTCAGCTACCCACTCTCATCATCATCTGAAGTTCTATCTCCTGCCTACTTAAATGCAACTGTCTGACCACCTACACCATCCCTCATTATTCTACTTCTCTCAGTATTACTCCAGGACACCTAGCACCATATCTATCACATAAGTCACTTAAGTGGTATTTATTGAATAAACTATACTAGTTCCTGGGTCTCATTAACGTTTGTGTTCACTGATCCCTCTTTTGTTTCCCAATCCATTAGCTGAATCTACCTACATTTCCACCTGTTGAAAGCTGATCTACCCTTCAGGCTAGAGCTGAGGTCCTGTCTCTGCCATATAAATGTCGATCTCTCCCTGAATACAGAAGAAGAGAGCACATTTAACTCACTTTGCAATTTCAACATTTATTTCTGATACCAAAACTTGACAGCACACAAGGAAAAATAAGCAATAGATAAGAACAGCAAATAAATTTATCTTGCATGCCACTTTCAGTCAACAGGATGTGGCTCTATAGATAGCTGTGTTTAGAAGGAATCTGAGGCTTCAGCCTTACTCAGGGAAGACTATTGCAACTGATAAGCAATATCTGTGAACATAAGAAAGTAAAAGTAAACAAAAATCAATAATATATATCAAATAGTAAAGAATATAAATATCAAATGGTTCTTCCTATATACTCTCCTCTCCCCACCTTGAGTCTTCTATGACTCCTAGGTCATGCACATAATACAACCCCATGGACCCTATATCCCCTAAGGACCCTAACTGCCCAATCCAAAGTGATGTACCTACCCAACATCTCACTCAACCCAGAAGAAACCAATGGCACCAAAGTTGGCAGCAAAGTTGGCACTGGCTGTACCACCAGGGCCAATAATGGGGCCGGCGAAGGTCTGAGGAAACCTGGAGCGGGCATTCTGGTGGTATCTGGCCCAGAAAGTAAATGGGATTCTGGACCAGGGATCTCCAAAATCTCCTTCCTCATCCCAGGTCAGCAGCTCAAACTCAATATCATCCCAGCTCCAGGGCCCAGACACGGCCTCATCTCCAATCCCCATGCGGGTTCTTGCTTCAGCCCGGGCCTCAGCTTCAGCTGCAGCAGCATCCAGAGCATCCAAGGCCTCATCCGCAGCCTCCATGAACTGTGCAGTCCAGTCGCGAGGGTCTCTCTTCTGAACCTGAGATGAGAAATAGAGAAAAAAAACCTATTTACAAAAGCCAAGACATGGAATCAACATAAGTGTCCATCAATGGATGAATGGGTAAAGAAAACATAGAGTGTGTGTGTGTATATATATGTGTGTATATATATTATATATTTATACACCTATACACACACGAGAGGTTACTTCAGAAAGTTCATGGAAAAATGGAATTAAAAGATAATACAAATCTTTCCATAAACTTTTTAAAGTATTCGTGTGTGCGTGTGTGTGTGTGTGTGTGCGCACGCATGCGTATACACACATACACAGAATGAAATACTATTCAGTCTTAAAAAAGGAGATCCTGCCACTTGCAACAACATGGATAAAGTTGGAGGATATTATGAAATAAGCCAGACACCAAAAGACAAATATTGTATAAGCTCACTTATATGTAGAATCAAAAAAAGTCAAAATCATAGATGCATGGAGTAGAATGGTGATTGCCAGGGACGGGGGTGGGGGGAGGGGGGGAATGAGGAGATATTGGTTAAAAGGTACAAAGTTTCAGTCAGACAGAATGAATAAGTTCTGGATATCTACTGTACAGCATGATGACTATAGTTAATAATAATGTATTATATACTTGAAAATTGCTAAGAAAGTAGATTTTAAATGTTCTTGCCACAAAAAAAGATAAGTATGTGAGGTAATGGATAGTTAAGTAGCTTGATTTAATCAATGTATACACAATGTATACTTATTATTAAAATATCCCACTGTACCTCATATATATAGGTAATTTTTATTAGCCAATTAAAATAAAGAAATAAAAAAACAAAAACTTGAAAAACCATGGTGTACACTGTAAACATACAATTTTAATTTGTCAATTATACCTTAATAAAGCTGGGAAAAAATAAAAATTTAAAAAAAAAAAACCTAAAAAAAACCCCAAAACCCAAAGCAAAACCCATAATAGTATCAGCTACTATACGAGGGTACTTCAAAAAATTTGTGGAAAGCTTCATGTTATCTTTTAATTCTATTTTTCCACGAACTTTTTGAAGTACCCTTATATATTAAGCACCTAATACATATTAAGCGCCCTATTTTGTGTTATTGCTTACACAATAACAACAACAAATACCACCAGTAATGCGGCACCTGCCACGGTGCCATACCTAGGATCTCATTCCTGCTCTGGGCCTTTCCCAGCAGTGATACCTCATTGATCCTGAAGCAGTTCCTCCATTACCTCTGCAATGAATCTCAGCACTTTCATCTTGCTAGTCTCATGGTAAGAACGGAGGCCCCAGAGGAACTCATACTCAGGAGGGTTGCTGTTGGGCACTCGTCTGTAGTCTAGATACCTGAAAAAGCAAAAAAGTCTCTATGTCTACCTACCCAGGCAGAATGGTTGTCCACCAATGTATAATAATTCTTAGATTTTCAAACTCCAGATTTCAGGTAGCAACTCCCCCCTCCAAATTCATCCCTAAACACAATCAGGGTATTTACCCTTTAATAATCAGGGCTTCAAATTCCTGTGCCAGTGCTTCTATACTAGGCAGTCACTTAGAGCTGCAGGGAGGTTTGTGTAGGGCCACAGAAAGGACAACACTTAATCTCACCCCTCTGCCATAGCTCTACTTCCAGGTTCTTGTAGTCTTGACAATGAGCTGCAGACAGGTCCACTGTGATGACTATACTGCAGTGCAAAAGCCTCAGCCTGGCCTAGCCTTGGGAATGTCTACCGTGGGGATGGGGGACAGGCTTCATTCTCAAGACAACTATACTGTAGGAAAATTCAACCAGAAGGAATATACTTTATACATGCCCCTGAGTACACATGTGTTTCTGGATGCCTTTGTACAAGTATAGCATAAGAAAAGAGCTTGGGAAAGGCTTTCTGCAGCAACCAGCACACTACCAGAATCACAAGGACCAGAAAAAGCCCCTTAGGCATCACTTACTTCTGCTTTACAAACTCATAAGTGAGAAGTTTCCTCAGATCTCCAAGGAGGGGATGTCTTACCCTGATAGTGGAAAAAAAAAAAAAAAAAAAAAAGTGAACCCATAATTAGAGACTATGACTTTGCCCAAAGAAAAGTAAAGAGCTTTCCAGCACAGAGGTCAGACAAGAAAAGAAGCAGAGTTCAGGACTGTTTCTCCATCCACCCAGGTAACATCCTTGGGCTCTGTACCTCCCCAGACCAAACCTCCCAGACCACCAGGTTAATGCAATCCTGGGCCATCTTCAGTTGCCAAAAGATGATACAAACAGGCAAGAGATGAGAGAGCCCAATCATACCCAGGACGCAGTCCCATCTTGCGTAGTGCCTCCCAGAGGACAGCTGCAGTGGGAGGCAAGGGGAGACAAGGGATGGAAAATGAGCATGGAAATCAGGCTGTGACCAGTCCCCAGCTGCAGGTCCAGCCACTTACCCTCACTTGCACGGTTGCCATTCATGAAGATGACACCCAGAATCACTAAGAGGAGACCCAGCTTGGGTGTGTCTTTGGTCCTAAAGGAGTACAAAAAGAATACATTTGCAGCAGCCATTTGCATGACAGACCCTAGCCAGCTTGCCCAATATTCCTTGGCTAGGGAAGAATTATGACCCACCTCTGCCCATGACCTACTATGCCACCCTGAACGCTGGACGCTGACCTACTTGAAACTCCCAGATAAAAAAGCACCACTGAGAAAGGCCATGATCCACCTCCTTTCCCATCTTACGTTCCCAGTATGCCAGCCAGGGACTCGGGGGTACTGATGAGAATATACAGGTGTTCTTCCTTGTCAATTTCCTTCAGTTGAATCCCAAATTTCTACAGGAGCAAGAAAACAGACTATGAAATTGCCAAATCTAGCATAAGCTACCTATAGGCAGTCACTCACCTCCCTGTGAGACTTGCCCTAAACTCCTAGTAGGAACCCCACGAATCTTTGAAATTAAGACTTTCCCCATTATTCTTGTCCCCCAGGGCTGTCTTCTCACCTTTTCCAGGACAAAACATGCACGTTCTATGATTTCTGGATAAACGTCAGTGTATTCACGGATGATATCCCTCAGCATTTCTATAGAAGAGAGGAGGGAGCACCTGGGCTTAGCAGGGGTCCCAGGGCAGCAGCCCCTTTACCAGCCCTGCTGAGGGTGGTAGCACAGCCAGGGTCCTCAAGAGTGGAAAAGCAAGAATCAGTCACAGAAGGGAGCGGATAGAAGGGGAAGGGACAGAAGGGGAAGGGACATATAAGCAAAGGGATGCCCATAGAGCATGGGGTGAGGGGAAGAGCAGAGCTCAGGGAGGGTGCCCTGGATTCCTACCTGAGCGCTTGATGGGCACCTTTGTGTAGTCTTTAAGCATCAGGTATTTGACCAACTTATTTGCCTGGAAAGGGAAAAGGAAATCATTAAAGTTTTAAGATACTTGCAGAAAACTTGGTTGAATTATAGATGGGAGGATGGAAGAGAAAAGAGCAAAAGAGGGAAAAAGTGACTGGGGAGTCATATCTCTTACTCTTTCCTGAAGAAGGGCCACATCTCTTGGCTGTGCGGCACCCAGGTTCTGAGAGGTACGCGAGTTGGGGGAGGGGCGCAGGTTAGGTGAGGGTCGTAGGTTGTGCCAGTCAGGTGGAACTGGCCAATCAGCAGGGATCCAGTCAGGTGGGAGCGGCCAGTCAGTGGGAAGTGGCCAATCAGGTGGCAGTGGCCAGTCGGGTGGCAGTGGCCAGTCAGGAGGACCTTGCCAATCTGGAGGGCCCTGCCATCCTGGTGTGGTCTGCCATCCAGGTGGCATCTGCCATCCAGGTGGATTCTGCCAGGCCAGTGGATTTGGCCAGACAACTGGACTGGGCCAGACAATGGGGTTTGGCCAGATCACTGGGTTCTGCCAGATCACTGGGTTTGGCCACATCACTGGGTTCTGCCAAGCAACTGGGTTCTGCCAAGCTGGTGGGGTCTGCCTAGCTGGAGGACTCTGACGTGCTGGTGGGGTCTGCCTGGCTGTCTGGTTTTGCCAGCCTGACGGGTTCTGCCAAGCCAGTGGGGTCTGCCAGAGCACATTGGGGGGTGCTCCAGGTGGGTTCTGGGTGGTCACTGGAACCGATGCAGACCTCCAGGTCCCTGGAGCCAGTGGGATCCGCCTCTGATCACCACTGCTGCTCTCTTCCATATTCAAGTTATTAATCTGCATCATCAGAGAGAAGGAAAGTCCAGAGTCACCAGCTGGTTCTGTATCCTCACCCTATCTATTCCAGGAAAGCCCCCTAAACCCTCACCTGTAGTGACAGCCTGACCCACTAGCCATTGGTCACCCTGAGTCCTGGGCTTGTCTTTCACTGTCTTCCAGGCAGGAGTTTCATCTCCGAAACAGGCCAGGAGCAACCCAAGGGTGGGGACTGAGGCATCTCCTCTTCCTATGTCCACCACTGGCTCTGCTTGTACCACCCTGGACAAATCACTCAAGTCACTTCACCTCTCTGGGACTTTGTTTCCTTCTCTGCAAAACTGGGACTGTGATTCCTAGCTAGTAAGATGTACCTTACAGATTTAATGGGACAACCCATTTGGATGTGCCTAGCTCAAGACCTAACACAAGGTGGCTACTATCAAAAGGGAAACTGAATTACATACAGGTCGTATATATCATTTGTGTCCATGTATTATCTCCCCTTCAATCTATGGACACTCAGAGGACAGGAATAAACATTCACCTCAACATCCCCTAAATCCTAGCTGAATACAGGCAGTTGTACGTATTTTTGTTTTGTTTAGAACAAATGAACAACCTCAGAGAAGAAAGAAGAGAGCCCAAAGCAAAGTGAAGCTAGCAGGGATCTCACCTTGCGGGTCCTCTTGCCCCGAATTATAGTCCGGGACTCCAGATTCTGAGCCTGGGAACCATCTACTGATGTCTGTGCAGCTGCACCGTCAGGTTCAGAGATACCTGGGTTGGTCTCTATGTCAACATGGGAAATGGCCACTTTGGCCTGGTTTACATTCTGGGTCCGGGTATTGGCTTTGTGGGTCTTAGTGGTATCATTCCAAGCCTTGAAGGCTGTTTTAGGCCGGTTGTTGGCCATCTCATTGGCATTGTGAGACTGAGAGAAATTGTAAGTGGCATTTGGGCTCACCTTAGTAGTGGCATTCTGGGCCTTAAGGGCCATCTCAGACTTGTTAGCAGCTAACTCACCAGTGGTTGCTGCTTGGGAAAAATCATAGGCAGCATTTGGGCCGTCTGAGGTGGCATTCTGGGACTTAAAGGCTGCTTTAGGCTGGGTGTTAGGCATCTCCTTGGCATTATGTGCCTGAGAGAAATGATAGACACCATTTGGGCCTTTTGTGGTGGCATTCTGGGTTTTAAAGGCTGTCTTAGGCCTCGCAGCAGCTGCTGAAACCTGAATATCAGCCATCTCATTGGCAGTTGGGGGCTGTGAACTCTGGGGACTAGCATTGGGCCCGCTGGCAGCTGCTATGGCCTGGTTGGTAGGTGGAGCCTCCGAGATCTGGATCGCCTCCATCAAGGTCTGCATAAGCAAGGCGCTGTCTTCTACAGAGGCCTCAGACTGCAAATACAGGGGGAAAAAATTAAATCTCTGGGCCTCCGAAGCGGGACGGGGGAGCGGGGGGAGGTTGTAGCTGTGCAGCAGGGAAATTGCAGGCGGACGGTTGGTGCGAAAACTTGAGGGCTGAGGTAGACATCTAGGGGGCAGGCGAGGGCAAAGGGAGGCGAGGCGGGTAAAAAATATGTGGTGGGGTGGAGTAGAGCAGGGGCAAAATGAGGGGTGGGTCGGCGTGAGGAGTGGTCACGAGCTGGAGCTGGGGGCTGAAAGGGGAGTGCGGTTAGAGTAGTAGAGAGGGTAAGGCCTGCGGTAGCAGTTGAGGAATAGAGGCGGAACGAGGAGTTGAGGAGACTAAGGGGGGGTCACAGGGGTGAGGATGGCAGGAGAGACGCAGGGTGGAGGCGGGAGGTTGGGGGAGGGGGCGACACACCGCTCTACACGCGTAAGGACTATGGAAAAAAATGGTTCCTTACCCAAGCCGCATTCTCTGGGCAGATTGCCCTGACTACTAACAGGGTCTCCCCTTTCTCTGAGCAGGGACTGAAGGCTAAAAAGGGACGCCCCTCCCCCCCTTCGATAAACGTCAGGAATTTGAAAGACTACGGATTGTAGGCACGAAAGAAGGCAAAATCGGATTCAGGAGTTTGGGCGGCCAAAGGGGCCGGGGGAGAGGGGGAGAGGTGGGGTCTGTCCGCTGGGGAAATGGTAGGGTGGGAAGCAGAGATCTCACCTGGAAGCCGAGGAGACCCGCACCACAGTCCATTTTCTGAGCCATGGCTCCTGTCTCTCTGGCAAGAGCGGAGCCTGGGGGCTGTGGGAAAGGAACTGGGCGTTATACTACAGAGGGCAAATACGAAAGACCGAATTTGGGGGAGGTGTTTGTGGTCTGACTGTGGGGGCGGGTGAGGCGCTGAATGTGAGGGGGAACAAGCCGGATCGGAGCGGGAAAAGTGAATGGGCGTTCAGAATCCGGAGAAGCTACTGACAGCGAGAAGCTTCAAATCGGGGTTCATGAGGAAGATGAGAGTTCTGAATCAGGCGGTGGGCGGGGGGGAGTGGGTTGGGATTCATATTTTGGAAGTTGAATGGAGGTTTTGAATCAGGAGGAATCCTGTAACAGTCCAGATCAAGGTCAAGAAATCTGTGAGGATTTTGAACGATGAGAGGGGTTAGAGAGCGAACAGGGGATCTGAATCAGGAAAGATCAAGGTGGGGGATGTGAATCGGGGTTTGGGAAGTGGAAGGGGGTTCAGAATCCGGGGTAAAGGAATCAGGATAAAAAATGGGGGGCCCGCACCAGGGGGCAGATGCCCTGTCTGGGGGCTCATTCTCACCTTGCCTCAGGCCCCAACCCCAACCCCCTCGTTGCCTCCCTTCTTCACGACTCAGAGGATTGCGATTGCTGTGAAGGGCTCTCAGCAGCCGCACTCTCCCCTTGTCCAGGAGAAAATGCCAGCGCGGCAGCTTAGGCGACTCCGCCTCTTCGCCTAATATACCTCCCACTGCCTGAGGACGCTGTGCGCATGCGTAAACAACGGAAGCCCAGAGTCCCACCCCCGCTCCCAACGGACGCCCAGAGTCCCACCCCCCACTCCCAACAAAAGCTTAGTCCTGGAGATCACAATGCGCATGTGCACTGGCAGGCAGCCCCGCCCCTTTGCCAACACACCACCCCACCACCAACCAGACCGGCGGTATATAACTCTCCCCTTCCTCTACATACCCACCCCCAAAAGATGTACTGTGTCTCCTGGCCCCACCCCTTGCCCCACCCCCCAGCCCCCTACCTTTTCCGCAATGCGTCTCTATTCTACTACTCCCCTACTCAAGGCCCCTCCTTTGAGGTTAGCTTGAATCTCCACCCCTTTGCTCAGCACCGCTTAGGTCACTATTAAGGAGGTCTCTGTGTGAGGTCTCTAATTGCAACAAGTGCTAGGCCCCTGCTGAGCTCATCTACTTTGGGACACAGAAAGGGTAGTAAAGTGTGTGCCTGCCACGTGGCTCTACATGATGCTCTCACTAGCGCCAAAAGGACACTAGCTTCTTCCCTGCTCTTTCTGCAGCTCCAGCCATGAACTCATTTTCTGTGTGTTGGGTGAGGAGGGGCGGAAAAAGTAACAGCTTGTATATAAATCACGGCGAGATCTGCGCTGGGGCTTGTTTTTGTCTCACAGCAGCCCTGGGAGGTGGATGTCAGCATGCCGTTCTACAGATGCACGAAATAGATAAGGCCACAGAGCCAATAAACAAAATGTAAAATTTGGGCTTGGATCTTCCTAACTCCAAATCCCACAATCTTCTAGTGCTGGCCTGGGGGCTGAGGCACCCTCCCCTCCTCTACTGAGCGACAGACCTTCCCCACCCCAACATCTGTCCTAAACAAGCAAGGTTCGTGTTCTAGGAGGCCTAAGTTCATGCTCTGCATTCAGGAGGACACGGGTAGAGGCCCCCAGCCCCACCCCCTGCCTACTCCATGTGGACCCCTCCAGGTGTGGGAATTGCTCCTTGGGGGTCTGCTCTCTACTCCTACTGTCAGGCGTCTTCCCTAGGAGTGACAATCATGCGGCCCATGAGGCCTTCTTGGTGCCCGCTGCAGCAGTCAGGACAATCAGGTACCTGTGTGTCTGAGCCATGGCAAGCCCTAGTTCAAAGGCAGTGTTTGCCCTGGTTCCTTCCAGTGCTGGGGCATGGGGCAGCTGTGGTACTGCGGAAAGAAGCTAGGCTGGGATTCAGAATTCCAGAGATGGAGTGCCCTGCCCGTCTGGCGCTAGCTGTGTGAGGCTGCTCTGGTCACTCGACTTCTCTGAGCCTGGTTTCTCAACATGTAACATGGAAAGCACAGGAAGTGGGTCCTACCCAAAGACACATGCTGCTACGCTTTTAGGATGACTGGAGAAACTCAAAAAGGCACAAAAATGATACAAAGATGTGAGGTGACTCAAATTGAACTGATACTTTTCCAAAATCCAAGACAGATCTTTGTGCATTTCACGTTTGTTCTGGCATCAGCTCCTGCTAGGAGCCTGCATATGAAAAGAAGCTAATACTAGAAAGGACTGCAGCGTTTGTTCCCCAAGGGCCAACATCAATTCTGCCTGGCTGGATGACTTTCCTCATCTGTTGCATAGCAACCTACCCTGTCAGCTGCCTGTTTTTCCTCAGCACTTCCTCTAAAGTGTCTGCAGCCGGACGTGATTAGACTCAGGAAAGGATGTCTAAAACACTATTTCATATGCTATCTGCTTCCATATCTGTATCTCCAGTCCTGACTTGGCCTATGAATCCTAGATTTTAATTGCCTACCTCACTTCTCCAATTGGATATGTCAGTATTCTCCAAATTAACATGTCCCAGACTAATTCCTTCATATATATATATATATATCTCCTCCCCACGAACACTGTTTCTCCTCTAGTTATGCCCTTCTCTCCCCATGAGAATTTAAGCTTCTTAGAGAAATGCGTTTTTGTTTTATTCATTGTTATATCCCCAGCACGTAGAAAGATGCTTGGCACATTTTATATGCTCAATAAATATTTGCTTAATGAATGAATGAATGAGCCACACTATATCCATCCCGTTGCTAAAGCAAGAAACCTGAGGCATCTTTTCCTGTGATAAATCTACTTATTTTCCTCAAATAATGCATATTCATCATTAAAAATTCAAATATTACCTAAATTTTTCTTTTATTTTTTGGCAGCTGGCTGTTACGGGGATCTGAACCCTTAATCTTTGGTATGAAAATATTTTAGAAATTAAATAAGCATCATTCAATCTCACCACCTGCAGTTAGTTGCTAAGATTTTGATGCTACCTTTTATATATTACTTTATGCATTTTTATGTAGATGAATAAATATACTATTACATAAATGGAATTATAAATGCCATAAATATTTTATATTGCATTCTTTTGCTTACTGCTTCTCACTCCTTTCTTTCACGTCTATCTTCACCTGCCAGATATGCATTTTTAATACCATTTTTATACCCTTCCATGTACAAAAATCACGTTTTTGATTGTTTTACAAAAATTAAGATCATATTATCTAAACTTTTATGCATCTGATTTATCTTCTTTAACAACAGTCTACCTCTTATTCATTCTTTTAAGTGGCTGCATAATATTCCATGACAGGGATGTACCACAACATACTCAACCATTCCCCCACAGATGGACATTCACTTTAGTTGCAGGTTTTTTTGGGGGGTGGAGGGGCACACAAACAACATCGCAATAAAAATACTTGTACATATATCCTTATATTTTAATGTTTAATGTTTTTATTTCTGTGACACCAGATGCCAAGGAGTAAGATTGCACACTTTACAGTGTTTGGTATTATAAGATTTTTCCAACTTTTGCTAATCTGATGTGTATTTATTAGTAAGTCCTTGTGGTTTTAATTTATATTTCTGATAAGTAATGTGGTAGAAGACATTTTTATATATTAATGGACATATTAGATTTCTTTTGTAAAGTGCTTGTGCAAGTCTTTTACCTATTTTTGTTTGGGTTGTCTGTCTTTGTCTTATTGATTTTTAGGAGTTCTTTATGCAGTCCTACAGATCCTTATTGAAATCCCATACAGCCAGATATATTTCAATTTTTTTTTCACATTTTAGTAAGGTAATACAGTATATATACTATATATTACTATAGTGTTAGTATTACTATATTACACAGCAGTCGCAACAGCAAAAGCCACAAAGGCTTTTCTTCGCATCCCCTTTGGCAGCTAAATGAATATGATCTAGGATTTACCAGTGTGGCAAGCTCCCTGGGACTACCCTCAGATTGAATGATTCTCTAGAAAAACTCATAGAACTTAGAAAGGCTTACTTATGGCTATGATTTATTACAGTGAAAAGAATACAGATTAATATCAGCAAAGGTAAAAGACGCACAGGGCAGAGTCCTGGAGAGACCAGGCGCAGCTTTCAATTGTCCTCTCCCAATGGAGATTGTATGGCCAGTGTTTAATTTTCCCAACAGTGATGTGTGAAAATGTGTGGAATATGTCAACCAGGAAGTTCACCCAAGCCTTGGTGCCCAGGGTTTTTATTGGGGGTCAGTCAGGTAGACATGGAGCGCCTGTGTGGCTGACCTTAGTTATTCAGTCTCCAGCCCATCCAGAGTTCAAACTAATCAAGCTTGGCCCAAGGTTCCCACCATAAATCAAACTGTTAGCATAAACTATCTGTTGTGGACCAAGGCCCCAAATAAACAAAGCCATTATAATCAGGAAGGATATTCCAAGGGCTTACAGGTTATATCCCCAGGGCTGGTCAAAAGCCAGATCTTTCTTTACAAAAGAATGGTTTCTTTTTTTTGCTGTTGGTTTGTTTTTTGTAACGCACAGGGTTTGACTGCTCCAGACCTGCTGAGTCAACCCTTTCACAGCTCCCACCTAACACTTTGTCTGAAAGAAGTGATTCAAAGATGCAATGATGGAATTCATTGCCATAGTTGCGGTGGTAGGAGCAGCAACCACGAGAAAATCCAGTTTCTAGGGGAGCACTGGTAGCAGGGCCAGCGTCCAGTGCCCAGTGTTCAGTGGTGGGAGCAATGGGATACAACTAACTAATATTTATGGTGTGATTTTTGAAATATAGCTGCTTTTAGCAACGTTTATTAATTTTGCTGCTTTTTAAAACTTTTTAAACCTTTTTATTTTGAAATAATTATAGATACACAGGAAATTGCAACGGCAGTACAGAGAGGCCATACTGTGGACCCTTCATCTGCTCCCACAATGGTTACATCTATGTAACTACAGTACAAAGTCAAAACTAGGACGACAACACATGTGCATGTAGTTCTATGTCACTTTATCACATGTGGAGGTCTCTACAATCAGCACAGCAATCAAAATACAGAACTATTCCATGACCACAGATTTCCCTTGTACTACCCCTTTACAGTCACACCCACCTCCCTCTTGCCATCCATAACCCCTTGCAGCAACTAACATGTTCCCCATCTCTATAATTGTATCATTTCAAGAAGGTTATAAAAGTGGAATCACGGAATATGTCACATTTTGATATTGGTTTTTTTCACACTCAGCATAATGCCTGTGAGATACATCCAAGCTGTTGTGTGTGTCAATAGTTCCTTTTTATTGCTGAGTACTATTTCACAATATCAATGTCCTGCAGTTGGTTTAATCATTCAGCCTTTGAAAGACATATGGGTCATTTCCAGTTTGGGGTTGTTATGCATAAAGCTGCTGTACACATTTGTGTGCAAGTTTTTGTGTGAACATAAGTTCCCATTTCTCTAGGATAAATGCCCAAGAGAGCAACTGTTGGGTTGTATAGTAAGTACATGCTAGTTGTACAAGAAACTACCCAACTTTCCTAGAGTGGTTGTACTATTTTACATTTCCACCAGTAATGTGAGTGATCTAGTTTCTCCAAATCCTTGCCATCATCTCTTGTTGTCAGTATTTTTTCACCACAGGTGTGTAGTAATATCTCACTCTTTAATTTGCATTTCCCTAATGGCTACCAATGTTGAAAATCTTTTCATGTGTTTATTTGCTATCTATATATCCTCTTTGATGAAATATCCCACATTTTTTGCTCAATTTCAAATTGAATTGTTTTCTTTCTTTTTTTTTTTTTACTGTTGAATCTTGAGAGTTTATATATTTTGTGTACTAGTTCTTTGTCAGGTATATGGTTTGCAAATACCTTCTCCCAGTTTGTAGCTTGTCTTTCCATCCTCCTAACAAAGTCTTGTGCAAAACAAAACTTTGACTTTGAGGGAGTCCAATTTATTTATTTATTTTTCCTTTTAAGGATTGTGGTTTTTATATCATTTCTAAGAACTCTTCAACAAGCCTAAAGATTTTCTCCTATGTTATCTTCTAAAAGTTTTATAGCTTTAATTTTTACATTGAAGTCTGTCATCTACTTGGTTTTAAGTTTTGAGCGAGGTGTGAGGTTTAGGTTGAGGTTCATTTTTTGGAGGGTGGGATCAGAGCTATGGATATCCAATCAGCCCAGCACAGTTTGTTTAAAAGGCAATCCTTCTTCCATTGAGTAGTTTTTGTACCATTGTCAAAAATCAGTTGGCTATATTCATGTGAGGTTATTTCTTAATTCTCAACTGTATTCCATTCTGTGTCTATTCATCTGCCAATACCACAGTCTTGGTTATTTATACAATAGTCTTAAATTAGAATGATTTCTCCCACTTTACTTTTCTTTTTCAAAATTATTTTATCTATTGTTCTAGTTCTTTTGTCTTCCCATATATTTTGGGTGTTTTTTCTACAAAACACCTTGCTGGGATTCTGATAGAAATTATACTCAAACTGGGGAAAAGCTGAAAGCTTTCCCCTTAAGATCAGGAGCAAGACAAGGATGCCCGCTCTCACCACTCCTATTTAACACAGAATTGGAAGTACTTGCCAGAGCAATTAGACAAGAGAAAGAAATAAAGGGCATCCAAACAGGAAAAGATGAAATCAAATTGTCCCTGTTGGCAGATGACATGATTCAATATATAGAAAACTCAAGAGACTACCAAAAAACTCTAAGAGCTGATAAACAAATTCAGTAAGGTTCCAGGATACAAAATCAATAAACAAAAAGCAGCCGCATTTTTATACTCCAACAACAAACTGGAAGAAAAAGAGATCAAGAAAGCAAGCCCATTTACAATAGTCACCAAAAAAATAAAATACCTAGGAATAAATCTAACCAAAGAGGTGAAAGTTCTCTACAATGAGAACTACAAATCACTACTGAAAAAAATTAAAGAAGACACTAAAAGATGGAAAGATATTCCCTGTTCTCAGATTGGAAGAATCAATGTAGTAAAAATGTCCATACTACCCAAAGCCATCTACAGATTCAACGTGATCCCCATCAAAATACCAATGACATTCTTCCCAGAAATAGAAAAAGCAATCCTAACATTACATGGAACAACAAAAGACCCTGAAGAGCCAAAGCAATCCTGAGCAAAAAAAGCGAAGTCACAGGCATTATACTTTCTGATTTCAAACTATGTTACGAATCTACAGTAACAAAAACAGCATGGTACTGGCATAAAAACAGACATATGGAACAATGGAATAGAACAGAGAACTCAGAAATCATCCCACATACTTACAGTCAACTGATCTTCAACAAGGGCACCAAGAACATACACTGGGGAAGACTGCCTCTTCAATAAATGGTGCTGGGAAAACAGGATACCCATTTGTTGAAGAATGAAACTTGATCCATACCTCTCACCATATACCAAAATCAACTCCAAATGGATTAGAAACTTAAATATAAGACCTGAAACTTTAAAACTCCTAGAAGAAAATATAGGGGAAACACTCCAGGATATAGGACTGGGCAATGACTTTATGAATAATACCCCAAAAGCACAGGTAACAAAATAAAAAATAAGCAAATGGGACTATATCAAACTAAAAAACTTCACACAGCAAAGGAAATAATCAATAGCGTGAAAAGACAACCTATAGAATGGGAGAAAATATCTGCAAACTATGCATCTGACAAGGGATTAATATCCAGAATATACAAAGAGCTCAGACAATTTTATGGCAATAAACCAAATAATCCAATTAAAAAATAGGCAAAGGAGCTGAGTAGCCATTTCTCAAAGGAAGACATACAAATGGCCAACAGGTATATGAAAAAATGTTCGCCATCACTAATCATCAGGGAAATGCAAATCAAAAGTACTTTGAGATATCACCTCACCCCAATCAGACTGGCTATTATAAAAAAGACAGAGAATAACAAATGCTGGCGAGGATGTGGAGAAAGAGGATCCCTTCTGCACCGTTGCTGGGACTAAAAATTAGTACATCCATCACGGAGAACAGTATGGAGGTTCCATAAACAACTACAGATAGAACTTCCATATGATCCAGCAATCCCACTACTGGGAATATATCCAGAGGATTGGAAAATATCAGGCCAAAGGGATACCTGCACTCCCATGTTTATTGCAGCTCTATTTACAATAGCCAGGCAATGGAACCAACCTAAATGTCCATTGATAGATGACTGGATAAGGAAATTGTGGTACATATACACAATGGAATACTACTTGGCCATAAAAAAGAATGAAATTCTACCATTTGCAACAATGTGAATGAGCCTGGAGAAAATTATTCTAAGGGAAACAACCCAGGTACAGAAAAAGAAATACTGTATGTTCTTACTCATAACTAGGAACTGAATCCATAAGTAAACAAATAAACAATAAAGAGAGAGAGAGAGAGAAAGAAAGAAACAACAATCACAGTAATAATTGAACTTTTAGAAAACTAGAAGTGGAAAAGGGGTGGTAGAGGGGAGGAATGGGGGATAATGAGGAATTGGTCAATGGACACAAAGAATGATTGCATATTGTAATGATGAATAAGCTAAATATCCTTATCTAACCATCACACACTGTACACAATTATTGAAAATCAACATTGTACCAAACATGTATGTATAATAAATTATCTAAAAAAAAAAAAAGAAAGAAAGAAATTATACTTAAACTGTGTATCAGTTTAAGGAGAATTAATATCCTTTCTATGTTGGTTCTTCCAATCCATAAATACAGTAAGTCTCTCTATTTATTTTGGCCTTTTTAAATTTCTTCATTAAGAAATTTTCTGTCAACATGATAGGATTTTTATTCTTTAGTCTGCTGATATGGTGGATTACATTGATTTATGAATGTTGAACCATACTTAGAATAAATTACACTGGTCATAGTATATAACTTTTTCTACGTTGCTGGATTTGATTTGCAAATATTTTGTTGAAGATTTTTGCATCTGTATTTATGAGACATACAAGGGTACTTCAAAAAGTTCATGGAATGACTCATATTATCTTTTAATTCTATTTTCCCACAAACCTTTTGAAGTACCGTCATATTAATGTGTGAGTTTCTTGTACTTTATCTGGCTTGGGGATCAGGGTAATACTGACTTCATGAAAAATGTCGTGGCCTCCATGGTTTCTAATGAGAGAACTGCTGTTACTGCGCTGGTGTTCCATATAGGTGAAGTGTCATTTCTCTGATTGCAGCTTTCAAATTTTTTTTCTGTCTTTAGCTCTCAGAAATCTTAAAATGATGTGTCCTGGTGTGGGTTTCTTTGACTGTATCCTGTTTGGAGTTTACTCAGCTTCTTGAATCCTTAAATCTGTAGGAATTTTTTTTCCCAAATTTGAGAAATTTTCAGCCATTACATTGCTGAACAGTTTTTCACTCCTGCTTCTTTCTTTCTTCTTCTGTGACTACAATGACACCTAAGTAAAATCTTTTTTAAGAGTCCAACAAGTGCCTGGGGCTCTGTTCATTTTTGTTTTTCAGTCCATTTTTTTTCTCTGTTGTTCAGATTGAATAATTTCTATTGTTTTATGTTTAAACTTACTGATTCATTCTTCTATTATCTTTATTCTGCTGTTGAGCTCATCTATTGAGGTTTTACTTTTTTTAAAGTTCATTTATTAGATTTTTTAGTTCTTAAATTTCCTATTAATTCTTCTTTTTATATCTTCTATTTCTTTCTGAGACTTTCTATTTCTTTGCTGAGGACTTCTGTTTTTTCATTTGTTCTAAGCATGTTCACAGTTGCTCATTGAAACATTTTTAAGATGACTGTTTAAGAATCTTTGTCAGATAATTGTAATATCTGTGTCATCTTGAAGTTGGTGTGTGCTGATTGTCTTTTCTCATTCAAGTTGTGATTATTAAGTTCTCACCATGACAAGTGATTTTCAGTTGAATCCTGGATATTTTGCATATTATGTTACGAGGAGCTGAATCATATTTAAATGGTCTGTTTTACCACATGTGGATGGAAGTCTGTGTTCCCTACTCAGTCTCCATTGATACCTAGGGGTTCCTTGTTACTGTGGACTAAGTGAGAGTTCTGGCTCCATATTAAGCTTGTACTGACACTAATCTGACTGGGAGAGACTTGGGTGTCTTATTACTTATTTCCAAATGGCCTCCATTGAGAACACAAGTGGACAGGTGTTACAGTTAGTTGGGTGGGGATAAAAATCCTGACTCTTCATTAGGCCTCCTTTTGATACCAGACCTTAGTTAAGGGGAGGAGCACCTCATTATCACCCACTAAAGGTAGAGATCAAGGCTTCCCACATGGTGTCTTCTGACACCAGTGGGTCTACAGTAATCCCACTCCTCATTCACCTTCTCTGATACGTTGTCAGGGAACTGGAGTTCTCATTAAGCCTGGCAAGGGTGGAAGCCTGGGATCTCTTGCTGGTCTTTGCTGGTAGCGGTGGGGCCGCAATATCTCCTCTGGTGTTAAGCTAAAGTAGAACGGTTATTGTCTATAAATTTTTTTGTCTGGCTAGGCTGTCTTTGTTCTTTGGACAAAGAGAGAGAGAGCAGACTTATGTTAGGCTTTTTATTTTATTTTTTTTGTCTGTGCCCTTTGGTGTTTCCAGTTTGCCAGCTTCTCCAGCATCTGGTTTAGGATATATGCAACAAAAAGAAAATCCAAAGAACTCACCCCTATCTTCCAAGTTCCATAGAGAGAATGCCATTTTCCCTTCAACTTTCAGGGTCATCTTATGTTTGATTTATATATTATGTACAGGGATGAATAAGGAAAATATATTTACCCCATTTACCCGTCTTCTGGAAGCAAAATTCTAGTGCTTTTTTAAAAAAAATTCTATTGTCAGAGAGGCCTGATAGCTGCTGGGCCCACAGGTCCCAAGCCACCTGCTCTGGAACAGGCAGGTGCTGCTGCCAGACTCCCAGCCCAGGCAAGTCCCCACAGCCCACATAGGCCCAAGCCACTGGCCCACAGGCACCAAGGCAGCCATGCCAAATCGGCAGTCCCTGCAGGATCCTAGCCAGACACTAGGGTTGAACGAGTGGACCATGAAAACCCCCACCACAATGACTAAACACCAAAGGAAAGATACCAGAAATATGAAAAATCAAGAAGGTATGACACCACCAAAGGAAAATAATAACTCTCAAGTTCTAGATCCTATACAATAGAAAGTCCTTGAAATGACTGACAAAGAATTTCGAGCAACAATTCTAAGGAAACTAAATGAGATACAAGAAAACTCAGACAACACAATGAAATGAGAAAAAGTATACAAAACCTAAAAGAATAAATGTACAAAGAAATCGATGCCCTGAAAAACAATACAGCAGAGCTTGCAGAGCTGAAGAATTCATTCAATGAAATAAAAAACACAACAGAGAATTTAACCAGCAGGCTAGAACAAGCAGAAAAGAGAATTCCTGAACTTAAAGATGGGCTATTTGAAATAACACAGGTGGACAAAAAAAAGAAAAAGGAATATAAAAATTTGAAGAAAATTTAAGAGAGATAACAGACAACCTTAAGTACTCAAATATCCAAATCATGGGTATTCCAGAAGGGGAGTAAAAAGGAAATGGCATTGAAAACATATTCAATGAAATAATAGCAGAAAACTTCCCAGGTATAGGGAAAGACATAGATCTTCAGATTCAGGAGTCTCAAAGATCCCCAAACATATTCAACAACTCAAAAAGGTCCTCTCCAAGACATGTTACAGACAAATTGGCAAAACTCAAAGACAAAGAGAGAACCTTAAAAGCTGCAAGAGAGAAGTGTCAAGTCACTATAAGGGAGCCCCAATGAGACTAACATCAGACTTTTCATTGGAAACCCTAAAAGCTGGAAAAGAATGGGATGATATATTTAAACTACTAAAAGACAAAGATTGCCAGCCAAGAATACTTTACCGAGCAAGGCTATTCTTTTGAAATGAAGAACAAATAGTATATTTCTCAGACCAATAAAAACTGCGGGAGTTCACTACCACACGACTGGCCTTAAGAGAAATTCTCAAGGGAGTACTGGGTTTTGTACCTGAAAAACAACCACCACTGCCATACTCAAGAAAGAACAAAGCCCACTAGTAAAACAAAAATGCTGAAGGGTTCCAGTCAAGATGGCAGAATAGACGACCCCCAGTGTCACTCCCTCAAAAAAAAAACATCAACCAATTTACAACTATATAAAAAGTAACAACAGCCAAGCTGGGGCCCTAGAGCTCAGGGGAAGAAGAGGAGAGACCTACAGAGTGCATGAAGGTGGGAGAAGCCATAATGAGAGAATGAAAAAACTGCTCTGACCATTTCTTGCCATTGCCACTTGAAGGCTGGAACTGCTGAGTGCATGGAGGAGGAGCCGGCAAAAGCCGCAGCTGTGCCCTTCGGATGGAGTTACTGGAGGCAGCCGGGGAGAAGAGAGCCTTGGTGGCCCCCAGGCCAGCAGGACTACTGACAGGGTTCCCGTGGACCCACATAGAAGCAAGGAGTCACAAAAACAGAAAAAATGGAGCCACTCAGAGGCCAGTGAGTCATCACAAGGGACTGGCACATGGTCCATCCCATGGGAAGGGTCTGCAGCATGGGCAGTGGGAAAGACAGGCCCACCAGGGGAACACTGGGGCACAGCAAGGACAGCCGATCCACCCTCTAGTCAGTGCAGGACCACTCAGAGGAGACTGGTCAGGAACATAGAATTGCATGGGGTGCAGTTTAATGAAAAGACTCAGGCCCAGACCAGAGTTACTACACAACCCAGGTGCACCAAGTTTCTGGAGAGCCGGAAGTACCTATAAAGTCCACCATTATAACCAGTGCTGCACAAAAAGCCTTCTCTAGGGAGGCAGCAGCAAAGCAGCAATTTACCTAAACAACAGACCTCAAGTACTGGTCCCAACAGGAAGTTCCCCCATTTTAGAAGTAAGCAAAGGAAAAAAAATAAGTTCCAGCTCAGACACACCACCAGTGCTTCGGATCCACCAAGGGATGTGCGACATGGAGCTGGGAACTGGATTCCCCTCCCACAACCAAGCACAGCATGCCAGCACCTTAGGGCCCACCCAGGGAACCTGAGGGATGGAGCTGGAGACTGGATGCCCCCACAACCAGGCACACCACCAGCACCAAGGAGCATGCCAAAAACATCACCTCCATGTGGGTGGCCCACCACAGCCACCACAATAACCATGGCTGTCGTGAAAGTGGCTAGATGCCACAACCACAATGCAGACAGTCCACCAGTCACTGGAGTGTGTTGACACAAGGAGAGTCATGATAAGAGATAAAGAAAAGAAGAGGATGTCTCTCTACACAAAACCCATTTCAAAAAGACAGAGGAAGCATCTGCTCTACAATAATATTGGGGGACCTGACCACAGGTCTCAGCATTGGACAGATCATTTAGGCAACCAATCAACAGAGTAACCATTATTCTTTCAGAAGAAGAAATCTAGGGTAATTTGAGGGGGGAGGGGGAAGATAAGGGGGATGGGGTGAGATTAGACAAGAGGCATAAAGAATAAGAGACATAATGTTTTGTAACAATATATATGCTAGGAATATTGATTTGATCAACATATCTCAACAATGAAACCCCAAAATATATATAATCAATTTTGATTCAATAAAAATTTTAAAAATTTAATAAAAATAAATAAAGTAAAACAAAAATGTTAAAAATAAACAGAGAAAATAGTTTACCTACCACCCCAAGAAACCAACAAACACAGAAGACAAACAGTAAATTAGAAAGAAAGGAACAAAAGATACTTAAGACATCCAAACAGAAATCAATAAAATGCTGGGAGTATATCAACACCTTTCAATAACAACTCTTAATTTAAGAGGATTAAATTCCCCACTCAAAAGACACAGACTGAGTAGATTAAAAAGATGGACACAACAATATGCTGCCTTCAAGACACTCACCTCACCTGTAAAGACACACATAGACTAAGAGTGAAAGGATGGAAAATGATATACCATGCAAACAGAAATGAAAAATGAGCCGGAGTAGCTATTCTTATATCAGATAAAATAGACTTTAAAGCAAAAACCATAAAAAGATAAAGATGGCCACTATATAATGATAAAAGGATTCATCCATTCAAGAAGACATAACAATCATAAATATATATACACCCAATGTCAGAGCAGCCAGATTTATAAAGCAAACACTATTAGACCTAAAGAATGAGACAGACACTAATACCATAATAGCAGAAGAACTGAACACCCCACTCTCAATATTGGACAGATCATCCAGACAAACAGTCAACAGAGAAAACACAGGATCTAAACAACATTTTTTAGACCCATTGGACTTGGTAGATATCTACAGAACATTCCATCCAACAACCTCAGAATATTCATTCGTCTCATCAGCACATGGAACATTCTCCAGGATAGATCACCTGTTAGGTCACAAACGAAGTCACCACAAATTCAAAAAAATTGGAATTATTCCATGTATTTTTTCAGATCACAATATATTAAAATTAGAAATCAATAACAAATGAAACTTTGGAAACTATACAAACACATGGAAATTAAACAAAATTCTACTTAAAGACATATGGGTCCAAGAAGAAATTGAACAGGAAATCAAAAAACTATTGAAACTAATGAAAATAATGATACATCATACCAAAACCTGTGGGATACTACAAAAGCAGAACTAAGGGGGAAACTTATCACATTAAATGCTTACTTCAGAAAAATGGAAAGATGGCAAGTAAAAACCTAACACTTCACCTTAAAGAACTAAAAAACAAGAACAATCCAAACCCAAAGTTAGCAGACAGGAAGAAATAATTAAGATCAGAGCAGAACTTAATGAATTAGAAACCCCAAAAATGATACAAAAGATCAATGAAACAAAAAGTTGGTTTTTTGAAAAGATAAATAAAATCAACAAACCTTTAAAAAGGCTAATTTAAAAAAGAAGAGAGAAGACCCAAATAACAAAAATTAGAAATGACAAAGGTGATATTACAACTGATACCTCAGAAATACAAGGAATCATTAGAGACAACTTTAAACAAATATACGCCAACAAATTTGAAAATTTGGAGGAAATGGATAAATTTATGGACACACATAAACTACCAAAACTGAGCCAAGAAGATTAGAAAATCTGAACAGACAAATAACAATAAAAGACATTGAAGCTGTTATCAGAAGGCTCCCAAGAAAGAAAAGGTCAGGACTGGACGGGTTCACTGCAGAATTCTACCAAACCTTCAAAAAGAAATTGATACCAATTCTCTACAAACTATTCCAAAAGACTGAAACAGAGGACATTCTCCCAAACTCATTCCATGAGGCAAACATCACCCTGATACCACAACCAAAGATAAAACAAAAAAAAGAAAACTACAAGCCAATATCCTTGATGAATATAGATGCAAAAATCCCCAATAAAATACTAGTAAATTGAATACAGCAACATATACACAAAATTATATACCTTGATCAAGTGGGATTCATCCCAGAGATGCAAGGTTGGTTCAACATAGGTAAATCAATAAATGTGACACACCACATCAATAAAATCAAAGACAAAAACCATATGATCATCTCTATAGACGCTGAAAAAGCATTTGACAAAATTCAACATTCATCCATGATAAAGACTCTCTACAAGTTAGGTATAGATAGAAAGTATCTCAACACAATTAAAGCCATATATGATATATGATAAGCCCACTGACAATATCATCTGAATAGGGAAAAGCTGAAAGTTTTTGCCTTAAGAACAGAAACTACACAAGGATGCCTACTCTCACCACTCCTATTCAACATAGTGTTGGAAGTACTTGCCAGAGCAATCAGAGAAGAGAAGGAAATAAAGGGCATCGAGATTGGAAAAGATGAAGTCAAACTGTCCCTGTTTGTGGATGACATGATCCTACATTTTGAACAGCCTAAAGCCTCTACAAAAAACTCTTAGAGTTGATAAATGATTTCAGCAAAGTTTCAGGATACAAACTCAACACACAAAAATTAATAGCATTTCTATACTCCAACAGTGAACATGCAGAAAAAGAAATTAAGAAAGCTAGCCCATTTACAACAGTTACCAAAAAAATAAAATACTTAGGAATAAAGTTAACCAAGGATGTGAAAAATCTCTGTGAAGAGAACTACAAACCACTGTTGAGAGAGATTAAAGAGGACACAAGAAGATGGAAAGATATCCCATGCTCTTGGATTGGAAGAATTAAAATTGGGAAAATGTCCATATTACCCAAAATGATCTACAGATTCAACGCAATCCCCATCAAAATTCCAATGACATTATTCTCTAAAATGGAAAAAACAATCCTAACATTTATATGGAATAACAAAAGACCATGCATAGCCAAAGCAATTCTGAGTAAACAAAAATAAAGCTGGAGGCACAACACTACCTGACTTTAAACTATACTAGAAAGATATAATAACCAAAACAGCATGGTACTGGCATAATAACAGATACACGGATCAATGGAATAGAATAGAGAATCCAGAAATCAACCCATACACCTACAGCCATCTGATCTTTGACAAAGGCATGAAGTCTACAAACTGGAGAAGAGACTGTCTCTTCAGCAAATGGTGCTGGGAAAACTGGATATCCATATGAAAGAGAATGAAACTAGACCCATACCTCTCACCATATACCAAAATCAACTCAAAATGGATGAAAGAATTACATACACACCCTGAAATAATAAAACTCCTTAAAGAAAACAGAGGGGAAACACTCCAGGAAGTAGGATTGGATACAAACTTCATGAATATGACCCCAAAAGCACAGGCAACCAACGGAAAAATAAACAAATGGGATTATATCAAACTAAAAAGCTTCTGCACAGCAAAAGAAACAGTTAACAGAGTTAAAAGACAACCAACAGCATGGGAGAAAATATTTGCAAAATATACATCTGACAAAGGATTAATATCCAGAATACACAAGGAACTCAAACAACTTTACAGTAAAAAAACAAATAACCCAATTAAAAAATGGGTCAAGGAGCTGAATAGGCATTTCTCAAAGGAAGATATACGAATGGCCAACAGACACATGAAAAAATGCTCAACATCACTCAGCATTCAGAGAATGCAAATCAAAACCACACTGAGATAGTATATCTCACTCTAGTTAGGATGATGACTAATATCCAAAAGACTGAGAATGATAAATGATGGTGAGGTTGCAGAAAAAAAGGAACCCTCATACACTCTTGGGACTGCAAAATGGTCTGCCTTTATGGAAAATAGTATGGAGTTTCCTCAAAAAATTACAGATAGATCTACCATATGACCCAGCTATTCCACTGCTGGGAATATACCCAGATGAATGGAAATCATCATGTCGAGGGGATACCTGTACTCCAGTGTTTATTGAATCACTATACAATAGCCAAGAGTTGGAACCAGCCCAAATGTCCATCATCAGATGAGTGGATAAATCAAATGTGGTACATCTACACAATGGAATACTACTCCACTATAAAAAAGAATGAAATACTGCCATTCACAGCAACATCAATGGACTTAGAAAAATTATATTAGGTGAAATAAGTCAGGCACAGAAAGAGAAATACCACGTGTTCTCACTTATTTGTGGGAACTAAAAATAAGTAAATAAATAAACACAGAAACAAATAAAGGGTGGGGGGAAGAAGACACAACAATCACAACAATTCCTTGAAGTTGTTAAGACAAGAGAACAGGGGGGAGCTGAGGGGGGGAGAGAAACGGGTAAAGGGTCATGAAAATCAACTGCAATGTATATTGAGAAGTTAAAATGAATGAATGAATGAATAAATAAATAAATAAATAAAAAGACATAGTGCAAGTAATAATGGCTAAGAATTTTCCAAAATTAGTGACAGACAACAAACTGCAGATCCAGGAAGTGCAGAGAACACTAAACATCTTACTTATAGCAGAAGAGGTTAAGGATTAAAGCAGACTTTTTATCAGAAACAATGTAAGCAAGAAGAAAGTGAAGTAAAATATTTAAAGTGTTAAAAGAAAAAAAACTCCTCACCAACCTAGATTTCTATATGTAGCAAAAGTGCCTTTCAAAAGTGAACGAGAAACCAAGAAAAGTGAAGGAGAAATAAAGACATTCTCAGATGAATAAAAACTGAATGAATTAAGCACCAGTATACCTGCCCTGCAAGAAATGTTAGAAGATTTTCTTAGGCAGAGGGAAAATATATAGAGCAGAAACTTAGAACTACATAAAGAAAGGAAGAGCATTGGAAAGGGAATAACTGAAGTTTCCTTCCAGGAAGAAATCAAATGTACAATTACAGAATATTTTGGGATGCTGTAATCAAGGAAAATTATGCAATACATTTTTTTTCCCATTATTGAACAACTACATGCAATTCACAGGAGAAATATCTTAAACATAAAACACAGCAAAAATAAAAATAAAAGGATGGAATAAGCTATGGCACACAAACAAAAAAAAAAATGATGCATTAACATCAGACAGTACTTTAAGGCAAAACATTATTTTAGATTAAAAGTTCACCACATAATGTAAACAGGATAATATACAAATGACAATTTAACAATGGTGCAAGAAGAAATAATAAAACCAAAGTCATAGCATGTGACTATAGTACCCCTTTCTAAGTAAATGATAGAATAATCATGAAATAATTAATGGGTCCTTCTTGACACTTCTGCACTGATAATATACATTGAGGCCCAAACATAAAGCATCATGGTGCCTCAAAATTACCACTTCATAATTCTTAAATCCCTCTTCCATGTTTTCTGGACTGAAGCCAACTTGATTTTATCTTCCTTACTTACATATGATAAGAATTTTAAAACATTTTTGAAGTATGCCTAGTAGGTGCTACACATCGTGATAAGTGCTGGGGAAATACATGAAACACATGTATTACTTGCTTTCAAGGGCTAATGGATCACAGTCTAATGTGAAGAAAACTGAGTCCAGTCAGACTTGCACAATTTAAAGAAACTTTACTGGGTTTTTGGTGCCAACTTGCATCGTAACAGCAGGTAGTAACATCTTAAGATTACATCAAATGCATTTTGGCATAGACTTAAATAGATTACACCTTTCCCTCATACTGAACAGTTCCCTTCCAGTTAATTTCTCACTTCCATAAGCCTAGCAACTCACATTCCATTGATTAGCAGAAGGTTATCAGAGGAGACAAGGGGAAAAATCCTGCAACTAGAACCTCAATGCACAGTTTGGGGATGTTTGTTTGATATCTCATCAGATGATCTTACCATGTGGACTTTTGGTATCTTGTAACCTAGAGCCCTTCTTTCATTTGCACTGGAAAATTCTGAGATATATCTGAATGCTCTTGGATACCTGGGATGTGATTTAGTACCATATGTGTCCTCTATGTTCAGCATTCAAAACTTATAAACCACTTAATTTCAGAATCATGGAGCATTAACAACAATTATAACAGATATGTTATATGTCATATGACTCAGAAAAGTCATTAAAACTTCAGCTCTGATAATTCCTGATTTCATTTTATGAAACAAAGATCTGAAAAACACTGGGAAAATGGTCCATACTAACTCCAACATCACACACATGCACAATTGTAATTAATATACCTCACCTGAGATTTTTTTGTACTTAATGTTCTATCACAATTATTTTGACGTAACATTTCCACGACATTAAAAAGCCTTTGCAAGGGCCAGCCCATGGCACCAGAGTGTGGTGTTGACAACACTAAGGCCATGGGGTCAGATCCCTATATAGGGATGGCCAGTCAGCTCATTTGGGACGGCATGATGCTGACAACACCAAGTCAAGGGTTAAGATCTCCTTACCGGTCACCTTTAAAAAAAAAAGCCTTTGCAAAGTTCTTTATAACTGTGTAATATCCCATCATATAAACTTACCTACTCAACTAAATAACAAAAATGTTGTTTCCATTTTTTTTTGTTCATTAGATTATCATTGTGGTGATTTTTCCCCCACAAACCTCTGTGAATATTTCCAATTATTTCCTTATGGTATATTATTAGAAATGGAATTACTAGGTCAAGGGGGTATGAACTATTTTAAGGCTGTTATTTAAATAATAACAAAATGCTTTCCAGAAAGATTTTTGTTAACACTAGCAATGCAGAAGAGTTCTCAGATACCCTTAATAGTATTGAACATTTGCTTAAAAATATATTTTTCAGTTTGATAGACAAAATAATAGTTAATTGATTTACATTGTATTTCCTTTATTATTAATGAAGAGGAACACACTCTCAGTGTTTATTAATCATTTGTACTTTGCTGTAAGAATTCTTTGTACATTAAAGATATTAACCTTATGTCTGTCACATTTGTTGCAAATACACTTTAGTTGGCAGCTTGTCTCTTAATCTTATTTATGAATTCTTGATCTAGGAAAAAATGTAAACTATTACTTGTACTGTCATTTCCTCCATTTTTTCAATGCTAGGTATGTCCTTCACTATCCAAAGGCCAAATTAATATTCCTTTTTCTGGAAAACAATTTGGAAATGTATATTTAGGGCCTAGAAATATCTACACTTTCTCAATAATTTACCTTTAAAGACTATGCTCTAAGTGGGGACTGATTTTAAAAATCTGAATTATTTACATGTTTTTAATGCCAGAAGCATGCTTCTGTTACAATATTAAGTGAGAAAACATAATACAAATTCAGCTCCTGCTGAATGGGACTTTCACAGTTTCCTCAGAATTTTAGTTAAGCCACATAGCTTAAAAAAATAGGCACCAAGTACTTCCACATTTTAAAGAGAGCAACCAAAGAGTTCTGAACACAATCCTACGGGCCACACTACTGACATTCATTCCATTTCTTTTCAGCACAAATATATTCACAAGGATAGAGAGAATTAGAGAAGAATTTACACTGTTGTGAGTCCTCGGCTTGAGGAACAGTGTTTTTCCCTCCCTTGAGGAAAGGGACGGGCATGTGACTCCCTCAACAAAGCCATGTAAGAAGGGATCCAAAGGAATCACTTAAAGAGATTAGGGGAGCCTGCATGGGAGAAGAACAGAGAGAAATATCACATTTTGTGTACTTAACAGTTTCTCTCCAGATTGAAATTTCGGAATGATTACTCAGGTTTGAGTTGTTTCTAAAGGCTTTTGTATATCCACTCCATTCCCATGGCTTTTCTTTACTATGTATTCAACAGTACAGAATAACGTTTGAACTCTGGTTGAAAGCTCATCCATAATCACTACATTCATAGGATTTATCTCTGCTGCTGAATTCTCTGATATTAACAAGATATGAAACTTGGCTAAAGGCTCTTCAGTGCTCTTCACACATGTTTTCTCACCGTTATGGCCTTTCTTGGTGATTTATAATCTCTGAAATTGGACTGAAGCTACGGTCACGTGACCCCACACCATGGGCTGCCTGTCCTATGTATGGTTTCATCCTCATGTAGGATAGTGTCTGAGATTAGAGCATAATTACTCTAACATTCACTACAGTCTTGGAAGCCCCCTGGCTGGGAACCAATCCTGTGAGTATCTATCCCAAGCCTTAAACATTTCCCCTTTGAAGGGAGGTTAACCTGCCTTTCCAACTTGTCTTTACACTCATAAGTTTCTTAAGATCAGTCATGAAGAGTTACCCTTGGAATATGTGGCCACATTCCCTGTAATCCAAATATTTCCTCATATCCCTGATTTTGAATAAATTTCTTGTTCTCAGGCTCTTCTCATTTGATAAACAAAAAAAATACAACTGTGACTTATATCTGACAGTTAGCAGTAGGGAGGAGATCAAACAACTGTAAAAGAATTATCTAACAGTTCTCCACCGTATAGTTTACTAAGGGGCAAGCCAGAGAGACTGAATTTGCCCCCAACCTGACAAAAATACTAAAAAAAGAAATAACAAACAATAGTTTTTAAGACATTGTATATTAAGCAATGAAGAACAGTGATACTTGAGAGATGGCAAAAACATGAGGTGAGCCCTTACTGTCTGAGTTTCCAGTTCGTGGAGCAATGAGAATGCAGCCAGAGTCTAGAGGATTCCCAGAACTGAGGTGACAGAGATGAGAGACCAGAAAGACCAAGGCAGCATAACTAGAGTTCACAGAGCAAAGTACCAAAAAAGAACTACACAGGAAGAACCCTGGAATTCTTTGAAGGATTGTCATTAAGTACAAAGCAGAGTACTGATCAGTGAATTCAGAAAAGGAAATTACCTGAACCTGGAGAAAGGACTGTCTGAAAGGATTAGAGGAAACAAGTGCCAGAAGCTCAAACAGGTCTGGGGACCATGCCTGTTCCCACCTGCTAGACAGGAAAACCTCATAATTCATGTGGCATGAGGTATTCAGATGGTCCTTGCCTTGGCAGTCAGGGATAATTAGCTTTATGCAAAACACTGCTGTGGTCCTGCCTAACAAATCTTAAAAGCAAGACTCGAAAAGATCTAACTGCTCCCAAATAAGTGCATCTCATAACAAAGCTAAAGAAGACTTATAGACATACAAAAATATCTAGCACCAAAGGGCAAAGATTTACCAAAATTTTACCAAAAGGTAAAATTCATAATACCTGGCATCCAATAGAAAGTAACCAGGCATGTGAAGAAGCAGGAAAATGTGACCCATCATGAGGAGAAAAATCAATCAATCCAAACTGATACAGAACTTACATAGCTGTTATATTTAGCAGATAAACACACTAAAATTTATTATAACTATATTCCATATGACCAAAAAGCTAGAGGAAAGAATAGTCATGTTAAGTAAAGACATGGGATATATTTAGTAAGGTCCAAATCACATATCTAGAGATGAAAACTATAACATTTGAGATGAAAAATACACTGGATGTAATTAACTACTAAAGGTTAGTAAACTTGAAGACATAACAGAACACATTCTAAATGAAACAAAATAAAATAAAATTTTAAAAATGAACAGAGCATAAGTGTCTTTGTTCATTCTGTTTCCTCTTCCAGGAACACTTTTCCCCCATCCCACCCAGCCACCCTTCAACCAGTCAATTCCAAATCTGTCTTTTGGTTTCATCTCCATCATCACTTCCTCCTTCCTTTACCTCTCTGATTAGATCAAACCCTCTTTAAACCTATTCACAAAACCATGTACTTTCCCTCAGTAGCACTTATCACAGTGGCAATTTCACAAATATTTGGGTCCGTGATTAATGTCTCTCTGCTTCACCAGACAGCAAACTCATTGAGGACACAGACAACATGTCTATTTTTGCTTACCATGATATCCCCAGCATCTCAAACTATGTCAGTCATACAGTGCCCCTGCACCCTGCATTTCATCTGTATCTATCACCTCTGGGATTTTGATCTATTAATTATACTTTCTCTCCTGTACGTTCAACCTGTCCTTCTCTACTGGCTATATCCTACCCAACATCCTTCTTCCTTACCAAAGAAACCTTGATTTTTATTACAACGTTCCCAGATACAGTTAGTGGCGGCCATGTGTCAAGGTCTGTCTGATGGGATGTAGATGGAAGTCATTGGGTAGGATTTTGGGGAAAGCCCCATATAAAGGAGACTACAGTAGTCCCTCCTTATCCTTGGGGGATACACTCCAAGAGCCCTGGTGGATGCCTGGAACCACAGATAGTACCAAATCCAACTGCTGTCAATCAGAACACGTTTCTGTTCATGTCCTCCACCCACAAATGTACTGCCTTTTCCATCTTAACTAAGCACTTATCGTGCACTGTGGCCATAATTTTTGCAGTTTGAGGTGCTACAGAAAAACACAAATTTCTTTTTCCTTCTTCACAATTTCACAAATAGAAGATTCATTTTTGCCATAGATCTTAGCAACCTCAGCATACAATTTTTTTTTTTTATTATTAAGTCTAGAATGTTCACCTTTTGACTGAAAGGAAGCACTTCACGGCTTCTCTTTGGCATATCCAAATTGCCAGCACCAATACTCTTGTGCTTTGGGGCCATTATTAAGTAAAATGAGGGTTACTTGAACACAAGTACTGCGATATTGTCCCTCCCCTCCCCTCCCCTCCCTTTCCCTCTCCTCCTCTCTCTTTCTCTCTCTCCATCTCTCTCTCTTAACACACACACTTTCTTGATATGTGAATCTTTCATGAACCAGATATATTAGAGAAATTTCTTACTTGAAACCCCATTTCAGAGTTCTAGTAGGTGTTAAATGGAGAAACATATCATGCTCAAAAGGTACAGTGTTTAATGTTCCCACTTAGAAGATAGTGGTGAATGTATTTCTTTTGGTACATTTTCATTTAAGAAACATTTATGTTTTGTTATAGCATTTAGATGGGGATTTTAAATATGCCATTGACATGTCATTAATGATACTCTGCAGCTGAACTATTTGTACTTACTTCAGTCTTCCTAAAATATCCTAATACCTTTTTGTTACAACAAAATTATGATATTTTTGGTCCTGAAGAGATAGGTTCAAGCAGATGGCAATACTGAATTTATCACTGAGCTGTGTTAAAGGGAACACTTAATCTTTACTTCTCATGTTTCCAAGGGGAAGAACTTCAAATAGACTAACACTCCTACTTTCCTGTCCAGAGGAGAAGGAATGAGTTATATGACTAGTATGTTTGAAAGAAACATCTTAGTTTGCCTGGCTCAGTCCCTTGCTCTCTTCTTTTCTCTCAGGGGTCTGTATGTTTATACAGAACATACATTTTGACTGGCTCCTTGCCATGCAATAAAGGGCCCACTTTTGGCTTAGAGTCTTGTGGTTTTTGAGCATTGCTTGTGATTGTCTGAGTAAATCTGCTTAATTATGGGGTCCAGTATGAAGAAGTCCACACTAAAACCATTTTCTCTGATCGGTTTTATCAGTGATGAGAAGATGATGTTTTGATTTCTATCTGATTCCTCTATCATTCCATTTCAATTGGTTCTGAACCTAACTAGGGAAGATGAGTCCACACAATGGACCACTGAAATCATGTGGATCACCGAAATCAAATTCTCTTTACTGCTGTTATCCATGTTTTAGCACAGACAGTGGGGTTTGTTTTTGATTAGGATTTAAGGCAAATACTGGTAATAATCAAGATCAGGTCTAAATAAAGAAATTAGGACTGGAGTCCTAATGTACAGCATAGTGACTGTAGGTAATAATTCACTAAGAGAATAGATCTTAAGTATTCTCACCACACATAAAAGGTAACTTTATGTGAGTTGATGGATATGTTAATTAGCTTGATTGTAAAATTATTTCTCAATGTATATGTATATCAAAACATCACATCGTACACTTTGAATATACATAATTTTTGTTTTTCCATTATACCTCAATAAAGCTGAAAAAAGGGAGAAAAAATTACCTACAATAGAAAAATCAAATTAGATAGACCTAGGACTTTCATTAGCAACACCAAATTTCATGACCCCATTCACTAATTATCTCAGAAATGGCTTTACAATTCTTAGAAAAGCTAAAGTCAGTTTTTGACCCAGAACCTCTGTTTTCCCAGGAGATTTTACCTAACAGGGGCAACACTACCCTTTTTTCATACAACTAGGATTGTGATTGCTTTTCAATTTTTCCAAAACTAAACAATATATTGTTTAGGGACATATATATAGGTAATAAAAGAATAAGAAAACCAAGGGAATTGTTAACATGGAAGTCAGGAGAGTATTATCTCTAGGTGGAAGCAGACAGGAACGTGTGATTGAAAAAGGCACATGGGGGGGCACTAAGGTGTGATAATGTTTTATTTTTTGTCCTGGCTTGTGGGCTTGCTGACATTATTTTTATTTTAAATGTAAATATTAATTCATTCAACAAATAATTAAGTGTTTATCACGTATCAGGCATTATTCTAGGCACTGGGGAAGCAGAAATAAAATAAATAAAAACTCTGTCCTAGGGGCCGGGCTGTGGCTCACTTGGGAGAGTGTGGTGCTGATAACACCAAGGCCACAGGTTCGGATCCCTATATAGGGATGACCAGTTAGCTCACTTGGGAGAGTGTGATGCTGACACAACAAGTCAAGGGTTAATAAGATCCCCTTACCAGTCATCTTAAAAAAAAAAAAAGAACTCTGTCCTTATGGAGCTTGTAAATTACCAGAGAAATAATAAAATAAAATTTTCCAGAATCTAAGTACAAGAACATACAAATTGAAAGAGTCTATTTACCAAGTGTCCAGGAAAGCAGATATACAAATATCCACACATCATCATGAAATTTGAGAATATCAGGGATAAAGTGGAAATCCTAAAAGCATCCAGGATTGGGACCTGGAAACAGTCCAGATTGGACCAGAAGGACAGAAGACTCTAGAAAGGGGATTTCAAGAAAATAAATTTTGTGGATAATCTGACTTACTTGAGCATATTGAAAATAAATAAATAAATAAATAAACATATAATAAATCTAATAGAAAAATTAAGGATAGGAATATAGAAAATATGCAGATAAAATGTAATTACTAACTTTAGAATTGGTGCAAATGTGTGCAAGAAAAGAAATATAATTAATTTACTAGTTGCCTCTAGCGAACAATGTTTGCACAATCACAATAATGTAAACACTATCATTAACTTAAAAGTATGCTACAACTGTATTAAAAGGATGGAGAAGGAAAGTGGGGGAGAAAAAGTGAGTTAAATCTTCACTTCTTCATAAGAAGAAGTCAACAGCTAGTATCTGAAATAAATACTTCAAGAAATAATGGTATAGCCGTATCGTTTAGAACTAAGACAAAAACAAAAAGAAATAGCTAATATATTTCAAAGCTGGCTACTTCAAGCATTCAAACCTGGTTGTGGGAAGAGGTGAAGCTAAGTACTGCTACTGTTTGTTATTTGGTTTTTAAGCCATATATAGGTCTTACTTTAATATAGAATATATGTTCTATGTGTTATATCTACTATAATAAAAATACAAAGTAAAATATATTTTAAATATAAAGGGAGGGAAGGGATATGATGAGAACTGGTATTCACAAAAATTAATGAAGCCAATAGAATCAATCAAAAAGACACTGTGGAGCACGTAAATGTGGAAACTGAAGCGCTTCCACCCTGTCACTATTTGCTTTTTATTCTTTCGCAACTTTTGGGGAAGTGTTCCAAATTGCTGTTAAACTGTGGCAATAATCAAAGGGGAGCTTTACACTTGAGAATTGACTACCAGAGAGAGGACTTGGTAGCCCCAGTCTCACAGGTAGGGTAGAGGTGGAATTATGGGTAAGGGACTGGGGAAACTGAAGGCAGGAGAGGGAAAATTTATTCTGGGAAATGCTCAGATTGCCACAAGAGGGCACAACTAGAATGCAGTATCTCCTCTGGTTCCCCTTCTGCTGATTCTCGGCTTACTTCGCCCTCCCTTAAAATGCCTAGGTTTTTGAGATTCTGCTCCAGGCTCTTTTTTTTTTTTCTCATTCCACACTCCCTCGGGGCAATCTCATTCATACCTTAATTAAAACCACCCCATCTATGCTTGATGACTCCTAAATCTCTATCTGTAATCCTATTTGCTTCACAGCAGCAGAATGAATTCCTAACTGCCTACTGGATAACTTGGACATTCCAAAGGTGCCTCGACTTTGCATGTTCAAAATTGAACTCATCATTCTTTCCCCTCAAACTTGCTCCGCATTCTGAGTTCTCCAGCTCATGGAATGGTTTTTACAACTTCTCAACCATCCAAGGCAGGAAGAAAATGGGATCATCTTAGATTCCATTTCTCCATTAGCCTCCCTATATCCAGTCAGTGACTGAGTTCTTAATTTCTTACATGTATGTTTCTCATTTCATTCCCACTGCCTTAACCCAGATTTCAACATCTCTCTTTTGTAATAGCTTCCTAACTGATCTCCCTGCACCCAGTTCTGTCTTCTCCAGTATATTTATCACTCTCTCACCCACAGGATCTTTCTAAAATGCAAATCTGATTCTGTTAATCCTTTGATTAAAATCCCCAAATTTCTCCCCACTGGTCTTAGTATGGCATTCAAAGTTCTCCATTATCTGGCCTCTACTTCTATCTCATTATATCCTCTCTCACTCCCTGTTCCAACTCTATAATACCATACACATATTGTAAACACCGAATCATTTCATATAATGTCCCTCTGCTCATACCACCATTGCTTGGAATAACTTCTATTTCTCACTCCTAACAGTTTACATTAATATCTACACACTTTTCGAGACTTAAGGTAAGCATTAATTTCTGTCTGGGACCCTCTGCCACCCAGGAAAATTAACTATTTTCTCCTTTGTGTCTCTAATGTACTCTCTATACACTTTTACCAAGCATCTGTAATATTTTGCTGTGTGTATTTGTTTACATTGCTTCTCCTACTAATACCAGCTTCTTTGAAATCAAGAGCATGTCTTATTCATATCTTTATTCAAAATATCTATCACAATGCTCGGTATATACAAGATGCTTAACAAATGTTTCTGAATGAATACAAGAGTCATCATGAGGATGTAATATGAGGCCAGCCTGATATCTATCAATCACCTATCTATGGCAGACATCAGTAGTCAACAATAGTATTGTCCCACCGAACTTCAGAATCACTCTCAAGAGAACACACTATGAAAACCTATTTTAGTTAGTTGGAACTGGCACAAGATATAAAATTTATTTCCTACCCTGGAATGTAGGCTTCCATAATTGAGTGACTCAATAATAATCAGAGTTGATCTAAGAGAATTAACATGGGATTAGGCAGAATCTCCTAAGTACTCTTTGCAACAGTATGACTGTAGTAATGGCACATATAAGGGAATGTTGTAGCAAAAATTGGTGCTGGCAGGTAAATTCTGTCCATGTGCATTCAGCATTGCCCATTGAAGAGACAGCTTGTCATCAGAAAAGACAAAACCCCATATACTGGCATTCTCATTTATACTTCAGTTTTATCTCAATTCGTTTAAAAATATTCATCTCTGACTACGAATCAAACCTGGACATCTGGTAATAAAGTGCTGCACCTGAGGAACCAGTTAAAAGGCACATGACACTTGGAGAAACAATGGATCAACTTCTCCTCTTCATTGCTTCTGCAGGTAGATCCTCTGGTAAAGTACAGAAAAGGCTGAAAACTCCATTCTCAAATGGAAGAACAATCTACTGTTTCTAAATCTTATTATCATCATAAAATGTATATAAAGTGATGATATAGGTATAGTACAAGGGTGTATACTGGATAAGACTGTAACAGGCCTAGTGGCTCCATTCATACTGGACTGCTTCATATGGTTGTGCAGTGTACTAATTTTCTACTGCAGCTATAGCAAATTACCACAAACTGAGTGGCTTAAAGTAACACAAACTTATTCTCTTACAGTTCTGGAGATCAGAAGTCTAAACTGGGTCCAAAAGGCTGCATTCCTTCTGGAGGTTCTAGGGGAAAATCCATTTCCTTGCTTTTTTCTAGCTTCTAGAGGGTACCTACATTTCTTCGTCCATGGCCTTCTTCTCCATCTTCAAAGCCAGCAGCATAGCGTCTTCTCTCCTCTGGCTTCTGATTTTCTCCTCTCATCTCTCTGTAATTCTGGTCCTCTTGTCTCTCTCTTAGAAGGACCTTTGTGATTACATTGGGCCTACCCTAATCCATTATAATCTCTGCATCTCAAAATCCTTAATTTAATCATATCTGCAAAAGCCCGTTTTACCATTTCATATGTTTTGGGAGGACCATTATTCAGCCTACCAAATGCAGGCTGTACAAGTTCGAGACCACCTGATTCTGCAGGATACCATTCACATTATGGACATCAAAGGGACTTGTATATACTATGACAATTTTCTGGCAGGTGGTAATAAAGTGTTTTGAGGAAGAGGTACCATTTTACGCTTCACACAAAGGGAACATATGAGCTAGCAGAAGCCCCATAGTCTAAAGTGATTAATATCTCAGCACAGCTGTAAAACACATTCATAGTACACTAGGGTGGGAGAGCTCTGTATGATATAAGGTTGAGGCCCTGGAAGAACCAACAATAATAGAAACATTCATTAAGTGTGTACTATATGTTAGGCACTGTACTCAATACTTTATATCCCTTTTCTAGACTCCCTACAACTTGGTGCGGTATTAATACCCTAACCTAAAAAAGGAGCAAGGCAAGGCTCAGAAAGATTGGTTATTATAACCAAAGTTGCACAGCTAGAAGGTGGATAAGCTGGCAAATAAACCCAGGTTGTAAATTCTGGATTCTTTCTGCTGTGCCATGCTGTCTCCTTGAAGCATGAGGGAAGAAAAATCAATTTATTAGTATTTCTTATATTTTGAGTGTCTGGAAGTCACACTTATTTTTGACCGACTGCTATAGCCCTAAGTATTCCTGAGGCAATTTCAAGTAGTGGTGCCCCTGAATACTGGGTGATAGACAAGGCAACATATATCTATACCCATTTAGGGACAAAATCATGCCACATACCCTAGCTTTTCCACTTTCTATGGGCTGGATTCTCCCAATTTGTTTTGGCTTGTCTATAGTTTCTAGAATGATCTGGCTCTGTTCCCGAAGTTACCACAACATCTCTCTGTCCTCCATTCCTACTCAGTCTTTTTTAGAACTAGATAACTGCCCCTTAGTTTCTGTTGATGAAACTGCTCTAGCCAATCTCAGAGCCTGTGCTCTCTATATGACACCAATTGCCTACACCACGATAAGTGGTTAAGGTGAATATTTGAGAATAGAATTTTGTTATTAATAAAATCTCTCAAGATTAGAGGTAATCCCTATTCGAAGGGATAATATACAGGATAAACTCTTTAAAACCCTTACTCCATTTGATGGAGCTCAATGTGGTGTCTCTGGGGGTATCTATCAGATTCCAAAACTGACTGAAGGCTCCCAATAATCACTGAAGAGTGCATTCTGATTTCTGGAATGAATTCCTTAATGATGAATAAGGCTAACACAACCCTGAAGATTTACACATTGACACTATAAATCCAGAGTAATTAACTATCTAGGACTCAAATCCTGCCTCTTCCAGTGATAAGTATGTGACCTTGGGAAAATTCTTCCACCTCATTTCTTTGGTTTCTTCATATGTGTGTAAAACAAGGATGAGAGTGTCTACATTATATGACTATTGTAAGAATTAAATGACTAAATGTTAAGTTCTTATGGTGCTTGGCACATTGGTAGGTATGTAATTATGTGTAATAAATGGAAATTATTTTAATTAACTTTTATTAAGAATCTTTTTTCATTTTTACAAGACCTGATTTTCTCACAAAGACCTTCCCATACTCATTACAATAATAAGATTCCTGCCACTGTGTATTGTGTGATGCTGAGTAAGATTAAATTTTGGATTAAAGGCCTTTCCACATGCCCTTGCATCTAAAAGATTTTTATCCACTATGGACTCACTGATGTCAAATAGGCTGAAATCCTGCTGAAAGCATACCCATATTTTTTTACATACATAGAGGGTGTTGACTTAATGAATACTCTGATGACGGTAAGACTTAGCCTCTAATTGAAGGCTTATTCATTACAGGTATAGAGTCTCTCTCCACTATGAATTTAGAGATGATGAACAAGGATTGATTTCTGTTTGAAGGTTTTTGTATACTCATTGCAAAAGATTCTCTTCGATGATGAATAAAATTTGAGCTCTAGATGAAAGCAATACCATAGTCATTACATTCAAATGATCTCTTTCCATCTCCACTATGAACGTTCTGATGTTTCATAAGGACAGATATCTCCAGAAACTTCTTCCCACATTCATTACATGCATAAAGTTTCTTTCCACTGTGAATTCTCTCATGCTTAGTGAGGTCTGAGCTGGATCTGAAAGCCTTTCCAAATGCATTACAAGCATAGAGTTGTTCTCCACTATGAACTTTCCTATTTAAAAAAGTCTGAGTTTATCCTTAAGGCTTTTTCACAGTTAATACATTCACAGGTTTTCTGCTCACTATGAATTTTCATGATTAAAAAAGTTTAATCACTTACTGAAATTTCTCCCACACTGGGAAAGTTTTTCTACCCTATGAAATTTCTGGTATTGAAAGAGAATCAAGTTCTGCCTGAAGGTCTTTCCACATTCTTACAGCTGTAATGAATCAATGCATTAATTCACAGGTGTCAAGTAAGACTGGCATCATGACTAAAAATTTCTCTATATTCACTACATTCATAGTGTTTCTACTATGAGTACTCTAAGGCATGAACCTTGAACAGTGATGAAAGGCTTTTTTAGACATTAAGCATACATTTAGGGCTCCTCTCCATCAAAAACTCTCCAGTGTCTCACAAATTCTAAAACCTTTACAAGAGTTATGGTCATGTGAATCCACCTCTATGCTCTTTCTCCTAGGGGATTTCCATACATAATAGACGTCTAGCTCAGCCTTTTCTCAGTTAATGCACTCATAGTCTTTCTCTTAGGGAGGAATATTCTTATAAGTGGCAGTACCATACCTGCAACAGATTTCCCTGGAAAAGGGATATGTTAGACTCCTCCCTGCCAAGCTTTCTTGCAGTCTTTCCTTCACTTATGTCATCACATGCTAAGTCTTTTCAGTAGAGACTCTGACCAACACACCTTGGATTCTGGACCCATAACATTCTTTGGAATTTGACTTTTTCTGAACTTCTCCTCTTTGGAGTAGATCCCACTCTAAATCATAATCTTATCATTTGAAATGATAGACACACATACATAAATGGGCAAAGAACATGAGCAAACAGACCACAAAAAAGGAAATGGAAACAAATAATAAATACATGAAATATTCCACCTTATTAGTCATCAATGAATATAAATTGAAACAACCATAAGAGTTTATTTTTCCTTTCTCATTCTACCAGCAGTTTATGTGAGTTCCTGTCTGACTATTCTCCTTCCTGGTATGAATGTAAATTAGCACAAACTTTCTGGAAAACAATTTTGCAGTATGTAATTAAGAGTAATTACTCTTTTGAATCAGCAATTACTCTTCAAGCAATCTATCCAAGAAAACAGTCAGATATGCACATAAAGATTCTTGTACAAAACTACTCAATGAAGCATTTATATTAGTGAAAAAAATGAAAACACGCAAAATGTCCAAAAACATGGAATTGGTTAGATAAATTGTGGTATTGTTTTTTGATGGGATATTATGTAACCATCAAAACTGTTGTCTTTGATAAGGGAGAATTTTCACAAGATAATTTTTAGATAAGAAAGCAGGTGTTAGGGGCTAAATTATGTCCCCTCAAAATTCATATGTTGAAGTCCTAACCCCCAGTACCTCAGAATGTGACTGCATTTGGAGGTAGAGTCTTTAAAGAAGAAATTAAATTAAAATGGCTAATAGATCTGCAACATAACCAGCACCATCTTAGACAAGCCCAAGTACAAAATGGCGCCATCCACGTCCTCCCTTTCCCTCCCCCATTCTCTTTTACAAGAAGCCTCATGGTTTCGGAGAAAACGAAACTTTCGGCATTTTCACATGCACAGAACTCTCCATCCCCATGACCTAACTTAATCCCCACCCCAGAATTACATCACCCAGCTCTTGGTGCCAACATACCAATATAAGCTCCTACCGCCCTATGTTAGCTGCTGTCCCCATTTTCAGGGCAGCCCCAGGCTGTCCTCCATTTTGAGTACAGCCCTGCAGACTTCTGTCTTTAATAAAGCTTGAATAGTACCCAGCATCTTGGTTCACTTTCTTTCATTATGGTGCAGAAACCCAGGAAGGGTTTTGGCCAGAGTTGTGGATGATCACCTCTCTCTTGGGGTGACTGGCCCTCGGCCACCATTCCCTGAACTGGGTGCACTCAGGACTCTCTCTCCTTTTGCCATTTCAGACCAATGCATCCAACATCAGCCTCAATTCAGGGTGAGTCAGTAGGTCTGTCCTGCCTAGTTCTACGGTTCCCCTGACTACTCTCTCTACAACTCAGGTCTCTATGAAAGCACAGGTGCCTGGCCAAGGGAACTCTTCTCATGTCCCCCAGCTATTGAAGGATGCTTCATTAATGGGTCATGGCTTTTCTCTCGAAAAGAAGTTGGACAGCAGAGAGGACGCTCTTTGTTGGCACACTTCTTCTACCAGGACTGACTGCCCTTTCGCACCCTCTAAATGGGATTCTCAAAGTCCAAACCTCCATGCTCTACACTCTTGGGCTGTCTCCTGGCCAATTTCTTGGTCTCCAAGGACACGTTAAACCTAAACGTCTCATTTTCTACTGTACTCCCTGCTCTATGCCTCTGCGCTGTCTCCTGGCCAATTTCTCCGCCTCCAGGAAGATATTAAAACTCAAACGCCTCATTACAATGGATCCCAGTGGCCACAAGATGGCACTCGATTTAGACACTCACCGAAATGGCAAAAGCTGTAGAGATTCCTTGTTAAGGCCTTCTCCTATCTCTGAAAGCATTCTTCTCTCTGTCAAAACTGTCCTATGTCTCAAATTCTCCTAGCTCTGCTTGACCTCTCCTCCCAGACTCAGATCAATCTTCTGATTCATCATCCCTCCACAATTCTCTTTCTTCCCCACACCTGGCCTCTAGACACTTGTCCTCAGCCCAACTCCTCCCCTTCTCCCCCTTCATCAGGTAACAACCCTGCCTCAGCTCCAGCTTTTTATAACCCTTCCATGAAGTGGCTGGGATGGAAGAAATTGTATGAGTCTGTGTACATGGAGCAGGTCTGGATGGCGGCTCAGGTACATGCTGAAAATAATAGGCAGCCTGTGGGAGCCGTTGCTGTTCCCTGCATGGACCCAAACTGAGACCACCAGCTGGCCACAGGGATCAAGATCTCTGGGATAAAATGATCACACACCTACTTCACGGCCTCCAAAAAGCTACTCACAAGTCAGTCAATTATGACAAGCCTGTAGAAATCACACAGAGATCCACTAAAAATCCCAAGAAGTTCCTAAACCCGCCTCTCTGAGGCTTTACATGAATACACAAGTATAGACCCAAACTCCCCTGCAGGCACAGCCCTTTTACACTCTCATTTTATTACCCAATCAGCCCCTGATATTTGAAAAACTATAAAAGAGATCAGGCCAAATACCAGCTCCTGGCTAATTCTATCCGTGGCTCACATACTCCAAAGCTGGCTGCCTTAAGAGGCAAGCCACCTCAGAACTGCTTCAAATGCAGTCAACCGGGCCACTCAGCATGTGCCTGTCATGACCTATCCTCACTGCAAACAGCCAGATCACTGGGGAACTGACTATGCCACTCGCCAAAGAGGGAGTGGCCCAGTCCCCAACCTACAGCCTTCGGCTTCACGGCCATCCCTATTGGAGCTTCTAGGCTTTGCCCAGGAGGAGGACTGGCGATGCCCAGGGCCTGAGGCCCCCACGGAGATCACCACACGTGAGCCCAGGGTAACTCACCTCGTAGCAGGTAAGCCGATCTCTTTTGTCATCAGTACAGGGCCCATTTACTCTACCCTTCCTGAATATGCAGGACCAACAACCCCATCCTCTATCACAATAGTAGGGGTCACAGGATCAGAATACCACCCATGGATAACTCAACCCCTTTCCTACACCCTACAACACATCCAATTCACACACAAACTCTTAATAATGCCTCAATGCCCAAACCCCTTACTGGGATGGGACATCCTTTTCAAATTCAAAGCTACTCTTACCCTAAACACTTTAACTCCAGCTACAATACATCTGTTACAGGCTGCACCCAGATCTGGCCCCTGAAACTTCCACCTTCCCCTCCCTTTTGGACAAGGTTAATCCCTAGTATGGGATGCTTCTTCTCCCTCCATTGCTATGCACTATTCCCCATCCTTGTTAAATTGCAGAACTCTTCTTTATTCCCTGATGTCCCACAGTACCCCATTGCTAACAAACACCTAACAGGCTTCAAACCTATCATACACAAACTCCTTTCTTCTCATTTCTCACGGCCTACCCACCTGCCTTTCAATACGCCCATCCTTCCAGTTATGAAGCCTAACAGCTCATACCACTTAGTACAGGACTAATCCTGACATGTGCTGTTCCCAACAACTTACTTGGACAGTACTGCCTCAGGGGTTTCGGGATAGCCGCCACTTTCCAGCTGGGCCTTAGCTCAAGACTTGTCTGAACTTCCCCCCTAACCTCTAGCACTTTAATACAATATGTGGATGACCTCCTCCTTTGTAGCCCCTCCTATGAGGATTCACAGGCCCACACTGTTGCTCTCCTTAATTTGCTGGCCTCCAGGGGACATCCAGTGTCTCCAGCAAGACCCAAATTTCTTCTTCTTCAGTCACCTACTTGGGAGTCCACCTCACCCCAATATCAGAGAAATAATGGTGGATCGCGAGAGTTTAATTTCTGAGTTCCCTACTCCTACCACAAAGAGTGAAATCCTTTCTTTCTTGGGGCTTGCAGGGTAAATGTGACTATGGATTCCTAACTTTGGCAGGCTAGCAAAGCCACTTTATGGGGCAGCCACAGGGGATCTTGCCATTCCCTAAGATCCCACAAAGCCCATTCGTTCTCCCTTCCAGCAATTAAAAGCCGCTCTCCTCGCAGCCCCAGCTCTCTCTCTCCCAAACCTATCTCATCCTTTTATCCTATTTGTCACCGAAACCCAAGGATTGGCAGTCGGGGATTTGGGACAAAAGGCAGGAGATATTTTCTCCCTGGTTACAAACCCCTCTAAATAACTAGACACCACAACTCAAAAATGGGCCCCTGTTCACAGGCCTTGGCGGCAGCCACCCTTTTAACATAAAAAAGCTCTAAACTAACTTTTAAACAACAAACAGTCAAGACCTTCTCAGCCATAAGGCCAAGTCAATTTTCTCCCTTCCCTGCCTACAACTTATTCACCTTACTTTCCTTGAAAACTCCCAGTTCTCCTTTAAACCATGCCCTCCCTTAAAATCCAGCCACTGTCATCCCAAAACACTCACGACCCTTAGAACACAACTGCATGGAGGCTTTAGACCTCTTTCTCAACCCCTTTCCACACATATCCCCGCATCCCATTACGCGGTTCATAAATGGGAGCACCACCTCCACAGCCGCCCCCCGGGTGGGTTATGCCATAGTAAATCTAACACAAGCTACTGAGGCTGCAATACTCCCAAAGGTGGTTGGGGTTATACACTCCAGAGGATGCCAAACCTCAAATGACCCCATAGCCCAGGGAAACAAACTGGTGGTTCTAAACACAAAACAGAGGCTGCTCAGTCACCAGGCCCCCACTTTTCCTCTCCTGCTCAGGTCCTTCTCATGGCCCCTACACCCTTATCCCAATACATACCTCAAGAAATACAACACCTCCAACAGTTGAGGGCACAGAGAAAGGACAACTGCTATACACTCTCTGGTTGCTATGTCCTCCCTACTACACAAGCTCAGCAAATAAATCCTTTTAGATTTCGATAATTCAGTTCATATAGGCTATGAACTCCTACTATGCCTTCCTCAGCCCTTATATTAATCTTCCCACAAAAGGACACGCTATATTCTAAACTTAGTAGATACCTTTTCAGGTTGGATTGAGGCTTTTCCCTGCACTTCAGAGGATGCTACAACAGTAACGCAAGCTCTCATCTCAGAAATCATCCCTTGTTTTGGCATACCCACCAGTCACTCACTTGCCTACGGGCTGTCCCCCGCAAAGCACACAGGCCTCAGTCCCCTCGAACTTATGTATGGTAGGCCCTTCACTTTCATATCTCTCCTTTCCAGCTCATTGCCTTTAGGCCAGTATCTCCCTACTCTTTCGCTCATTAGCGATCTTAGGGAACAGGCCAACACTCTATTACCTCATCCTTTCCCCACCACCCTCCCAAGACTTTAAACTGAACCCAGGACAGCAAGTGTGTATTAAACCCTGAATACCGGAAGGTTGGAGCCACTGCCGCTTGCAGTCGGTGACCGCGTGACTCTGCGCCCACCCGCAGAAGCGGCAGCGGAAGCAGCAGAGGAACCGCCGGCAGCGGAGCCAGTGGCAGCGGAAGAACTGGCAGCAGCAGAGCCGGCGGCAGCGGCAGCAGCAGCAGCACCCTCGACAGCAGCGGCAGCGGCAGAAGCAGTGCCAGTGGTAGCGGCGGCAGCGGCGGCAGTGGAGGAACCGGTGGCAGCGGCAGCAGTGGAGGAGAAAGCGGTGGCGGCAGCGGCATAAGCGGCACTGGCAGCAGCAGCGGGGGAAGTGGCACCAGCAGTAGTGGCGGGAGTGGGGGAAGTGGCGGCGGCAGCGGGGTAAGCGGCACCAGCGGTATCGGCGGGAGCGGGAGAAGTGGTGGCAGCGGAGCCAGCAGCAATGGAGCCGGCGGCAGTGGCATGAGCAGCAGCAGGGGGAAGTGGCAGCAGCAGGAGCGACACCCTGCGGTATCGCCCCGTCACCCAGCGGCCCGGCAGAGTCCAAGCTAATCACAGAGGTGGCTCCCCGGAGAGGCCCAAGACCCGAGGCAACCACACACGCAAGGCACTAGTACCCAACTGAGTAGTCACTGAGGTAGCCATACCAAATTGGCAACCCCAGCAACATCTTAGTCAGACAATAGTGTCAAACCTGTGGACTGTGAAACACCCTGCCACAATGAATAAACATCAAAGAAAAGATACCAGAAATACAAAAAATCAAGAAAGTTCACCACCCAAAGAATAAATCTCAAGCTCTAGATCTGTATAACAAGAAGCCCTTGAAATGATTGACAAGGAATTTCGAGTGATAATTCTAAGGAAACTGAATGAGATACAAGAAAACTCAGCTAGACATCATGATGAAACGAGGAAAAGTATACAGGACCTGAAAGAGGAAATGTACAAAGAAATTAATGCCCTGAAAAAAAATGTAGCAGAACTTGCTGAACTGAAGAAGTTATTCAGCGAAATATAAAACACAACGGAGAGTTTAACCAGCAGGCTTGTCGAAGTTGAAGAGAGAACCTCTGAACTTGAAGATGGGCTGTTTGAAATAACACAAGCAGACAAAAAAAAAAAAAAAAAAAAGGAAAAAGAATCAAAGGCATTAAAGAAAATCTGAGAGAGATATCAGACAACCTTAAGCACTCAACTATCCGAGTCATGGTTATTCCAGAAGGGGAGGAAAGAGGAGATTGCATTGAAAACATATTCAACAAAATAGTGGCAGAAAACTTCCCAGGTATAGGAAAAATCACAGATCTTCAGATCCAGGAAGTTCAATGATCTCCAAACGTATTCAACACAAAAAGGCCTTCTCCAAGACATGTTATAGTCAAATTGGCAAAACTCAGAGACAAAAACTATAGCGTAAAATCACCTATAAGGGAGCCCCAATCAGGCTAACATCAGACTTTTCATCACAAACCCTAAAAGCTAGAAAGGAATGGGATGATATATTCAAAATACTAAAAGACAGAGATTGTCAGCCAAGAATACTCTACCCTGCAAGGCTATCCTTCCGAAATGAAGGGCAAATAGTATATTTCTCAGACAAACAAAAACTGCGGGAGTTGACCACCACACAACCACCCTTACAAGAAATTCTCAAGGGAGTACTGGGTTTGGTTCCTGAAAAATAACTACCACTGCCATAAAATACGAAGAAAAATCTAAACCCACTACTATAATAAAAATGGCATTCATGAAGAGAAAACAAAGAAACAAAAAGGCTATCTACAACCTAAGGAACCAACAAACACAGAAAACAAAAAGTAAATCAGAAAGCAAGGAACAAAAGACACCTAAGACAACCAAACAACAATGAATAAAACGCTAGGAATAAATCAACACTTTTCAATAACAACTCTTAATGTAAAAGGTTTAAATTCCCCAATCAAAAGACACAGACTGGCTAACTAGATTAAAAAGGAGGACGCAACTATATACTGCCTTCAAGAGACCCACCTCACCCATAAAGACTCACATAGACTAAGAGTGAAAGGATGGAAAAAGATTTACCATGCAAACAGAAAAGAAAAACGAACAGGAGTGGCTATTCTTATATCTGACAAAGTTGACTTTAAACTAAAAACCAATAAAAAAAGACAATGAGGGACACTACATAATGATAAAAGGACTGATCCATCAAGAAGACATAACAATCATAAATATGTACGCACCCAATGATGGAGCAGCCAGATTTATAAAACAAACTCTATTAGACCTAAAGAAGGAAATAGACACTAATACCATAATAGCAGGGGACCTGAACACCCCACTGCCAATATTGGACAGATCATCTAGGCAAAGAATCAGTAGAGAAACACAAGATCTAAACAACACTCTAGACCAATTGGACTTGGCAGATATCTACAGAACATTCCATCCAACAACCTCAGAATATTCATTCTTCTCATCAGCACATGGATCGTTCTCCAGGATAGATCACATATTAGGTCACAAATCAAGTCTCAACAAATTCAAAAAAATTGGAATTATTCCATGTATTTTCTCAGACCGCAATGGATCAATAACAAATGAAATTCTGGAAACTATACAAACACATGGAAAATAAACAGCATTCTACTTAATGACTTATGGGTCCAAGAAGAAATCAAGCAGGAAATCAAAAAATTTATTGAAACTAATGAAAATAATGATACATCACACCAAAACCTGTGGGATACTGCAAAAGCAGTATTAAGGGTGAAATCTTTTGCATTAAATGCTCACCTCAGAAGAATGGAAAGAGGGCAAGTGAACAACCTAACACTTCACCTTAAAGATCTAGAAAAACAAGAACAATCCAAACCTAAAGTTAGCAGACGGAGAGAAATCATTAAGATCAGAGCAGAACTTAATGAAATTGAAAGCCAAAAAAAAAATGCAAAAGATCAATGAATCAAAAAGTTGGTTTTTTGAAAAGAAAAATAAAATTGACAAACCATTAGCATGGCCAAAAAAAAAAGAAGAGAGAAGATTCAAATAACAAAAATTAGAAATGAAAAACATGATATTACAACTGATTCGTCTGAAATACAAGGAATCATTCGAGACTACTATAAACAATTATACGCCAAGAAGGTTGAAAATCTGGAGGAAATGGATAAATTTCTGGACACACACAAGCTCCCAAAACTGAGCCATGAAGATGTAGAAAATCTGAACAGACCAATAACACTAAAGGAGATTGAAGCTGTTATCAGAAAGCTCCCAACAAAGAAAAGCCCAGGACCAGAAGGATACACAGCAAAATATTACCAAACATTCAAAGAGGAACTGACACCGATTCTTTACAAACTATTCCAAAAGATTGAAACAGACGCAAATCTCCCAAACTCATTCTATGAAGCAAACATCATCATGATACCAAAACCACGTAAAGATATAACCAAAAAAGAAAACTACAGGCTGATATCCTTGATGAATATAGACGCAAAAATCCTCAATACTAGCAAACAGATTACAACAACACATACATAAAATTATTCATCACGATCAAGTGGAATTCATCCCAGGGATGCAAGGTTGGTTCAACATACGCAAATCAATAAATGTGATACACCATATTAATAAACTCAAACACAAGGACCATATGATCATCTCTATAGATGCTGAAAAAGCATTTGATAAAGTTCAGCACTCATTCATGACAAAGACCCTCTATAAGTTAGGTATAGAGGGAAAGTATCTCAAAATAATTAAAGCCATATATGACAAACCCACTGCCAATATCATCCTGAATGGGGATAAGCTGAAAGCTTTTCCTTTAAGAACAGGAACTAGACAAGGATGCCCACTCTCACCACTCCTATTCAACATAGTGTTGGAAGTACCAGCCAGAGCAATCAGAGAACAGAAGGAAATAAAGGGCATCCAGACTGGAAAAGATGAAGTCAAACTGTCCCTGTTTGCAGATGACATGATCCTATATATCGAACAGCCTAAAGCCTCTACAAAAAAACTCCTGGAGGTGATAAATAATTTCAGCACAGTAGCAGGATACAAAATCAACACCCAAAAATCAGTAGCATTTCTATTCTCCAATAGTGAACATGCAGAAAGAGAAATCAAGAAAGCCTGCCCATTTACAATAGCCACCAAAAAAAATAAAATACTTAGGAATTGAGTTAACCAAGGATGTGAAAAATCTCTATAATGAGAACTACAAACCACTCCTGAGAGAAACTAGAGAGGATACAAGAAGATGGAAAGATATCCCATGCTCTTGGATTGGAAGAATCAACATAGTGAAAATGTCCATACTACCCAAAGTGATATACAAATTCAATGCAATCCCCATCAAAATTCCAATGACATTTTTCTCAGAAATGGAAAGAACTATCCAGACATTTATATGGAATAACAAAAGACCACGCATAGCCAAAGCAAGGCTGAGCAAAAAAAATAAAGCTGGAGGCATAACACTACCTGACTTTAAACTATACTACAAAGCTATAATAACCAAAACAGGATGGTACTGGCATAAAAACAGACACACTGATCAATGGAATAGATTAGAGAATCCAGAAATCAACCCACACACCTACAGCCATCTGATCTTTGACAAAGGCACCAAGCCTCTACACTGGGGAAGAGACTGCCTCTTTAGCAAATGGTGCTGGGAGAACTGGATATCCATATGCAGGAGAATGAAACTAGACCCATTCCTTTCACCATACACTAATGTGAACTCAAAATGGAGTAAAGAATTAAATATACACCCTGAAACAATAAAACTTCTTAAAGAAAACATAGGAGAGACACTTCAGGAAATAGGACTGGACACAGACTTCATGAATACGACCCTAAAAGCACGGGCAACCAAAGGAAAAATAAACAAATGGGATTATATCAAACTAAAGAGCTTCTGCACAGCAAAAGAAACAATTAACAGAGTTAAAAGACAACCAACAGATTGGGAGAACATATTTGCAAAATATACACGTGACAAAGGATTAATATCCAGAATATACAAGGAACTCAAACAACTTTACAAGAAAAAAACAAGCAACCCAACTAAAAAATGGGCAAAAGAGCTAAGTAGGCATTTCTCTAAGGAAGATATACAAATGGCCAACAGACATATGAAAAAATGCTCAACATCACTCAGCATCCGGGAAATGCAACTCAAAACTACACTGAGATACCATGTCACCCCAGTTAGGATGGCTAAAATCCAAAAGACTCTGAACGATAAATGCTGGTGCGGTTGCAGAGAAAAAGGAACTCTCATACATTGTTGGTGGGACTGCAAAATGGTGCAGCCTCTATGGAAAATGGTATGGAGGTTCCTCAAACAATTGAAGATAGATCTGCCATATGACCCAGCTATCCCACTGCTGGGAATATACCCAGAGGAATGGAAATCATCAAGTCGAAGGTATACCTGTTCCCCAATGTTCATCGCAACACTCTTTACAATAGCCAAGAGTTGGAACCAGCCCAAATGTCCATCATCGGATGAGTGGATACAGAAACTGTAGTATATCTACACAATGGAATACTACTCAGCTATAAAAACGAATGAAATACTGCCATTTGCAACAACATGGATGGACCTTGAGAGAATTATATTAAGTGAAACAAGTCAGGCACAGAAAGAGAAATACCACATGTTCTCACTTATTGGTGGGAGCTAAAAATATATAAATAAATTCACACACACACACACACAGAAAAACCGGGGGGGGGGGGGGGGGGAGAAGACATAACAACTACAATTCCTTGAAGTGGATATGACAAGCAAACAGAAAGGACATTGTTGGGTGGGAGGGGGGACAGGGAGGAGGGAGGGGGGTTTTGGTAATGGGCCACAATAATCAACCACATTGTATATCGACAAAATAAAATTAAGAAAGAGAGAGAGAGAGAGAGAGTAGATGGGGATTCTTTGAAAAAAAGAAAAAAAAAAACCCCTGAATTCCAAAGCCTCTCTTGCCATGTTGGGAAGGGCCTTAAGCAGTACTTCTCACCAACCCCATGGGAGTAAAGGTACTAGGAAAGGCCCCTTGCTATCACTTATCCTTGGTAAAACTAGCACCTGAGACTTTACCCAAAGAATCTGTTAACACCAAGCCAGAGGGGTCCCTCTACTCAACCCCCAACCCAACATCTCACACTTCATCCATTTTAGGACCCACAAACTGAAAATCTCCAGGACTTTGGCTCTTCCCCCAATCCCAAATGAAGGATGATCTTTCCCCCAGCGATTATCCTCTCACTGTTGCAGGCCCACTTCATGTCCTTCGTGCAAGAGCTACTATTATAGTATCTGTTCTAGTACTTACTACAGGATTGGCAGCAGCTGCCCCAAAACATTGAAACATTATAGGAAGATTTCTGCTGGCACTCCTTTACCTCCTATCGGTAGGATGCTTCTTAGCAATTTCACTGTGGCAACGTGACGTTTAAATTCTTTTGGCTCCCTAACCCTTAGCATCCTTCCCATGTTTTTCCTCCTATCTCAATGCTCCCCCTTACCTGGAACATGGAGGTTCCAGGTCTGCAGGGACGATGCAGTCCTCAGCGAATCAGACTGGTCCCCAAGCAACTCATCTGTCTCCCACTGCGATAAACTTTTTGTGGTCACCCCCTTCCCTGTCGATGCAGCACACAACGTTTCCACAAATGTCTGTTCACTTTCCTCTAATTTCACCTCAGCGGGGACTATCAGCGTTATGCGGGGCCTGCCCACACTCTGCCTTACTATCACCAAACGGTATTACTTACCCCCTCCTCATCCATGCCTCTCCTCCCTCCAGTGACAGGTCACCTCACTCTCGACAGTCGACAGTCACTTTACTTCCTTACAGCAGAGAAGGAAGGCACCTGCTTCTTCTTGGGGGAGGAAAGCTGTTATTATGTAAATGAGTCCAGGGTGATCCAAAACAACTTAAACCATTTCACTGAACCCTTGAATACCCTGGCTTATGCTCCTACTAGGACCCCTAACTGTGCTGGGACTCATCTTACTTTTTGTTCCCTGTCTCTTTTGGTGTTTTGGAACATATGCAGGCATTCATGAACCAAAAGGTCGCCAAATTGTTCCTGCGAAGAGGATATCAGCCCCTCAGAATCAGCAACCCTTCCCTGGAGGAATACAGACTCCCCACACGAAACCAATACCCTAATTGCCACCTAATATACCCTAATACGCCACCTAATTGTTTTACCCGCCAACAGAAATCTTTTATTTTTTCCATGTCTTCGCCCATCTCCAGGAGGAAGTAGCCTCAGAAGAGTGAGACCTCCGCCCTTTTTCCTTTTCCTATACTTAAGAGGCAGGAATAATAGATCTGCAACATAACCAGTGCCACCTTAGACAAGCCCAAGTACAAAATGGTGCCATCCACGTCCTCCCCTCCCCTCCCCAATTCTCTTTTACAAGAAGTCTCAGGGTTTCGGAGAAAGTGAAACTTTCGGCATTTCCGCATGCGCAGAACTCTCCATCCCCATGACCTAACTTAATCTCCACCCTGGAATTACATCACCCAGCTCTTGGTGCCAACATACCAATATAAGCTCCCACTGCCCTACGGTAGCTGTTGTCCCCATTTTCAGGGCAGCCCCAGGCTGTCCTCCATTTTGAGTACAGTCCTGCAGATGTCTTTCTTTAATAAAGCTTGAATGGTACCCGGCATCTCAGCTCACTTTCTTTCAATGGCAACATCAGAGTAGGCTCTAATACAACACACCTGGTGTTCTTATAAGAAGAAATTAAGACACAGACACACACAGAACAAGACCACGTGAATACACAGGGAGGAGAAGTCGGCCATCTACATGTTAAGAAGAGAGATCTGAGAAGAAACCAATGCTGCTAGCAGCTTGATCTCTCGCCTGTGTTTTTCTCCCTCCTTCTTTGGCCTAAAAGGATAATAACTTCCTGGGTCCCTTTGTCCTTAGCTCTTTCCAAATTCAGGTAAGAATTCATTTTGGTCTTTTCGGATGGAGAATCCTGCAGTTAAAAAGGAAATAAAACTTTGTGGTTAGAGTTGGAGTACTGAATATCCCTAAATTCAGTTTATTAAGGGTACAGGTGGGTGGCAGAAGGGGGTTCTTATGTGTCAGGATGTCTCAGAAACAAGACAGTGACCTTGTAAGAGGCAGAGAAATGTGTGTATTCCCAAAAGCTAGAGAGATGGTCTTGACCTCGAGGGATAAAAACTAAGGAAGAAAGGCACAATGAATCATTTTCTCATTTCCTAAAAGAAAGAAGTCCCAGGGCCTTGTAAGAGTGATCACATTGAATCTTCACAACTACTTTGCAAGACACAAAATACATAATTTTCATTGGAAATAAATAAAATTCTTTTATTTAAAAGCAGAGCTCCAGACCTGCTTTTTCTTTAAAACTAGCTAATGAATTCCAGAGCCTAGCTTTACAAATGCAAATCTTCACAATTAACAAAACGAAACTCAGAAAAAGATGATGGCTCTGCACCCTCTCTTCTGCAGCTGTGGAGGGGTGGAAACCATTTTACTTCACAATTATTTCAAATAAACTGAATTTAAAAGGTCTTAAACTGAGAATTTTAACAGGAATGTCAATCCTGTTTTCCTTTGCAATACAGAGACTTGTGAATATTCATAACTGTTACTAACTGTTGTATTCTCTGTTAATACAAATCATTCCTTGGAAGTAATGTTTAAATAAAACCATTTTGTAAGGCTCCCACAGCTTTAGAAATTGATGCTTTGCTCAATGAAAATAACCTACAAAAGAAATGTGTAATCCTAATTAGGTATTTTACTTGGTAATTCATTAACCTGGTGTGGTAAACAGGATAATGGTTCTCCCAAAATGTACAAATCCTAATCCCTTACATGGCAAATGGGACTTTGCATCTGGGAATGAGTTAAGGATCTTGAGATGGGGAGATTATCCTAGTGGGCCCAAAGTAATCACGCAGGTCCTTATAAGAGGCAGAAGGGTCAAAGTCAGAGATATGACAACAAAAGCAGAAGGTCAGAGTCAGAGAGTAGTATGCTGTTGGAGCTGAACATCTAGAAAGGGGGCATGAGCCAAAGAATGCAGGAAGCCTCTAGAACCTAGGAAATAAGTTGCTTGTTATAGCCCTTTTCTGTGTGCATGTCCTTCAGACACCCGAACCTTATAAGGCTGTAATTAACGTCTTGCTTTGCTGTACCTCATTTCTCCGTGTCCATCCTTTGGCATTGGACGGGTGAGGGCATTTCTCATGCAAGCAATGTGATCCCTGGACAGTCAATCTTATAACCAGGACGGCTACTAAATGACTAACAGGCGGGTAGCACCTACAGCATGGATACACTGGACAAAGGGATGATTCACGTCCCACCAGACAGAGCAGGATGACATGAGATTTTGTCACACTACTCAAAATGGTACGCAAGTTAAAATTTATGAATTGTTTATTTCTAGAATTTTCCATGTAATATTTTCAGACTGCAATTGACTGCTGGTAACTAAAACCACGGATAAAGGGGGACTACTGTTTTTTTCCACCATATCTTACTACCTCTCAAACAGCTTGGGGTGTAGCGAAAAGAGAGTAGAGCATCTGAATGTATAACTCAGTATAAAAGACTCCATGTTTGTGGGATTCTGTACCTTCCTTTCCTTTAATTCCATGCTCACAGTAAGCAACATTATATTTTCTTAGTTTCACTTCCCACTTACCCCAATACTGGAACCAACATGTCCTAGATAGAGGACCCAAGTGCTCTCTGGTCACTGGAAACAATACGTTAGTGTATGATGTGTGTGTTTTTCTCTCTCTACCTATATCTATGTTAGTCTACATAAATAAATTTGTATTGGCTTATCACCAAGTTTCATTTTAGCATTTCACAAATGCTGAGGACCAAATCCTGGACTGTGGTCCTATCCGATGGGCTTTTTTATTAAGTTCTGTTGAAATCTCCAAATAAAGTAATTTCCTTTCTTTGATAAGTTCAAAAGTATTTACACATCAAACACAGCTAACTAGAGCATGTTGCCTCTGAGATGTTTCAATAAAATTGCTTCAGAAAGGAAATTCTACTTTATTTTATACAGAAAGACATCAAATTCTGGAGGTATAAGGACTAAAAGGGAAAAAATTAAATTATGCAAAAATTACATTAACAAACCAAGAACACTTTGTGATCATTAAGCTGTATAGTTATGATTCATGAACTTTTTTGTTTGTTTGTTTAAAAGATGACCGGTAAGGGGATCTTAACCCTTGACTTGGTGTTGTCAGCGCCATGCTCACCCAGTGAGCTAACTGGCCATCGCTATATGGGATCCGAACCCATGGCCTTGATGTTAACAGCACCGCACTCTCCCGAATGAGGCATGGGCCAGCCCATGATTCCTGCACTTTTAAGTATGTGTTACATAAGGTTCATATGAAACCCCAGCAAAATCTAACACAAACAACTGAACATAAAGAGAGAGAGGTCAGCCAGGCGGGTGGCTCTAAAAACGATATAACAGAATCAAGCATTCCCATACACGTCACAACCAATAACAAAACGTAATTTAAAAACATTCATGAGAGCAACCGGCACGTAGAAACACGTCTAGCAACATTTGCATGAGATCCTTACGGAGAAACATAAAACTACTTTAAAAGACATTAAAAATAAAAGGAGAGATAAATCACCCTTATTTTTGTAAAGATGCCATTTCTCTCTCTAAAGTAATCTATAAATAAAATGCAGTTCAATGTTTCTTACAGATCTTAAGATTTTAGGTAAGCTGACCTTAAAATTCATATGGAAAATTAAGGAGCAAGGAAGATACTTTTAAGGAAAAGGATAAGGAAGGAGTCTTTCCCTTCCAAATAGATACATTAAAAGCTATAGAAATAGACCAACAGAACAGAATAGAAAGCCTAGAAGCAGACACATAACATATATTGTAAATTGGTATATGACTGAGATGGCATTATAAATCTGTGGAGAAAGAATAGTTAATAGTCTTGGTCTCACCTCCTGCTGTTGAGAAGTGATGGTCCCTGGATTTTAATAGTGACCAAGATTTTACTCTCACCGTAGTTAAATGAGCCATTTGGATCAGACTAGCCAGGCAGGATGTGAGAACATCATGGGGGTTCTGAAAGGTACTGCTGCCCAGTAACCCAAGTCATATACTGCACAATGGCATTTTGGTCAATGCCAGACCACATATAGGATGCTGGTCTCATAAGATTATAATACGATAGTACTGCAAAAAGTTTGTGGAAGGAAAAACAGGAATGTGAGGAATCAAGATGGCAGAATAGATGGTCCCCAGCGTCACTCTCTCCCACAATCAACCAAAAAGCAATGACTGCCAAGCTGGGGCCACTGGAGCTCAGGAGAAGAGGCGGTGAGACCTACAGAGTTCATGAAGGTGGGAGAAGTCGCAATGAGACAAAGAAGGGGCAGCTCCAACCATTCGGCGCCCCAGCCATTTCAAGGCTGGGCCTGGTGAGCACATGGAGCAAGAGCTGGCAAAAGCCACAGCTGTGCCCTTTTGTGTGCAGTTGCGTGTAGACTGCAGGGGAGCCGAGGGCCTTGGTGGCTCCCAAATCAGCAAGACCACTGAAAGTTTCCCGTGGACCCACATACAAGCAAGGGGCTACAGACAACTGAAGAAAGGAGCCATTCAAAGGCCGGTGAGTCATCACAAGGGACCAGCACATGGCCCACCCTGTGGGAGTGTTTGGAGTGTGGGAGGTGAGGCAGATAGCCCCAGCAGGGGAACATTGGGGCACAGCATGGACAGCTGATCTGCCCTCCAATCAGTACAGGATCACTCAGTGCTGACTGGTCAGGAATATAGAACTGCAGGGGGTGGAGTTTGCTGAAAAGACTCAGGACCAGACCAGAGTTTCCACACAACCTAGGTGTACTGGACCTCAAAAGACTCTAAAGTGCTTAAAAGGTCAATAATTAAACCTGAGCTACACAAAAAGCCTTCCCCAGAGAATCAGCAGCAAAGCAGCAATTTAGCTCAACCACAGGGCTCAAGTGCTGGTCCCCACTGGAAGTTCCCCCATTTTAGAAGCAACCAAAGGACAACAAATTAGTTCCACTGCAGTTAAAGTGGTGGGGGTAGTTAATAATCTAACACAGAACTAAAAGAAAACACAAAATACCTATAGATCAGTAAAGGTCTAACACCACCAAAGAACACCTATAAAACCTAGAAGAGCCAGAAGCCCTGCAGGCTCCCAAGCCAAGGTAGGGGGACCCGAGGGCCTCAACCACGCCCTCCTGATGTCTGCATCCAGTCAAGTGGCAGTCAAACCTCTGCAGAAGTCAGAAGCCCCCAGGGCTCCTGAGCCAGGATGGGGGGCAGAGAGCCTCAGTCATGCCCCCCCTCCTCAACCAGGCTGGCCATGAGCCAGTCCCATCCTCCCACTCCCACCTCTGTCCCAGTACCCCTTCCCCCCACCCCATCTCACTGCTCCACAACTTCTTAAAATGTAAAAAAAAAAAAAAAAAAAACAATTAATTAATTTAAAAAAAAATAGTCCTGGAACCACTGATTAATCATTCAGAAAAAAATTAAGTAAGATCTCTGTATCATGCCATACACAAAAATAAATAATTTCAAGTGGATCATAGAACTAAATGTGAAAAGAAAACTATAAAACTTTTACAGGAGAATATATAGTAGAATATCTTTATAACGTCAAGGTAAGCTCTCACCAACAATGCCTTTAATGTCCACATATCTGCCCTCACAGGCAGCTCTTTTAACATCTGTATTTCTACCAAGATGATACAGGTTTTCTATATGATGTAGGTTTTCTCTAACATGCTCGTCACTTCCTTCTGAGCCCTCACTGTCAAAGTCACTTATATTTCTACTAATAGCCTATTCAAAGCAATCTATGCTTTTTCTATCAGGCTTCTCAAAATTCATCCATCTTCAACCATTACCCAATTCCAAAGCCACTTCCGCATTTTTAGGTACTTATTACAGCAGCACTTCACTTCCAGGTACCAAAATCTGTATTAGTTCTTATTGTTGCTGCAGCAAAAGTTATGACCTCAAACGTAGTGGCTAAAACAACATGGATTTATTACCTTATAATTCAGGAGATAAGGATGTTGTTGAAACCCCAAAGGTCCATTTGCTCACTGCTCGATAGCCAATAATTGATAGACAAGTGTTGGTGTGAGGAAAGGTAGCCTTTAAGCAGGAAGCCGGCAGCCTGGGGAGATGGTGGACTTATGTCTCAAAGACCATCTCTGCCTCTTCCAGGTTTGCCAAAGGGTTTTATAGGGGTCTGGGGTGGAAAGGTAATTCACGGTGACCAAGTGAGGACGTGCAGACATGCTTCAGTGTTTCAGATAATCGTCAAGAACTTCCCGGGTGGGAGTTGACCATCGTCACACTTGTTCTCCATGGGCTCAGTTCCAGTTATTCTCAAATAAGATCAGGTTAGTAAACTAGTAAAGAATGGCCATCTGGGTTAATAATTTTCCCTCTAATTATACATATACGATGTGAGAGCAAGAGTCATTGTGTTTTGGCAATTAGCTGCAGGCTATGTGGTTTGGGTTACAGGAGAGAACAGGTTTTTAAATTCAAAGGCTTAACAAAATGGAGTCACTTCTGTTCAAACTATTACAAGAAGTCTAAAAATCCATATCCCTTGTCTAAAATTAAGGTGTCAGAAAGGCTCGTTTCTTCTGGAGGTTCTAGGGGAGAAGCTATTTCCTTGCCTTTTCCATCTTCTAGAGGCTATTTACATTTTTTGGCTCATGGTCCCTTCCTCCATCTTCAAAGCCATTAGAATAGCATCTTCTCTCCTCTCTGACATCTGTGTTAGTTTCACATCTTCTCTCTATAATTCTGATTCTCCTGCCTCCATCTTATAAAGACCCTGGTTATTACATTAGGCCCACCCTAATAATCCAGGATAAATTTTCTCAAGATCCTTAATCACATCTGTAAGTCCCTTGTAGCATTTAAATTAACATTCCCTGACAAGTTCTGGGGATTAGTATGTGGACATCTTTGGGAAGCCATTATTCAGCCTACCACAGAAATAATTTGGAAACCTGAAAAGGGGCAAAGTCAAGAACCACATCTTGGCTCCCATCTGAGCGGGGAGCAGCAGCAGTTAATGTGTTCAACTGACAACAAACATTGGCAAAAAGCCTTCTTCAAAAAGATAAAACCCCCAAAAGAGATTAAAAACTCTTTATAAGGCCACAAGAAGTATTGTTTCAAGCATGCTTAATAATGTGGCATCTAATATTATCAGCACATCAAAAGAACCTCAACATATTCTCAAAATATAAAATCCTCTAAGAAGAAAAGAAGGTGGTATCTTTAAAGTATCTACTGCTAATAAAAACTTGTGGGGCCGAGCCCATGGCGCACTCGGAAGAGTGCGGCGCTGGGAGCGCAGTGACGCTCCCACCGCGGGTTCGGATCCTATATAGGAATGGCCGGTGCGCTCACTGGCTGAGTGCCGGTCACGAAAAAGACAAAAACAAAACAAAACAAAAAAAAACTTGTGACTGACCCCATCTGATAGAAACACGAGTGATATTTCTGGGCCTCCAGTCATTGCCTTTTCTCCCTTGGCACACCCAAGCAGGACCCAAAATTATATCATTTTACATAAAGAAGACATCCACTTGGAATTTAAAGCTATAGCAAGTATACTACACACATGAGAAGAACAAGGTGAGAAAAAGACATGAGAAAGTGAAGTAAACCAAAGCACTCAAACAACAACGTCCCCAAACCACCATGTTGAAAATAAACCCTCTCCTACTACTAAATAGTGACCGTCTCACCAACAGACTAAAAACTCTTTTATTAATGTATCACATAGGATATGTTAATCTAAATAAACAAAGACTTCAAATACGTTATAAAACTAACAGGGTTATATACTTTTATTTGCTCCTCTATGAATGTGTCAGAGGAGAAAATACCAAAAATATTTACACTGTCAGATAATGCATGTAAGTTAATTACAACATTATAACCAGGGTAAAAAAATCATCAATTAAGATGACCAACAGAACTATAGGTTTTTCTTTTAAAGCTTCTTTTTAGAGGACATGGTAATAGTTTCTAAAGTCTTGGGATTTTTAGAGCAGTGGTTCTCAAACTTTTTGTTTTCAGGGAACTTTTACACTCTTAAAAATTCCTGAGGATCCCAAAGGGATTTGGTTTATGTGGGTTGTATCTATCCATATTTACTGTATCAGAAATTAAAACTGATAAATTGTTAAGATATTTATAAATTTATTTTTAAATAATAGTAAAACTCATTACATGTTTAAAGAAATAACATGTTTTATGAAGAATAACTGTATTTTCCAAAACAGTGAGAAGAGTAACATTGCTTTACAATTTTGCAAAATTCTTTAATGTTTGACTGAACAGCATACAGCCAGATTCTCATATCTGCTTCTGCACCCAATCTGTTGTGATATCTCACCTCATAGTCTCTTTTAAAAATCCACTGTATACTTTTGTAGTGGATTGAATTATTTCCCCCCAAAACTCCCTGAAGCTTGAATTGTGTCTCCCAAGTTTTATGTTAAGAGGGTGGGAGATCCTATTATGGTAATTGAAAGGTGGAGCCTTGAAGAGGTGATTGGATTGTAGGACTATGCAGTAGTGAATGGATTAAAAATGGTGGTCAGGCGCATGGTTCTGAGGGCTTTAAAAGAAGAGGAGAGTCTGCCATTTGCTCTCTCTGCTCTCTCTGATTCCACCATCCTGCAATGTGAGACCCCTGGGTCACTGTCACCACCACCAGACGGACTTTGGACTTCCCAGCCTCAGAAACTGTAAGCAATAAATTTTGTTTTTCTTATAAATCACCCAGTCTCAGGTATTTCTGTTATAGCAACACAAAACGGACTAATACAACTTTCAAGTTAATGAAATCTAAAAAAGCAAATAACATCTTAGTATTATTTGAAAGTAGTCTTGATCTTAAGAAACCTGAAAGGGTCACATAGCTCCCCAGACCATATTTTGAGCACTATTGTCTTAAAGGATTCCATTTTTTGAAGTGAAAATCTGAAGGACAGATTTATATTAACCAAGAAGAGAACAGGTTAGTAACAGTTCTGTATATTCACACCAATGTCCATGTAACAAAAGAAAACAAGACAAAAATCCTTGTGGACATACTGATTTTTACAACAGATAAGATTCTTTGAATTAGTTTTATAACACAAAATGATAGGTGTCCCTCTACAGCTGTAGGCATAAGGCCTCATTTTGTTAATTATGAAACTTGAATTTTTAAGGCTAGGTTCTCGAATTTTATTGGGTAAACTGATAGGGAAAGGGCAAACCTGCAGAACACAAATTTTTCCTGGCAGAAATGGAGGAAGACTGAATTTTATTTAGTAATAAAGAAATATGGAACATAAAGCATTTCTTATAAGATAATTTTTCTTTAGAACAAAAGAGTGGGTATGGAACAGGAAGGGGAAAGTTTGTCATGGATCTGAAGCTGTTTATGCAGTTGACTGCTCAAAAGATTTCTGCCTGGATTGGGTTTTTGTACACAAAGGACAGGAAGATACTGCCTTCTAGTACACAGAAGACACATCTTCTGGAGATAGAAATTGTCCTAATGAGGACACAATAGTAATTTTAAATAGGAGAGGAATAAAAAGAAAAGTAAGAAGGGGGAGTGAGACTTGACAGACTAAGAGTATCCATAATATTTGGGACATATATAAAACTAAGAAACACTCTACTCTCCAAAAGAGCTTTGGCAGAGGAATGGCCATAAGAAGAAACCTTAATATAAATAATCTCCAAAGTGGAAGAGATTTGATTTTTAAAATGATCCTAAAAAAATCCACCTTTAGCCACATATACTCCAGGGAAACAAATTCATTCCCTAAGAGTCCCTCTGTTACACTGTCTTTTAAAATTTATACCAAGTGTACTGTTATACCGACCTTTGTTGAAACATGTTAAATACTACTCCACGGTCAGGAAAACACATAAGAACTTGGAAGTGGTTTTACTTTGAAGTGCTTTCTGCAAATGTTTGCTGAGTTTGTATCTCAACCACTGAGGTCAATTTATGCCACTGAGAAGTCTCACTCAGATCTTATACAGAAATCCCTACTTCCATAATAAAGTGATTCTTGGTTTAAGCTCTTATTCTTCTTTTGATCAGTCCTAAGTCTGCCTCAGCTCTTTATCAGTAAAATAGAAAGTTATATTCATAAATCCTTTTAAAAAGACAGCTACTAATCTATTAAGAGATTTATTAATTTGTCCAAATATTTCCTGGTACCTGGGTAATTTAAATCATAAATAGGTCTTACTTTATTCCTGTAATCTGTCAATAGGAAAGAGAAGAAATCTTTGTGATGGAATCATTGCATCCTTGAATGCAGACATCTAAAGATTCTAAGCAGCATCTGTACATTTCTTTAAGTATCAGCTTCACAGACGGCTATTGGCTTGGGTCTGTTTCTTAAACTTTTCCAGAAAGTTTGTATTTTACTGATTCCTAACTTCACAGAACCTCTGTATCTTTTTCTGGAGCAAACATCTGGAGTTAACTGGTGTCATTAGGGCAGGCTATCAAAGCAATGAGACAGCAGAATGCAGCAAAAACGGTCAATCCCTAGCCCTCAGCCAACAAATTAATGGGTTAGCAAGAATCATGTAACTTTGATTTAGTAGGCAAAATTCCTCCAAACCAACCTGCCAAGAGGGCTATAATCTTAATCCCTACTCTTCTATGGTGCAATATCTACTGTTTATAACTTTTGTTAATAGTGGTTATTTGGCCAGTATAAATAAATTGAAAAGTGAACACTAACTGCTAGAAATGTCTTTGTTCTCATTTAAATGAGCTAATTGACAATTACATTTAATGCTCTCATATTAGTTAAGAGTCAGGGCAAAGAAGTGCAGTGCAGAGGAAGCCTAGACTCGAGTCAGATTTCCTGGATTTGAATCTCATCTACTCTATTTATTATGTGCAAATTTAGGAAAAGTATTTAACCTCACTATCCCACATCTGTAAAGTGGGGATAATAACAGTACCTACCTCTTAGGTTGTGGGCATCTCATGAGTTGATATAGGTAAGTGCTTTGAAAAATGGCATACAATAAGTATTGTCTAACAGTTAACTCAAGCACTCAATTGTTACTCAAGCACTTAAGTGTGCGCAGAAATTCTTGTCAAATTCCATTTCTAAACTGGTGTGGAAGAAGAGCATGAGGCTCCATTATAGAAAATAAATAATGACATTAGAAATGTGTTTCTTCTTCAATAACGGAAAGCAGGAATCACTGCTATCATCCCTTTCCTTTGGCATTACACTGGAGGTCCTATCCAGAAGTTCAGGAAGAAGGAGAAGAAAAAAGGAGGAAGAGAAGAAAGAACAAGAAGAAAGTAAGGATTAGAAATGAATAAAAGAAACTGTTTGTATTTAGAGCTGAAATGACTCCCTACATAGAAAACTTATGAGACTCTTAAAACAGTGTTTTTAAACCGTACATTCAGCTGAACTTGCACTTCTGAGCAAAATGGAATAACAGGGACCATTTACCCTACTAGTTAAAATAAAGAAAACACGTAAGGAACAATTATTTTCAGGACAATAGACATCAGGTAGTGAAAGACAATGATCCTTGAGAAATGGTAAAGATGACCCTATAAATGCCCCAGTTTGCTGCCTTAAGATAGTTTCCAGACCACTGCACAGTAAGTGAGGTAAGTGAGGTAAGTGAGTAAGTGAGGTAGAGCCTGGCAGATTCCCTGAGGTGAGGAGATAAAGCTGAGAGTCCAGGGAGATGAAGGTAGCTAAAGTTTGCAGGTAAGATTAAAGAAATGGGAAGAACAGCACAGAAAAAGAACTCCTGAGATCTGCAGAGTGTGTTTTGAGCATTCAATAGAGTATCCAGCAGTGTAAGTGTGAGGCAACTACCAAAGGCAAAGGAAAGAACCAACTGAGACTATTAGAAGTTTTCATCACTTACACTGGGCTAGGAATAGTACCTGTTACCAACAGCCAGCAGAGAATAATTTTTTCTAGACTGAGCACTGCTCTGGTTTCATGTAACCAAACTTAAAAGCAAGACAGAAAAGGATCAAACTATTTCCATGTAACTTTACCACATTGCAGAACAAAGCTCAAGAATATTTACAGGTATACAAAAATATCTAGCATCCAACAAGTTAAAATTCACAAGGCTTGAATGCAAACAAACAATATCAGCAATGCAAAGAAATTTGAAAATACAATAATAATAATAATAAATTAAAACTAACCGAGAACTGGCATGAATGTTAGAATTACCAGACAAGGATATCAAAACAGTTATGATATAATCCATTCATTCAAAAAGTTAAGTAGAGGTATGGAAAATAAACAAAAGCCTCAAATTAAAATTTTAGAGACATAAACTATAATATCTGAAGTGAAAAATACACCAAATTGTGTCAGTGACATACTAAGCAATGGAAAAGGAAAGATTTGAGAACTTGAAAAGATAGCAATAAAAATTATCCAAAATGAAACAGTTCACTTTATAATTTGTTCATTTTATAATTTTTAAAAAGTGAACAAGGCATCAGTGGACTGTTGGACAATGGCAAACAACTTAACATATGGGCAATTAAGAGTCTCAGAAGGAAATGAGAGAAGTAGCAAGACAGAAAATATTTGAAGAAACAGTGACTAAAAATTTTCCAAACTTGATAATTTTAACCAAAATATCCAAGAATATCAATAAATTTGGAGCACAATAAATATAAAGGAAACTACAAGGCACATCCCAATCAATTTGATTAAAAGAAGTGATAAGGAGAAACTATGGAAACAATCCAGGAAAAACAAAAAGACACATAATAACAAAGGAACAAAGACAGGAATGACAGCAAATTTCTCATCAAAAAAGATGCAAGCATTAGGACAGGGGAGCAACATTTTATAACAGTGAAAGAAAAAAAAAACCTGTCAGCTAACAATTCTATATCCAGAGAAAGTGTCTTTCAAAAAACAAGGCTAAGAAGACTTTTGAAACATAGAAAAGCTAAAAGAATTTATCACCAGGATGCCCAAAACTACAGTTAAAGGAAGTCCTTCAGACAAAAGGAAAAATGACAGCAGATGAAAATACAGATCTACACAAAGGAATGAAGAGCATTAGAAATGAAAATTACAAGAGTAAATATAATAATTTTCTGATTATTTAGATCTCTTTACAAGATAGCTTACAGTTTAAACAATAACAATAAAATGGACTGTGAGGTTTATAGTATATGTACAAGTAAAATGTATAACAATAGAATAAATGCCAGGAGGGGATACACAGAAGTATACTATTTTGTTACATTATGCAAGACTTGGTATAATATCACTTGAAGGTAGACAATGATAAGTTAAATGTGCATATAAGCCCTAGAGCAACCACCAAAATAAAGAGAAAGCTAACAAGACAACAAAGGAGATAAAATGGAATGATAAAAAATATCCATTTAATTCAAAAGAAGACAGATAAAAGAGGAAAACTGAATAACAGACAGGATAAACAGAAAACAAATATAGCATGATGATAAACTGAACTCTAACCCTATCCACAGTCACATTAAATGCAAGTTTCCTAAATATCCCAACTAAAGGTAGAGACTGTGAAGTTGGGTAAAAAAAATATATATATATATATATTTAATATATTTATATATATATAAATATAAATATGTATATATGCTGCCTAAAAAAAAGCCCATTAAATGTAGAGACCAAAATATAGATTAAAAGATGCTAGCTTGACTATATTAATATTAGATAAAGTGGGTTTCAGTTGAAAATATATTACTATGAATAAAGAAGGTAATTTTATAATGATTGAGGTTTCACTTTATCAAGCAAGAAGACATAACAGTTTCAAACATTTATGTACATAATAACAGTTTAAAAATACATGAAGTAAAACTGATAGAACTGTGAAGAAAAACAGATGAATACACAGATGGATATTTTAATACCCATCTCTCAAATGATAGAAAATGTACACAGAAAATAATAGAGAAAAATCAATGAAATCTAAAGTTATTTCTTTAAGAAGATTCATACATTTGACACATTTTTAGCCAGACTAGGAAAAAAAGAGAAGATAAAAATTACCAGTATTGGGAATGAAAGAGCTGACATCACTGCAATTCTTCAGATAGCAAAAAGATAAATAAATATTATAAAAACTTTGTGGCAATAAAGTCAACAGCCTAGATGAAATGGACAAATTCTTTGAAAGACATAAACTGTCAAAGCTTCTCAAGAAGAAATAGGCAACTTGAATAGTCATCTATCTCTTAAAGAAACTAAATTAGTAGTATAACCTTCTCACGAGGAAATCTTTTTTTTTTAACATTATGTATTTATTAAGGTAGGCTAAACAACAGGAACAAACAGACCCCCAAATTTCAGTATATTAACACATATAAGGTTATTTCTTGCTCAAGTAACAGTCCATCTTAAGAGTCAGATGACTTCACTGACAAATTCTACCAACATTTAAGGAAGAAATAATACTAATTCTATACAAACTTATCCAGAAAGCTGAAGAACAGCAAATACTTTCCAACTCACTTTGTGAGGCCAGCATGGCCCTTATACCAAAACCAGACAAAGACATCACAAGAAAAGAAATAACTTGTACCATAATCAAAAATAAATACCAAGTGGAAAATCAACTTTAAAGGTTTTAGAACATTTAGGAGAGGATTTTTATAACCAACAGATTAGAGAAATATTTCTTAAACAAAGATCAATCATAAATAAAAAGATTGATGAATTTTATTATATCAAAATTTACGTCTGTACTACAAAAGAAACTGTTAAAGTAAAAAGACAAACTGTAGACTGAGAGCAGATATCTGCAACACTAACAAAGAATTTGTATCCAGAATACAAAAATAACTTCTATAAATCAGTAAGAAAAATAGATCAGTATTCACAGAAGCATTGTTTTCCACTGCAAAAAAATGGAAACAACCTAATGTCCATCAACAATAGAACATTGAAATAATTTTTTGGACATTCCACAAGGACAGAGTGGACCCCAACTCAAAATTTGGTTTGGATGTCAACACCAATGATGCCAAATGTACACCAACATCATGAAAAGATTTATTACTCACACAGTGATGCTTTCTGTAGACAGCAAGGGTTGCTCTCCAAAAATGGACAGGAGACTGGATTGGGTTTTTCTGTTGGTTGGGGGTGGGGCTGGGGTGAGGGTTCCCAAGTGTGGTTTAAACTTTCCACTGGTGGTAAAGGAGACAGCATCATGGCTTTCTTCTTGCCCAGATGTGGGACAGGAGGGGGAGAGGGAGGAGTGAGGCTTCAAAGCTGTCAGCATTCAAACATCAAAAACTGGAGTGAGACTTTTAATTACAATGATTTTATATGGAATTATAAATATTAGTAGATGCATGAGCTCTATGTGTATTAATATGAACGAATCTCACAAATATCATGTTGAACAAGAAAAAAGCAAGTTTGAAAAATATGCATACATTATACCATGTACATAATGTTCAAAAAAGCAAAATAATTTTATATATTTCAAGTGACATATATAAGCAGTAAAAATCAAAAGAAAGGCAGGGGGACGATAAATACTGAATTAAAGATAGTGGCAGTCCCTGGGGGAAAAAGGAGTAATGTAATTGGGAAGGATTATACAGGGAGATTAAACTGCACCGTGATTTTTTTTTTAATTTATTAAGCTAGGCAGTAGATGCAAAAGTGTTCATTGTAGTATTCTTTGCACAACTTTCTGCATGTTTTAATATTTCATAACTTTAAAAAGTAGAAGTCAACTTATAATCCATAAAGTGCCCCCTAGTTAAATGTTATAACTAAGGAAAAAAGTCTCAAATCAAATAAATCTTAAATTACTTACTGCTCAGCTTCTGACACCCACAGAAAAGAAGACAGGCACTTCCCTAGTGCCAATAAAACTAATAAATGAAATGTAATAAAGCAAGTTCTCCCCCTTGTACAGATTTAAAAATCTTCAAACACAATTTAGTTACAAGTATTTAAACATTATTTAGATAGGCAGGAGCTGGCAGAAGCCGCAGCTGCGCCCTTTGGATGGAGTTGCTTGGAAGTGACAGGGGAGAAGAGGGCCTTGGTGGACCCCAGAACAGTAAGACCACTAATAGGGTTCCCGCAGACCCACGCAGGAGAGAGGAGGCAGAACAGATGAAAAAGGGGAGCCATTCAGAGGCCGGTGAGTCATCACAAGGGACCAGCACAGGGCCTGTCGCATGGGAAGTGTTTGGAGTACAGGTAGTGGAGATGAGCCCACCAGGAGAACACTGGGACACAGCAAGGACAGCTGATCTGCCCTCCAATCAGCACAGGACCACTCAGAGGAGACTGGTCAGGAATACAGAATTGCATGGGGTGCAGTTTGATGAAAAGATTCAGGCCCAGATCAGTTTCTATAAGGTCAACCATTAAACCCTGAGCTGCACAAAAAGCCTTCCCTAGGGAAACAGCAGCAAAGCAGCCATGTAGCTCAACACACAGCTCAAGTACTGCTTCCCACAGGAAGTTCCCCCGTTTTAGAAGTAAGCAAAGGACAAAAAATTAGTTCTGGCCCAGCACCTTGGTGCCCTGTCCAGGGATCCAGGGCATCAAGCTGGGATGCCCGCCTCCCCCACACAACCTGGCACACACACCGCCAGCTCCAAGGAGCATGCCAAAAACATCTCCTCCATGTGGGTGGCCCACTACAGCCACCACAGTAACCACGGCTGCCACCAAAGTGGCTAAACGCCACAACCACCATGCAGATGGTCCGCCAGCCACTGGAGTGTATTGACACAAGGAGAGTCGCCAGCAGAGACCAAAGAAAAGAAGAGGATGTCTCTCTCCACAAAGCCCATTCCAGAGTGACAGAAGAAGCATCTGCTCTATGATAATATTGGGGGACTGAACACACCTCTCAGCATTGAACAGATCGTCTAGGCAACAAATCAACAGAGTAACCATTACTCTTTCAGAGGGAGAGAAGAAATCTAGGGTTATCAGCAGTGGGAGAGGGGAGGGAGAAGGGGATAGGGAGAGATTGGACAAGGGGCATAAAGAATAAGTATAATTTGTAACAATATACATACTAGTAATATTGATTTTATAAACATACGTCAGCTCTGAATCCCAAAATATGTATAACCATTATTCAACAAAAAATAAAAAATATAAAAAAATAAACATTATTTAGATAAAATACATGTTATAAAATGGTTACCATGACAGATAAAACCTTGTACTACTTGATGTATAAAAATTTAGCCCCATACCACCAACTGTACTACTCACCCCACAAAATTGATTTAGCAACAGGACACTTACTGAGACTTTTTTTCTTAAAGGTAACTCACATTCAAAGAATACAGAAAAAAAATGTATGTGAATGAGAGGTGGGGGCAGATGGGGGAGAAAGAGGGAGAGAGGAGAGATTGATTGATTGATAATATCAGAATGCAATTTCACTATCCTCTTATTCCTGCAACAGAAAAAACTTTTTCCTTCTTTTTGTTTTTAAAAAAATTTTTTTTGGTTCAGAAAAAAATTTTAATAAAGTGATTTCTACCACTTTTACCCCCTGAAACCCAACCACAATATAATGCTTTAGTTTTACTAAACATTTCCTACAACACTTAGCAAGTTAAAGAGACTTGCAATGGGATTTGTCAACCCAATATTTTATTCTCCTACTTCCTTGCTGACTTTCATCAATCAAGTGTAGCCAAAAAATTGGCCATTTACAACAAAATTGTATTCCAGAACAGTCTTCCATTAAAAGAGAACAATGCCATAAATGGTGATTAGGTTCTTACATTAGACTACACAAAATTGTTTAACCAATGTTGGTGCTGAAATATTACAATAGTGCTATAGATAAGGACCACTAATAATGTGCTTTGATGAGAATTTTTAAAGGGAGGGCTCAAACTGAGATGTCAGGAACATATTTCTCACTACTGTATCCTCGTTAATACTGCTCATTCTCTTACCTCTTTCCTTGATCTGCTGTTTGGCTGCCAGTGTGAATAGAACTCTCCTAGTAACTCCTGAAGAGTAAAGGTGGGGAGAAAACCAGAAGGAGGTCTGTAGAGGTTTTGGCAGGTGAGGAAAAGAGGTAAGAAGCCACAGTGAGGGCGCATGAATGGCAGGGTCAGGACTAGGCTTCCAACTTTTTTTTTTTTCCCCCCCCAACTCTCTCCCTTCTCTTTCCCCTTCATAAAGCCCTCACCGGTGGAAAGAAGTGCAGAATGCCTGTTTAGCCTGCAAAGTGTGAGAAGCTTTAACCACTGAGCCCGGGTGTGGCAGGGAGAGTGCGGGGCATGTATCTTTTGGAAACTTCAAAGATTTGCTGCTTCCAACATCCAAACAACACTGGGAACTTACTAATTTCTGAAATTTTCTTAATCATTAAAATTATTTTTATTTTTATTTATTTTTTTATATTTTTTAAAAGATGGCCGGTAAGGGGATCTTGACCCTTGACTTGGTGTTGTCAGCACCATGCTCTCCCAAGTGAGCCAACCGGCCATCCCTATATAGGGATCTGAACCTGTGGCCTTGGTGTTATCAGCACCAAACTCTCCCAAGTGAGCCACCGGGCTGGCCCATTAAAATTATTTTTAAATGCCTCAATTACCAATATTTTTTTCAAGAGCTATGTCAGAAAACATTGTACTTGCATCTCAATGTAACTATGTTAGAGACATTTTGTTCTTTCTCAAGTTAAGACTGGGAATAACAATTGCTTCATATGTAATAATCGTATATAAAAACACAAAGGAGTCAGCATATGAAACTCATTATTTCAAATAGCTGTATCAGCTAAAACTACTTTTTTTTTTTTTTGCTTTAGGTAATAGATACATGATAGATTAGTTGGGGAAATGGCTGGGCCTCACCCTCCACCAGCTGGGCCTTGGTACTGTAATCAGAGTAGAGTTGGTCAGGAGGAAGTCATCACTTTGGACACTTATCCCTTTAATCATCTTTCCTCACACCTGTACTTTGAACTGTTGCAGGGAACCCTAAGCATTTTTAATTGTTGAGCCTTTCCCTTTTCCACTTGAAAAACTGTTTTAGAAACTCTATGCTCCACTGGAAACTTGAGCCCCTGCCATTACCAGGCTTGCTTCTTTGGCCTGCCTTTTATGAGATAACAGCAGTCTCACACCCTCCCCCAGGGGCCAGAGGCAAATTAGGCTCCTAAAGTGACCAACAGACTGTGTCCCATAACCAGCCAATCCAAATTAGCTGGACAGCACCCCTCATTTACATAAGAGGACCTGAATGAGAATCTAGGAGGGAGAGGGCGGGAATTTAGGCTATATAAGGGGGTCGTTTCTTTTGTTCTGGGAGACACTGGCTTGGGGGTTTTTACCCTCGAGTGCTCTCCTTGCTTGCAAGCAAAAAGAGGCGCTATAACACTGAACAAAGAGCTGCAACACTAAAATAAAGACGTATAAAACTACAACACTAACGCCAGTCTTGGATTCCTCTGTGCATGCGCCCCACAGCAGAACATCTCCCTGTCTCTAGGCTCTTTGCCACCAATATTTAAACCTACTTGAGTTTCTATCATCTCAAAAAAAATTTGTCCTCCAGATTTCTGCATTTCCCTCCAGCCATTACCTTTTTTTGCTCCTTCCTTATCTCCTATAAACCTTCTTCACTGGTGTTGGTATTGTTTTGGAGATATTTCAAAAATATAGAATATTCACCACCCAGAATTAACAATTGTTAACGTTTTTAAAATTAAGTCACACTTGTCCCATTTATTTTAAGAAATAAATTAATCATTCTAGATAAAGATGAAGTATTCTTTAACCCCAACCCCTAGCTGTTACCCTTTCCTCTCACCAGAGGGAACCAAATTGTATATGTGCATCATTTCAATTCCTTCTTTATACATTTTCAAACATATATGCATCTATGAACAATATGTAGTATTTTTATGTTTTTTATTTATATAAATGGCATCATACTATGTAATTATTCTGTAAATCATTTTTCTCAATCAATATTATGCTTTCAAGATCTATCATGTTGATACATATTGATGTGCTTTGATTCCTCCATTTTCACTGCCACATTGGATTTCATTGTATGAATACAACATTAGTTATTATTCATTCCCTATTAATGTGGAATGGATAGGGAATTCAGTTTAGTTCCGGTTATTCACAGTATCACATAATGCTGCAATAAATATTGTTTTACATATCTCCTAGAAGTGGAAATGGTGGAACCAAGGGAAGGCACAACTACAGTTTTACTAGATCCTTCACAATTTTATTCCAATGTGGCTGAATTTCTTTACACCTACATCTATGAAGATGACTATTTCTGCACAACCTTGCCAATAGTAGGCATTGTCAGACATTAAAATTTTTACCTGATATGTAAAAAGTGGTATTTCATTCTTCTTCTGACGGTTAGTGTGATTGAGCGTATTTTTACATATTTATTGGACTTCTATATTTCCTTTTTTGTGAATTACCTGTTCATAATTTTGCCCATTCCTTTTCTCCTGGATGGCTTGCCATTTAATTGATTTATAGGTATTCTTTATGCATTGTTTCAATAATCCTTCCCATCCCAGAGATAATAAAATATTCTTCTATATTTTACTATAAAAAACAAAGTTTTGCTTTTCACAATTAGGTTTATAATATATGGGAAATTGATGTTTTGTTTGTGGTGTGGGTAGAGAACCAATTTTATTTTTTTCTATATGGAAAATCATTTGTCTTAGTACCATTTATTGAATGATACATTATGCCCCTATTAATTTATGATAACACCTTTTTATATACCAAATTCCTATACACACCCTGGTTTATTTCTGCACTCAATTATTTTCCACTATCTATTTTCAATTCCCATTCAATTGCCAAATCCAGCCCATATCTACCCTGAGAACTTTACCATATTTGACACTATTTGAGTACTTCTCTTTGTTTGAAAAATGTTTTTTCCTTTGTTTCAGTTGAACTGTTTCTCTCTTCAAATTTTCTCTGTATCTTCCTTCTCTTTCTCTCTAGGTCTCTTTTCTTTTGCCAAATACCTAAGTGCTTATAACCCCAGAGGTTCATCCTCAACTCTCTTCTCTTCTTGTTCTACATACTCTCTTAGATCTGTGCTACCACTAGCCACATTTGGCTACTGAACAGTTGAAATGCATCTGGCCAAAGTGAGATGGGGAGTAAATGGAAAACCCATGATATTTTGCAGAATATTTTTAAAAGAATGTAGAATGCCTCTTTAATATTTTTATATGGATTACACATAAAATGTTTTTAATACTGGGGTTAAATAAAATACATTATTAAAATTAATCTCACTTGTTTCTTTTTATTTTTTTGTAATGTGGCCACAAGAAAATTTTCAAATACATATGTAGGCAGCTCCAGTTGCAGCTCCAAATTGTAAAGCACTTGGAAGATGTTACTTCTGCCATTACAACAAGGAGAAGCTAAACAAAATGAAGATCAATAACTTTCAAAAAATCACCAGAGAACTGAGGTCACAGGGAAAATGACTACCTGAACACTGGGAGAGACATGAAAATCCAGCACCTATGATTTGTTTACATGGTGCAAAAGCTGTTGGATGCCATAAGCTGACCTGTCCTGCAAAGAATGTCAAAAGAAGTTCTCCAGGCAGAAAAAAATGAAATATGTTAGAAACTTGAATCTTCATAAAGTCAGAGGAAAAGTAATGTAGATAGTATAAAACTTTTTATTTTTCTTATCCTTAACCAGTATAAGAGGTAAGCAGGTAACTGTATAAAGTACTACAATATATTGGATGACTATAGCATATAAATAAGTGAAATGGATGACGGCAGTGTCAAAAGCAAGGGAAGAATTGGGAATTATCTGATATAAGGTACCTGCACTACACAGGAAGCATTACAGTAGTATTTGAAAGTAGACTTAGATTAAAAATGTGTGTTATAAAAAATAAGGTAATCACTAAAAAAGTTAAGAAAAGGAAGTGTAAATAATATGGGAAAAAAGGAGACAAAATGCTCAATTAAAACCATATAGACTAAACACAAACTCAATCAGAACTCTAGCAAGCATTTTGTTAGATATAGACAAATTGATTCTAAAGTATATATGAAATGGCAAATGACCTAGAACAGCTATCACAACTCTGAAAAATGACTAAAGTTAGAGGACTCATATTATCTGATTTCAAGACTCATAAGGCTATAGTAATCAAGAAGACATGACATCAGCAAATAAAAGGCACAAAGACCAACAGAACAGAATAAGGAGCCCTGAAATAGGCCCACACAAATACAATCAACTGATTTTTTAAAGACTGTAAAACCATTTGTTATTGCCAAATGGTTGGGTGTGAGAGAAAACAGCATTGTATTTTTTTCAGTTGACTTTTTTTTTAATAAACTTTATTTTTTAGAGCACTGTAGCTTCATAGCAAAACTGAGTTGAAGGTAGAGCCTCTCCCACTATCAAAATCCCCACCAGAAGGGTACATTTGTTACAATTAACAAACAAAATGATGTTGGCACATCATTCTCACCCAAAAGCTCATAGTTTACATTTGGTTTCACTCTTGATTACATTCTATGGCTTTTCACAAATGTATTATGACATATATCTACCATTATAGTATCATACAGAATAGTTTCACTGCCTTAAAAATCCCCTATACTTCATCTATTCATTGCCCACCACCACCACCAAACCCTGGAAACCACTGATCCATTCAGTGTTTCCAAAGTTTTATCTTTTCCAGGATGTCATATAGTAAGATTCATACAGTATATAGCCTTTTTAGATTGACATCTTTCACTCAGTAATAAGCAATTATGGTTTCTCCGTGTCTTATCATGGTTTGATTGCTCTTTTTTTTAGCACTGCAGTTTCTGGACGTATTACAATTTATTCATACACTCATCTACTAAAGGTCACCTTAGTTGTTTACAAATTTGGGCAGTTACGAATAAAGCTGCTGTAAACACTTATGTGCAGGATTTTGTGTAGACATAAGTTTTCAGTCCATTTGGGTAAACACCAAGGAGAACAATTGCTGGATCATATGGTAAGGATATGTTTAGTTTTGTAAGAAACCGCCAAACTGCTTTCCAAAGTGGCTGTACCATTTTGTATTCCCACCAGCAATAAATGAGAATTCCTGCTGCTTCACATTCCTGCCAGTATTTGGTTTTTGTTTTTGCTTTAGATTTTGGACATTCTAATAGGTGTGTAGTGGCATCCCATTTTTTAAATTTGCAATTCTCTAACGACATATGATGTTGAGCATCTTTGCACATGCTTATTTGCTATCTGTATATTTTCTTTGATGAAATGTCTATTGGGTCTTTTGCCCATTTTTAAAATCAGGTTGTTTGTTTAATCAACTGATTTTTTATATAAACATAACGGAAATTCAACGGAGAAAGGATAGTCTTTGCAACAAATGGTGCTGGAACAATTGGAATCCATATGCAAAATAAAATGAATCTTGACACAGACCTCACCCCTCCCATAAAAATTAACTCAAAATGGATTACAAACCTAAATGTACAAGACAAAATTAGAAAAACTCTAGAAGAAAACAGAAAACCTGCAGACCTCAGGTTTAGTGCTGAGGTTTTAGATACAACACCAAAACAAGTACAGGAATTCTGGAATGGCTATGTGAGGAGCTCAGTGAAATCTATTCCCCAAAGAGATATCAATAAAACTGGTCAAAAATAACAAAGGCAATCACATGAAGTTTCTGGAGCTGGATCAAAGGGATTACACCAAATTAAGAGGCATTTAGTCAACAAAATCTATAGAAGTAGGTAAGAACAGAAAGAGTCTATGGCATTTCAGTCAGAGGCCGCTCCTTTCTCCCTACAGTTTTGTGTTGTGAAAGAACTACTTTAGCTGGCTCAGCTCCTTTGCAGTGTCATCCACTCTCAAAAGCCTCAGTTCCAAAGCAGTGTCATTATCTGTCCTGTGTGTGGGTTCCCTGGAAGACCCTATTTGAAAGGTTTATGTCTGATTCAGTATACAACCTGTACTAAAAGCCTCTCCACAGGGGACAGTCATTGAAAACATTCACAGACAAATGTTTCAGTGACTTGGTTGCCTGAGGCAAACGATAACACTTGGGGCAAACAAAAGACAAAATAAAAAGAATGAAAGGAAAATCTGAAGAATAAGTTATCCATAACGGACTTGAAAAGCTCTGATATTTTCCATGAAATATAGAAGGCCACCTGCAGGTGTCGGACTGTGTGCATGCTCAGGAAAGACCTGGGAAGGACCTAAACTCTCACTTCTAACTGACCTTTAGGCTTTTTGCAATCAGAAAGTGAAGACAAAGGCACAGTTGTAAACTGCCTGGCTAAGTGTTGTATGCATACCCCAACATGAACACAGATCCCGTTGTTAAAGACTGGGTCATTTATTAGTCCCAGACATTTAATGAGATCTTTGTCTAATCATTAGCTGATGACTGAGCTAACTGAGTAAAGACTTTAGTAGCCACACATACAAAGAATACAGACTCTACAGAATAAGTTCCAAAAAAATCACAAAACAAACAAACAAAATCTATCATAAAAAGCATCAACAACAACAACAACAAAAACCTGGGAAAGGAAAAATCTGATTACCAGAGTTGCCTCATTATAATATTTAAAATGCATAGTTTTCAACAAAAACTAAAAGACACACAAAGATACAAAAAAGTATGGCCCATACACAGGAATAAAAGCAATCAGTAGGAATTTCCTGAAAAATCCTAGATGTTGAACTTACTGAACACTTCAAAACAGGTATTTTAAATATGTTTAAAGAGCTAAAGAAAATCATGTCTAAAGAACTAAAGGAAAAAATAACAGAATAAAGTGTGACCAAATGGATAATATCAATAAGGAGCTATCAATTTTAAAAGGCACCAAATAGAAATTCTAGAGTTGAAACAATGTTATGTAAATGAGCCAAAGATGTTTATTTGTATTTTCCTTTTAGGTTGATTATTTCTTCACTGCAGGCTGAGGCCTATTTGCACAAAAGCCCATCAGCACCAAACTCAGATTTTCACACACGCAATTATGTTCAAAATAGCTCATCTTGGGCACGAGGGGTGACAACCAGCTTTGTATCTCATGAATATTCATAAACAATTTTTAAAAAAGCTCAAACAAGCAGATTTTGGCCATTTAGAGCTTGCCTGCTTTGCATACCCCAGGAAACCTCACCCCACATGGCTAACAATAGATAAGACCTGGGCCTAAAGACCTCAAGCCATTGCTGCCCTTTGGAGCTCTCTGGCCGAGATTCCACACTGTGCTTCTGAGTAGGCATCACTTAGACATGTAAGTCCCTGTCCAACCTCGCTCTCCTCTGGGAATTCCTTTGGCCTCCTCCCCTTCAGAGTAGCAACCCTCATGCCACAGCCTCTGGACAGACTCCTGTTCTGAGAGACGTACCCCACATGCAAGTCTGTCAAAGCATTACCCAGTAAAGCTTGTGTGTGATACTGCCACCTCCTAGTCATATCTTTTTCTTCGGTCATCTGCTAAATCCCTCAAATACCCTGCAAATGTAAAGTAACTAATATGAAAAATTCATTAGAGGGGCTCAAGAGCAGATTTGCGCTGACAGAAGAATCAGCAAGGTCTAGTATAGATAGGTCAATTGAGATTATCCAATCTGAGAAACAGAAAGAAAAAAGTAATATAAGCACAGCCTCAGAAACCTTTGAGAAATCATCAAGCAACCAAAACATACATAATGGGAATCCGAGAAAGAGAGAGAGGAAAATATTTGAACAAATTATAGCTAAAAGCATCACAAATTTGGTTTTTAAAATGTTTATCTATACATCCAAGAAAGCAAACAAAAACCAAGTAGGGCAAATGAAAAAGAATATACACCCAGGCACATCACAGTCAAAATACTAAAAGCCAAAAACAAGGAGAAAATCTGGAGAGCAGTAATAACAAAAAAACAACTCTTCACAAACAAGAGGACTCAAGACAACAAGTTTAACAGCTGACTTCTCCTCAGAAGCCATGGAGGCCAGAAGGCAGTGAGATGACATATTCAAGTTACTGAAAGCAAAAAAAAAAACCCTGTTAACCAAGAATTCTATACCTAGGAAACGAAGTAAAATTATCCTTCAAAAGTGAAGGAGAAATTGAGACATTACTAGATAAACAACTGAGAGAGATCTACCAGCTAGCAGCTGCCCTATGACCAGTACTAAAGGAAGTCCTTCAGCCTGAAAGGAAAGGACACCAGAAAGTAACTTGAAGTCACATGAAGAAATAAAGTGCACCAATGAAGGTAACTGGGAATTCTGTCCAGAGGCTGTGGCATGGGGATTGCTACTCTGAAAGGGAGGAGGCCAAAGGAATTTTATATTTACATAGGTAAACATAAAAAAAAATGTATAAATGTAAAATTTGCTACTCTTATGTTTTCAAATCTGATTTAAAACATAACTGCTGCACTAATTATAACTCTGTTAATGGACATACAATGCATAAAGATGTAATTTGTGACACTAACAGAATAAAGGAGGAGGTTACAGGGTTACAGAGCTATTACAGAAGCAAAGTTTTTATATCCTATAGAAAGTAAATTTGTATAAATCTGAACTAGATTCCTATTAATTAAGATGTTAATGGTAATCTCCATAGCAAGAACTAAAATAAATATTTTATATTTTTATATAATATATATATTTATATATAACTTATATATTTATATATATATGTATATTTTATACTATCTATATATATATAGTAGAAGAAACAACAGGGAATTAAAATGGTACACTAAAAAATATTTAAGACGAATGAAGGCAGTAACGTAAGAACAGAACAAAAATGACATAAGGCATATGGAAAATAATAAAATGCACATGTAAATTCTACCTGAACTGAAACCACTAAATGTGAGTGGATTGAACTACAATAAAGATGCAGAGGCTGGCAGAATGTACAAAAAAGTATGGTCCAACTATACACTGTCTTAAAGAGACTAATTTTAGACTCAAAGGCACAAATAAGTTGAAAATGAAGGAGTGGAAAAAGATATTCCATATAAACAGTAATCAAATAGAGAGCTGGAGTGGCTATACTGATGTCAGAAAAAATAGACTTCAAAACAAATATTGTCATTAGAGAAAAAGAAGGACATTTTATCATCATTAAACTGCCAATCCATCAAAAAGATATAACTATCATAAACTTATATTCACCTAACAACAGATTCCAAAATACTTGAAGCAAAACCTGACAGATTTAAGGAGAGAAACAAACAATTCAATATTAGTTGGCTGCTTCAATACCCCACTCTCAATAATAGATAGATGATCAACAAAGAAAAAGACTTGAACAACGGTGTTTATAAAGTAGACCTAAGGGATACATATCAAACACTCCACCAGACAGATGAATGAATACACATTCTTCTGAAGTGCATATAAAATATTCTCCAAGATCATAAAATAAGTCTCAATAAATTTAAAAGGATTGAAATCATAAAAAGTACCTTCGTCAACCACAATGGAATTAAATTAGAAATCAGTAACAGAAGAATATTTTGGAAATTCATTTAAAAAGTGGAAATTAAACAAGACACTCCTAAATAACCAAAGGGTCAAAGAAACCACACAAGAAATTGAAATGAATGAAAATTTAAACACAACCTACCAAAATATATGAGATACAGCAGAGGCAGTAGTACTCAGACTGAAATCTATAACTGCAAATGCCTACATTAAAAAACAAGAAAAATCTCAAACAATAACCTAGACTTTCACCTTAATAAACTATAAAAAGAGAAAACTAAACTTAAGCCCAGCACTGTGTACTCTAAGAAGTAAAATGAGTGCCTTGGTCACTATCAATGATGTCTCAAACAATAAGGGAGAAAAAGATTCTCTTGGTGAAAATTTTTGTTGTGGCTTTACTGTGCATAGATGTACGAGTTACCTTGATTTACATTTTGGGTATCTATGAGGTTAAAGATTCCCAGAGTTCTATTTCCTGAATGGGAAAACTCTTAAGCAATGGCCTAAGAGCCTGTAAAAATGCAGTGCAGATGGGGCTGATTGTTAGCTAGGTTATTCAGTGCTAATGTGAATGCCTTAAGTTTGGTCAACTGTGCTCACCCCTGTGCCCTGTCTTTATCAGGAGCATTCTGGTTAAGGGATAAAGAACATCAGCTCTCCAGCAAACTCCATTGTATGTACTGGTTGTGATGCTATCTGTAAAGTGTACAAACTCCCATTGCTTTTCACTCAGTTGATTTCAAGGGGCTCTACAGGTAAGGTCTGGGAGAGGAGTGACCTCCTCCAGCACCATGGATTTTGGCAAAACACTGAAGACAGGGTAGGCTACCCTTCCTGCAAGTGGTATATGCCAGACAGCCCAGGTTTGGCTCCATCTTGTGGCAAGGAGGCCTCAGAAGCCATGCCCAGCTTGTAGTTTATGGCTTCCATGACCCAAGGCATAACAGGCAGCTGGGTATAGAGGGTCATGGGTTCAGGGGCTGTAACAGCCTCTATTTCTAGGAGAGCCCACTATGTACCTAGCAATTGTTTCTATAATGGTGTATATACCAGGTCCAAGAAAGGCAGTTTCTTGCATCAGAAATCCATGGGCAATTCATGGCAATCATGGGTGGTCCAGAGACTTTAGGAGAAATAAGGAGGGAGCTAAAACCTCTGTGGTGAAGCAGTATCAGGGGTCACTAACAGGAGTGCCTGTCATATTGCAATTTTGACAGATTCCAGAGCTTTTCGTTGGAGGGGTCCCTAATTCACAGTGAGCTGCTTTGCAAAAAACAGCATAAATGGGCTTAAGAAAATTTGTAAATAGGAATATTTTGCCTCTAGAATGCAAATGAGCCTAAAAGAAGTTGTGGTTGCTAAGAGGGTCAATAGCTGCTTTCTTGACAGTGTCAGAGACAAAGTGGTGCTCAGTTTATGAAATATTTTTAGGAATTTAAACAAGGTGGTGAAGCCTTGTACTTATATGTGTGGCGCAATGGCCCATCACATTTTTGTATGCAATTCTGTGAGTATTTATATTTCCTAAATGAGGGTGTCAAATGAATCCTCTCAGGGGAGGATGTCATTGATGCAAAGACATACCTGTGCTCCTGAAGAAAACTGGACGCAGTTAAGATTTTGCCTACAAAGATTGTGTGTGATGGCAAGGCTGCTGAGGTATTCCATGAGTAGCCAGGTAAAGGTGTATTGTGTCCTTTCAGAGGTGGAAGCAAACTGAGGTTGAAAGGCTGTTGAAACAGGCACCGAACAGAACATATTAGCCAAATCTATAACAGCAAAATATTTACCAGTTGCTGATTGGATGGAGTCAATAATGTCAATAATATTGGGTATGGAGACCTTAATATGTGAGACCACAGCATTAGCATTACGGTAATCAACCACTAGGTGCCATTCATTTGAAGTTTAAGAATAGGTCAAATTGGGTTGTTAAAGGAGAAGCAGTAGGGATAATCATCCTTTTACCAAATATGCCTTGCACCGTGGTTTTCAGTCTTTTAGGCCTTGTTCTAATTCACAGTGGGCTATATTAACTATTTTAACTGGGGGTATAGTCCATGGGATCTACTTTGTCAGTGAAACCAACTTGTATGTGCTAAAGACTTAATTTAACTTTAATTTTATCACTCATTAGATCAGAGTGCTCATACCCACTATAGGATATTTTAAGACAATGTGGTACAAATGTGAGGAATTCAGGCAAGATAATAAATAGTTCAAAAGTCAAGTTAAGGCATACTTGTTTGTCCACCTTTTTATGTTCAGGAACTCCTCTAAGATTATAGGAGGTATCTTGCTTAAATTTAGTGGGATCCTGAGGTATAACTAATTTGAGCTCCAATATTAATTAAGGTCATGAAGGCTTGCTAATTGCTGCATTTCATCATTAATCAGCACCTTTCACCCTTTTGTTCTTTTAGTAAAATCTTTTTTTCTCAGTAAATTTTGGATTCTACTTGGGTTAAACTGTGGCCCTCCATTTGTTTGTTCCTCTTGTATCCAGATTTTTTTCTTTTACTTCCTTTTGTTGTTACTGTATATATTTCAGGGGGGTCTCTCTACCCTGCTCATATTTATAAATTTCTCCCTGTAGAAAGCCTCAAATCAGTATTCTCATTATAAAAGGCCTCCCCCAATGGCAATGGTGGTTATATAGAATTTAAGGACCAGGGGGTTAATTGGGTTCCAATTACTCCTTTCTCTGTGCCACAAGGGTGCCATGGGTGTTTGTCCCCATAATCTTGAGGATCAGGAACTTTGTTGCAACAGAGGCACAGGCAGCAGCAGCAGCAGCAGCAACAGCAACAGAGATACTTAAGGGTCATGGTGAGCCATCTGCTCTTAGGAGTAAGGACCTCAGCAAGCCACATAATGGCTACTTTTTTTCTCTCCCTTTCTTACTTTTTTTTTAACTCCCTAATGATTACTCTTTCAAGAGCAACCACCTGACTGGCAAGCAGCTGTGGTGGTTAAAGACTGATTGAGACACATAACCAATTGGTCATCAGTCACGGCTTTACTCTAAGACACACAGATAGGTCTGGGCCAAGACACGTGACCCAAGACCACTGTAAAGAGGGCCCCAATCTTACACACCTGTTCCTAAATGCCAATTAAATTATCTCAAGTTTTGACTTGGCTAAACCTATAACAGAGGTTCCAAAGGAATCAACAATACAGGACAACATAGCACAACTAAAGCATAAGCTAATCTGCAAGCTCACAGGCAGGAGAACCAGTTAGCAAGCCAAAACAATTAAAGAAAGACACCCCCTCCCCATGGTGGCTGTCATTGTGTCAACTGTTCTTGTCACCTTCCAGAGGAAGGAAGGACCTCACCCAGAATTTGGTTCCAACATGCAGACTCACACACACCAAAATGATATGAAAAGGTCTACTACTTACATAATTGAGGCTTTTCTGGGGAAAGCAAGGTAGTTCTCCCAAGCAGGTTAGAAAGAGCAAGGAAAGGAGATTGACTTGAGTTCTTACAGTGGTAAGAGGGTGAGGGTGGAGTGAGGGTTCTATCATGCAGGAAGGTGCTTGCATGATTTGAATCTCTTGCCAGCTCCAAACAAGGGAGCACCCACGTTTTCGTAACAACTTACCCAGATGCCGGGTAGAAGGCGAAGAGGGAGAGATGAGGCTTAAAAGATGTCAGCAGTCAAATATTTTAAAAGTTGAGTCAGATTCTTTATCATACACACCTACTACGATAGTTGTAATTTTAAAAAAGGAAAATAACGAGTGTTGGCAAGGATGTGGAGAAACGGAATCCCTAATACACTCCTGGTGGGAATGTAAAATAGTGCAACCACTTTGGAAAACAGTTTGGCACTTCAAAAACTTAAGTACAGAGTTACTATCCAACCCAGCAACTCTACTGCTAGGTGTATACCCCAGAGAAATGAGAACACATGTCTACACAAAAATGTGTACCAGAAGCTCATAGCAGCATTATTCATAATAGCCAAAAATTGGAAACAACCCAAATGTCGGTCCACAATCTGATGAATGGATACATAAAAGGTGGTATATTCATACAATGGAATACCATTCAGCCTTAAAAAGAAATGAAATACTGATACATGCTACAATATGGATAAACCTTAAAAATATGCTAAGTGGAAGAAGCCAGACACAAAAGGCCACATATTGCAGGACTTCATTTATATGAAATGTCCGGAACAGCCAAATTCAGAAAGACAGAAAGAATATTAGTGACTTCCAGGGGCTAGGGGAGTAGGGAATGGGGAGTGACTGCTAACAGGTATGAGATTTCATTTGGGGGTCGTAAAAATGTTCGGGAATTAGATGGTGGTGACAATTGTACAACCTCATGAATATACTAAAAATCACTGAATTTTATACCTCAAAATGTCAAATTTCATTTCTTCCCTGCCCCCCCATGGAGTTGCTGGCATGAGTCAAGAGAACCTATGAAAAGCTTCTGGTACAGGGATACACAATGCATCTTCAATATCCAAGTGCATCCTTATTTTTTCATGGCATGGTGTATATAGAAAATGATAATATCGTGGCATATTGGGTGAAATGGAAGAGGCTACTCTTCCAGAGGGCTAAGGTGATAAATATTATAGCACAAATTTAATCATTTGTGAAATTATTCCTTTCCACCTGCCCTCTTTCCCTACCTCTATTAGACCATGGAGTGGCCTCTCAATTGTCCATTACTTTAGTTACTTTCCAAACTCAAGGCTAGATGACACACCCAGTCAGCTACCTACATGGTCTAAATGACCACTTGCTCTCTGGTCCCACTCAGAGGATTCCTATCCATTGCCAGGTGAACTGCTATTTTTATGTCAAAATTCAGTTCTTAACGTAGTCTATTGCAGGAAGCCTTCTCTGAGCCCCTAGGATGGGTTAGAGGACCCTCCTCCATGTTTCTACTGCCACCACCACACCCTAGTTTCTCCTCCATCATAGCACTCCCTGTTGCAATGTCTATGTCTATCTCACCCACCAGACTCAGTTGAAAACACTTTTTTTTTTTTTTTTTTTAAAGATGACTGGTAAGGGGATCTTAACTTTTGACTTGGTGTTGTCAGCACCACACTCTCCCAAGTGAGCTAACCGGCCATCCCTATATAGGGATCCGAACCCATGACCTTGGTGTTATCAGCACCACACTCTCCCAAGTTAGCCATGGACCAGCCCTTGAAAACAATTCTAATTCAACTATATAACCTCATTATGCAGCAGAGTCTAGATTAGTACATATTTACTTAATTGACTGATTAATTAATTAATGGTCTAACTTTCTTAAGGCTTCCTATCAATCTACTGTTCTCACTTGTCTCCTACCACTTCTGACATTCTCTGTGTACATTTTTTTCTCTAACCTTCTCCAACTCCCTCCTTTGTTAACTCACAGTTCTTGTCTGCTGGGGCTCTAGAAAAATATTTTTCTGATAATCAAGAAGGCAAATAGAGGGAATAAAAAGTAGCAAGCCACACCCCTTTGATCTACCATTTCACTGCTCTCCTTCCCACCTGGAATCTTTCCTTTGTGACCTCTAGAAAAATAAGCTTGCCCATATTCTTCAGTGATTTATACAACACTCCCTTCACCTCCTGGCCACAAATGAGTTCTCTCCCACACCTCTAGTCTCCAAATTCCCAACTGATAAACCACAGGACACTGGTATGCCACAAACCTGTGTAACATACTACTCAAGCAATATCTGTCAGATGGATGGCCTCAGGCAGTTTGGCACATAATGCAGAGTGTAACATGCTGTAAAAAATAACAGGGTTAGTGTGATGTCCAATTGGCAATAAAGAAATAAGACAGGTTTTCTGGAATAACTTTGTCTTGTGAGTATGTAAGGGGCTGTAGTCAGGGTATTAAACAGGTTTAAACAAAAAAGCAGCCAAAGGATAAAAGGAGGTCAAGTGAAGAGCCACAATAAATATGTCACTGTTTTCAAAGATTCTTAACACTTACAGAGATATCAAAAATAATAATAGAAAAAAGTAAAAAAGCAGTGAACTAAAATATGAAATAAACATCTCCTCACTGTAAGTATGTTTTAAGATTAGTGAAATAATTTAAAAATATAGTCAGGTCCAAGAAGTACATTTAATGCTAATTTTAATTAAAGTTTGGAATTATTTATTGTTCCATCGTTAGTTTTAAAATAAAAATGAATAATACATACTATGTTGCACATCTTTATATCTGTGGTTACTAGAACATTTTGTCAACTTTCTGAAAATTGAAAAACTCATACAATTATGTTTCAGTCATAATCAACTACATACATGCCTTTCCTTGAATATGTAAAATCTCCCCACCCCTTCCAGTTTCCTCTGACTGGAACATGCTTCATAGCTCCTCCACCTTCATACCTCCTTCTTCTCATCCAATATCAAGCACCATTGCTCCTTTGCAAAGCATTTTCAGATGCTCTTTCTGTGCTCCTACAGCCTGTCACCCCATTTGCCCTCCAACATAGTACTGTTCAGACATTGTCTATTTACTCATACCCACACTATGAGTCTTCTTCAAGCACAGGAGACAGTCAGGTTTACCTTCATATCCCCTGTGCCCAGCATAAAACTAGATACACAGTATTAAGTGTTCTATAAATTTTTGCTGGATGAATGAATACATAAACAAATGAAAGCCATGTTTAGCTAATTTTCAATGGAATTCTGGTGGAGTCATTCAAATGTATGCAAAATAGCAGGGAAAAGGGCACAACAGAAGGTCAGGTAGCATGACTAAAATAATAATAATCCCCTGAGTACTCACATCTTGATTTGTCCTTTTATTTATTTTATTTTTTTGGTGGTTGGCCAGTATGGGGATCTCAACCTTTGACCTTGGCGTTATAACACTCTAACCAACTGAGTTAACCAGCCGGCTCCGCATCTTGATTTCTAAATACCACTGCTCACTGAAAAAATACACGGTTCCTGGCAAATGGCTGATTCCAGGGCTAGGCCAGGGAGTGCACATGATGAGTCTAAAATATCTTATGCCAGAAAGCAAATAAGCCAAAAAGGACTAATGAGATCATCTTAAAAGAACACAGGAACCAAACAGAAGGGACTCCTAATTTCTAAAATGACAAAGTTTAAGCATAAAAAAAAAGGAATGACCACAATGAATTGGTACACTTAAAATACATAAAAATCCATGAGTTCCTAATGATATTAAAGAGAACAATGGAGGTCACTAAGAAACCAATTCATTACTCTGAAAATTGATAAATGAAAAAAAGAAGCAGCAGCATTTATCCTGACTCTCTTTCATAAAATGTTTCAGGACCAAAAAAGATGAGGAAAAGTTCTTTATAAAATAATTCCAGTTGGGCCGACCCCATGGCGCACTTGGGAGAGTGTGGCGCTGGGAGCGCAGCAGTGCTCCCGCCGCGGGTTTGGATCCTATATAAGGATGGCCGATGCGCTCACTGGCTGAGCGCGGTACGCCGGTCACAAAAAGACAAAATAAATAAAGAAATAAATAAATAAAAATAAAATAAAATAAAATAATTCCAGTTAATAATGCAGAAGGAATGAAAGAATTAGACATCACTATTTTTCAACCACTACTGAAATAATGAATCTAGGCAAGTATCATCAATGGCTGCTTAAATTAATAGGAGAAAGGTTGGCAGGAGAAGGTACAATGCAGGGTGCAGGGATCAGGTGAACACAACACCTGAAATGACAAATCAATCCAAGCATCAGTAAAAAAACGATAAAACTAGACATGATGAAATGCAATAGAAAATATATAGCACTGCCTGAAATGATTCTTTCTCTTGAAAAATAATTGAAACAATCTAGCCTCTAGTTCCAAAATGCCAATGAACAGGAAACATGGGAATGGGAAAACAAAATAAATGTGAATCAAGGAAGCAACCATCTAAATCCAGAATATAAGACATTCTTTAGATCTAGTGACTTAGTTTCTCTAATTAATCAATGGTCTTGTAAGAGGGGGGTCTTTGGAGGGACTTTATAGGAAAAGAGATGAGAGAGAAAAACATCCAGTCGCAATAAATGGTCCTTTTTTGGATACTGACTTAAACCTACCGTAAAAAGACATCTTTAAGACAATCATGAAAATTTGAATATAGATTGAGTGCTATGGTTTGAATGTGTCCCCCAAAAGTTCATGTACTGGTCTCTCCACAAAGCTCATTCCAGAGTGACAGAAGAAGCATCTGCCCTACAAAAATATTGGGGGAGCTGAACACACCTCTCAGCATTGGACAGATCATCTAGGCAACAAATCAATAGAGTAACCATTACTATTTCAGAGGGAGAGAAGAAATCTAGGGTTATCAGAGGTGGGAGGAGGGAGGGAGAGGTGAACAGGTTGAGATTGGAAACCGGGCATGAAGAATAAGTACAATTTGTAACTAGTAATATTGATTTGATCAACATTTGTCAACATTGAACCCTGAAAATATGTATAATCAATTATGATTCAATAAAAATTTTTTTTTAAAAAAGGAAATCCAACTATGGTATTGAAAGGTGGGGCCTTTAAGAGATGATTAAATCATGAGAACTATGCTCTCATGAACGGATTAACCCATTCATGGACTAACAAGTTAATGGTTTAATGGATGATCAGTGACTAGACTGGGGGCTTTATAAGGAGAGGAAGAGAGCATGTGGAAATTACCCAGTTATAAACAACAGAAAATGGACTAATACACTGAGTATTAAATGATGTAAGTAATTATTGTTAATCTTATTAAGTATTATAATGGCCTAGTGGTTACTTTATGCACCTATGAGTTAGGGATGCATAGTGAGTTATTTATTTGTGTAATGACATAACATCTGGGATGTGGGGGAAAAAAAACAAACAAAACAGGTGAGAATAATAGATAAAACACCTTCCCAGCAGTTGACCCAGGTTCATTTCCCAGCCAATGCACCAAAAAGAAAAAAAAAACAAACTTTTTTTAAAATGGATAAAACAAAATTGGTAAAAAAAAAAAAAAAAAAAAGGCATTAATTGTTGAAGCTGGGAATGGATACATGCATATTTATTTTACTATTTCCTACTTTGAATATATTTAAAAATTTATGTAATAAAAGAAAAAAGATACAGAAGCCAACATGAATGGGCTCCTACTGGCCAATGACTGGACAGTTTGAGCCACAGAGGACATAATGACTGCAAAGTACTAAATATATAAATAATCACAAGTTCAACAAAATAGAGAAAACTCCACCAATAAAATCTCAAAAACCATAACAATACATTAATCTAGGTTGGACACTGGTCTTCAATATCAGCTTTTAAAAGCTTGTTGGGGAAAAATAGAAATTTGGAAAGATTAGGTATGAGATCGGGACAGCATGGTGCTAACACCAAGATCAAGGGTTTGGATCCCTGTACCACTCAGCCACCAAAAACAAACAAACAAACAAAAGATTAGGTATGAGATAATATTAGGGAATTATTGTTAATTTTCTTTGGCAAGATAATGTCAATTAATTATTTATAAAATGTTTCTAGTATTAGGAGATAAATGCTGAGTTATTTAGGGGTGAGGTGCCATGATACGTGCTCCCCAAATTGATCTATTAAATGGTATCTCAATCAAAATACCAAGAAAAATTTTTGTGAAAACTGACAGCTGTTTCTAAAATGTATAAGGAAATTCAAAAGACCAAGAATAACCAGGTATTATTAAAGAAGATGAACAAAACTATAGGAATTACAAGTCAGGCACAGAAAGAGAAATACCACATGTTCTCACTTTTTTGTGGGAGCTAAAAATAAATAATACACAAACAAACGGGGGGGGGCAGGGAAGAAGACACAACAATCACAATTCCTTGAACTTGTTAAGACAAGTGAACAGATATGATGTTGATGGGTGGGACGGGGGAGAGGGGAGGGAGGAATCGGTAAAGGGATACGAAAATCAACTACATTGTATATTGATAAATTTTTTTTAAAAAAAAGAAAAGGTATACTGTAAAATTACATTAAGACAGTCTTATTCATACAAGGAGAGACAAATAAACCAAACAACAGAATCCAGAATCAAACCCACATATATAACTCAATAAACTGACTTATGAAAAAGATGACACTACAAAAGAGAAAGAATGATCTTTTCAATAAATGGTTTTGGGTTGATTGAATGCCCATTTCAACAACAAAAAAACGAACCTTTACCCACATCTATACCCATACTGACAAAATACATAAAAATCAATTACAGATGGGTCATAAATATAAACATGAGAGATTAAACAATAGCACAACATAGGAAAATAGCTTCATGATCTTGGGAAAGACAAGGATTTCTTAACCAGGACAAAGGAGCACTATCCATAAAGAAAAGATGATTAATTTAATGATATTAAAATTGAGATATTCAGTTCATCAAGAGACACCATTAAGAGATTCAAACTGCAAGCCACTGAGATTTGCAATACATATATTCTACAAAGTATTCACATACTTAACATAGGAAGAGCTCCTATGCATCAATAAAAGAATAGTCTAAGAGAAAAAGTAGTAGTCAAAAAACTTGAACAGGCACCTCATAAAAGATATCCAAATAGCTAACAAACATATGGAAAGGTGCACATTCATCGTTAGAGAAATGCAAAATAAAGCCACAATGAGATAAATTCAGCAGTCATAACCACTAGAATGGCTACCATTTTTCTTAAAAGGAAAAGACAATGACAAATGCTGGTAATATTCTAGAGCAATTTGAACTCTTAAAAATGTTAGGATTGTCTTAGTACAATCACTTTGGAAGTATCTACTAAAGCTAATCATATACATAATCTATAATTCAGTAATTCGACTCAGTTACATGCCCAACAGAAATGTGTGCATATATCACCAAAAGACATGTACTAGAATGTTCACAGTACAATTTGCAAGCCAAAAATGGAAACAACCAAAATGCTCATCTACAACAAAAAGGCTAACTATATTGTAGTGTATATTCATACAATGGAATACTATAAACAATTAAAATAAATTACTACTACACCTAATAACATGGATGAATCTCAAAAACAAAATTTTAAGCCAAAGAAGCCAGATACAAAAAAATGTGTACAAACTGTATTATTACATTGTTATCAAGTTCAAAAACAGGCAAAATTATTATATAGTGATAGAAGCCAGGATTGTGATTAATTTGGAATTAAGTTGTGACAGGTAGGAGACACATTCAAGATCTTTCAGATGCTGATCATGTTCTGTTTCCTGATCACAATGCTGGCTACACAGGTGTATTCACTTTGTGAAAATGCTTTGAGCTGTATACTTATGTGCACTTTTCTGCACGTATTTAAGTTTCCTTAAAAATGGGGGACATGGGGAGTAATCACAATTTAAGGTAATGGGCATGCTGATAGTACTGATCTGGCTATCACATCTTGATCACAAGTGGTAACCATCAGCTTTGTACTCCATGAATACGCATAACCAATAAAACTAAAAATAATAATAATAATAATAATGCCTACAAGTCTTAAATGGTTCAGCCAAAATAGATACATCAAAAAATGGATGGATGGATAGATAAAGAAAGAGAGCGAATAAGTGAGCAAGTGAACTAATAAGGCAAAAGTTAATTGTCGAACCCACATTCAGTATAAAAGTATTCATTGTATTCTTTCAACTTCTGCTTGTTTAAATTTTTTATTTAAAATGTTCTGGTGCCTCTCAGCTCTTAATATTTATAACTAGGGAGTAATTCGAGCACCTGATATAATCTGACTTGTAAAAAGAAACATAAAAATGAAATTTCTATATGCAGATTATGACTTATAAAATAATAAAATAAAATATTCTGTGTATTTTCTATTTCTCACTAATAAACAGAGATAGACAGAGAGAACCAGACCAGGACCAAGTGTCTGACAGACCTTAACTCCATGAACTGCACCACAGTTTAGCAAGTTACTATAGACCTCTGGGTCTTGGTTTTATCATCAATCGACAGTGATAATACTGACCTTAGAGGGTGGTTTTGAACAATAGGGGAGAAGCTGTATTTAAAAGCTTGTCTGTTGCAGACAAGCACTGAATTCATTTCAGTTTACCATACCAAACATTTATGGTCAACATATTATGAATGCACAGTGATGAGATCAGTGAGAGAGGTAAGCAAATATGCTGTAGGACAGCACACAATGCACTAGCAATAAACAGACTGAAGATGACGTGGAGATAGTGGTAGAGATATGTATTCCTAGAGGGGCTGATAACTGACAACTCACCTAAATGGTAACAAGAAGCTAGTCAGGAGGAAGAGAATATGGAGAATTTATGTGAATGGATCAGGTTATTTGAGTATGCGGAGGGTTGAATTAATACTATGCAGGAAAGTGACCACTAGGGAAACACGGGGGTGGGGACGGGAGTGTAGGAAGCAGAATGAACAAATGCAGAGACCACGACAGGAATATATCCTGTTTTCCCGCTAATATCTGCATAGTTTGTACCCTCATTTCCTTCAGGTCTCTGCTCAAATGTCACCTTAGCAGTGTGGGCTTCCTGACCATCCTATCTAAAATAATGTAATCCCTCCCTATCACAACGTATTATATAGGTATGATATATACACTTATCGTCTGTCTCCCAGCTGTGTTGTTTAAAACTTTTTGTTTTCCAGGGCCGAGCTGTGGCGCACTTGGTAGAGTGCGGCGCTGGGAGCGCTGCGATGCTCCCGCCGCGGGTTCGGATCCTATATAGGACTGGCCGGTGCACTCACTGGCTGAGTGCCGGTCACGAAAAGGACAAAAAAAAAAAAAAAAAAACTTTTTGTTTTCCACTGTTGTAACCCCAGTGCTTAGAACACTGTCTAGCACATAAAAGTTATTCAATAAAAATTACCAAACGAATGAGTAGATTGATGGATGCACAATGGATCGAAACTAATGTAATGATATTTAGATGCTGTGTAATAATGATTTGAATAGAGAATAAAAAGACATCAGCAATACCCTCTGAAAAAGTCCCTAAATGTTTTGGTGTCATGAAATCTCTGCCTTATTGTTTATTCTAAAAGAACTGAAAATTATACCTAGCCTAGAAAAGAGAACCACCCCCTTATTCTGATAAGCGTAATACACTAGTTACAGGAGGAGAAGGGAGTAAAATGCTTCTTCAAGGAGAACATCGGTTAAATTCCTCTTTAGAGTCTGAAAAACCCTGATCCTAACCATAAATTTTAGGATCGTTTGGATAAATAAAAAATAAATTGTGATTATTAGCTAATGTTCTCACAAAATAACTTTCACATAACAAATGGAACAGAAAAATATATTTCACATTGCAACAAACGAAAAAAAGTTTACATTACAACAAATAGATTATATCATACTTGCGAAGCTCCTAGGAAAAATCTGCCAACTTGCTGTCCAGTATTTGCTACCAGAGACCAGAAAAGGATTTGCATTACAACCTCAACTCACATGAAGTAGATTTGCAATTGGATGTCATTTCTGTCAACTATCTCTTCTCTAAGAGATTTTACAGCGGACGGAAAAGCTTCCACCCTCTGAAGCTGACACCAGGTGATAGGTAAAACCCACTGTTTGCTGCCCCCTCCCCCAAATTTGGGGATTCAGTTTTACATCAACATAAAAAACAAACGCAATAAGTAGAGGGCTGAAATCAGTGCAATAATATCTAAATGATGTGTAATTTTGTTTTGAGTAAAAAAATAAAAGGACATAATTTGAACAAGTTCCTATGTCTCTTAAGGATCTAAGATTTCTGCCTCTTTGCTTATTTTTTAAAAGAAAACAAAAAACAATAGCCTTGACCTTGAAGTCACACCTGGTTTGGTAAAGTATATAATTTACTGGCCTCTGGAGGGGGACAGGAAAGACCAAACGTCAGCAGGGGGAGTAAAATACTGGGGTTGGAAGGAAAAAGAAGGAATAGAAGTTCAGAGCGGGAGAACGGGCTCGCAAAATGTCTGAGGCTAATACGTTGCAGGGTGGAAGGTGCGGGTGAGAGGTAGGAAAGAGTTCTGAGGTAGAGAGAATGAATGTCCCAGGCTCAGGAAGACCGAAGAAGAGGATCCGGGATAAAGAGGAGAGGTGAATCACGACCGGGATCAGGAGGATTAAAAGAACCACAAGAGTCAGGAGGGGGAGCGGGTGTGGATCTCCCATCTCCGGAGGAAGAGAGAGAAGAGAGTGAGGCGATGAGAGACACGGCGTCAGAAGCATCCTTCATACATTGTATGAATTCGGGGATGAATTCTCCTTTTTTCCACCCCATGCTGAGGCAAGTTAAGCTTCCCTGGAGTGTACAGGGATTCGTTTCTGAGAATTACCAGCCCCCTTCTTTACACTCACCTTGACGAAGAAGGCAGCCACGATAGCTTGACCGGAAGTGCTAACCTCTTTTGTTGGGCGGAAGCTTTAGACCCTGCAGCCTCCACCCACTCGTTCACTCCCATCAGCTTCCTGTGCCTCTCTAGCAAGCTGCAGTGCTTTATCTCATTGGCTCTCTCACCAGATCGGAACCTGCATAGTGATGTAAACCGTCTGGGAGAGGGAATCCGTTAACTTTTTACAAGTCCTAGCTCTAGTCATCCCAGGAACTGCGGTATCTCTGCCAAACCCCACATGTACAATTTGTCACCTCGCTTGTTGATTCGCTTTAGAAAGATTTCCCTTCACCTTAGTCCCTAGCAACGTCATTATCTCTGTCTGAAATGTCTACAATTACATATTTACCGTACTGGTTTACTGTTTCCTAGCATACTGTTTTGAAAAAGTTCATTTTTATTAATGACATACTGCGATTTCAAACTTTTTTTAAAAAAATCTAAAATCACAATCATTTTTGTCTCAAAATGGTACCAGAGAGTTAAGATGCCATATTCAAATGAATAAAGGTAGACTCATTTAGAAAACATTCCTGTATACTTACATATTCCCCAAGAAAAGGAAGAAAATGAAAACTGTACAATGTTTTAATAAGAAGAATAACCCTTACTCCAGTTAAGAACCTTCAGAACAAGTTCAATATTGAATTGCTTATTGCCACTTCTTCCAGGAAGCCCTTCTGAGCCCAAAATCTGCATCACAGTTATCCTCTTTAGTGGTTATTTTCAGTCAGTCCACAAGTATATACTGAGAACCTACCATGTCCCAAACACTATGCTACACCCAGAGGCACTCACTAGGAGCCCACAGCCTAAGGGCTAAAAGTGGCATTTAAACATATAAGAGCCTAGCTGACCTGACCACATATAAGAGCCTAAAATAGGTGTTTATCAATGTCTGTTCAATGAATAAATGACCAAAATGTGGTCAGGGCAATGAAGGGGTCTAGCATAAGGTTCTAACTTTTGCTGGTATTTTTATAGTTTATTTCATCAATTTCACTCACGTTTTCTCATTCAACCAACAAATTTTGAACACCTATTCATTTCAAGGTTCTGTTCCTGATGCTGCCCGTACAAAGTAGAATAAGACACAGTCCTAGATTTCAAGACCCTCCACCCAGTCGGGGAGGCAAATGCATAAACGACTATCAGTGTTATAATGTGATAAAAAAATTATTAGTAAAGAAAAGACAATGTAAAAACTATGGTTATCTCATAGACTGATGAATCCTACAAACCTAAAAGAGACCTTATCTCTTATAGGGTGCCCAGTAAGGACTTGTTCAATGTTTAATAAATGATTGAATGGATGGCTAAGGGGGAAGAATGGCAGTGGAGTTGAAGTACAATTCGAAAGGAGCAGTGATGAGAGATGAGACTGGACAGGTAAGAAGAGGTCAAAGGGGCAAGGAGCTTGTATGCGATGTTATGAAGTTTGAGTTTAATTATGAGGAAAACAGCTCAAAAAGAATTTTAAACAAGAAAGTGTGTAGTAATGTTTATAAACCAGAATATAGAAAATAGGTCATACTAGTGCAATCCTGGAGGTAGAGAGGTTGGTTTACAAGCTACTGGAATAATCAATGAATAAATACAGAAAATAAGGGGCTTACACAATTAAGAATTAATTGTATTAGGGAGTTTGGCTAGAGAAAAATAGGCAATGGATTATCACAAATCCAGACATTGAAACCTGAGCATTTTCCTTGAGTCTCTCCTCATTCAAAAAATGTAATTAATTCATAAAACAAATATTTAATGAACAGTTCTGGTTCTGAAAAGATTTTTGACTGAATCTATCTTTTCCCTACTGATATGAGCAGCTGCCACAAACAATACAAAAAAAATTTTTTTTTTCCTGCAGCTTTTCTGTCTTCCCTTTTGGTGATTTCTTACTGAGTTTGACTGCCCCCAACTTAAAGATATCCATCAATCTCAGCTTTGAATATACAAAAATATAGAAAAGGAAGAAAGGAAGTATGAGGAGCTCCACAGACCCTCATCCAAGGGAAACAATCATAACAAAAATTACTTTAACAAATTTTAAGTCTCTGGAAATTTCTCTAAGGGCATAGAACATATGAAGAAACATTTATTCAAGAAAATCTAAATTTTAGTAAGATCAGTGAGAGTCTGTGTCACTTGAGCTACAACCTGCTCCATTCTTCCTCTGTCAAGGTCAGTGTAATTAAAGCTATAATCTGGGTGGGTGTAGTCAAGATGATGTGGCTTTCTCTTCCCCAATCTCCTAGTCACGGAGTCTAATTTCTCCATAGGATGGGCAGACCACCAGCACTAGTATTTCTCATCACCCCGCCGCTCCCCTGCCAAGCTTCATGTTGCAGAGCCTGAATTCGAAGTGAGTGCAACTGAGAGGCCCAGGGCTCTTTTTCTCAACCCAGACACCACTTGTAGGGTAGAAGCTATATATCAGGCACGGCAGGTCACAAATAGTGGGGTATTAATATCCCTTGCCCAAGTTTGCTTATACAGTGCAAGCTCCACACCGGTAGAGGCAAACCAAGAAGACCAGAGGCTTCTGATCCCACTCAATGCTCAGCTCATAAAGCAGGGATTTCACTCTGAGAGTTCACTGTCTCCAATCCAAGCTCCAGAGCAGTGGTGCAGTGATTTTGTCTAGGGTAAAGACTGGTCTTAAGAACAGAGAGCACAAAAGCTCTCCTCGAGAAAACTGACTTCATTTGGAACAGAATGTAATAAGTTCATGCCTCAGGGAATTCTCAAAAACAGTAAAGATTTTGGTGGTAAGCATTAATAACTGTCTGGTAAATTCATGAGAGCAACAAAATAAACCAAAAGCCAGATGGTTTTCCAGAGAGAATCAGGGAAAGAGACAGTTAACAAGAGTCTTCCCGAAATCAAAAGAAACTTCAGAGATTGGCTTCGAAAACTATCCCTGCAAAGGTGCCAAATTTAATTGGATCAGACTATGGAGAAATTTATGCCCAAGGCATTGTCAAAAACAATAGAGCAAATCAGCCAGCAATTAGTTGAGCCTAATAGCAGGGAATGACAGCAACAGAGATAGACAGGTTAACAGAGAGATCATGAAAGAGACAATACATTATCCAAAAAATTATGAGACCTTCAAAGAAACAGAAACATGTGACCCATGCACAAAAATTAAAAGGAGGCAAGATAAATTGCCAGTGAAATTGCCTATATGTCAGATTTAACAGAAAATAATTTAAATTAGCTGTTATAAATACATTCAAAGAACCACAAGAATCCATGCTTAAAGAAGAAAAGGAGAGGGGCCAGCCCATGGCTCACTTGGGAGAGTGTGGTGCTGACAACACCAAGTCAAGGGTTGAGATCCCCTTACTGGTCATCTTTGAAAAAAGAAACAGTGAGATGACATAAAGTGCTGAAAGAAAAAAAGCTGACATTTCTGAAAGAATTCCCATTGCCAAATAATAAAGAAAATCTAATTTAGCAAGAAAAAAAGAAAAAAAAGTCAACAAAGAATCTGATATACAGCAAAGCTATCTTTTAAAAATGAAGTCAAAATAAAGACACTGACAGATTTAAAAGTTGCAAACACTCATTGTTAGCAGATATTTCTAATAATAAATAATAAAGGAACTTCCTTTTTCAAGCTAAAAGCAAATGACCCCACAGAGTACATAGAATCCACAAGAAATAATGAACACTGGTAAAGAAAATTAATAATAAGTGGCTATGTAGATCAGTATTTTTTCTCTTTTCTTCTCTTTTCAGTTGCTATTTGGTTTTTTTTTGTTTGTTTGTTTGTTTGTTTGTTTTTAGTGGCTGGCTGGTATGGGGATCCAAACCCTTACCCTTGGTGTTATAACACCACACTCTAACCGAATGAGCTAACCTCTGTTCTTCTCTTAACTCACTTAAAAATCAATTATATAAAAACATATACAATTTTATTGTTGAGACTATAATATTTATAAATGCCATATAATTTTCAGTTACAGCATGGGAGGTGGGTGAGAGCAAAGCTTATTGGAGTAAAGGAAGGACATAAATGTTAACTGAAATTCACATGAACAAATAAGAACCAAAAATGGTAAATTAAAAGGTCGATGTAACAAGCACTATAAATACATAATTGCTCATCTTTCATCTCTCAGCTTCTATATAAGGTGTAAAAGTACGGAGAGTAACAATTGTAGTAAAGTATTGTTGGGTTTGTAACATATGATTATGAGATGTATAAAAATAACACAAAAATCAGGAAGAGAGGATACAGCTATACAGGAGTAACAATTGTATCAGAAATTCAGGAAGGAATAGCATGGATTCAGAAATAAAGTTTTCAACTTGCTGCCTAGGCAAGAAAGAGGAAAAAGAAGTAAGCCATCACTTTTTCCACAGCACCATGCTGCTTTTCATGATCATAATTCTGAAAGCAACACCCAAAGAGTCAACCTCCTAAACTTAAGCATAACTCAGAGTTTTAAAGTTGTTTTTTTCAGGAAGCAAGGAGACCCCTTGCAGGCAAAACCAGCTGTAACCAGCTTTGACCCTGGACATGGAGACTGCACCTGCACCAGTGACCCATAGGTGAACTTTTGAAGTCAAGGGACTGAAAACTTCTCCCTCTAATCATGCTAAGGCTGCCATTTTCCGCACATGTGACCCACAAAGGAATGAAGCTTGCTTGTGCCTGTGGAGATGAATAAAAGACTCCCTCAAACCCACTAACCAATCACCATCCCTTATGCCCTGCACCACCCCCAACCATTCCTCCCTACATATCTTGCTTACCCCACCCTCGGAGAGGCAGATTTGAGAAAGATTTCTCTCATCCCCATGCTCGGTGCCTGGCAGTAAACCTTTTCTTTTCTGCAAAACTGTTTGGTTTTAATGCGCCTGTGGCAAACAAACCCCATTCAATTACAATTCCTCTAACGTAACTTACTTTCCTTAGCGTCTAATGGTATTTTACTATATGAATGATGACTGGTGACAGTGAGATCAGAGTGAGTTTTAATGTTAAACTGGGAAAATGTAAGTATTTAAGCCCAGTATTCTTGGACAAAAATGCCCATTCTGTAATGGCCATCTGTTAAAAAAAAAAAGAAAAGAAAAGAAAGAAAGAAAAAAGAAAAGAATCTCTGAGATGGGACTACTTCTGGAAGACAGGAATTATTAATAGCTGCGGTGGCAGCGATAATTTTACTTGGCTTTATTCTGACTTTAGCATAAATTTACTCAAGGTCAAAATGAAAGAAAGACAAGATAGCTAGCTTCCAATAAAACAGAGTAGTGAAGGAGCCTTCTAGGAGTGCCTGAAAATTTTAATACCTTGATCTGGGTGGTAATTACACAGATATACAAATAATTGAGCTGTACACACACGAGTAGTGCATATTATTGTATGTAAAATACCTCACTTTAAAAAAACAATTTATTGTTTTGTTATGGACAATATGGAGTAAAAAGTATCAGATTTACCCTCATATCTGCCACAACCAAAAAATGTTTCAAACCATATGAAACATCGGATTTGAAGTCACTGGAGATCCAGAGATCCAGCAGTGAAGGACAGTGTGCCCTGAGTAATGGGAAACAAATAAGATGAGCCCAAAGATTGCCCCAGTTTATTGCCTTAAGAGATTTTCTGGAATATGGTGCATTGAAGATACGGAGCTGAGCCTCCAGGGAGACCAAAGTAGCTAGAATTTACAGGAAACAGTACCAAAGAGGAGAGAACTGCAGAGGTAAAACTCCAGATATCCACAGAGATTTCCCTCCAGCATTCAGTTAAGGACTGATCAGAACATGCATGTGAGGAAAGTAACCAAGATCAGGTAGAGAATCACCCAGACAGATTAGAGCTAACAGTGTCTGGGATGAATGCTTGGCCGAAAATAATGTCTGTTCCCACTAACCACACTAGAAAACCTCAAAACTCATGGGGCATTGAGTAGAGTACATAGAAAGGTAGTTTCAGTAGTGGGGAATAATTAGGCTTAGATTGAACACTACTTCAGTCCTGTAACAAAACTTAAAAACATGACCCAAAAGGATCATACTATTTCTAAGTACCCTTACTATGTCCCAGAACTGTCAAAATTTTTTATTGGAATACAGAAATGTTCAGCACCAAAGTAAAATCTACAATGCAGACATTGTGTCCAATTAAACATTACAAAGAATAAATAAAAGCATAAAAATATGAACTATATTGAGGAGAAAAACCAAACAATTGAAACTGAGCCAGGACTGATAGAGATGTTAGAATTAGCAGACAGGAACATTTAAATAGACGTTACAACTATATTCCACATGTTCAAAAGTTATGTAGAAACATGGAAAATATGAAATAACACAAACAGACATTCTGGAAATGAGCCTAAAATTTATATGATGAAAAATGTGATGGATGGAATTAATGGAAAATTAGACATTGCAAAATAAAAGATTAGTGTACTTGATGGCATAGCAACATAAACTATACAAAATAAAACACAAGGGAAAAATGAATTCTAAAAAATGAAAAGAGTATCAGCGAACTGTGGGACAACTTCAAGGGATTAAGAGATGGGTTATTGGAGTCTCTTAAAGAAAGAAGAGGAGACAGAAAAAAATTGAGGAAACAGTGATGGAAAATTTCCAAACTTGTTGAAAATTATAAATCCACAGAACCAAGAAGATAAATGAATCCCAAGCACAAGAAAAATAAAGAAAACTACACCAATGCACATTACAATCAAATTGCTTAAAACCACTGAAAAAGAGAAAATCTTAAAGGCAACCAGAGATAAAAGGTATTTTACATGCAGAGGAACAAGATAATGATGACATCAGATTTCCCTTTGGAAACAATGGAAGACAGTGGAGAAACACCTTTAAAATACTGAAAGAAAAAAATGTCAAGGTAAAATTTTAAATCTGGCAAGAATATCTTTCAAAACTAAGGTAAAAAAAAGAAAAAAGACATTTTTTCAGACACGCAAAAGCTGAAATAATCCATTACCAGCAGAACTGTACTACAAGAAATGTTAAAGTCTCTTATGCAGAAGAAAAATGATACCAGAAATGGTAAGAAAAAAGATAAACACGCAAAGACTTTTTTAACTTTTAAAAATAAATTTTACTATTTAAACAAAAATAAAAATGTGTTGCAAGGTTTATAACATATGTAAAAGCAAAATGTGCAGCAACAATGGAATAAAGGCTAGGAGGGAAGAATGGGCATGCTATTGTAAGGAGTAGTGTAATATGTGAAGGTTGACTGCAATATGTTAAAGAGGTACATCATAAATCTTAGACGAACCACTAAATAACAAAACAAAAAGTTATAGTTCATAAGCTGACCAAAGAGATAAAATGGAATCAGAAAAAAACTAATCAAAGGAAGGCAGAAAAGGGCCGACCCTGTGGCTCACTCGGGAGAGTGCGGCACTGGGAGCACAGCAGCGCCGTGGGTTCGGATCCTATATAGGGATGGCCAGTTCGCTCGCTGGCTGAGCGTCGTCACAAAAAAGGACAAAAAAAAAAAAAAAAAAAAAAGAAGGCAGAAAAGAGGGAAGAGGGAACAGAAGACAGTTGTGACAAATAGAAAAATAATAGATTCAAACTGAACCATAGCAATAGTGACATTAATTGCAACTGGTCTGAGCACACCAATTTAAAGCCAAACACTGGCAGATTGGATAAAAATGCAAGACAAAAAATATGTATTGCCTATGAGAAATGCTTTAGCTTTAAAGGCACTGTTGGGAAAATGGAACAATTTGGTCAGTCTCCCCTCGCCTCAGAGCTGGTTCAGGGTCGTTTGGTAAACATTGTGTGTGTGGGTGGAGTAAGTGTGCCAGCACGGTGGCACTGCTTTGGCTGGTGTTTTTCTTCCTCGGACGCCTGCCCTGTGCAGCCATGTCTTTTCCAGACCTGCAGCTTCCAAGGACCGCGTGGCCGATTACCTAGCTGAAAGACCTGCATGGAGGGGTCCGATGACCCAGCCTGGTGTGAAGGGGTCGGGTGACCCAGCCTGGTGTGTGAAGGGTTTGTGACCCAGTCTGTGAACGGGCTTGAGGGGTCTGGGAGCTCCAGACGCAGCCCTAGCTCAACCATCGGCCCAGTCGGTGTAGGATTATCGGCAGGTAAAAGAGCCGTGACAACTAGCGAGGTGGCCTAGCTTTACAATTGGCGTCACGAACAGGATTAAAAGAGCTAGACAATTGGGGCTGTGAGCAGGATTCAAGACATTAGCCTTGCGGTAGCCCTTGTCATAGCCAGACAGGCACAAATAGGATAAAAGTAAAAGGTTTGATAAAGATATACGATGTTAACCTTAGTGGAAAGAAAGCTGAAGAGGCTAAATTTATAGGAGACAAAGAATGGGGGCAAAGAATATTACCTTGGAAAAGGAAGGATATTTAATAATGATAACTTAGTAAATTAAATAAAAGTACATAACAAGCATAAATGTTTATGTACCTAGGAAAAGAGCATCAAGATTCATGGAGCAAAACCTGATAGAACTGCAAAGAGGAATATTCAAATCCATAATTATAGTCAGGGATTTCAATAGTCCTCTCTCAATATAAGCAGAAAATCAGCAAGGATATAAAGCAGACTTGAACAACACAGTCAACCAGCTAGAGATGATTGATATTTATAGAACACTCTACCAAACAGCAGTAAAATACACATTCTTCTTAAGTACACTTGGAACATTTAATGATATATAGACCATATTCTGTGGAATAAAGCAAGTCCCAATAAATTTTTTAAAAATTCAAGTCATACAAAATGTATTTCCAACCATAATGGAGTTAAATTAAAAATCAATAATGAAAAAACTGTGGAAAATCCCTAAACACTTGGAAACTAAATAAAAAACATAAATAACTCATGGATCATAGGATAAATCAAAGGGAACTCAGTATTTTCAGTTGAAAGAAAATGAAAACACACTATATCAGAATTTGTGGAATACTGTCAAAGGAGTACTTAGGAGGAAATTTATAGCATTGAATATCTACATTAGAAAAATAGAAAGGTTTAAAATCAGTGACTCATGTTTCTGAAACAGAGTAAGGCTAGGCCTGTGAACCAAACTGACTCCATTTTCCCTGCAGAGGACACTTTGTTACTTTTCCACTCTTCAGTCATGAGCCCCCCTGAGCAAATGATTACCCTACGGCCCGCCCTGATAAAATAGACTGAGATAAGAGAGGAAACAGATATTTATGGAGGTACAAAACCCCTCCCCAAGACTTGTCTACCATAGTTGTAAAACTTACAGATTAACCTTAAGACCCCTTTAGGAATTACTGCCTGCGAATGAAGCTTCAAGGTAACTGCTACAATGATGAACACACTGCCTGGAGTGACAATGATGAACACACTGCCTGGAGTGACAATGATGAACACACCACCATCTTGGACCTACTGAGCATGCACCCATGATGCAACCAGGAAAAAAAGAATGGACCACCTCCAGTGACACTGGCCTGTACCCCTTAACTCCTTTCCCTGTAAGAGACCCTGAACAGCTCCCCTCAGGGGGCTAGCTTTACTGTTGCTACCCTCCTTATGCATAAGTCTATCTCCTCTTTTAATGAAGCATTGCTTGCTTTACTGCTTGGTACATTGTTCATTTCTATGACTTTGGAATCCAAGAGCCTAATTTAGTCACTTGTGAAAATTGGAAAGCTTTGGGGACCAGAGACGACTCTAGCTGCAAGAGGCCAAGTGGCCACTGGGACTATTTTGCTCCCATCTCTGTGCTGCTGGAAAGTCTCACCTGGAGTCCACAGCCTAAATTCTGACAAGGCAATTGTCTCGCTACTGTGAGGCTAATGTTCCAAATCCTGCTCACAGCACCAATTGTCTAGCTTTTAATCCTGTTCGTGACGCCAATTGTAAAGCTAGGCAACCTTGCTAGTTGTCGCAGCTCTTTTACCTGCTGGTAATCCTGCACTGACTGGGCCAATGGTTGAGCTAGGGCTGGGTCTGGAGCTCCCAGACCCCTCAAGCCCGTTCACAGACTGGGTCACAAACCCTTCACACACCAGGCTGGGTCACCAGACCCCTTCACGCAGGAGTATGAGCTAGGTAACCAGCCACACGGTCCTTGGAAGCTGCAGGTCTGGAAAAACATGGCCACGCAGGGTGGGCACCAGAAGCAGTAAAACACCAGCCAAAATGGCACCACCATGCAGGCGCACTTACTCCACCCACACACACAATGTTATCGAACCACCCTGAACCGGCTTGGAGGTGAGGGGAGCCTGACCAATTATTCCATTTTCCCAACAGCAATGCTTTATTCTCTTTTACTCTCCTTCTTTCCCTTTTCTTCCTCTTTAAAAGAGATTGCCAGAAACTACAGCCTAAACTCCTCTCAACCTGTGAGAAGCATGCTCCCTGTGGCTGGCACCAGCCTGCCCTGAAGAGTAACTAGCAGAGGTGGGAAGGCCAGTCCTACACCATGAAGATCTTGCTTGAGCAGTTTCCCCCCAACAGGGGATCATGAGAGTGGTGGGGATTCAATCCCACTCCGCACAATGACTGTAAGTCCAGAAGCTGCTAAAATTCTCTTTACCTTTCTCTGATTTTCTGAGCCCTCTTCTGCTGTTTGGTTGGATTGCATCTGCTGCTCAGTAAGTGCACCCCGGAGAGCTCCCGACTATACTTTGTTTCTAATTTTCTGACCCTAAGCTCTTTCCTGCTGTTCTGTGTAGGTGTACCCTGGAGGGCTTCTGGCTGTGCTTTGTTTCTCTGATTTAAATCTAGTGGATACTTTTCTTCTTTGTGCCAACAACAGTGAGAACTGCTTTTATCAATTACTGTTGTCAGTGGAAAAGGCTGGCTCTGCTGACTGGGGCTAAGATAAACTGGACCCCACTGCTTCTCTTCTCTGTCTGTTTGCTTGGTTAGACATTTCGTTGAGTATCAGTAATCCGAATAAACCTTCCAATCCTTGCACCAATTTTTGGACTCTCAAGTCATTGCTTAGGGTGAGACAGCAAGCTGAGTCTGGTCTGTTGGTAACATTCCTCCCTAGGAAACTAGAAAAAAAGGAGCAAGTTAATCCCAAAGTAAGTAGAAACAAGCGAATAGTAAGGATCAAGTGGAAACTGATGTAATAGCAAACATAAAAAAAGAGAGAAAATCAATAAAACAAGAAGCTCATTCTATGAGATCAATAAAATTGATAAACCTCTAATGAGAGTGATCAGGAAAAAAAGAAAGAAAACACAATTGACCATTTCCATCTAAATGAGGCAGCAGCTACTACTCAGTTTTGATTGATTGGTACCACTATTGAATGCAAACATGTTACCAGATCTGCTGATTTTCAAGGGAAGTTGGAAGTTCCTGTTTTTATGTGAAATCTCCTGATTTTTAAATATTGGCAACCAATGCAACCACTGGGAGGACCAAACACAACCTGTTTATAGGCCTCCAGTTTACAAACTGTACATTGAGTACCAGGTAATTGTTGAATAAACACTGTAAACAGAAGTTGAGAACTGAGATATCTCATTTCTTACAGAAAATTGCTAGGAATTAATTCTAGCTATATGTAGCACTAAGGCTAATTTTGGAATCCTGTTTGTGACGCCAATTGTAAGGCTACATGACTACGCCAGTTGTCGGGCTCCTTTACCTGCCCATAATCCTGCGCCAACTGGGCCAATTGTAGAGCTCGGGCTGGGTCTGGAACTTACAGACCCCTCAAGCCCATTCACAGACTGGGTCACAAACCCTTCATACGCCAGGCTGGGTCACCAGACTCATTACACGCAGGTCTATGAGCTAGGTAACTGGCAAACAGGTCCTTGGAAGCCATAGGTTGGAAAGCATGGCTGCGCGGAGCAGCGGATGCCCAAGGCAGACCATGCCAGCCAAACTGCAGCCCTGCGCAGGTGCACTAATTCCACCCACACACAACTTGCTTACTGAACCACCCCCAACTGGCTCTGAGGCGAAGGGATCCTGATTAAATTATTCTATTTTTCCAACAATATAACACTGAATTTTTGTGTAGTTAGACAAATTAATACACCTGTACCTTGTCTTATCTAGTCCTCATCCAGTGGTTCTCAATCTTGGCAGCACAAATTACCTGGGGAACTTTTAAAAATACAGATGACTAGGTCACACACCCAGATTTTCTGATTTGATTGGTCTTGGGTGTGGCCAGGGTATTGAAATATTTTTTAAAACTACTCAGATGTTTTTAACTTGCTGCCAAAGATAAGAACCTTTGACAGGCAGATAATAATGAGTGCTCAAGAGATGAACTGCTAACCTAGAAATCTATATCCAGTGAAAACACCTTTCAGAAAAGAAAAGGACACCAAAATATTCTCAGGAAATAAAAACCCCAAAAGCAGAAAACCTAAGAGAATTTGTCACCAACAGACCTGCTCTAAAAGAATGGCTAGACATTTTTTCTTTTCTAAACAGTAAAGAAAATGATAAAAGAAGGAATCGTGGACATCAGAAAGGAAGGAAGAAAAATGGAAAGAGTAAAACTAGGGACAAATACAATAGACTTTTCTTCTCTTTAGTTTTCTAAATTACATTTGATAGATGAAGTGAAAATTATGTCATTGTCTTATCTAATGGAGAAATATTTAAGGTGATTATATCATAATTAGGGGAGGCAAAGAGAATTAAAGTCTGGAAAGTTTTCTACACTTTACCTGGTAAAATGAAGACATGTGCAGATCATAGTAAGTAAATGCATGTATAACCTAAGATGTATAATATGTAATGTAATACTAGAGCAACAACTAAAAAATCTATACAAAGAGATACACCCCAAAACACTAGAGATAAATCAAAATGGAATTCTAAAAATGGTAATGAACATCCAGTCCATGGATTCATTTTTCCCTGCTCCTCCCTGTTAAATAGAGCCATAAACTCCAAAAATAATGCAAGAAGCAACCAAAGGAGAACTCTGAAAGGTGGAAAGAAGGGGAACTATCTAGGGACCCCAGGACCATAGGGGCAAGATAATGGCAGGGTGTCTTCTGATCCCTCAACTCAACAGAATAGGGTAATCCAGGGCTCAGCATTTCCCAAACTCCAACCTCACAACAACAGAAAGCCCAGGTAGATTCATTTCTACCCTGAATTGAACCAGTTCCATCAGTAACACCAATGGAACTTGGTAGCAATGGCCAGGAGGATCTACTGGGATACCTGCTGACAATAAGCAACCAGGGGAAGTGCTGTTCTTCCTTTCTGGGCTACCTTCTACCACTAGAGATAAACTGCAACAGTGTGGCAGGATTGAGGGTGTTTATACTACAATAAGCAGCTCCACCCAGGAAGCCTCTTCATCCCCAGGGAGGATTTTAAAGGTGCCATCATAAAAATGCTTCAACAAGTGGCTTGAAATTCTCTTGAAACATATTTTAAAAAATAAAAATGCTTAGTAAAAAATAATATGATAACTGAATTATGAAAACACTGCCTGGATAGGCTGAATAGTAGAGTGGAGAAGATGGAAGATAGAATCAGTGAAGTGAGTACATATCAATAGAATCTACCCAGTCTGAACACAGAAATAGACCAAAGACAAACAACAACAACAACAGCAACAACAAAACAGAGTTTTAAGAGCATGTGAGAAGATATGCTACGGTTTACAAGAAACTCAATTCAAATTTAGTGACATCAGTAGATTAAAGTGAAACCATAGAAAAACATATACATTGCAAGCATTAACAAAAGGAAATTCTTTGAAAAAAAGTCAATAAAATTGATAGACATCTTACTAGAATAACAAAAATAAAAAGAACTCACCAATCACTAATATCAGGAATATAACATGGGATATCACTATATATCTTACATAATTGAAAAAAAAATAAGGAATAATATGAATGACTTTATGTTCATAAATTAGGCCACATAGAAAAAAAAGACATAGTCCTCAAAAATCACAACCTACCAAAGCTCAACGAAGATAAAATACATAATCTAATCATCTGCTTAGTCCGATAACCATGAAAGATATTAAATATGTGATTTAAAAGATCCAGAAAAAGGAATTTCCACTCCAAGATGGTTTCACTGGAGAAGTCTACCAAACTTTTAAAGAATAATTAACACCAATTTACACAATCTTTTCCAGAAAATAAAAGAGGAAACACTTCCTGTGTTATTTTGTGATTTAAGTACTACCCTAATTCCAAAACCAGACAAAAGCAGTACAAAAACAGAAAACTACAGACCATTATTTCTCATGAGTTTAGATATAAAAAAATTTTTTTAAATATAATCCAAAAATGCATAAAAAGAGTTATACAACATGATCAAGTGGGATTTGCTCAACACTGCAGTCCCAGCAACTAACACAAACATTGTAGATGCTCAACACTTTTGGAATAAATGAATGAATTAATTAATTCTTACTGGGCCATTCTTTACACCCAGAAGTCCTAAATTCAGCTCAAACTCAACATAACTAAAAATTGATTTATTAATTTATATGTTCCTCTTCCTGCCCAACACAATGCCTGGAACATATTCAATAATACTACAAATAATCAACATTTATTGGAAGAATAAGTGTATCAGTTAAAGACAGACCACTACTATCCAAACACCTAAGCCAAAAATAAGAAGCTATAGTGATAGATGGCATAAACTTTGGACCCAAATAGAATTGCACTCAAATTCAGCTCTTCCATTTACCAGATGTGTGAACATAAACAAGATGCTTAATATCTCTGAACCTCCAATAATTTTTTTCTCACCATCTACCATCTGACTGCTAAATCAATGCCATTTAGGGGTTTTTTTTAATAGGTTTTATTTCTGCAGCACTCCACCTCAGTACCGATAGCTATTTTAGTCAGGTGAAGCTAGTTTAGGCTGTTGTAATGAAATACACCAACATGTCAGTGGCTGAACACACTGGTGTTTATTCCTTGTTCACTATACATGGATCACAATAGTATTCGCACCACATTGAGCTCACTCAGGGAAATAGGATGATGGAGGCTATCTCCAGACCTTCACCAGTTATAGCAGTGGGGAGAAGAAAGCATGGAGAAACACTCATCAGTTCTTAATTACTCCCCAAAGTGAGCTACACTTTTTACTTCCACTCACATTTAATTTACCAGAGAAAAGAACATAGCTACATCTAATTTCAAGAGGGCAATAAAATCTGACTCTCTCCTTTGCACAGAATTACTCAGATTGAAAATTTGTGAAGAGTGGTAATATCTACCACATATTTGTTTTAAAAATATTTAATAAATATTTGTTTCACATGGCATATCTGATCCATCAGCAAATCCTATCAGCCCTACCTTTAAAATGCATCCTGAATCTGCACACTTCTCATATCCTCTACTATTAACCTCAGTCATACATTGGATTCTCCAGGAAACAGATGCTGAGACAGAGTTAGGAATGCAAAAACTTTATTGGGGAGTGTATTAGTCAGAGTTCTTCAGAGAAACTGAACAATAGGAAACACAAGGGATCTTTAAAAAGTTCATGGAGACATTCATACTATATTTTAATTCCATTTTCCATGAACTTTTTGAAGTACCTTTGTATATTTATATAGTAAAATTTATCGTAAGGCATTGACTCAGGCAATTATGGAGGTTGAGAATTCCCAAGATCTGAAGCTGACAAGCTAGAGAACAAGGAAAGCTGATGGTGTAGTTCCAGTCCAAGTCCAAAGTCCTGAGAACCAGGATAGTTGATAATATAAGTTCCAGTCAGAAAGCTGGCATACTTGAGACTCAAGAAGAGGCAATTTTAAAGTTTGAGTTTAAAGGCAGGAAAACATTCCAACTCTAGCAGTCAGGCAGGAAGAGTTCCCTCTTATTCTGCCTTTTTGTTCTATTCAGGTCTTCAATTGATTGGATGAGGCCCCCTGACATTGAGGGAAATCTGCGTTACTCAGTCCACCAATTTAAATGTTAATCTCATCCAGAAACACCTTCACACACTCACCTGGAATAATATTTAACCAGATGTCTGGGCACCCTGTGGCCCAGTCAAGTTGACACATAAAATTAACCATCACAGGGCATATCACCTGTGAAAAGAATGGGAAGAAGAAGAATTGAGCAGGGAGAGCCTTTATACCATGATGCAGGTCTGGAGAAGTTTCTTCTAGCTCAGTAAGGAGCTTTAGGGCAAATATTTCCTGTTATAGGAGCCCATATAGGGCAGAAACAGTTAGGCATTTGTACTATCACCTTACTCATACATTGGTTGGGAGTTACCCAATAAAAATCGTGATCTTGGCTACCACTATCATGTTCAGTTATTGGGTGAGGATCACCAGAGAAGATCGAGACTTCAGTTGGAAAGAAAAGACAGATTCTGAAGGAGCTAACAGTCTCAAGTTGTCAGGTAACTACACTCCTTTCAGTGAGATGGCAAGTGTCATCTTGAAAAGGGTTTTGAGAGGTACATATTCATATGTGCCACACTATCATGACCTAAGCCATTATCATTTTTCACTTGGATAATTTCAGTAGCCTCTTACCTAATTTCTTTGCTATCACCCTTGTCCCTCACCTTCCACTCCTGAGTCAGTAGTTCCCAGAACAGCCAGAGAAATCCTATTAAAACGTAAGTTAAACTCCCTACTCTGCTCAACAATCTCCAAGGGCTCTCCACCTCACTCAGATAAAAGTGTTACTACAATGACCATCAAGGGCTTAAATGATCAATGACTGTATTTCCTATTTTCCCACAGGCCTCATATATTAACTTTCCAGAGAGATCTTCTCAACAGCCATATCAAAAATAACACCCACTCCAATTCTCTATCACCATACAATGCTTTATTTTACAGAAAATCTTATCATTACTGAAGCTCATATATATTTATTAATATATAAATGTGTGCTAACATAAACATACACCAGAATGTAAGTTTCTTAAGCACACAAATTTTATCACTTTTGTTTTCTGCTATGTCCTTAACTTCTACAAAAATACATTGCATCAAGGAGGTGCTCAATAAATATTTGTTGAGGGACTTTTCTATTTCTTATATTATTTCCTTCCCTGACTAAACTGTAATCTCCATGAGGGCCAGGACTTGGTTGGTTTTAACTTTGGATCCCAGATCATAGAACAGTGCCTAGAACATAGTAGACACTCAACAATTATTTGTAGAATGAAGAAATGGTGAATACTGGATCCCCACAATGTACTAGACCCCTGGTAGATGTTGGGCTATAGTAATGAACAAGGAAGACTAGTACATACCGCTAAAGATATTAAATAAATAAAGAGTAATACAAACAAATATATATTACTAATTGTAAAAAGTGTATATATCCAAGATAGTATTAGAGTATAATCCCAAATTTTGCTAAGGGAGTCAGGAAAATGTTGTAGAGAAGTGATATTTATGCTGCGAACTTCAAGATAGGGAAGGGTTGATTAGGTTAAGGAGATGAAGAGAACAGTGTTCTAGGCAGAGGGAGCAGAATGTGCAAAGTGTCTGTGGCAGGGAAGTAAATGACATGTTTGATAAACTGAAAGAAGGCTAGCATATATATATATGTCAATGCCCTTCAGCCAAAGAGTACCAGGACTACACAGGTAATTAAATACATTGGGTTTACTACTCATGCAGTGAAGGAGAATGCATGCCATGAGGAACTGTAGAACGTTTCAGAAAGATCAAGTTAGAAAGAAGTTATTATAAGATTTGGGTTATGGTTGGATGATTTTGGTATTTATGTCCACCAGGAGAACAATATGGCCTTGACCTGAGTAAGAGGCCAGATTATTAGCAATACGGAGGCCTAATTATTAATGTCAGGCCAGTGCCCACATGTCAGGGATTAATTTTTATGCCATATGATGACAAAAGAACAGAAAGTTTTGGAGGAAAATGTCACAAAAACCTGGAGAAGTAGGTAAGGCTGGGCTATACAGGGCCTGGAAGTCCATGTTAGTGGAATTCACTTTCATCCTAATAGCAAAGGGAAGCAGAGAAGTGATGTACTTAAATTGGTGTGTGAAGGATGGTGGAAGGTCTGAGATCTTATCCTACTTGCAAGTTACAAGTTAATTTGCCACAGATCAACAGATGCTGACAGAAGACATAAGACTTCTGGGTCAGAGACAAAGGACTTTATTACTTCCAGCAAAAGCAATAGCCAGAGCTTCATGTTTGCAGTGGTTCTCCAAGCCCTCTATGTGCCACGAGGGAAGTAAAGGTGGACTTACCTGGATGCTTATACATGCAGAGTGTTGTGTTATAGGAGAGGAACACAGAGCTTGGAGATCTCACCCTTTTATAGTGAGTGGAAGCAATCCTGCTCCTTGAGGCACATGGTACCTTGTCCCTCAGGGTTGCTCACTACAAATACAACCATAGAAATCTCTTGGGGAAAAGGCAGTTAGGGCTTTGAATTCTTGGCATACCCAGCAAACACATGAAGGAATGCTCAGGGCCCTTGGTGGATTTCCTCTCCCAACAGTATCTTTAAAAGATCCACCTTTGGAGGACTGGCTCATCTTGTGGGGAAAACTAACACTGAAACAATCCTTACGCCATATATGAATCATTCCCACCAGCCTACAAACAACTTATAACTTCTCCTTTGAACCTCCACATTCCCCTCCATTTGCTGCTCACTATCCTGCTGTCCTGTTGATGAGATGGGGGAATGTCATCTCCCCCGGTGTGAAGGTTAATTCTAGGTGTCAACTTGGTTAGATGAAGGAATGCTGAGAAACCTGGTAAAGCTATCTTTTTAGGTGTGTCTGTGAGGGTGTTTCCAGCAGAGAGTAGTATGAGAGTCTGAGTGGACTGGGTGGGAAAGACCCACCCTAGTGTGGATGGGAACCATCCAATCCACTGGGGGTCCGGAGAGAACAAAAGACAGAGGAAAGAGGTGAAGCTCTCTCGATCCGCTGGAGCTGGGATACACTCTTCTCTCCTATCCGTGGACATCAGAACTCAGGACTCTTCAGCTTTTGGGTTCCAGAATTTACACCAAGGACACCATTAGCTTCCCTGGTTTTGAGGCCTTTGGACTTGGACTGAGCCACGCTACTGGCATCCAGTTTACAGACGGCCTATCGTGGGACTTTTTTCATAGCCACATGAGCTAATTCCCCTAATAATCCCGCTCATATAATTATAACATATCCTATTGATTCTGTCTCTCTGGAGAACCCTGACTAATACAACCCAGGATAACTCCAATGAGAAGAGTATGTACAGGGATGTTGGTACTTTGATGAGTGGGAAGAAGAGCTACCCAACCCCATGAGGAAGGAAGGGCAGGTGGAAGCAAAGAGGATAGTGTTCTGGGCTGGTGACATGGGAGGTGCCTGAACCTAGGGGCGCAGGTACTCCATGGAAGCATGAAAATGACACCCCTAGAGGTGTTTTTGGGTGTAGACAAAGCGTGGGTCTGGTGCCAAGTGGACAGCACCCAGGAGAGAGGCACCAACTCTTCCCACCCACATCTAGGCCTGATGCTTAGAGAGACTCTTACCCTGCATTTCCTATGGGAGTTGGATCTCCCTGATATACTGGGTTGCCATGGGAACTCAGGTACTTAACTCTGCTTCTGGGAACCATGAGTGCCTCACCAGGACCAACTTTTTCAAAGTTGGATTATAATGGTTAGATACTCTGTTCTGAACTTGCTGATATTGTTACCAACAGACCAGGCTCACTTTGCCGTCTTGTACTAAACAAAAGACCTGAAAGTCCAAAAGTTGGTGCAAGGATTGGAAGGTTTATTCAGATTACCGGTACTCAACTAAATGTGGAACCAAGCAAACAAACAAAGAGGAAAGAGGAGCAGTGGAGTCTAGTTTATCTTAGTCCCAACTGGCAGGGCCAGCCCATTCTGCTGAAACAGTAATTGATAAAAGCAGTTCTCGCCACTGTTGTTGGCACAAAGAAGAGTACCCACTTGAGAAATTAAATCAGAGAAACAAAGCATAGCCAGGAGCCCTCCAGGGTACACCAATACAGAACAGCAGGAAGAGGTCTCAGAAAATCAGAAGCAGAGCATAGTCAGGAGCCTTCTGGGGTACACTTACATAGAGGATACAATCCAACCAAACAACAGAAGAGGGCTCAGAAAATCAGAGAAAGGTAAAGAGAATTTTAGCAGCTTCTGGACTTCCAGTCACTGTGCGGCGTGGGATTGAATCCCCACCACTCTCATGATCCCCTGCCAGGGGGAACCTGCTCTAGCAAGATCTTCATGATGTATGACTGGCCTTCCCACCTCTGCTAGTGGAACATGCTTCTCACAGGTTGGAGTTTAAGCTATAGTTGTCCAGCAGTCACTTTAAACAGCAAGAAAAGGGGGGGGGGAAGGAGAGTAAAAGAGAATAAAGCATTGCTTTGTCAGAATTTAGGCAAAAGAGGGGCAAAATAGTCACACTGGTCACTTGCCTCTTGCACCTAGTCTTCTCTGGTGCCCAAAGGTTTCCAGTTTTCGCCAGTGACTAAATTAGGCTCTTGGATTCCAAAGTCATAGAAATGAACAATGTACCAAGCAGTAAAGCAAGCAATGCTTCATTAAAAGAGGAGATAGACTTGTGCATAAGGGGGGTAGCAACAGTAAAGCTAGCCTCCCCAAGGGGAGCTGGTCAGTGTCTTTTATAGGGAAAGGAGTTAAGGGGTACAGGCCAGTGTCACTGGAGGTGGTCCATTCTTTTTTTCCTGGTTGCATCATGGGTGCATGCTCAGTAGGTCCAAGATGGTGGTGTGTTCATCATTGTCACTCCAGGCAGTGTGTTCATCATTGTCACTCCAGGCAGTGTGTTCATCATTGTCACTCCAGGCAGTGTGTTCATCATTGTAGCAGTTACCTTGAAGCTTCATTCGCAGGCAGTAATTCCTAAAGGGGTCTTAAGGTTAATCTGTAAGTTTTACAACTATGATAGACAAGTCTTGGGGAGGGGTTTTGTACCTCCATAAATATCTGTTTCCTCTCTTATCTCAGTCTATTTTATCAGGGCGGGCCATAGGGTAATCATTTGCCCTGGGAGGATCTCATGACTGAGGAGCAGAAAAGTAACAAAGTGTCCTCTGCAGGGAAAATGGAGTCAGTTCGGTTCACAGGCCTAGCCTTACTCTGTTTCAATATTATCTTCAGATGGGGGAACAGCTGGCATAGTTGGGCTTTAGGGATGAACTGTGACATTAATTCATCCAAAAATGTATCTCTTGTAATGTTTGCATGTGTTCATTATATCACTTTTACACTATTTAATAAAGTATTCATAATTTATATTTCTTATATAATGTTTACTAATTTTTCATTGATAACATAATACTAATTATTGTCTCATTAATAGTTTAGTAATTATATTTAACCTGTAATGCTTTCTTTCACTGTACTAGGTACTATGCTAAGGGCTTTCGATGTAATATTTTAAGTCTGTTTGTTTATTTTGTTTGGTTTTTTTAATTCCATGTTACTGATTTTTGGAGTGAGCAGGACTGAAGCCATGTTTGGACCTAAAACTGCCCAGGCTGCAGAGGGAGAGGAGGATTATAAAAAGGACAGTTTGTTTCTCTCCACTCTTTCTTCCCATCCCCTGACTTTCTTATCTCGCTCACTAAGTAGGAAAAGAAGGCTGAGAAGCTAATTAGTACTTTGCAAAGCTAACAGTCCTTTCTTTGAGACTTGTAGAGTTCTGAGAAATGATCAAGGCCAAATGACTGAAGCTGACCTTGGGCACCAGCCAAGTACACCAGAGCAAATCAAAATCTTGCAGGGTCCTGAGATAACAGCGAAGATGAAAACAGAAACCACATGAAGCCTTGGCAAGACCTTGTACTTGACCCATAGAAACGGACCCCTCGTAACTCACATCTCCTGCTCTCCTGCTTTTCACCTCCCACATTCTATTCCCTCAACCCTTCCTTAAAAACCCCTCAGTAAATGTAAATCTTTGAGATGGGACAGCCTACCATCTCCTTCAGCTGAATACATCTGCTTTTCTAACACCAACCATTTGACTTCTGAGTTTTTTTTTCTTTCCTTCTCAAGGGGGCAGGCAGCCGGACCTGAGTCTAGTAACATGATGAGGAAACTGAGGCCCCAGAGAAGTAAAATGATGGCACCACAGCCACCACGCAGATGGCCCGCCAACCACTGGAGTGCATTCACACAAGAAGAGTCACCAGCAGAGACAAAGAAAAGAAGAGGATGTCTCTCTCCACAAAACCCATTCCAGAGTGACAGAAGAAGCATCTGCTCTATGATAATATTGGCGGACCTGATCACACCTCTCAGCATTGGACAGATCATTTAGGCAACAAATTAACAGAGTAACCATTATTCTTTCAGAAGGAGAGAAGAAATCTAGGGTAATTAGAGGGGGAGGAGGAGGGAATGGGGAAAGGGGAGAGGTTGGACAAGGGGCATAAAGAATAATTATGATTTGGGGCCGAGCCCGTGGCGCACTCGGGAGACTGCAGCGCTGGGAGCACAGCGACGCTCCCGTCGCGGGTTCGGATCCTATATAGGAATGGCCGGTGCACTCACTGGCTGAGTACCGGTCACGAAAAAGACAAAAAAAAAAAAAAAAAAAAAGAATAATTATGATTTGTAGCAATATATATGCTATTAATACTGATTTAATCAACATATCTCAATGTTCAACCCCCAAAATATGTATAATCAATTTTGATTCAATAAATAAAATAAATTATTAAAATAAATAAATAAATAAATAAAAAGAAACTGTAAGCAATAAATTTTGTTTTCTTACTAGTTACAAAAAAAAAAAAAAAAAAAAAGACATGGTAGTAGGCCAGCTTAATAGGCCTGTAACCATGACTCCCATAGGGCACCAAGCTCAGAATGGGTCCCTGGGCTTGAGGTTTAGTAGTGCCATCTAGAAATTCTTAACTATGTTTTCTTTTAATTTGTGCTTTTTAGGTGAGGTTCGGTGGGACAATGCAGTACATTCTGGGGACCTGGAGCTTCTGCTCTCCTGTGCTTTAGATTCCACTGCCTTCCACCCTCACTGGGACAGGTTCTCTGCTGCCCATTCACCCACCTACCCAGATGACCTCTCCCTCTGCTGCCCAAGTGACTGCTGCTGCACCTCACCCTCTGGCCAGGGCTTGGGTGTTGATGCAAGGAGGGGCAGAGTTGAGAGTCCTAGTCACAGGTCAGGGACCCTTGGCACCCGTGAGAGCCTACATTCATCCTATGAGTGCCACCATACCCAAGAGACAATGACATTAAATAACCAATACAAACACTATGACACATCAAAAGAGAGACTGAGGAAGAAAGCAAAAAAGCTTTTCGGGTTTTTGAACAAGGGACCCTGTAGTGGATTGAATCATGTCCCCCCCAAACTCCTTGAATTGTGATGCTTGAATTGAGTCCCCTCAAGTTTTATGTATTAGAAACTTGGCCCCCGCTATGACTGTTAAGAAGGTGGGAAATCGTATTACAGCACTTCAAAGGTGGAGCCCTGAAGAGGTGATTGGATTGTAGGCCCATGCAGTAGTGAATGGATTAAAAATGGTGGTCAGGGCATGGTTCTGAGTGCTTTAAAAGAGGAGAGTCTGTCTTTCTCTCCCTCTCTCTGCTCTCTCTGCTTCCACCTTCTTGCAATGTGAGACCCCTGGGTTGCTGTCACCACCACCAGATGGACTTTGGACTTCCCAGCCTCAGAAACTGTAAGCAATAAATTTTGTTTCCTTTATAAATTACCCAGTTCTTTGTATTTTGTTATAAGCAACACAAAACGGACTAGTACAGACCCCATGTTTTCATTTTGGTCAATATGGTACAGAAGGGTCACAAATTCAGAATTGCATATCCCCAAAGTCTGTGTTATTTCTTTTTCTTTTCTGTTCTTTACTTTAACAATGACAAAAAAAAGTGGAACAGGTGATATGTATGTACATACTTGGTATGCAGTCAAAGAGTTTTCCTCATCCCTGTTGCTGAAACACCCAAATCTCCTCCACAAAAGCCACCACTCTTCTCCTGCAGGCTCTTATGGTACCCTTCTGGGGGTACATCACCCATATACAAGCACATACACATATTCTGGCCACTCCTGTTTTTATATAAATAGTTAAGTACCAAACAGTTGTGGATCTTGCAATTTTCATTACAAAATAGATTTTGGAGTAGTTTCTGCATGATAATAATAAGGGCAAAAATTATAAAGTGCTTGAAATGCCATTGTTTTAAGTGCTTTAAACCTATTAAGTTAATCCTCATTGTAACTGAATGAAGTACTCATTTTATGTATGAGGAAACTAGAACCATAGAATCTAAACTTGCCAAAGGTAGTATGGATAAATTTCAACAATCTTGTGCTGCTTTTTCCCTCAGGGAATTTGTTGAATCCTAGATTACACTGGGTGAGAAGATATCATTGTATAGGCAAAACACCTGGTAAGAGACAGAGAAGACTAACGTAGGCATATGCAAAATCCATTGTATGTATATTGAGTCATTTCAAGTGTTTTAGGAGACTGTTGAGGTAAAGATGAAGATTCCCCTCCCCCTGACAAGCCTGCCAAGTAATACATGTGGTGTTTCAATAAATGAGTGACTGAGATGTTCAAAATTCTACCAGACAGAAAAGAATTAGAAGGGTTTGTCATCACAGACCAGTTTTCTTCTACTCAAGATTACATTAAGTGAGATAAGATATTATCTACACTAATTTCTCAGGACTCTGGTGCTGAAATTTCTCTCCTTAGTGAATGAATTATTTCAAGATCTATGCAGAGAAGTGGTACACCCTCCCCCCCCGCCCCCCCACCTCCCCAACCCTTTTCTAGGAAACTCAGTCAGTTCATGTGGGGCAAAGAAAAAAAGAGGTTTGTCCAGGCTGAACATCTGGGGACACAACCTGTTCACTGTTTCAATTCCTCTAGGTGACACCTTTCTTATTTACACACCCAAGATGATTGAAAATGATGGTACCACTCCAATACTTCTCTTTTCTGATTTTGAGGCCTGAAGGGTTCACTTCACCTATTGCAAAACAGATTTTATAACTGCTAGACAAGCATGGAAATAACGACAAGGTGTCATCAAAATAATGAAAAACGGACATCCTATAGTCTGTTCTGCTTCCTTGCTTTCACTTACCTGCGGTAGCTACTGTGAACAGAAATCTCTTTCCCCTGCTGCACCTTGATTTTCTAGAGAGAGATTGATGGTCTACCAAGGTTTTCAGAGGAAACAGGAAGCGTGTCATGGGCAGACCCTTATTGGCAGGCAAGGACCACTCGAGAGAAAGTTGTTAGATGCTCGAATCACATGGTTTATTGGTCACACATAACCACACACAACACACTTTCACTTTCAGTTACTCTATGTCCTAGCCTACTAACTTAAACTAAGTGATCCCTGAAGGGCACACCGCACACAACTCCTATTTTTATCCTGTTAGGAACAGGTCAGGGATCTTACGTCTCCAGCACGAGGTCCTTTCCTGACTCACATCCACCAGGAGATTGATACATCTGATGGGGTGTAATGGATGATCCTTGAGAACATGGCTTGAGAGCAGCGTACATCTGGGTCCCTTCTCAGTGCGGCAGAGGCAGTGCTCAAGGGTCTTTACCTTCATGGGCTAAAGGTCCTGTGGGTTTCAACAAGACTGGCTTCCACCTCTGTGTGAGAGTAGCCCACACCAAGGAGTGTCAATTCCAATCTGTTTCCATCCACTGGACCAAGGATCTGAGCGGCTGGCCAGCAACCTGCCACGGCTGACAGATGCAGCAACTTGGGGCTTTTGCCTCTGTTCCTTTATATTTGCTTAAGGTTTGGCCTGGGCTGATTATGTCCTTGTCGTGGCCTCGCACATGCTCCCTCCAGGACCAGATGGTGATATCTCAAAAGGGTGTAACGGGTTAAGACCCATCATGTGAGTGGGCTTTCTCACTTAGGCTGTCAGGTTTGTGATAAGTCCCTTGATCAAAGTTCCTCCATTGCAAATTAGAGTAAAAACACTCACAAATGCCTATTTGCACTCCCCAAAAAATGTCACATGTCAACTGGTGAGTCTTTAGGAGTACAATGTCTCAACTGATGTTCTCATAACACAGGAAAAGTTGGCTAAAATTTAATGGTATGTATTTAAAGCACCTACAGGCTTCATTCTGAGGAGTTTCAACAATGAAAATTCTCCTCCTGCCCATGTCCTTCAGAAAACACATGCACAACAAGAACTCTTCAGTCTACAAATGCTGCTGAGCCACATGCGTTTATTTAACAAGAGGACAAAGATGGTTCCACTGATAGTATCCGCATCTCGGGAGACTCAGGTCTTAAAGAATGGAGATGAAGGAGAGATGAGAACTGGATCACAATGTGACCAGACCTAGGATGCCAGGTTCTTTGAGGGTCAATGTCACAGAAATGAACACTGAACCCATAGTGAGAGTAAGCAAGCTGAGTTTATTGAAAGAGAGCTTGTGCACAAGGGAACGAACATGAAAGAGGAGTATTGTTCCCCAAGCGTTACTGTGAGGGTTTTTTTTTTTTTAAGTCAAAACAGCTGGGTGTAGGGGGCTTGGGAAAGATGCTGAGATCTCTGGTCTCACGACTGGGGTCTTTGTCAGGTGGTCACAAGGTGTTCTATTTTCAGCCTCAGCAGGTGGGGCCTCATTGTTCTCTTGAGGCCTGAAAAAGAATGCTTACACATGGGGTTAAGCAACCTTGGGTAATGACGTGCTTGTGGGAAGGGGACGTACCTGCATCTTTAGGGTTTATCTTTAACTCCTGCCCTCCCTGGTGCTTCCCAGAACAGGACGTGGTCTGTTGCCCCTGGGGTCTCTGCTGCATTTTGAGCACGTAGACTACTGCTGGGTCTTGGAGCGGACAAGAAAATGGAGTCTCTCCTGTCAGCCCTATCCTTACTCCTGCCTCAACAAGATTCTGGCATTTTAGAAAACGTGATAGGGGACCAAAGTGGACATAATAAAGAACAGCTATTTACCTCCATGGATGGCAACCCAGTTGTGGGCATAAGACAGGCCTTCTAGGAATTTTCTTGATGTTCTGGCAGGACATGAGCTGGGCTCTGCAGGAGCACATGGGACCAAATGCACATCCGATTCATTCTTTGTGATTGTGGTCAGACCTGCTGGCAAGGCAACCAGCACGGCAGCACCTCTGAGTATGGTTAGATGGCCAAGCCTCACAGCTTCCCCAGTAGAGCGATACGCCTTCAGCTCCTGCGTCAGGGCGTGACTGAGTTCCTGTGATCCCACATGTCGTGTGTGAACTGGCTGTACAGAATGGGCAGCCGCGATAGTGCAGGGCAGTGTATTAATTTGCTCAGGCTGCCATAACAAAATGCCGCAGACTGCCTGGCTGAAAGTTTATTGTCTCACAATTCTGCAGATTGGAAGCCAAGATCAAGGTGCTGGCAGTGCTGGTTTCCTCTGAGGTCTCTCTCCGTGGCTTGCAGATGTTGCCCTCTTGGTGTGTCTTCACAGGGTTGCCCCTCTGGATGCATACGCCTGGCGTGTCCCCCCATATCCTGATGTCCTCTGTTTTAAGGACACTGGTCAAATTGGGTTGGTGTCCACTCTACCACCTCATTTTAATTTAGTTATCTCTTTGAAGGCTGTGTCCCCAAATACAGTCACATCCTGAAGTGCTGGGGTTGCGGGTTCAACACACGAATTTTCAGAAAATACAATTCAGTCCATAACGAGCAGGATCAGCTCTGAGCCACTCTCTCGGCCCCAACTCTGCCAGCATCTCTCACCATCAGAGTAGTGGCCAGAACCAAAATATATTCCCTTCTTGCCATGGAATATGCCTAGCACCATGCTGAGCAAACAAGGGACCTCTTTCCCTTCCCCTGCTGATGTTTCTCATGGTGATCTTGGCAATCCACTGAAGTGGCCATGACCCAAGGCAGAGGGGAAAAGTAATAATGCCCCATGGAGCCACCAGTAAGAACCTTGAGCAAAACACCTGGACCCTCCTTTATGAGCCTCTGGTCCCTCAGGCATAACATGCAGACAACGCCAGATATTTGCTTTGCAGGACTGTTGTGAGAGGACTGAACAAGGTTCAGGTAGGAAAAGTGTGTGGACATAGTGTGTGGCTCCAACCTTGTGCGTACATTCCCTTCAGTCCACATTCAATCTTTACCCCCGACTGTTTTTGCCCCTAGGAGCTCTGCTTCTCCTTTCTCACTGTGTCTGTGGATTGCTTATCCAATAGCCTTTCCTACCAATGCCTGATGGATAAGAAGAAAAACAAATAGCTGATTTTGTTCAAAAAACAATGTCCAGTCCCAAGGGGAGACTCAGGACTGTTCCAATCCAGTCGTGGCTATTCCATTTCCCTTTGTCAGATGATGATTTTTCTAGCCTCCCCTACAGCTAGGGGTGGCCATGAGAGCCGGTTCTGCCCAATGAAGTGTGCAGGGAATGTGCTGGGACTTCTGTAGAAGAGGCTGGTTCTTAATGACAAGGACCCACGTGAGAGAGGATGGTGGCACGTGGAATGTGATGGAGAGGCCTGGAGCTGTAGCAGCCATGCTGTGACAAGCATAAGGTCCAGGAGTCAACTTGCTGAAAATGGTTGAGCAGGAAGATGGAAGCCTTGATGTCTTTGTAGGTCTCTGAGCAGCTGAATCAGTCAACTGTGCTTCCAGACTTCTTATCACAAGAATAAAATAGGAAGGTCCTGTTTCTCGTTGGCTCTAAACATTAGTTTAAATTCATTTGAAGGTAGCGTTTAGAAATACTAATGCCCTGGCTCTATATCTAGAAAGTGTGGTGGCTTTGGACATTTTTTAATACTTCCTGTTATCAATACTGTCAAGCAGATACGTGACAACCTATAATATTATAAAGAACCCACATAGAGATCACACCTCGCTTTGACAATGACCAACTCTTGGTCAGTCTTATTTCATCTACACCCACCAACTTCCCCCACTCCTCCAGGTTAGCTTCAGGCAAATTCCAGACATCATATCAGTTAATCCATGTATACTGCCCAATATATCTCTGAAAGACGGACACATTAAAAATTCTACCTTAAAAATATAATGAATGCCATTACCATGCCTATACAATAATGAATAATTTCTTAATGTCTTCAATATTCATTCATAGACAAAATTGCCCTTATTGTGTCAAAAATGCTAATGTTTTCACTTTGCTTTCTTCAACTCCAGAACCCATTTAGCCTCAGGCGTTGCAATTGGTTGATATGCCTGTTAACCCTCTGGAAAATTCATCCTCTCTCTCCCCCTCTTTCTTGTGAGAAGTGAGTCCTTTGTTCTGTAGAGTCTCTCACATGCTGGATATTGCTGATTTCTTTTTACTGGCCTTGTTTAACACTCTCTTCTGTCCCCCACTTTCCTGTAAACTGGGAGTTAGATCTAGAGTCTTCATCCAATTCAGGCTCCATTATTTGACAAGAATACCTCAGAGGCAGTGTCACGTGAGTCCTCGAGGAGGCACATACTGTATGGTTGTCTCTCTTTTTGTACTGGGAGCAGATATTGGTGGTCACTGCCTGGATCACTTGTGTCATTGGAGGCTTCAAATGGAGATGTTTTAACTCTATCTACCCTTCTTTATTTATTAGCTGGAATTCTTCAGTAATGAGAACTTCCTGCATATAATATTTGGTAACCAAGTGCTAGTGTTACAATTCATATGCCAAACACAAAATGACTGTTTCATCATTTGCCTCTGTTTACACAATTTCAGAATAAATAAATTTATTTCCTAGCATTTTACAATGGTAGACACCGGACCATTGCTTCTTTAGAGCTACTACAGACTCAAGATGTCACATCTGATGTGGTTAAATGCATGCTAGTTATTATTCAAATTTTCCCCACATGATGGAAACTCAGAATCTGAATCTGTGTAGCAGAACACAGGGACGATCACAAAGCAGGTGCTTAGTAAATGTGAACCAAAAGTATGTTAAATGACTTAATGCGGTGTAGTGACATCACACTTGATTTTTTTATGGTAACATTATATCACTGTGCCTGTGCCAATACCAGATGTTTAAAACTGACATGACCACTTTATTGTCTTTGGTGGTATTCAAGTATTACCGCACTTGGGGACAGAAAAATTAAGGCTCACTCTCTCCTTTATTAAATCTTTCTGCTTTGGGGGAGAACAAGTGACCTCCACTATGCTCGTGGATTTGATTATCTTTTGGCTTGCAAAATTCACTTCCACAACATTACCATTAAGTCTCACTCAGGCTCTTTGCTCTGTGCTAGTCTACACAGTCATCTGCTATTGCTCCACTTCTCAGAAGCTTGCACAGCTCAAAGTTTCTCCTTCCTAGCACATTCGCTTCCTCCTCACCATAGTACCAGCGCTCCTATGGAAGTAGTTTGTCAGTAAATCCCCAAGTGTCTGTTCTCCTCAATGCTTCTTAACCCCAATGTCGTCCCCCCCCACCAGTTATGGGCGTGCATGTGAGGACTAATGGGGCTTGGCCACATCAAAGACCCTTTGGCGATTAGCCTCTTTTTTCCCAAACGTAAATTTTCTGATTTCTACCATGGGGCTAACAGCTTGCTCTTCTGTGTTGTTGTGAAATGAGCTCATCAAAAGATCATTAGCACAGTATGAATCATGCCAGTTCTTGGGTATGTTAAACATTTGTACATATGATTACTTGGATATAGCCTGTGTCATAAGACATGTTGGATTAAATATAGGGGAATTAGGCAATCCTTTGAATTTATGCTATTACTCTGAGAGAACAGAGCAAGATTTATTCATGGTTTGCCAGGATGTGTGCAGGAATTGGTTTGCCATTGTGGTTACCCATAGAGGTACTCTTTCCACCTTTTATCCCCTTATTTAGACAACTTTCTGGGTGGGCTACTTCAGCTCTTGGAAATCAGGCAATTCAGTACTTGGTGAGGGTGCTTCATCAAATTTTGTCGTAGCACTGTGGATACTGGTAGAAAACTAAAAAGGCTGAATGAGTAATAATCCCAGTTTTGGGAGTTCTTCATATTTTTCATGTTAATTGTGTGTAAATCAGTGTGAAAAGAACAGGGTAATAGTATCAGTTTGGTTTTGTAGTTCTGTCATTACCCAGCATTGGAAGCCTTGAATACATGTGGTGTGGACATCGTAGGCAATGGAAACTGCCTTTGAATTGTGATACAATGTTTTTGCTTTTAACCTCAAAATTAGACTGTTTTCTGGGTGGGATTCTTCCGTGCTTGGCTATCAGGCATTTTAGCCCTGGCTAAGGTTGCTGTCCCACACTTTACTGTAGTAGTGGTGGGTTCTGGTGGTTTAAAACGATGAAGCTGCCGAAGTGACATTTAATTCTACCCTCTGTGTTTCTTTGTATTCCCTATGTATCCTCATAACTTGCACCCCAGGGTGTAGCTTTAGATGTGGATTCAAATAAGATCTGATGCTGAGAAAAAGCTTTTACTCAAACACTAGGCCTCCTCAATGCAGTTGCTATGGGAGATGATGCATCCTGATCATGTCGTTGCCATGGTAATTCATGCACTTGACCCAGTCTCATTCAGACTTGACACACCAAAGGCAGCTTTTCCTCAGCTGCCAGTACCCTCTCCTTCCTCAGTTCAGAGTGAGGAAATAGACCCAACAGAATTGTCTTCCCAAAGATACTCACTACCCTGTAAGTTATTTGTCTCAAAATTGGAAAACTATTGCTTCTAGAATTTTTATTATCATTAACAGTTGTATGCACATTGGAACATTTGTGTAATGGGGATGTACTGGATGGAGCACACCAATTGCTTCCCATACTGTTGGAGGAGTACTTAGGTCATGTATTATTCATGATTGGAATGAACTGAAATAAAGATAGCTTGTGCTTATTTGAGTACTTCCTATATAGCAGGCTCCAGTTCTTGTTCTTTATAGGTAGCTTGATTTGCACTAGCTTATTATTCAATGTACAATAAACCTATAATTATAAATGTATGAGATAATGCTGCATGAATCAAAACAGAAGCAGAAAACAGACAATCTGATAAGTGGCAAACGGTATTTTAAAGTAGTTTTAATTTACATTTGTTACTATTGAATAGATTTGACCATCTTTTTGTATAGTTCAGGGTCATTTGTATGTCTCCTTTAAAGTATTTTTTCAGATCTTTTGTCAGTTTAGGTAACGGGTTTATGGTCTTTTTACTTGGCTTTAAAGAGTACATTTATTGAGGATATTAGGTCTTTATTTTTTATATATTTTGAAAATATTTTCTCCAAGTTGGTTATTTGATTTCTGTTTGCTTGTCTTTTTGTTTTTGTTTTCATTTTTTTGCAAGACTGAAATGTCTCTTCTTTTTCTAGGGAGGCCATTTATCAGTTTTTTCTTTAATTGTGCCTGGATTTTAATTTCTTTTTTTTTTTTTTTTTTTGTCATTTTTTCGTGACCGGCACTCAGCCAGTGAGCGCACCGGTCATTCCTATATAGGATCCGAACCCGCGGCGGGAGCGTCGCCGCGCTCCCAGCGCAGCACTCTACCAAGTGCGCCACGGGCTCGGCCCGAGGATTTTAATTTCTTAGTAGAAGCTCTTTCCACATTCCCATGTTATTACAGAATCTACCTTTATTCGCTTCTAGTATTAAAGAGCTTCATTTCTTACATAAAGTCAGTAAATCATTTGGCGATTTTTTTTTTTATGGTATGAATTATGGATCAAATTTTATCTTTTACGAAATGGCTATCCAGTTGTCCCAACAGTATTTATTAAAAGTCTTTTTCTATTCCAGTCATATGTTATGTCACCTTTATTATATGTTAATTTTCCATATACATGGGTGTATTTCAAACCCTTCTATTCTGTTTCGCTAGTCTGTTCATTCAAGTGCCAATCTTTTCCAGTTTTAATTATCGAGACTTAATAGTATGTTTTATTCCTTGACTGGGTTAGTCTTCCCTCATTGCTATTTTTTTTTTCAGAGTTTGTTGTAGTTATTCTTGCATGCTGTTTTTTCCCCACCAGGGAAACTTTAAAATTGATTTTTTCTTCTCTAGGAAAAAAACCCCCAAAAACAAAAAACCAAAACCAAACAAACAAAAACCCTTGCTGGTATATTTTTTTATTATGATTTCATTAAATTTGTAAACTAACTGACCTCGTCATAATGTTGAGCCTTCCCATCCAAGATCAAGGGACATTTTTCCTACTGTTTATAGTTTTCAGTAGACTTTAAAGTTGTCCTAAAATAGCTTCTCCACATTACTTGTCACATTTATTTCTAAGAATGTTATCTTATTTTTTCTATTATAAATGAGATTTTTCTAGGCCGGCCCCATGGCTCACTCGGGAGAGTGCGGTGCTGATAGCACCAATGCTGCGGGTTCGGATCCTATACAGGGATGGCTGGTTCGCTCACTGGCTGAGCGTGGTGCTGACAACACCAAGCCGAGGGTTACGATCCCCTTACCGGTCAAAAAAAATAAAAAATAAATGAGATTTTCTCTTCCATTAAATCTTGTTTCTCATTATTGTTTATAGGTATATAAAGTCATTGATTTTTGCATATTGATTTATATACTCCTAAATTTAAAAAATCTTTTATTGTGTTAGTTTTATTATTACATTTCTCAAGTTGTCCACATAGAACGTCATGAAATCTACAAATAGAGAAATTACAATTGTTTTTTGTAATTCTTATGCCTATAGTTGTTTTTGTAGTGTTTTTAAAATTGTTTTGGTTAATAGCTCTACTGTAAGTTTGAATAGTTGAGAGAGTAAACAACACTTTCCTTGCTCTTGACCTTAGCAGGAATGTCTCTTGTGTTTCCCATTAGGAATTTTAGTATTTATGTAAGTATTGAAATAGATATAGATATACAGACATATAGATATATAGAGCACTTTCATATGCATGTGTGTGTATATATATTGATGGATCTTGGATGTGACTGGTGCCATCATGCACACAATAAGTACAAAATAGCCACTGGCCATGTCTTCCACTCCAGCACCAAACCCCTCCCACTTCCCTTTAGGAGAAGCCTCCTGACTTAAACAGAAACCCTTCTGCTTCTGCAAGGGTGCAATTCTCCACCCTGGCTGCATAGCTTCCACATTAGCATAATGCCCCTCCTTGATGGTATCAGCCAGCCCTTGGTGCACTATATAAGCTCTCCTACCCCCCCACCTTGTGCTGTCCTCCATTTTGAGGGCAGCCCTTGGCTGCCCGTCACTTTGAGCCAGCGCAGCAGATTCTTTGCCTTTAATAAAGCTTGATTGGTACCTGGCATCTTGGCTCACTTTCACTTATATGTAAACATACATATAATATATAAAATGCTCATTTTTTAAAAATTTTGTTGTAATAGTCATTGAATGTTACTGAACACTTTTTAAAGGATTTTTGGAGATTTTTATATAATTTTTCTCCTTAGACCTATCATAAGGTGAATTATATTAATAGATTCCCTAATTATTGAATCACTCCTGATTACCTGGCATAAGTCCCACTTGTTCATGCTGTATTATTTTCTTAATGTTGTGTTAGATTCTGTCCACTAACATTTAATTTCAAAGATTTGCATCAATGTTCATAATTAAAATTGGTCTATAAGTTTCTTTTATTATACTGTCTCTATCAGGTTTTGGTATCTACACTTGTTTCACAAAATTAATTTGAATTTTTCTTTATTTTCTATGCTTTGGAATATTTTGTGTAGGATTGGAAGTAATAGCTTATGTAATATTATGACTAGTTGGTAAAACTCTCCTGTGAAAATATTAAGCCCTGGTGATTTTCCTTGAGGAAGTTTTTAAATAAATCTCCCCATTTCTTCTATGGAAACAGGTTTCATTAAGATTCCCATTCCTATTGCAGTCAGTTTTGGTAAATTTTTTTTTTTTCCTAGGAAATCATACTAACCCTGTAGGTTTTTGATTTATTGTGCAAAGAAGTCTTTTATGATGATTCTTAAAATTTTCTGTTTTAATGGTTATTTCCCCTTTTCATTTCTTATTTTGTGTACCTGCATTCTGTACTTATTTATTACATTAAACTAGGATTGTTGGTTCCTTGTTGATAAAGAAACAGAATTTTCTTTAGTTTATTTATTTAGTTTGATTTATTTAGTTCTACTGTCTTTCCATTTTTTTGTCTCTTTAATGTTTCCTTTTATCTTTGTCATTGCTTCCTTGTGTTTTCTTTTGGTTTACGTTATTGTTCTTTGACTAACTTTAGGAGCTGAAATTTTAATTCATTAATTTTATTTTTAAATTGTATTGATGTAAGTATTTTACAACTATTAATTTTACTCTAATAACTGCTAAAATATATTCCACATATTATAATATATAGGGTTTCCATTATTATCAGGTTTTTTTTCTTTTTATCATTGGTTTTTTTTTTTAAGGCTGCAATTTTTATTCATATTTTCCTTTTCACTCAAGATCTTTTATTTTATTTTGTGCTAATGGAGAGTTTTAAAATTTACCAATGGAAAGTCTTTTTAATTTTTTTTTTTACTTTGCATTATAGTAAAAGAGTGCTAGCTATGTTATTTCTACTTTATTGAATATGATGATACTTTCTTCGTGACCTGGCATATATGGTAAAGTTTTATAAATATTCCTTGAGTTCTTAAGAAAATGTTTTTCTATTGTCTAGTTATGAGCTTTGATGTATATCCAAAACATCTACCTTTTTGATTATGTGGAACAGGTCTTCCATATCTTTGCTTATTTTTTGTCTATTTGGCCTATTTTGGACAGTTGTGCTAATGTCTGTTATTGAGATGTTTCTATATATTCCTCCCTGCATCTCCTATAATTTCCGTTTATGAAAGTGTGTATGTGTTATTTAGTGCACAAATATTCAAAACTTTTATCTTCATTGGGAGTTGTGGCCTTCAGCATTTATAAAGACCAAAACTAAGGTGGGAACTAGGGTGGACGAATGTTAGAAAAATATGAATTTTGAGAGAGAGAGAGAAAAAAAGAGATAAAATTAGAAGATAAAAAAAAGAAAGAAGGAAAAAGAGAGTAAAAAATAAATCAACTGTTGCATGGGTAATAACTGGAAGTAAAAAGATTTAATTTAAATCTGACAAGTGAATTAATAGAACATTAAGTAAGGGCATGGGGGACTTCACCTCATGTCCCCACGTCTGTGCCCATAGGAACTAGTGTCAGTCAACAGACAAGGTGCACTTGCCTGGCCACCACTCAGGATCCTGAGGTCATTTGTCCCAGGTGGACTTCTTATGGGCCACCTTAGAGGGATGGAAAAGGAAGAGCTTATCTTAGCACACAGGAAGAGGGAAGTGTGCCCTGATTAGATGACTGGTACATAGCCAGAGACAGAAGATTTTTCTCAGCAATTATAATCACTCAGTTATTCAATAAATATTCAAAGATGGCCTCTATGCCAAGCCATCTTTCATTTAATTCAAGTTTCTGTTTAAAAGGCACAGACGGGTCTAACCACAGTTTAAAAGCCCTGTCAGTCTCATTGTTAAAATGCTTTAATTTTCTTCTTAACACTTAATACTACTTTGCTCATATCCAATTCTTACACTCTTTAATATCTCTCTCCTCACTAATGTATAAACTCTACAAGGGCATAGATTTTTGCCTGTTTTGTTTTTATTCTATCTAGACCATTTAGAATACTGCTGTCACATGGTATACTCTAAATAAATATTTGCTACATTAATGTATGAATGATACCCATTTCATGCCTTCAGAGAATGAAACATCTGATGTAGGGGCAAGATAGTAGTATATTTTTATAAGAAATCAAACAACTATAATGTCACTATACTTCACTGTCTCATTCAACATTCAACATATATTTAATAAGTACCTGCTTTGTGCTAGTCACTGTGCTAGCCACTGTAGGTATAGAGATGAACACAGCACAGTTCCTGATCTCTCCTAGTACTGTATCTGGTAGGAAGATTCCAATTATGAATTTTATGTTAGGTTTTTATGCATTTAACTCCAATAACAAAACAAGCAAACAGACAAACAAAAGCCAACTAACAGTAACTTAAACTAGTGATGCTTAACCCTTACAGAACTACAGAATCACTTGGGAAGCTTTTTTAAATGACAAACTCCCTGCAAAATGGTAAAATTCTTAGGGAGGAGAATTTGGCAATATCTAGCATATACTTATTGGCCCATAAATCTCAATTCTCAAAATCAAAGAAACATTGGGGAAAATATGAACATGTTGCTGACTGCAACAATATGTCTTATAGCAAAAATTGGAATGATTAAATATTCATAAACAGAGGACTTGAAAAATAAAATATCTGAATATTATGCAGCTATAAAAAGGAATAATGATTATTTTTAAATATTGATTTGGAACTCTCTCCAGAATATAGTAAGTGAAAAAAATCAAGATTTTTCCTTATTATTTATCAAACATGGTGAATGAATACATATATGGAATTATAATCAACAAACTAAAAAAAAATACCTATGGGAGAGAGAAGGTATAGAGTGGGACAGACAAGAAGACAAGGGGGACTTTGCTGAAATATGTTGTTTTGTAGGTTTGACTTTGGTACTATGAAGACTTTCCATATATTTATAAAAAGAAATTAAATAAGATCAAAATATTTCCTATCAATGAAAAGCAAAATGATTTTAATGTACTGTACAGTGTATTCAGTTGGTGGTGTTATCATACAGAGAGAAACTATTTCAAGTGATTTTAAGACACAGTCATTTCTTCTGTACATTTCTAGCAGGATACAACCTGGGGACCAAAAGAACACACAAAATTTTAAAAATATTTTCAGAATTAGTATCTTTAATGATAACATTGGCATGTTTTTTAGACATTGTTGGGTGTAAACTGTGGAATAACACTAATGGTAAGTTTTTTGGAGTCATTGGGAGTCAGGACTTGTCTTATCTTGGAGCCCTGAATTTGAATGAGAAGTATCAGTATGAACTCATGATATATTTTGCTTTTTAAAAAATGTATTTTTCTTCACTCTGTCCTTTATAAGGCATCAGGAACCACGATGAATCCAGTAGCATGCACCCTAGCACCATAATTTTACACTCTAAAAAGCATTTTCCACTAAAAAAATAAATTAAGACTACATGATGAATTAGCTGATTTCAGGAAATATATTAGGTGCCTTGAACAACCTGATGGACCGGAAAACAGGAAGCTATCAAAGACTACTGGGGTCATGTAGAAAAAATTCAAGTCAACCTAAAGAGCCTAATGTATAAAAATGGGACCATTTGAACATACATAAAAATAATAATTAAATAGATTTAAACACATTAAATGTGTTTAAATATTGTGTTCACAATGATTCTAAAATATACTTGTCACCTTTAAAAGTGCTAGGGAGCATCACATAATGCACACAGATACTGATATTCAATGCTATACCCCACAGATGTGTACAATCAATTATGTTTCAATAAATTAAAATAAAATAAAATAAAATAAAAGTGCTGAGGAATAAGCTCATTATTTGAAAACTGGTAGGGGCTAAGCCCTTGGCGCACTAGGGAGAGTGCGGTGCTGGGAGCGCGGCGACGCTCCCGCCCGCGGGTTCGGATCCTATATAGGAATGGCCGGTGCCCTCACTGGATGAGTACCGGTCACGAAAAAGACAAGAAAAAAAAAAAAAAAAAGAAAACTGGTAGAAAGGGCTGACCGGTTAGCTCAATTGGTTAGAGCGTGGTGTTGATAACACCAAGGTCCAGGGTTTGATCCCCGTACTGGCCAGCTGCCAAAAAAAAAAAAAAAAAAAAAAAAACAACCAAAAAACATAAAACTGGTAAATAGAATCAAATAATTATTCTTCCATTTGCATATGAATTGTCTGTGTCATCAAATAGTTAATAAGGGGAAGATACTCTTTAGACAAGTATATGAGTATTCTAGCTAATAAAAGAAGGATAAATGAAATATCTTCATTCTACAATCTGTAATGAAATATTGGATCTAGGCAATACTTATTAATGTCTGCTAACATTATAAAAAAGGAAACAACCACACATTACGTGTCTCCATATAGAAGTACATAGCACTAGCTGAGTAGTCTTGCTAAAAAAAAGCAACAAACCTAATGAAGCCTCTATCTCGACCAATTTACAGGGAGGACAGGAGAAAGAGGGACATGTTAAGTAATGACAAAGGGAGGATGTCAATAAAATCCAGACTGTAAGAAACCCTAGAGAATAAAAAACCCAAAGTCTTCAACAAATCAGTTGCAAGAAAAACAAAACAGAGAAGGGACAACCTATAGATTCAGAGGAACTTAATAAGCATATCAAAAAATGCATGAGATCCTAAATTGAAAATCAAAAAAATTTTTTTTTTTTTTGTCTTTTTTGTGACCGGCACTCAGCCAGTGAGTGCACGGGCCTTTCCTATATAGGATCCGAACCCGCGGCGGGAGCATCGCCGCACTCCCAGCGCCGCACTCTCCCGGGTGCGCCACGGGCTCGGCCTGAAAATCAAATTTCAAAAAATAAATGTGTACAAGCAATTGGAAAATTTGAACTAGGAATGAGTATTGAAGACATTTAGAAATTATAATTAATTCTTTTACATGTGATAATGCCATTGTGCTTATATTTTTAAAATGACTATATCTTTTAAAGATACAGACTAAGATAATCTTTTAAGTGATATGATGTTAAGGATTAGCTTCAAAATAACCTGTGGGTTGAGAGAAGTTGGTGGGGATTTAAGATTGACCAACACTTATTAATTGATAAAGCTGTGTGAGATCTACATCCATTGTTTATAATACTGTATCTTTTTAAAAAAATTGTTCCTGACCTTATTGAGAATACATGTAAAGGTTTTTGTTCTGCTTTCTCTTGTATTTTAATTGGAACATAGTTGATTGTACATATTTGTGGGGTACAGCATTGAATATCAATATCTGAGTGCAATATGTGATGTTCAAATCAGGATAATTAGTACATTCAACGTTATACAATGTAATCAATTTTCATGGCCCTTTTCCAAATCCTCCCTTCCCCCCACCTCCCGTTTTCTACCTCTGGTAACCTCAGTCCTGTTCTCTTCTTAAAAGTTCAATGGATAATTGTAATTGCTGTATCTTTCTTTCTTTCTTTTTTTTTTGTTTATTTATTTATTTACTTTTAGCTCCACCTTATAAGTGAGGACATGTGGTATTTCTGTTTCTGTACCTGGCTTATTTCACTTAACATAATTTTCTCTAAGTTCATCCATGTTGCTGTGAATGGCAGTATTTCATTATTTTTTATGGCATAGTAGTATTCCATTGTGTATAATATATCACATTTTCCTTAGCTAGTCATCTGTTGACACACATTTAGGTTGGTTCCAACTCTTGGCTATTGTAAATAGGGCTGAAATAAACACGGGAGTATATAATACTATATCTTGTTATGTATCTAACACTATAAACAAAAATTTTAAAAAATGTCCACAGCCATAATACAGACTAATGAAATCAGAATTTCTGGATATGGGGCCAGGGCATTAGTATTTCTAAGCACTACCTTCAAATGAACTTAAACTAAAGTTTAGAGCCAATGATAAATAGGGCCTTCCGTTTTTTTTTTTTCTTCTGATAAGAAGTCTGGAAGCACATTTGACTGATTCAGCTGCTCAGAGACTCACAAAAACACCAAGGGCTTCCATCTTCCTGATCAACCATTTTTCAGCAAGTTGACTCTGGGACCTTATGCTTGTCACAGCATGGCTGCTACAGTTCCAGGCATCTCCATCACATTCCATGTACCACCATCCTCTCTCATATGGGTCCTTGTCATTAAGAACAGCCCCTTCTAGGAAATGCAAAGTACAAACCCACCAGTTCCAGACGCCGGTGGACCAAACCATTAAGAATCTCAGATTTACTCATTAAAAACTGTCCTCCTTAAAATAAATATTCTTCTTCCTCATTCTATAAAACTTAGTGCTCTCCTAATTGTTAAAATTTATTGCATGACATTAGGTAATTGAAAGTGTCCTTGTCTTCATATTTTTTAAATGTATAAAATATTTTCATTATTTAAAAAAATAATTACTTACCCATTGAAAGATATTTGGGTTCATTCCAAATATCTGGAATTTTCATAGTGATGAATTTGTTATGAAAACTTCTTTACAGGTTTTTGTGTAAACATAAGTCTTCCTTTCTCTGGGATAATTACCCAGGAATACAGTTGCTGGGTTGTGTGGAGAAACTGCCAAGCTATTATTCAGAGTGACTGTACGATTTTGCATTCCCGCCAGCAATGTATGAATGATCCAGTTTCTCCACATCTTTGCCAACATTGGTGTTGTCACTATTTTTTATTTTTGCCGTTCTGATAGGTATATATTGATATCTCATTTTGGTTTTGATTTGCACTTCATTGATGGCTGATGTTGAACATTTTTTTCATGTGCTTATTTGCCATCTATGTCCTTTTCAGTGTAACGTCTTTTCATGTCTTTTGCCTGTTCTCTAATTAGATCACTTGTTTCTCTTACTGTTGAGTTTTGAGAGTTCAGTAGATAATTTTAAAATTGATATTTGTAGTTGAAAAAAGCTCAAACATAATGAGTAAAACAATAAATCTTTTTCCTACTTTCTAAACTTAACCTTTTAAGATACTTTAAGTTTTGAGGTAAAACATTTAATTGGAAGTTCAACATTTCTTTCACTGTTGTTTCCTTATATTGAATTCCAGTAAAAATAAAATGAAAACTTACTAAAAGACACACACACACACAAAAATAGACATGGCCTCTTCTACAGAAGTCCCAGCACATTCCCTGCACACCTCATTGGGCAGAACAGGCTCTCATAGCCACCCCTAGCTGTAGGGGAGGGTAGAAAAATCATCATCTGACAAAGGGAAATGGAATAACCACGACTGGATTGGAACAGTCCTGAGTCTCCCCTTGGGACTGGACATATTGTTTCTTGAACAAAATCAGCCATTTTTTTTTCTTCTTATCCATCAGGCTATTGGATAAGCAATCCACAGACACAGTGAGAAAGGAGAAGCAGAGCTCCTAGGGGCAAAAAGAGTTGGGGGTAAAGATTGAATGTGGACTGAAGGGAATGTACGCACAAGGTTGGAGCCACACACTATGTCCACACACTTTTCCTACCTGAACCTTGTTCAGTCCTCTCACAGCAGTCCTGCAAAGCAAATATCTGGCGTTGTCTGCATGTTATGCCTGAGGGACCAGAGGCTCATAAAGGAGGGTCCAGGTGTTTTGCTCAAGGTTCTTACTGGTGGCTCCATGGGGCATTATTACTTTTCCCCTCTGCCTTGGGTCATGGCCACTTCAGTGGATTGCCAAGATCACCGTGAGAAACATCAGCAGGGGAAGGGAAAGAGGTCCCTTGTTTGCTCAGCATGGTGCTCGGCATATTCCATGGCAAGAAGGGGATATATTTTGGTTCTGGCCACTACTCTGATGGTGAAAGATGCTGGCAGAGTTGGTGGTCCAAGTGTGGCTCAGAGCAGAACTTGTTTCTTATTGTAGCTGTTACCAGTCTGCACACTTAGGTCATATGTGGTATTTTGGGTCCCATTAACTCAGTCAGGCATTGGTAGATAGCGTGGGATCTAACACTCATACTTGAGGGTCTGTGAGGCTTGGGGAATCTCACTATCCTTATTGCCAGCAGCTTTCTTTGTCTTATAGAATGAATGTGATGTGCATTTGTCCCCTAGCCACCTGCAGGCACAGTTCTGATTGTGCTAGGAAATCAATATTATTTTTCTCTTGCCCCCAACTTTCCCCAAGGCCTTGAATAGTATGCCATCCGTAGAGGCAAAAAGTTGTTCTTGAATTATGTAAACTTTTGGTCACTACATTTTACTCACCACCAGGATCTTGTGAAGCCACCTCTTTTCTGTCCTCAGTCACCATCCCTTAAAGTTAGGGCTTCCTTAAATATATCTCCTGACCTCCTTAAATGTATGATATTTACACTTGTGGATCATCTGGGATAAGAGTTCTTTTTGGTTTAGCATGTATTGAAGAATGCGGATGGGGATGGAGCACTCTGTCATTAGCATGACTCAGGATCTAAGCCTTTGGATGTTTTTAAAAAAACGCAGTAATACTTTTTATTTCACCTATTCATTTATGTCCTACTAAATTGGCGAAAGAAGCTAAGGCAGTTTAGAAAACTAAATAATACATGTCATAGGAGTATTCAATTAAAGCAGAGTGCAAAAAGAAATACAAGGGTGGAGATCAAACACTAATATTTATCCAGGGACTGCCAGTTAAACCTGCAGAAGCCTTTTGGGGGTATTTCTTGGTCACTTGCCATGTGACAATGTGTCCTTTTGTGAATTTACTGGTGTAGCTAAAGGTCACTGTTAGACTACAGTAGAGCAAGTACAAGCAGTCTCAGGAGGAGATAATTTATCTAAGTCTCTGTTAGAAAATAGAGGAAGCCTTTTCTTCACTGCCCCAAATGTGAAAGAAGAGCTATAATTGGATATATATGAGTATTGGATATATATCCTATCAAGTAAGAGATGCAGTGACATTAATGTATACAGCAGCCTATGAAGAAATCTTTTTCTGTCCTTTCATGCTAAAACTGAGGCCAGGTTTCAATATTTTCTGCTTGGACTTTTTTTTTTTTTTTTCACGGCCGGCCGATGCGAGATCTAAACCCTTGACCTTGGTGTTCTGCTTGGACTTTTGAATTAAGTTCAGTAATCAGAGAGAAATCTCTTCATTAGAGGACTGAGAAATGTTTTTAAATTATCTGTGGATGCAAAATCTGATTCTTTTATATTAATCTGAGTAGAAAATAAGGGGCTTTGCTGAAACTCCTTTTGATTAATGTCTGAATCTTAGAGGCTGCACCTTTCATCAACAATGACTTATAAAAAAAATCTATACAATTTTTTTAAGAGTAAGTGTGGGAAAAAAGAATCTCCCTAGAATTTAGACAAATTTCCTCTAAAACAATCTGGCACAGTCGAGTGCAGGACAGAATTGTGCAGGCAGCCAATATTCAATATTCTTCAGGGTATAGTGTAAATTTATAAGCTGTACTCTCTTGTACGTAAGTAAAGCTTTTTTCCCCTTTTGTATTCTGATACATGGCATGTTTATTCAGCACATTCTTCTTTTTTTTCTTTTCCCTTTCCTTTGTTGATTTTGGTGATGTTGAACATTAACAAACACACTCATGGGGTGCTTTGAAAAAGCCTGTCCAAAACTCTTAAGCAAGTCTACTTTTCTTACCCCATGGAAGTAATGAGTGGTATCCCAAGGTCTTGAGTCAAATTCTCTTTCCCTTCAATAGCCAACTATGAGTAGATATTGGAACTGGAAACTAAAAAAAAAGTAGAAATATGCCAATAGTCTCAACAGAAGATATAGAAAGAGCCACGCTGAACATGAAAACAGGCCTGGGATCAATATGAACATGTTTAAGTGCTCAGGTTTTGACAGAACTTCTGTGGTTGTTGGATAGTTTCTTTTTTAATGGCCATTGCATGGTAACGAATCACCTCTCTGCTTCTTCACAGTCCAGTTTAACTAAAATGAGTGAGTTGAGTATTTGCATTGTGAAAGATCTGTAAGCAAACTTTAAAGAGCAGGTTCTTGCTTTGGAGTGAACCAGAATCACATTGTGAAAGGAGGGTCTACTTTGAGAGAGGATTTGTCTTTTGAGGACAGAAACAGTTACCTCAGTGGACAGTGAAAACACTGGCAATTTTTCCCGAGTACCAGAGAAAGATGCTCAAAGTGAGCACTGTGGAGGTATGGTAGCATTCACCCAGCCCAACCTTTCCCCCTTTCTTTCTTTCTTGGGTCTTTGCTGAAGTATAGAATTGGCCCCTTTCCTTAAATCTCGAGTTTGCCCCATAGTGGCAAGAGAAATAAAGGAGAAACCTTGGGAGAAAAGTTGCCAAGAGCAGAGGAGTAGACACTGAGAAAGCCTCAAGTATGAAGTTCATAATGCACTTAGCATGCAGCCAAGGCTTGGGAAGATTCTACATTATCTTGACTGCTAGGGATTTGAGATGAAGCTCTGAAGACAATTAAGTTAAACTGGTCTGAATTGGAGGCAGTGGGGGACCTTGGAAAAGACAGTGCCCTGAATATGGCTGTATAAGCAGTTGGATGTCCCTGAATATGGCTGTATAAGCAGTTGGATGTCCCAGGGAGACTAGTACTGTGTTTGTGACTGGCCCCAATTTAGAGTACTGGAGAATACCACCAGATATTAACAACTATAAAGGAAGGTAATAAGAAATGCTACCATGAGTTTGTATCTACTTTCCTAAAGGGCCAGCTTAGTGTTTCCAACCACCTGGATGATCTGCTTCTTACCGAAATGCAAAGAATTGGTTTCTAAAATCTTCTCCCCAAAATATATCTCCTTTTCTCAGAAGGTTCTTGTTTTCGTTTTTAAATATAAAGTTCAGAGCTTCTGGTATATAACTGGCTAATGAGAAAGATGTTTAGGAATCAGTTTTTGACAGGAAATCATCCAAATTGGATGGAGACAAGAGTTCTGTCCTGGCTTGTGGTTTTGGCCTATCAGTGGAAGATAACCACAATAATCCTGTTGGTAAATTACTAAAATTATGAAACAGTAAGATTGATGCAGTATCAAAAATAAGTTTAAAAAAAAAGTGGCTGCCAGGGCCAAACTTTTGTCAAGTACTGGATTGGTCTGTATTTTGTACAAAGTTCAGCACACAGAGCCAAGAAAAGGAACTCTTATGATAAAGAGGAAACTCTTGCCACTGACATTCAAATGATTAAAGGACTGGGTCCGAGATGGTATGAGGCACATTCCTGTGGATTATGTTAGCTGACATATGAAAAAATAAAATTCCTCATTTCCCACATGGAAAAGATCTATGATGAATGATTCACAGTACAGCCATGCTATTGATGCTCTGACAAGACCAGTGGCTATCTCTGAAAGGTTAGACACCGTGAGGGTACACAGGTACACAAACAAAGGGGACCAAGGAGAAAGGGACACTGCCTTTGCTTGATCATGGGCCCAGAGTGTTATGGCAGCAGTCTCCACACCTGTTCAACCAGCCCGTGAGTGTTACATTTGCCAACAAAACAAATAAACTGTTTCTTACTCCAGGTATACTGCTATACCTAAGAGAAACTGGCTCTGCCCATCACTGGGCAGGTGTTTGCACTGGCCCACTGCCCACTTACCAAGACAAAAATTCTTCAGTTGTTGATAGTTATGCAAGTTATAAGGTTGCTCTCCTGGCAATAAATGCAGCCACTTCAGAATCCACAATTGATGTTTTCCTCAAGAAGTTGTTCAGAGAAATGTCCAGCGCCTCTGATCCCAAGACTGGGTCATGATCTGATTATAAAAATGACCTTCCACTTTTCCTATCAGCTTCAAGCACTGAAGGGTGAATGGGTGGAATGGTCTCATTTCCCAGCTCAGGACCCTCACCAACCGCTTACTTTTTACTAAATGACCTACAGCCCTATTGTAAGCATTTATCTTCTCAATAGTCATGTCCCTTATTGTGCTGTGTCCACATCACAAGTTTCATGGTGAACATAACCGATGGGTGTGTTAAGATGATGGAGTACAGATAAGAGACTAGTCAACATATGGTCTAACTCCCCAGGTATACATGTAATTTGGCCATGCTCAATGTTACGGGGCCAGATGGAAAACAAATAAGATGGCCTGAGCCTTTCATTTTCACATCGTAAGTGGGGAAACAGAAGAGCTCCTTTACTGACTGGACTTGGACACAGAAAACTAAGTTCACTGGGAAGAACCCTAAAATAAATTTTTTTTTTTCAAAATTAAAATTTTTCCTTTAATACAAACTTGTGCATTGTTTGTAAATTTGTCATTTAAGACAGTGAGTGGAGGACAGTTTTGAAAAGCCAAAATGATAAAACGTACTCAATTACTTGAGAAAGAAAAGAAGCTAGTTGAATAGTATTACATACAAATTTTAAATATTGTTCAAAAGCATTTCAAATACTGAAGAGTTTCAAATGGAATATTTTATTCACATGTTAGCTGTCTTTTTAACATATACACACACTGACACACTCTTATTGGCCTGCGTGGAACAAGGGTTGTCTATCCTAAAGAAAAATGAAAAATTAAAAAATATATTAACTTTTCATTATTATAGGCAATTACATCAACATCACTTACAGAGCTATTACTGATCCTGTCCAAGGAAGCAGCATGGTTTAGGGGAGGAAACTGGAGGGTAATTCAACAGTGACATACTGAGATCTCAACATGAGAAAGCTGACAAAACATGGATTTTTGCTGTGAAATTTCTCTGCAAAATATGGAGAAAAGTCTGTCAATGGGCAGTATATAAGAGAAGGTGTTGAACTTTTGCTGTTAATTCTCCTCACAGTATTGTGCAGAGAAATCAAGAAAATTGTTTAGTCCTTCTCCGGGACCAGTTTCAGAACTTTTCCAATTGCAATCGTCTTACCCTCATCTCTTAAAGTAAAACGACCCATCTGAGGAAAATCTTTAAATGTCTCGAGGCAGATTGTTCCTGCTGTCCTTAAACGAGCAATGCATACTTGATCTTGTTTCACGAAGCGGGGTCTTGTCTTACTTTTTTCTCCCGATTTCTTATCTACCAAGGAAATTAAGGCTGTTATCTCAACTTCCTCGATACAAGTATGAATGTGCAGCACCGCATTATAACCTGGGCAGATGATGGATTTGTGCTCAATAATCACTATCTGGACATCAAACGTGCGTCCAGAATGGCAAAGATTACTTGGGTCACAGAGTATGAATCCTGGAAGAATCTCTTCTTCTTCAATTCCCTTCAGTCTGATTTTGAGATTTTCACCTGGAGCTACAAAATCAGTTTCCGTATCATCAGATAGTATTCCAAGAACTTCCACATTGTGCTTGTTTGGCATCATCACAAGCTGCTGGCCTTTAAAAATGGATCCTGATTCCAGCTTTCCCAGGACTACAGTGCCCATATCCTTGTACTTATCCACAATTGGCAGCCTAATTGGTCCATCAATTGATCTGTTGAAGTTTGGCAAGTTATCCAAATACGGAATAAATGGTAATCCAGTGTACCAAGGGCAGAAATCTGATTGCTCTTTAATATTTGCTCCGGTCAGTCCTGAGCAGGGCATAAAGTGAATGTCCTTTTTTGGACTGAAGCCAACTTTTTTCAAAAAGGGCACCAGTTTTTCTTTACATTCTTCATATCTCTCGCTGCTCCAATTTACCGTGGGATCATCCATCTTATTAATAAGCACTATTAAATATTTTACCCCTGCTGTTTTTGCCAACATCGCATGTTCTCTTGTCTGTCCACCTTTTTCAAATCCAGTTTCAAACTCCCCTTTCCTGGCAGAAATTACCAGCACAGCCAAATCAGCTTGAGAAGCACCACCAATCATATTTGGGACAAAACTCTTGTGGCCAGGGGCATCTAAAATTGTGAAATGCTTCTTTTCTGTTTCAAAATAGGCACGACCCACTTCTACTGTTTTACCCTTGTCTCGTTCTTCCTGGTTTGTATCTAAGGCCCAGGACAAATACCAAGTTTCTCTGTTTTTCTCCTTAGCTTCTCTTTCATATTTCTCAAGTGTTCTTTTGTCAACCATTCCAGTCAAAAACATTATTTGTCCTCCGATGGTTGACTTGCCAGCATCTACGTGCCCAATGAATACCACATTCACGTGTTCTTTTTTAGGAGCACCTGAGGGTATGACCACAGATTTCGATTTTCTCATTTCCTCTTTCTCCTCCATCATTTCCTGACCACTTTCTTCTGGGGGCCCTGAATCTCCCAAGGAACCACCCCCAGGCTCGGCTTCACTCACTTCTTCACTGTGCTCCCATGATTCTTCTAGAACCATATCCACCTCTCCATTTTCTACAACAGGTTCTGAAAGTTCCATGGTAAAGGCTGAATTGGAACCTTCACACAACACTAAAGGTTTCTCTTTGGAAGGTTCCACAGGTGCCCCCCATCCCAGCCTTTTACCTTGAGGGTCTCCCGCGCCGGTGCAGGTTTCATCGTTGCTGGCGGAGCCGGCCAGGGAGGTGGGCGACGGGGTCGGGCCCCGCAGGAAGGACGGCACGAACTCCGCGGCATGTACGTTAGGCACGAAGGGTTTGGCGTTGACGTTGAGCTGACGGCTGAAGGCTGAGCTGAGATGCTCACGCTGGCCCTCGGCCACCGCCGAGGAGACTCCGTCCCCGCTTGGGGCCGAACCGGGGGCTTCCATGTCCACCTGGTCCCAGCAGTCGGGAGCCGAATCGCTGCTGCTGCTGCCCGGATCCATGGTCTTAAGACCAGATGTGCGGCGGGGAGGGAGCGGGGTCAATAGGCCAGACAGAGCGGGCTACGCCAGCGGGGGTGAGGCGGCAAGAGCGGAGGGCTAAGGGGAAGCGACAGAAACCTTAGCGGCGCCGCGGAGGCTGCCAAGTGCAGATGCTGCATTCGCAACGGCGGCGGCGGCAGCAGATATGGCGGCTCAACACTCTCCTCCTGTGTGTGAGCGGATCTCCTCCCCCAAATCTAACCACTTCCGACTCCTCCACCCCCGACCCAACGCCTGGCGTGGATTGACCCCTCGATGCCATCCGTACGCTGCTCGGCCTCCTTACTTCTCAGCCCGGGACTAGTCCAGAAATACAATTTTTAAAACGAAAATGCCCATTCATTTTTGTTCACGAGATCTGGGAGACCAATTTAGCTATAATCTGATGATTAAGCCTAGACAGGCATACCTGATTTACAATTCTACTCAAACATTCAAGTAAAGATGAAAATTCCTATTGAACAAATGAGAGGCAGAATATGGGTTAATTACCTAGAAATCCAGCAGCTGAAGGGAGAAATAAATAACGATGAGGAAGGGATTCATGAAATACATGAAACTGTAGCTGAACTTAGTAAATGCCACTTAAGATCACTCATTAATTTGAAATCCAGAGGCCTTTTGCTTTTCCCTTTTCCGTAAGCCTGGAACTTCTGCTGATGGTTTATACGGTGTAAAGATGGGATTACAACTCCTTTTCATGTTAAGCACCCTGGCTGTCCACATGGAGAGAATATCCAAGGAGAGCCTTGTCCAAAGAAGCTTCTAGTCACTTCATATTCAGCTAGCCTGCCATTCTGTGGTGGATCACAGAGATAAACACTGGACTCAGATCACTTGTGTTTTTCCAACCAACTGTATTCTGGGTGTATCTGCCCTACTCACCAGCACCTTCTCAGAGTATACTCTGGGTTCATAGGCCATGAGTTTTCCTGCCTAATTCTGGGGGCCTGGAACTCTACTCTCTGCTGCTGCTGTTTGCTCTAAGAAAAGATCTGTGCCATGTCCGACCTCTCCTCAGTTACTGGTAATGACATGGAACAGTGGGTGCAAGCCTAATCACACCAATTATGACCTATGAGATGGACAAAGTCCTTAAGATCCTAATCAGAAGAATCTCACTACGGAAAGTTAGCATATGAGCCAAAGCCTAGATGACCTCATTTATAAATTAACTTAAATCAAACTGAGATAGGAAAAAACAAACAAACAAAAAACCCAGGGATAATACAATTTACTAGTACAAGATGGAGTCGTAGAGTTGGATACTAAATAAATCCAACAACAAGGCAAAATATTATAAAAGCCAGTACCAGATTTACAACTTGAGAATTATATTATCCAGACTTTAGGGGTGGGGAAAGAAAGCCCCATGTCTGGCAGGCTTGAACTCTTAATGTTTTAAGTCTGGGGCTGCCACTGTTTTACTAGCTCTGTGCTTTTCCCAAACCTTTAGATATCAAACCCCTTCATTATTCTTGCCTCAGCTAATGGCTTAGTTATTCACTGTGACATAAAGAGAATGTGCACATCTATTCACAGTGAATAAAACTGAGATATGGAATGTGCAGAGAGATCTTTGGACAATACTCCACACATGTGCTGGAGCATTTCTTGGACAGTCTCTGTGAATCTAGGATAGACTTAGTAAAGCATCTCCAGGAGAACCTATCAAGGTTTAGGCAGTTGTGTCCACATAAGGTAATTCATGCAAGGAAGTAGGACAGATCTAGGGTTTTTTCCTTTGCCTGGGTCAATTGCATTGGTCATGAGAAAAATCGGCATGACTACTACTTTGTAATATCTCTGTTAGAGAACAAAGGATGCTTTACTTTTAGAATCTTAAAGGAGAAACGGGAAATAGTGAGTGGATGTCCTCACAATCCATCATCCTTGGAGTTCACAGGGAGGCAGGTCTACCCAAGAGAGAGAAACATTGACTGGGTTGTGTCAGAAGAAATTAAGCTTGGACAAACTCTTTTGGTTTGTGTGATGGGGTACTTCTGTCCAGGCTTTTTGCTTAGAACTTTGAAAGAGTTCATCAGTAAATGAGAATATTTTCCTCACCAAAGGCTTTTTAAAAAAGTGTTCGTGATATCTAATCATTGCTTAATTCAGTCTTTTCTCTCCTTAAAAAAAAAAAAAATCTTTTGTTGTAAAATATAGCACAAATACAGAAAATCACATAAAATAAAATTATAGCTTATTGACTTATGAGGAGAACACTTGTAACCACCACCCAAGTCAATAGATAGAAATTTGCCAGCCAGACCCTGAAGGCCTTCCTGCGCCCTATCCAAACACAACCAACTACCTCCACCCCTAAATGTAACTGCTATCCTGTCATTTATGGTAATCACCTCTATGAGTTTCTGTATAGTTTTATCACTCAAATATGTATACTGAAACACTGCAGTTCAATTTTGCCTAGCTTTTTTGATACCTCTTTTAAGTCTCTCTTTACTCCACAGGTCCCCAAACCTATTCTTTTTCATGTCATTTATTCATTGAAGAAAGTGGGTGATGTGACTTGCAGAGTTTTTTACATTCTCAACTTCACTGACTGTATCCCTGTGGTTATAGTTTAGAATATTCCTTTTTCTCTGTATTTCCTGTATACCAAGAATTGGATCTATGAGCTTGACCAGATTCAGGTGCAATATTTTTGCAAGAATTCTTCAAGGGGAATTTTGATTATTTCTATCAATAGTCACATGAAGTCAAGCTGTGACTCTTTACAGTCAGCAGTAATTAATGGTAATTATGTAGAAACATTGGTAATTGTGTAGAATGTGTATTAGAGGGTGCAAAATTGTGATATTGTACATCTGTCATTCTTTCTTCCTTTATTAATTGGAATACTGCTCTAAAAAATTTCCCTTCATCACCAATTTTGTTATTTTGAGGTATAAATTGTAAAGGAAAGGCAGGGAAAGTACTTGATTCTTTCCTTTGTTTAGAAGCTTTCAAAATAAGATTTTGTTGCCTATAACCCTTCACAGATGACAAATAAGGATATTTTAAAGGGATAATTATAAATTGTTGGATTTACATATATTTAATGTGTTTTGAACAATTTCACTTACTATACTTATTGATGATCATTGGCCAGTGGATGTCTCTTCAGGTTGGGTTCTGAAAGCATTTGAGACTATGCTAATAGTCTTTGATGGTTTATTTATTATCTGGTATGACAAGATGTACAAGACCAATGTTATACATTTCTGCCAAACCAGGAATACCAGTTTCAATGATAACAGGGGATTAGAAAATAATCTCCTGTTTCTAATATAATTAGAAAAGAAAATACTCATTTGATTTATCCCACCTACACATATGGTAGTCTCAGTACTACCACCAGAAAACAGATTTATTTATTTATTTATTGCATAAGCTTTCCCTGTTCTTTGTGTCTTGTAGTTGAACTTCATCTATCTCATAAGTCACTTTTGTTGAGTGCTTCCTAGGTGCAGGTCATATTTCAATTATTTCATATGGAGTATCTCACTTAATTTTCCCTACCATCCTGTGCTGACCCTCCCTGCTCTCCCATTCCTCCATGTTCTGCTGACCTACCAGGCTCTGCTGATCAGAGAAGAAAATAATATTTAGAGATGTTGAATGAAGTGCCCAAGGTTGCATAGCTAGTAAATACTGGACTTGGGGTTCAAACACAAACAGTATGATTCTAAGACCACACCATAGCATCTCTTACCTACAAAGAAAGGAATAGGAAGATTGGGCAGGTGATGGAATTTGGATGTGTTGTTGTCGGGCTGGAATCTCAGATCCTTCTGTCCCTTCCTGTGCAGGTTGTGAGTCAGATAATTCAAAGAAGATTCTTTCAGCTTAATGCAAGGTAGACATAATTTATTCTTCAGATGTGAGCTTTACAGACATGCTTTATCCTCAGACATGAACTCTGCCACCCACTCTGCTGACTCTCCAGGCTCTGCCATTGCTCCATGCTCTGCCGACCTTCCATGCTCTGTCGACCAGTAGTTCAGAGCAGTTATGTTTATACTTTTAGTACACAATAGCAGCCACAAGACAAGCATTACATAGTTACAACAATCATGCTGAATCAGTAAATGGGCACACATGCTCAGTTACACTACTTTTATAACTTGTTTCTAGTGAATGTGCTGAATCTTGCCCATTTGTAACAAATGTGAGGCGAGTGAGCCTGACTAAACTTTTCTACTTTCCTTAGTCTATCCCTTCAGAGTCACTTGCCATACAATCCACATGTTTGATCTTCCGCATGTTCTCTTAGCAAGGATAATTGACCCTTGCATCCATAGGTCACAGCAACAATAAAGACTGCAGCAACATGCTACTAAAACACAAGCACTCCCTCCCAGTACAGCTAATTTACCATTTTGAGAAAGAATGGTTGTAGGAGCAGGTGTCTTACATGGTTTATGATACCACATATTATCAGCTAACACTGTTGGAACCACAGGCTCTACATGTAGCAGTATAGGAAAACTCATAATTGGCCATAATGATAGTACAAATGTACCTTTTAAAATAGAGTGTTTATCTGTTCCAGGCCATGTTACCTTTATTTGGGGAGGCCAAGAACTTGTCACCCAAGGTGAGACTTGCAAGTCTTCTTCTGATCCTCTACCCCAAGGCCCAATCAAGCCTACCCAGCATACATATGGGTCTTCTATTTTCCAAGGCCATTCCCATTGTACTATTTGTCCCTGTTGTAAACAGGTTGGAGCTGGTAAGAGAATATTTCCATTCTTACCATATCCAGGTTTCAGGAGATCATCTATAGTAGTACCTGTAATTGAATAGGTGCTGCAGCTCTGTGCAACAGATCCTCCACTGGAGAGGGCCCACCCGTGTGGGGTCTCTCATTCATGATTCTGACTGTCAGCCACAACCAACATGTCCACCCCTTCAGGGATGGGGGCTGGGCGGACAGCCTTAGTCCCTTTTTTAAAAGACGGTTGTACCATTCAATCATTCCTGCTGCTTGGGGATCATATGGCATATGTAGTTTCCATTGGACAGACAACTGAGAAGCCCATGTCTGTACCTCACGTCCAATATAGTGAGTTCCATTATCATTCTCTATTACTAGAGGTTGACCAAACACGGCCATAAGGCTATTCAGTGCCTTCACAGTGCTTACTGGGTCTGGGGCCTTAAAGGGCCATACAAACAAAAGACCAGTAGCCGTATCAACAGCTGTGAAAATATACCTGTAGTTCTCTGACTTTGGCAGTGGTCCCACAAAATCCACTTGCCACCACGTCAGAGGCACTCTCCCATGGGTTATCTGCCCATCAGCATGGGGAACCTGCTTAGAGTGTGGGATCTCCTGAGCACATACCGGACAAACGTGACTTGCGTTTACCGTATCCTCCCATCTTATGGGAAGGTTCCACTTTTGGACCATCACCCATATGGTTCTGCAGCCAGCACGCAGCACCCAGCTACATCAGCTGCTGGAGCTCTCTCCAGCCACCTTACCTTAGCCAGTGCGTCAGATTCATCACTGTCTGGACCGGTTAAGGGGGAATGTCCTATGACATGGAACATAGTTACTTCTTTTTCCTGTCTTAATTCCCATAACTCTTGCCACATGGCTTGTCCCCACAAAAGCCTGGTGACCCACCAGCCACTGTTGATACTTCCAAATGGAGATCCAAAGGGTCAAACCCTTGAACACAGCCCAGGTGTCAGTACCTGATGGTTAATGGCCCTTGCTCATTTTTTATCATCATCCATACTGTTCTTAGTTCAGCCCACTGGCTGCTTTGCCCTGTACCATTCTCGTACCACAAGTATCAGTTAAAGGCTAGACAGCAACAGCCATCCATGATGCTTAGGGTACCATGCTAGAGCCATCTGTATACAAAGCCTGCTCTGCAACAGGTCCCTTTCCCTCATGGAAAGGTGTGGTCTCCACCTCCACGGATATAGGTTGTGTCCAAGTTTCCTCCATAACCTCTACTGGTCCTAACACAGTTGGCAATTCATTAGACAAAGGACTTGTAGACCCAGTACTTCTCTGTTCTATATATGCTCCCCATTTAGACAGAGTGGGAGTCTGAGCTACACCAGTTTTAGGGGTGGTTGTCCACATGCACAGCCAACTTAGAATGGGGTATGTTGTCCTTACTAGGACCTTGGCACTTCCTGTAATAGCTTCAGTGGCCATCAGGGCAGAATACACAGCCACTAACTGTTTCTCTATCAGAGAGTAATGCACTTCAGCGCCCTTCCAGAGCTGAGACCAGAATCCTATAGGTGTTTGGAATCAGTCTCGTCTCTGCCACAAACCCCATCCTGACCCTTCTTGGGTTATATGCACATCTAATTCAAAAGGCTTGGTGGGGTCAGCCACTTGCAAAGCCTGCACTTGCTGTGTTGCCTTCTTAGTAGCACAGTAAGCCTGTTTCACCTTTTCAGTCCAGTCCTAAGGAGCTTCTTTGTCAATGTATACAATGGACATGCCATTTGGGCCATATGGGGTACAAAAACTCTCCAATACCCCAAATGTCCCAAATAAGCCTGTAGCTGAGCTACTGTTGTGGGCCTGGGGTGTGCCTGTATCTTATCTATAATGGCTTCGGGGATGACTCGTGTCTTACCAGACCAAACAACTCCCAAGAACTTGACAGACAGCCCAGGTCCTTGCATTTTGGTTGTGTTCATGGCCCACTCACATTGTTCCAAGTGGCCTAGCAGCACTGGAGCCACTTGGGTTAAATCCGCAAAAGATCAGAGTTTAGAAGAACATCTACAGTATAATGAAACACTGTAACCATGCTAGGCCTAGTCCACTTGGCTAGGTCCCCAGCCACCAAACTATGACAGATAGACTTGAGGCAACACTTGAAAAGTCCATTGTCTCCCTTCCCACATGAAGGCAAATTGACCTTGGCTGCCAACTGAAATTGGAATAGAGAAAAAAGCTTTTGCAAGGTCTAGTACATAATGATAAATTCCCAGCTGAATTGTTAGCTGATCCATTAAATCATGAACTGAAGGAACAGCCACGTGCAAAGGAGACACTACTTTATTCAGTTCTCAATAGTCCATAGTCATTCTCCAAGTACCATCAGGTTTTTTCACTGGCCAAACCAGGACATTAAAAGGACTATGTGCAGGACGAATGATGCCAACCTTTTCTAACTCCAACATAGTGACAATTATGTTTGTATGTCATCCCAGCAAACGATACTGTTTCACATTGACTATACATCCTGGCTTGGGTAATACCTGTGGGTCATGTTTCACATGTCCTTGCAGCACAGGCTTCACTGTCCAGATTTGCAACCAGAATTCTCCAACTGTTGTCTGCAGGTGCAAACCGTAAAGTACATCTATACCTAAAATATATTCAGTTACTGGATATACATACACAGTATATACCCAAGGGGGCAATTGTCCAATTCTCAGTGGCAAAGACACAGCTTTGACTTTAATAGTGTGTTCTCCATAGCCATCAACATTCACTATGGTCCCCAGAAATTTATCCGGGTTGCCATGTATCAGGCTACATTCTGTGCCAGTATCCACTAATGCCAACACACGTTGCACATTTGTCTCAGACCAATGTATTGCCAGTTCAACATGAAGCCTCCAGTCCTTGTCTTCCCCCAAGAGGTGAGCACCTTGACTTGTTCCCTAGCCAAAGGAAAGCAATCCATCCACCTCTGCAGGAGTATCCATAGTCTTTTACATTCACTGAGTGTACCTTGTTATTTGTCCCCTTTGGATGCTTGGTGTTATGCTGTTCAGGGTGCAATTGTTGCCATAAGGCAAACAGGACCACGTTTGTCTGGATGTCAATTTTTTCTTTATTAACCCCTGCCCTGATCAAATCAGCTCACATCTGATTATGGCTGATTTTACTTGGTCCCTTTGGAATAACATCCTGATCATTGTTTTTGGGCTGGGTCTTTACTATTTTCTGGACCCCTTTTATTTGTCTCCTCTCTTCTGCTTCACCCAAACTGGCCATCATGGTCATTGCTTCATGTATAGGACAACCAGCATATGGGCCCAGTATGGCTACCAGTGACCCAAAAGACATTGACGAAGCATTTTGTAACATTTCATCTCTCATACCACCTGTAAAACATTCATCATCTGGGCCATGGATGTTCATATCAAACATGGCCTGTCACATCCCCAACTCCCAAATTACTTGAATCAGCTTGGCAAATGTTTGCCATTTACTCACAGTTTCAGGCAGTTCTCCAGCATTCATCCATATGGTCTGGACAGCTGCATTCACTCATTCTATCAAGGAGTGATTAGCATGCCCTTGGGTATATTTGTGGCCCTTCTGTAACTGCTGTCACAGGGATGGGTGCATGGTGATAGAGGCTAGCTTTTCTATCTCTTCACCAGATCACGTTATGCCATCCGCCCCTAGGTCCCACAGACATAGGAGCCAAGCAGCTAGGGGCTCATCTTGTTTCTGCCAAAACTGTTTCCCTAAATCAACCAGCTCAGCTTGAGTATAGGGAACATAGGTGGTATATTGGGTCACTTGTGGGTTGCCCACCAGTATTCCACCTGGTCCCATGGGCTGCCCCATTTTATTTTCTGATGAGCCACAGATTGTGCCAGGAGATGCACAGGCTCTCCCAACTCACCTTCAGGATCATCATCATCCTCAGCTTTAGGAGCAGAGGTGACCTGTCCCTGTACTTCATTCTCCAGCATGTCTGCCTTTTGTCATGCTGCCTCATGGAGTGCCTGGTCCATACTGGTTCACAGTACAGTGAGCAATAGCCAGTCCATCCGGCCCCCCACACACCAGGACTCCTCATCTTTCACCATGGCACTCAATACCCTGAGAGCTTCCTCTATGCTCTTGGGGGACTGATCTACTTGGTCACACATTTCCAGTAGACCCCAAGTCCACAGGAATGCTGTGACCAGGTACCACATGCTGGAGGGCAGCAACATCTCCTCTCCCTCCCAAGGGGCTCATAGCTCCCTTACCTGCTTATCCTGCTGACTACGTGTTTTAGTCCGTTTGTGTTGCTATAACAGAAATACCTGCGACTGGGTAATTTATAAGGAAAAGAGGTTTATTTGGCTTACAGTTCTGGGACAGCTACATCTGGCATGGGCCTCAGGCTGCTTCTACTCATGGTGGAAAGTGGCAGGCAGCCGGCAGGTACAAGCAGATCACCTGGTGAGAGGAAGCAAGAGAGAGAGAGAGGTGCCAGGGTCTTTTAAACAACAAGCTCTTGCAGGAACTAATAGAGCGAGAACTCACTCATTTATCCCCCTCTCCCAGGGAGAGCACTAATCCATTCATGAGGGATTCGCCCCCATGACTCAATCAGTTTCCAACACTGCCACATTGGGGATCAAAATTCCACAAGAGTTTTGGAGGGGACAACACATCCAAACTCCATCATTCCACCCCTGAGCCCCCAAAACTGATGTCCCTCTCACATACAAAATACAGTCATTCCATCCCAACAGTCCCAAAAGTCTTAGCTTGTTCCAGCACCAACTTAAAAGTCTAAAGTCTAAAGTCTCATCTGAGACCATAAGCAAAAGTCCTTCCAGCTGTGAACCTGAAAAACAAAACCAAATTTATCTACTGCCAAGATACAATGGTGGAACAGACATTGGGTATATATTCCCATTCCCAAAGGGAGGAATAGGCCAGAAGAAAGGAAAAACAGGTCCCAAACAAGTCCGAAACCCAGCAGAGCAGGCATTAAATCTCAAGGCTGGTGAATCAGTTACCTTGATTCCATGTTCGACTGCCTCTGCACACTGGTGTGGGGGATGGGTGCCCAAGTCCTTGGGCAGCTCTTCTCCTATGGTTTTTCTTGTCTCAGGCCACACTTCACCCCTCCCAGGCTGGTGTTCCACGCTGGTAGCTCCACAGGTCTGGGGTCTCCATGGCAGTCCCACTCTCATGGCTCCACTAGGCATGGCGCTGTTGGGGTTTCTCTGCTGCAACTCTGACCCCACATTTCTGCTTGGCATTGCTGTAGCCAAGGCTGTCTGCAGTGACTCCACCCCTGTGACGGATTTCTTCCTGGGCTCCCAGACTTTTCCATACATACTTTGAAATCTGGGTGGAGGCCCCCAAGCCTTCCCAGCTCTGGCATTCTGTGAGCCTGCAGACCTAACACCACGTGGACGCTGCCAAGACTTCTGGCTTGTATTTTCCAAAGCTGCGGGTCCAGCCACACCTGAGGCCAATTTAGTCACAGCTGGAGGAGCCAAAGCAGCTGGGGTGCTGGTGCTGGAAGCATCTTCTCGAGGTGGCCCTGGGCAGCAAGCCCATGGAGGGTGCCTTGTGCCTGTTCCCCAAGACCATTCTGTCTCCCTAGGCCTTTGGGCCTGAAATGGAAGGGTTGGCCCCAGAGGCTTCTGCAATGCCTTCAGGGCCTTTTTTTCCTTTGCTTGATAATCCCTTTCCTTTGTACTAATCTTCTTAGCTAATGGTCGCTGGGCTGCACCATTGCATGCTCTCTGCTTTTCTACCACAAGGCCAGCCTGCAAAATTTCCAAATCTTTACACTCGGCTCCCATTTTAAATTCTGGCTTTACATCATGCCTTTTCTGCCATAACTCAACATAAGCTGTTAGAAATAACCATGCAGCTTCCTTAATGCTTTGCTTCTTGGAAATTTCTTCTGCCAGATACTCTGGTTCACAACTCTTAAGTCCCACCTTCCACAAAGTCCAAGGGCATGGACACAATGAAGCCAAATTCCTTGCTATGGTGTAGCAAGGGTGATCTTTGCCCCAATTCCTGATAAGTTCCTCATTTCTGTTTGAGACCTCATCATCCACATGGTCTTTACAGCCCATGTTACTATCAACATTCTGGTCACAGCCATTTAACCAATCTCTAAAATCTTCCAAACTTTCCCTCATCTTTTTCTCTTCTTCTAAATCCTCCAAACTCCTCCAACCTTTGCCCATTACCCAGTTTCAAAGCTGCATCCACATTTTCAGGTATCTGTATAGCAACACCCCACTCCTCAGTACCAATTTTATGTTTTAGTCCTTTTGTGTTGCTATAACAGAAATACCTGAGACTGGGTAATTTATAAGGAAAAGAGGTTCATTTGGCTTATGATTCTAGGACATCTGCATTTGGCATGGGCCTCAGGCTGCTTCTACTCATGGTGGAAAGTGGCAGGCAGCCGGTGGGTACAAGCAGATCACATGGCGAGAGGAAGCAAGAAAGAGAGAAGGTGCCAGGGTCTTTTAAACAACAAGCTCTCACGGGAACTAATAGAGTAAGAACTCACTCATTTATCCCCCTTCCCCCAGGGAGAGCATTAATCCATTCATGAGAGATCCGCCCTCATGACTAAATCACTTTCCAACACTGCCGCATTGGGGATCAAAATTCCACTTTAGTTTTGGAGGGACGACACATCCAAACTCCATCACTATGCCAATTGTCAGGCTGGAATCTCAGATCCTTCTGCCCCTTCCTGTGCAGGTCATGAGTCAGGCAATTCAAAGAAGATTCTTGCAGCTTTATGCAAGGTAGACATACTTTATTCTTCAGATGTGAGCTTTACAGACATGCTTTATCCTCAGACATGAACTCTGCCACCCACTCTGCTGTCCCTCCAGGCTCTGCCATTGCTCCATGCTCTGCCGTCCTTCCATGCTCTGCTGTCCTTCCATGCTCTGCTGACCAGCAGTTCAGAGCAGTTACCTTTATACACTTAGTACACAATAGCGGCCACAAGTCGAACATTACATAATTACAACAATCATGCTGAATCAATAAATGGGTACACATGCGCAGTTACACTACTTTTATAACTTGTTTCTAGTGAATGTGCTGAATCTTGCCCATTTATAACAGATGTGAGGCAAGTGAGCCTGACTAAACTTCTCTACTTTCCTCACAATTGTCCTCCTAGAACTCATGTGGAAATCTGATCCCCAATGTGGCAGTGTTGGAAGCTGTTTGAGTCACGGGGGTGGATACCTCATGAATGGATTAATGCTCTCCCTGGTTGGGGGTAGTGAGTGAGTTCTCGCTCTATTAGTTCCTATAAGAGCTGGTTGTTTAAAAGACCCTGGCACCTCCCCTCTCTCTCTCTCTTGCTTCCTTTTGTCGTGTGATCTGCTTATACCTGTCAGTTGCCTGTCGCTTTCTGCCATGAGCAGAAGCAGCCTGAGGCCTGTACCAGATGCAGCTGTCCCACAGTTGTGAGGCAAATAAACTTCTTTTCTTCATAAATTACCCAGTCTCAGGTATTCTGTTATAGAAACACAAAATGAACTAATACAGTGGGGTTAAGTCAACAATGGGAGAAGAGGTTAAAATCTCAGATTATCTGTTGAGAATGAAAATATGAGTGAATTTAAGAAAGAAAGGATAATTCATTGGAATTCTTGCATGAAGACTTATGTTTTCTTCCTAAAGTAGGAGATACCCCGTGGAGATTGTGAGGGAGAGTTGCAGTAAAAAAAAAAAAAAAAAAATGAGGAATGGGGGAAGATTTAGAATAGATCCTTGGGGTGCGGGGGAGGTGGCTGACTTTGAAGTAATAAAATTACTTTTTAAAAGAATTCCAATTAAACAAAAGCAGTTTAGATTGTAAAAACCTAATACTTCCAGGTTTTGAGATTCCCCTCTTCCCTCTTATACCTAGCATCACTAGTCAACCTGCGACACAAGCAGGGCTTTACACTTCTTCCAGGTTTTAGAAATAGTGGGGTCAGGTGGGCCGAAAGGTAAAGAACAGAAAAATACTGAGGCACTTGTGAGCACAAAGTTAAGAAAACTGTGCTGGATGCCTTATATTGGCTCTCACAAATATGCCCTTGCGTACTGAAAAGTCTGGAAAGCTTAAGTCTTCATTTCCTAGTGTTTTTGCTACTAGAGTTCCAGATGCATTTTACCTTCTGTTAATCCGATGCATCCTGGCCAGATTTCATTTAGAGATAATCTAAGTGTAGAGAGATGTGGAGTACGGCAGGCATACTTTGGAGGTATAGATCTACCTGGGGAAATATCTCCCTTGAGCCAACAATTCTGGTGGAATTTCCTGTTTCCAGAAGAGCAACTAAGACACTGGATGCACAGAACCAACAGTTGCAGTGGAAGCTTTCTGATTCCCCTATTTCCCAACTGTGGCTGAGGTGGCAGCTCTCTTTGGGAGCCAATTCTGCTCTTTCTGTGGTAACAATTCTAAGAGGCCAAGAATAGACCCTGTTCCTTCAGGTCCTAGAATAACAGTATGCATAAGCCCCTAACTCTTCCTGTTAATCCTTGTGCTAATTAACATAGAGTGCATTCTGTTAACATGAACAAAACACTGACATGTACAACTGCCACACATCTGGGGTTCAAATGCAAGACCTTCCATTTCTAATTTTGTCCTTTGTTCAATTTCTTTAACCAGTTTGTGCCTCATTTTTCTTATCTGAGAGGTGAAGATGAATCCACATCCACAGGTACACCCTGGAGTCCTAGACGCAAGGATGTATGGAGGCTACAAAGAACCACAGAGGTTGGAATTATAAGTCAGTCCATTGGCTCCATCATTTTCAAATACCAGAACCAGCCATTACTACAGTCAAGTGTGAGACAGCAACCTTAGCCAGGTGTGAAATGCCTGGCAGCCAAGCATGCTAACAGCCTTCTCCAAAATAGCCCAAGTTTGAGGTTAAAGGGGAAAAAATGTATCTCTGTTATGAGGCACTCATTGCATACAATGTCCATGCTACACTTATGCAATCCTTCCAGTGCTAAAGGATGATGGAGCCAACACTACAACCTTGCTCTGTTCAGATTAATTTACACACAACATGTAAAATATGAACTCCCCAAACTGGGAATATTTGTCATTCAGCCTTTTTCATTTTCTATCAGTATCCATACTGCTACAATAAAACTTGGAGAAGCACCCTCAGCAAGAACAGAATTGCCTGATAGATAAGTGCTGGAGTAGCCTACAGAGAAAGTCATCTAATTTGGGGGTTAAAAAGAGGAAAAAGTATCTCTGTAGGTTTGCATGATGGTAAACCAATCCCGGCATATATCCCAGCAATCCCTGTGCAAACATTATTCTATTCTCTAAGAGCAATGGGACCAATTAAAGGGATTGTCTCATTCTTATACATTTAATCCAACCATTCTTATATGACAGCCTGTATCCAAACACTATGATTTGAGTGTTTGTGTCCCTTTCAAAAATCATATTGAAACTTAATCTCCAATGCAGTAGTATTAAAGGGTGTGGCATTTAGGAGGAGATTGAGTCATGAGGAATTCTCCCTCATGAATAGGATTAAAGCTCTTACATAAGATGCTTCACATAACATTTGGCGACTCTACAGGACTCAGCAATAAGGCATCATCTTGGAAGCACAGACTAGGCTCTCATCAGACACTGAAATTACTGGCACCTTGATCTTGGACTTCTAGTATCCAGAACTGTGAGAAATAAATTTCTGTTATTTATAAATAACTTGTTCTCACATATTTTGTTATAAAAGTACTAATGGAATAATATATCAAGTGATCATGTATACAAATATTTAACAAATCCCAGAATTTGCATGCTTCGTACTGTGCTAATGATCTTTTGATGAGCTCATTTCACAACAACACAGAAGAGCAAGCTGTTAGCCCCATGGTAGAAATCAGAAAATTTACGTTTGGGAAAAAAGAGGCTAATCGCCAAAGGGTCTTTGATGTGGCCAAGCCCCATTAGTCCTCACATGCACGCCCATAACTGGTGGGGGGGGACGACATTGGGGTTAAGAAGCATTGAGGAGAACAGACACTTGGGGATTTACTGACAAACTACTTCCATAGGAGCGCTGGTACTATGGTGAGGAGGAAGCGAATGTGCTAGGAAGGAGAAACTTTGAGCTGTGCAAGCTTCTGAGAAGTGGAGCAATAGCAGATGACTGTGTAGACTAGCACAGAGCAAAGAGCCTGAGTGAGACTTAATGGTAATGTTGTGGAAGTGAATTTTGCAAGCCAAAAGATAATCAAATCCACGAGCGTAGTGGAGGTCCCTTGTTCCGCCCAAAAGCAGAAAGATTTAATAAAGGAGAGAGTGAGCCTTAATTTTTCTGTCCCCAAGTGCGGTAATACTTGAATACCACCAAAGACAATAAAGTGGTCATGTCAGTTTTAAACATCTGGTATTGGCACAGGCACAGTGATATAATGTTACCATAAAAAAATCAAGTGTGATGTCACTACACCGCATTAAGTCATTTAACATACTTTTGGTTCACATTTACTAAGCACCTGCTTTGTGATCGTCCCTGTGTTCTGCTACACAGATTCAGATTCTGAGTTTCCATCATGTGGGGAAAATTTGAATAATAACTAGCATGCATTTAACCACATCAGATGTGACATCTTGAGTCTGTAGTAGCTCTAAAGAAGCAATGGTCCGGTGTCTACCATTGTAAGATGCTAGGAAATAAATTTATTTATTCTGAAATTGTGTAAACAGAGGCAAATGATGAAACAGTCATTTTGTGTTTGGCATATGAATTGTAACACTAGCACTTGGTTACCAAATATTATATGAAGGAAGTTCTCATTACTGAAGAATTCCAGCTAATAAATAAAGAAGGGTAGATAGAGTTAAAACATCTCCATTTGAAGCCTCCAATGACACAAGTGATCCAGGCAGTGACCACCAATATCTGCTCCCAGTACAAAAAGAGAGACAACCATACAGTATGTGCCTCCTCGAGGACTCACGTGACACTGCCTCTGAGGTATTCTTGTCAAATAATGGAGCCTGAATTGGATGAAGACTCTAGATCTAACTCCCAGTTTACAGGAAAGTGGGGGACAGAAGAGAGTGTTAAACAAGGCCAGTAAAAAGAAATCAGCAATATCCAGCATGTGAGAGACTCTACAGAACAAAGGACTCACTTCTCACAAGAAAGAGGGGGAGAGAGAGGATGAATTTTCCAGAGGGTTAACAGGCATATCAACCAACTGCAACGCCTGAGGCTAAATGGGTTCTGGAGTTGAAGAAAGCAAAGTGAAAACATTAGCATTTTTGACACAATAAGGGCAATTTTGTCTATGAATGAATATTGAAGACATTAAGAAATTATTCATTATTGTATAGGCATGGTAATGGCATTCATTATATTTTTAAGGTAGAATTTTTAATGTGTCCGTCTTATAGAGATATATTGGGCAGTATACATGGATTAACTGATATGATGTCTGGAATTTGCCTGAAGCTAACCTGGAGGAGTGGGGGAAGTTGGTGGGTGTAGATGAAATAAGACTGACCAAGAGTTGGTCATTGTCAAAGCGAGGTGTGATCTCTATGTGGGTTCTTTATAATATTATAGGTTGTCACGTATCTGCTTGACAGTATTGATAACAGGAAGTATTAAAAAATGTCCAAAGCCACCACACTTTCTAGATATAGAGCCAGGGCATTAGTATTTCTAAACGCTACCTTCAAATGAATTTAAACTAATGTTTAGAGCCAACGAGAAACAGGACCTTCCTATTTTTTTCTTGTGATAAGAAGTCTGGAAGCACAGTTGACTGATTCAGCTGCTCAGAGACCTACAAAGACATCAAGGCTTCCATCTTCCTGCTCAACCATTTTCAGCAAGTTGACTCCTGGACCTTATGCTTGTCACAGCATGGCTGCTACAGCTCCAGGCCTCTCCATCACATTCCACGTGCCACCATCCTCTCTCACGTGGGTCCTTGTCATTAAGAACCAGCCTCTTCTACAGAAGTCCCAGCACATTCCCTGCACACCTCATTGGGCAGAACCGGCTCTCATGGCCACCCCTAGCTGTAGGGGAGGCTAGAAAAATCATCATCTGACAAAGGGAAATGGAATAGCCACGACTGGATTGGAACAGTCCTGAGTCTCCCCTTGGGACTGGACATTGTTTTTTGAACAAAATCAGCTATTTTTTTTTTCTTCTTATCCATCAGGCATTGGTAGGAAAGGCTATTGGATAAGCAATCCACAGACACAGTGAGAAAGGAGAAGCAGAGCTCCTAGGGGCAAAAACAGTCAGGGGTAAAGACTGAATGTGGACTGAAGGGAATGTACGCACAAGGTTGGAGCCACACACTATGTCCACACACTTTTCCTACCTGAACCTTGTTCAGTCCTCTCACAACAGTCCTGCAAAGCAAATATCTGGCGTTGTCTGCATGTTATGCCTGAGGGACCAGAGGCTCATAAAGGAGGGTCCAGGTGTTTTGCTCAAGGTTCTTACTGGTGGCTCCATGGGGCATTATTACTTTTCCCCTCTGCCTTGGGTCATGGCCACTTCAGTGGATTGCCAAGATCACCATGAGAAACATCAGCAGGGGAAGGGAAAGAGGTCCCTTGTTTGCTCAGCATGGTGCTAGGCATATTCCATGGCAAGAAGGGGATATATTTTGGTTCTGGCCACTACTCTGATGGTGAGAGATGCTGGCAGAGTTGGGGCCGAGAGAGTGGCTCAGAGCTGATCCTGCTCGTTATGGACTGAATTGTATTTTCTGAAAATTCGTGTGTTGAACCCGCAACCCCAGCACTTCAGGATGTGACTGTATTTGGGGACACAGCCTTCAAAGAGATAACTAAATTAAAATGAGGTGGTAGAGTGGACACCAACCCAATTTGACCAGTGTCCTTAAAACAGAGGACATCAGGATATGGGGGGACACGCCAGGCGTATGCATCCAGAGGGGCAACCCTGTGAAGACACACCAAGAGGGCAACATCTGCAAGCCACGGAGAGAGACCTCAGAGGAAACCAGCACTGCCAGCACCTTGATCTTGGCTTCCAATCTGCAGAATTGTGAGACAATAAACTTTCAGCCAGGCAGTCTGCGGCATTTTGTTATGGCAGCCTGAGCAAATTAATACACTGCCCTGCACTATCGCGGCTGCCCATTCTGTACAGCCGGTTCACACACGACATGTGGGATCACAGGAACTCAGTCACGCCCTGACGCAGGAGCTGAAGGCGTATCGCTCTACTGGGGAAGCTGTGAGGCTTGGCCATCTAACCATACTCAGAGGTGCTGCCGTGCTGGTTGCCTTGCCAGCAGGTCTGACCACAATCACAAAGAATGAATCGGATGTGCATTTGGTCCCATGTGCTCCTGCAGAGCCCAGCTCATGTCCTGCCAGAACATCAAGAAAATTCCTAGAAGGCCTGTCTTATGCCCACAACTGGGTTGCCATCCATGGAGGTAAATAGCTGTTCTTTATTATGTCCACTTTGGTCCCCTATCACGTTTTCTAAAATGCCAGAATCTTGTTGAGGCAGGAGTAAGGATAGGGCTGACAGGAGAGACTCCATTTTCTTGTCCGCTCCAAGACCCAGCAGTAGTCTACGTGCTCGAAATGCAGCAGAGACCCCAGGGGCAACAGACCACGTCCTGTTCTGGGAAGCACCAGGGAGGGCAGGAGTTAAAGATAAACCCTAAAGATGCAGGTACGTCCCCTTCCCACAAGCACGTCATTACCCAAGGTTGCTTAACCCCATGTGTAAGCATTCTTTTTCAGGCCTCAAGAGAACAATGAGGCCCCACCTGCTGAGGCTGAAAATAGAACACCTTGTGACCACCTGACAAAGACCCCAGTCGTGAGACCAGAGATCTCAGCATCTTTCCCAAGCCCCCTACACCCAGCTGTTTTGACTTAAAAAAAAAAAACCCTCACAGTAAACGCTTGGGGAACAATACTCCTCTTTCATGTTCGTTCCCTTGTGCACAAGCTCTCTTTCAATAAACTCAGCTTGCTTACTCTCACTATGGGTTCAGTGTTCATTTCTGTGACATTGACCCTCAAAGAACCTGGCATCCTAGGTCTGGTCACATTGTGATCCAGTTCTCATCTCTCCTTCATCTCCATTCTTTAAGACCTGAGTCTCCCGAGATGCGGATACTATCAGTGGAACCATCTTTGTCCTCTTGTTAAATAAACGCATGTGGCTCAGCAGCATTTGTAGACTGAAGAGTTCTTGTTGTGCATGTGTTTTCTGAAGGACATGGGCAGGAGGAGAATTTTCATTGTTGAAACAACTCAGAATGAAGCCTGTAGGTGCTTTAAATACATACCATTAAATTTTAGCCAACTTTTCCTGTGTTATGAGAACATCAGTTGAGACATTGTACTCCTAAAGACTCACCAGTTGACATGTGACATATTTTGGGGAGTGCAAATAGGCATTTGTGAGTGTTTTTACTCTAATTTGCAATGGAGGAACTTTGATCAAGGGACTTATCACAAACCTGACAGCCTAAGTGAGAAAGCCCACTCACATGATGGGTCTTAACCCGTTACACCCTTTTGAGATATCACCATCTGGTCCTGGAGGGAGCATGTGCGAGGCCACGACAAGGACATAATCAGCCCAGGCCAAACCTCAAGCAAATATAAAGGAACAGAGGCAAAAGCCCCAAGTTGCTGCATCTGTCAGCCGTGGCAGGTTGCTGGCCAGCCGCTCAGATCCTTGGTCCAGTGGATGGAAACGGATTGGAATTGACACTCCTTGGTGTGGGCTACTCTCACACAGAGGTGGAAGCCAGTCTTGTTGAAACCCACAGGACCTTTAGCCCATGAAGGTAAAGACCCTTGAGCACTGCCTCTGCCGCACTGAGAAGGGACCCAGATGTACGCTGCTCTCAAGCCATGTTCTCAAGGATCATCCGTTACACCCCATCAGATGTATCAATCTCCTGGTGGATGTGAGTCAGGAAAGGACCTCGTGCTGGAGACGTAAGATCCCTGACCTGTTCCTAACAGGATAAAAATAGGAGTTGTGTGCGGTGTGCCCTTCAGGGATCACTTAGTTTAAGTTAGTAGGCTAGGACATAGAGTAACTGAAAGTGAAAGTGTGTTGTGTGTGGTTATGTGTGACCAATAAACCATGTGATTCGAGCATCTAACAACTTTCTCTCGAGTGGTCCTTGCCTGCCAATAAGGGTCTGCCCATGACACGCTTCCTGTTTCCTCTGAAAACCTTGGTAGACCATCAATCTCTCTCTAGAAAATCAAGGTGCAGCAGGGGAAAGAGATTTCTGTTCACAGTAGCTACCGCAGGTAAGTGAAAGCAAGGAAGCAGAACAGACTATAGGATGTCCGTTTTTCATTATTTTGATGACACCTTGTCGTTATTTCCATGCTTGTCTAGCAGTTATAAAATCTGTTTTGCAATAGGTGAAGTGAACCCTTCAGGCCTCAAAATCAGAAAAGAGAAGTATTGGAGTGGTACCATCATTTTCAATCATCTTGGGTGTGTAAATAAGAAAGGTGTCACCTAGAGGAATTGAAACAGTGAACAGGTTGTGTCCCCAGATGTTCAGCCTGGACAAACCTCTTTTTTTCTTTGCCCCACCTGAACTGACTGAGTTTCCTAGAAAAGGGTTGGGGAGGTGGGGGGGGAGGGTGTACCACTTCTCTGCATAGATCTTGAAATAATTCATTCACTAAGGAGAGAAATTTCAGCACCAGAGTCCTGAGAAATTAGTGTAGATAATATCTTATCTCACTTAATGTAATCTTGAGTAGAAGAAAAGTGGTCTGTGATGACAAACCCTTCTAATTCTTTTCTGTCTGGTAGAATTTTGAACATCTCAGTCACTCATTTATTGAAACACCACATGTATTACTTGGCAGGCTTGTCAGGGGGAGGGGAATCTTACTTCATCTTTACCTCAACAGTCTCCTAAAACGTCTCAGATATGACTGAAAATGCATAGGATTAATTATGCATGTGGTGACAGTGGCCTATTAATGGCTCATTCTAATTTTTTCTTACCAGCCTGAATGGAAATGGAAAACTAGTTATTTCCTTTCTTTAAAATACCTTTAGGATACATGCTACAGCATGTGTCAACCTTGAAAACATTATGTTAAATGAGCTGACCCAGACACAAAAAGACAAATACTCTGTGATTCCATTTACATAAAATGTTGTACAACATTGTGTATATAATTAATGCCTCTAAATTGCATGCATACAATGATTAAAATGGCAAATTTTGTTATATATTTACATCATAGAAAATATATTTATATGTGTGTACATATGTGTGTGTGTGTGTATATGCCATAAAAATACTTCGAGAAATATTTAGGGGTTTTCACCAGGAACCAGAAGTGTCTGAAAAGTCCCAGGGCCATGGGCCGAGCCCGTGGCGCACTTGGTAGAGTGCGGCGCTAGGAGCGCTGCGACGCTCCCGCCGCGGGTTCGGATCCTATATAGGAATGGCCGGTGCACTCACTGGCTGAGTGCCGGTCACGAAAAAGACAAAAAAAAAAAAAAAAAAAAAAAAAAAAGTCCCAGGGCCAGATGTAGCCATCTCCAAGGTAACTCTTATATTCTCTGTGTTGATAATGATTTCAGAGTTCAGAGTGTTCAGCACTCTGTCTGATGGGTCTGCAGGTATTAGCTGCCTCAGTACCCATCATCTGTCTTTGCCCCTTCTATACAGATGGTGTATCTCTGTTGTCTCAGGTACAAACCCTACACACCTGTAAGCTTGCTGCTTGGCCTTTTCTTGGCCTGTTGTCTCTCCTCTCTCTGCATTCTGCTGTTTCCAATGTGCTGTTAAACTCAAATTTTGGATTCTTAATTTCAGTGTTTGAATTTTCCAGTTTTCCATTTTTCAGTGTATACATTTGAGTAATTTTAAAATAAATTTGAGTTTTATGATGAAACCTTAATTTTGTCATGCATACTTGAACATACATGTTAATCATAATTACTTCACCATCCATGTCTGACAACTTCAATATTGGGGTGTTCTGGGCATTTTCTTTTTTCTTTCTGTTCTGTTGACCTGTTTCATGATATGTCTGGTAATTGAATGAAATGTTGGACATTGTGTATTAAAAATTTTATGGTCTCTGTATGATGTTATTTCCCTCCATCAAAGATTCACCCTCTCTTTTGGCAGGCTGATAGTGTAGGGACAATCACATCAATCCAATGGGGGATTCAGCTGACTCAAGTATGCTTCAGAAGGGCTTGTCTCTCTCTGGTTTTCCCGGCCTAGGATGCAGCTCTCTAGGGTCTCAAATGTGAGTCTTGGTGTTGACTTGGGGTCCTATTTTGGGTGAATTCTGAACTCACCTTTTTATTATGCAACAGTATAGGACTGCTGAGAAATCTGTTGAGACTTTTAACTGCTGTCTGCTGAGCCTCTTAGTCACATGTCCTCTGTATCTTATATGTGGACAAATGACTAAAGGAAGAAAACCACCTTATATAGGTCTCACTTCTGTTTGCCTTTCTTTTTTCAAAAATTTTGACTTCTCATGTATTGACTAGGGAAATCCGAAATCCATGTTTTGTTTCCGTAGCCCCATGAGTTTTCTGAAGAGCTGATGTCTTCTCTTTCTCTTAGCAGATGTTTTGCCTATACAATGATACACTCTTCCCCAGGGCAGTTTAGAATTCAGCAAATTATCTGATGAAAAAAGCATCATGAGATTTTTGAATTCCCCTCATTGAGCATCCCTACCCTCCAGATTCTTCCACTCTCCTGTTCTGGACATGAAAGTTCCCTGATGCCTTCAAGCAGAATCTTTTTCTTTTATACAGCTTTTTAAACTTTTTCTTTGGGATTAATAGGATTGTAATAAGCCATTTCATCACAGCCATAGCCAGAAGTGAAAATGACCAAACATAATATTTTTATTTCTTAAGAATAAATGTTTAGGTCTACTTTAAAAAATATACAAGAAGAATATTGATATTAGAGGCTTGTCCTACCACATATAGTATAATGTTGTGTTTAAGAGCATAAATTTTCATGGAACAAAACCTACAAAATCATCATGGAAGAAAGTGTGACCCAATCATTTTTTTTACCCAACCAATTTTTCATTCAAATATAAAGGCAATAGGCAAACAATTTTGAATGTCCATTTTTCTAATAACTCCATGTTAAGTAATTTGTTAGAGTATAAACTTTAGTTAACCAATAGATGAACAGATAACCTCAGGCAAAAGGACTGGTGTTGAGAACTAAATCTTCATAAAACTAAAAAAGCAAATAAAACAGATGAAATACAGTTAACATTATTAACATAAACATACGGGAAGGGAAGAGGTAGAAGTACTTCCTAATTTGATCATTGGTCATAATAAGGCATTAATGAAGACATTGCAATCAATTCCCTGAGCTTTCTTTTTATCACCCACACATCCTGGATCAGGGGCCAGAGATGTGTGCAACACAGAAATGCCAGTATGCATAGACAAAAATAAATAAAATTAAATGAAATCGAACAAAGCCTGCCTAGCAGTAACTTAAGGGAGACACCAATACCTAATAGAGGCACCAGGCAATCAACCTGTAGCAGTCGCAACAGCTAACCCTGGCCTAGTGGACAGAACAACCCACTCTGCACCCTAAAATGAAGGAAACAGTAGGCCTCATTTTCCAGCAGCAGCAGCAGCAGCAGCAGCAGCAGCAGCAGCAGCAGCAGCAGCAGCAGCAGCAGCAGTAGCTATAGCTAATTTCCAGAGGGCCGACCTACCCAGTGACCTTCATGGGCTGAAGACAGGTGGGTTTCTCCACCTTCACAGGTCGTGCCAGCAGGTCCCATGCCCCTGGTCTTCTGTCCTGTGGCAGAAAGTGATCCAAGGCCACTGTCTCCAAATTCTTCATCCAACAGAAGAGAGCCACCTAGTCATGGTGGTTCATGGCATTCTGCCCAGCAACAAAAGATCTGGGCCAGGCATCTGCAGTTTCTCCACCCAATGGCAGAAAGCAACCAGGCCTGGCATTTCCCAGACATCTACCCGGCAACAGAAGGTTAGCCAGTTGCTGAGTCTCCTGAGCCTCCACCCAGTGGCAGAGTGATATCCAAGCCTATAGCTTCTGGCCCTTCAACCAGCAGCAGCAGATGGCCCAGCTAGGTGCTTCCCTACTCTGGGTAAACTGGTAGATATAGAGTAGGAAGGCCAGTGGTACTGGGTGGTTAAAAAACAAGTCGGGGTGGGCCGAGCCCGTGGCGCACTCGGTAGCGTGCTGCGCTGGGAGCGCGGCGTCGCTCCCGCCGCGGGTTCGGATCCTATATGGGAATGACTGGTGCACTCACTGGCTGAGTGCCGGTCACGAGGAAAAAAAAAAAAAAAAAAAAAAAAACAAGTCGGGGAAATGCTCTGTGGGTCCTGAATCCTACATCCCCTACCTAATGACGCTAGATGGCCCAGGAATGCACTTTCTACCCCTATAGGCAGCTCCAGCAGCAATCCGTCAGGAACTCCATCAGGAACTCAGGTGGAGCCAGAAGACGAATGCATTCTTGAAATGAATTGCAAAGGCTCATTAAAATAAATGCCGTTGGAACTTCAGCCCATGAAAGTAGGCCAGAACCAACAGACCAAACCTTAACAGAGAAACTTCATGCAAAAATAGAAGATATAAAAGGATCAGAGGTCTCTTTACATAATATGTAAATATGCAGGACACAATCAAAAATCATTCATCATACCTAGAACTGGGAAATCACAACTGGAAATGAGAAAAGGCAATCAACTGATACCAACACAGATGAATCAGATATTAGGAGTATCATAGATTTTAAAGTAGCCAGTATAAAATTACCTCTAGAAGTAATTATGAATTACTGTGAAGTAAATGAAAAATAGGAAATCTCTGCCAAGTTATAGAAATTATAGAAAATGACCAAATAGAAATCACAAAACTGAAAAATACAATAAACAAAAACTTGCTGGATGGGTTTCATAGTAGAATGGAGGTGGCAGGAATAAAATTAGTAAACCTATTGATAGAATATACTCAATCTGGAAAACAGGGAAAAACCAGTAAACAAAAATGCACAAACACTTAAGGAGCTGTGGGACAAAAAAAAAGGTCTAACATGTGAAACATCAGAGTTCCAGAAGGAGAGAACAAGTGTTGTTTGGGGCTTAAAACAATACTCAAGTGTTCTTGAGAAATCAGGGAGTTACTCTGACATTGTTAAAACAAGATAAAAACAAACAAACTTAAAAAGTAATGAATTTTCTTGGTCCCATCAGACAACTCAGTTGTCAGGGCAAACCACCATCCTGAAATTTGAAAAAATAGATGAATCCAGAGAGTTACAGCCAATAACTGCTTAAGAGGAACAGATACCGGTTGAACCATAACTGGTAAGAAATTTAAATTGCAATTTTGACAAATTGCTGGAGATTGAGTGTGGACTAGTATGAAAGTGAATAACTTTTGAGAGCTGAACTCTTGGGGGTGCAGGACCCACAGTTTCATGGGTTTTACCTCTAGGAACCCCACCAGGTTCTGACACTGAAGATCTCAGAATCATCCCCTTATCGCTCTGACAGGAAAAAAATAATCACTGCGAAATATGCCCAGAGCTTCTCCATAACAAAGGACAAATATCCAGGGGAAACACTTCACAGAGCCCTGTCCAGAGCCATGGGGGAGGGCATTTTTACTCAAGCTGCCTGTAGCCTTCTGGTCTCATCTGAAGAGTGGGTGGAGACATACAAGAAAACACTTGTGAAGGTCACAGACCAGAGACAAAAAATCACTAAAAACACTGCGGTTTAAATGGGAGATGATAGAACATCCTCTTCTCCCCACACCTTTTTACCACACCAAGGCTCCAGTAAAATAGCACTAGATACAGCTGAAAGAGCTGAAGCATATATAATTTTCTCTGAGAAGGATACTTAGAGTAGCCCAAAGTCAAAGAGCAGACAAAAACAAGGACACTAGGGCGGACCCTGTGGCTCACTGGGGAGAGTGCGGCGCTGGGAGCGCTCCCGCTGCGGGTTGGGATCCTACATAGGGATGACCGGTGCGCTCACTGGCTGAGCGTGGGGTGGGCGACACCAAGCCAAGGGTTGCGATCCCCTTACCGGACACACACACACACACACACACACACACACGCACACACACACACACACACGCACACGCACACACACACACACACACACACACAACTAAGGCAAACCTCACAGCCCAGCTCCCAGCCATATTAACACAAACCCTCAGGCTATATGCCCATTTACCTCAGTTCCTATTACCTGATAAAAAATGTCCAGCTTTCAATAACAACAAAAATATAAGCCTATTCAAAGGGGGGAAAAAAGACAGATATAATACAGATGTTGGAATTATCAGACAGAGAATTAAAAAAAACAAAACAAAAAAACAATGATTAATATGTTAAGGATTATAATGGAAAAAATAGACAACGTGCAAAAACAGATAGGTAATGTAGTTAGATAGATAAAAACTCTAAGAAAGAATCAAAAGGAATACCAGAATTCACAATACTGCAACACACATAAAAAATGCCTTTGATGGGGTCAGCTGTAGATGTGACCTGGCCAAGTAAAGAATAAGTGAGCTTCAAGATAGGTCAATAGAAACTTCCCAAAGTGAGATGCAAAGAAGAAAGAAACGAAAACAAAAGCAAACCCCCCAAACAACACAGTAGAACATCCAAGAACTGTGGGACAGTAAGCTCAAAGGATGCCAAGTATGCAAAAACCAAAAAAGCAACTTCATGGCATGCCATATTCAAACTGCAGAAGAGAAGAGACAATGAGAAAATCACGAAAGAAGCAGAAAAAAAACAAAACAAAACATCTTACCTCTAGAGGAACCAGAATAAAAATTATGGTGGATTTTTGTCAGTAACCATGCAAGCAAGAAGAGAGTATAGGGGAAATATTTAGTGTCAAAAGAAAAATAATTCACCAATCTAGGGTCATTATATATCTAGCAAAAATTATTCTTTAAAAGTGCAGAATAAAGACTTTCACTCTCAGGCAAAGAAAAATTGGGGGAATTATCACCAGCAGACCTGTTTTGCAAGAAATGGGAAAAGATTTTATTCCGAAAGAAGGGAAATGATATAGGTCAGAAATTTGGATTTACATAAGGAAAGGAAGTATATCATGGAAAGAACAAATGAAGGTAAAATAAAATCTTTTATTTTTCTTATTTTTAATTGATCTAGAAACAACTGTTTGCTTAACATAATAAGAATAATGATGTGTTGGGTGATTATAGTTTATGAATAAGTGAAATGAATGACAGTAATGTAAGCAGGAATGGAAATACTCTATTATAAGTTACCTGCTGTACATGTGAGATGGCATAGTGTTATTTGAAGGTGGTCTTAGATTGTTGAAGATGTATATGTAACCTGTAGGGAAACCCCTACAACTTTTTTAAAAAAGTGTAATTGATACGCAAAGAGGGAAAATAAGCTGGTTTTATAGAAAAGGTTCAATTAAAACTGTAGAAGGCAGAAAAATAAGCCTCTTGTAATAAATAGGAAACAATTATAAACATAATTGATATTAATCCAAATATATCAATAATCATTTTAAACGTGAATGTTCTATAAACACTAATCAAAAGAGATAGATTGCCACAGTGGATTTTTAAGAAAATTCACACCATACTAACACTAATTGAAAGAACTCTGGAATAGTGTATTAACTTCAGGCCATCAAGAGCATAAAGATCACAGAAATCTACAAACAGTCACAACCAAGAAAAACCTAAGGAGACATGACTACTAAATGCAATTTACTATCCTGGATAGGATCTTGGAACACAAAAAGGACATTAGGGAAAAACAGACAAGCTTAATAAAGTATAGACTTTAGCTAATGATGTTCATTAATTGTGATGAATGTAACATAAGATGGTAATGATGATAATAATAGGGGAATCTGGGTGTAGGGTATATGGGAACTCTCTTTACTCCCTTTACAGTAATTGTATAGATCCAAATCTGGTCTAAAATATAGAGTTTATTTTTATTTATTTATTTATTTTTTATTTTTTTTGTCTTTTTCGTGACCGGCACTCAGCCAGTGAGTGCACCGGCCAGTCCTATATAGGATCCGAACCCGCGGCGGGAGCGTCGTCGCGCTTCCCAGCGCCGCACTCTCCTGAGTGCGCCATGGGCTCGGCCCTAGAGTTTATTTTTAAAAAGCATGTTACAACCGTGTTACAGTAGGCCTAGTTATCTTGAGGCTCTCGAAATAGTTATGCTTTTATATACAAAATGTCATTTGCTTAAAAAAAAGTATTAAAAAATTATGGCTGAAAACTTCCCAAATTTGGACCCCAGACCCCAAACAACTATAGATTCAAGGAAATGAACGCACTCCAAATAGGATAAACCAAAAGTAATCCATGCCAAGACACATGATATATGATATTTGGATTTCTGGAATCTCAAGACAAAAGCAATCAAGAAAAAAAGTACAAAAAATAAGGTGTTATTTATAAGGTAATTCCAGCAGGTATGACAGCAGATTTCTCCTTTCACACCACAGAAGGAAGTGCTGTGATATTTTCTCAAGTTCTTGAAGAAAAGAGCTGACAATTGTAAATTTTATATCTGGAGATATTATCCTTCAGGAATGAACGGAGAATAAAGACATACTCAGAACAAGGAATACTTTGTCATTTGCTGACCTACCCTTCAAAAATGGCTAAAGGAAGCTCTCCAAATAGAAAGAAAATGATAACTGAAGAAAGCTTTGAACTTCAGAGAGGAAAGAAGAAAACTGCAATTAATATAAAAAGGATCAAATAATATAAACTACCCTTCTCCTCATGGGCTTCTTAAATCATGTTTGATGGTTGAAGCAAAAATGATAAGATATGTTTTGGTGCTCAGTGCATTTAAAGAAAATACTTGATACAATTGTATTTTAAAAGATAGAAGGGCGAATGGACCTAAATGGAAGTAAAATTTCCACACTTAATGCAAAATCATAAAATATCAGTACCTGTAAATGGTGGTTACACATGCATATTGTAATACCTGAGCAACCACTAAAAAAAGATACAAGGTGATATATACTTTAAAGCATTACACAGGAATGAAAATGTGATTCTAACATGTATTCCAGTAACCCACAGGAACGCAAAAAAAGAAACATAGGAATGGGAAACACAGAAAAGAAGCAGAAAACAAATAATAAAATGGTAGACATACCCTAACATATCAAAATTTACTTTAAATGTAAATCGTCTAAATACACCAATTAAAGACAGACTGGCAGAGTTAATTTATTTTTTATTTTTTGAAATTGTAAATTGACAAATTATAATTGTATATATTTATGGGGTACAACGTGATGTAATAATATATGTATATGATATATCGATCACCTCAAATATTATTACTATGTGGTGAGAACATTAGAAAGGGACTGTTTTAGCAATTTGGACATATACAATACACTATTGTTAACTGTAGTCACTATGATGTCCAATAGATCTCAAAAATTTATTCCTCCTGTCTAACTGAAACTTTGTACCCTTTGAACAACATCTCATTCCCCACCAGCCCCCAGCCTCTGGTGACCACCATTCTACTCTTTGCTTCTATGAGCTTGGCAGAGTTGATTTTATTTTTTTCCTTTTTATTGAAACATAATTGATTGTACATTTTTGTGGGGTACAGGGTTGAATATCATTGTACACACCTGCGTACAATGTGTGATGATCAAGTCAGGATAATTAGCATATTCATCATTACAAAATGTAATCTTTTCTTTGTGTTGAGGACATTAGATCTCCTCTCTTCTAATCATTTGATAACATGCAGTAAATTATTGTTAATTATAGCTGCCTAGCTTGACTGTACATCAATAGAACTCATTTTTCCTAACTAGCTGTTTTTTGTCCATTTACCCTTTTCTCAGCATCCCCCTGCCCCTCCTCCATTCCCAGCTCTAGAAATCTGTTTTGCTTTCTTCTTCTGAAAGTTCAGTGTATCATTATGATCCTTCCTTCCTTCTGTCTCTCTTTCTTTTCTTCATCTCTGTCTGTCCTTCTCTCTCTCCCTCTTTCTCTCTCTTTGCTCCCACTTATGAGTTAGGACATGTAGCATTTCTCTCTCCATGCCTGGCTTATTTCACTTAATATAATTTTCTCCAATCTCATCCATGCTGTTGCAAAAAACAGAATTTTATTCTTTTTAATGAAAAGAATGAAATAACAGAGTAATATTCCATTGTGTGTACATACTACATTTTCCTTATCCAGTCGTGCATCAATGGACATTTATGTTGATTCCAACTTTTGGCTATGTAAATAGAGCTGCGATAAACATGGGAGTGCAGGTATCCCTTCAACATGATGATTTCCGTGCCTTTGGGTATATAGCCAGTGGTGGGATTGCTGGATTGTGTGGTAGTTCTAGCTGTAGTTGTTCGAGAAACTTCTGTATTGTTTTCCATAATGGCTGCACTAATTTACAGTCCACCAACAGTGTAGGAGGGTTCCCCTTCTCCACATTCTCACCAGCATTTGTTATTCTTTGTCTTTTTTTATAATAGCCAGTCTAATTGGGGTGAGATGATTTCTCAATGCAGTTTTGATTTGCATTTCCCTCATGATTAGTGATATTGAGCACTTTGTCAAGTACCTGCTGGTCATTTGTATGTCTTCTTTTGAGAAAATTAAACAGAGTAAGGATAGGCCTGTGAACCAAACTGACTCTATTTTCCCTGCAGAGGACACTTTGCTACTTTTCCACGCCTCAGTCATGAGACCCCTTAGGGCAAATGATTACCCCATGGGCTGCCCTGACAAAACAGACTGAGATAAGAGAGAAAACAGATATTTACTGAGTTGCAACCCACCCACCCCCAGGCTTGTTTACTATAATTGTAAAAGTTACAGATTAACCCTAACGCCCCTTTAGGAATTCCCACCTGCGCACAAAGCATCAAGGTTGACTGCTACAATGACCCTCCTGGGGTGACAATGATGAACACCACTGCCTACTGAGCATGAGCCCATGACATAACCAGGAAGAACAGAATGGACAACCTCCAGTGACGCTGGCCTGCACCACTTAACTCCTTTCCCTATAAAAGACCCTTTAGAGCTCCCCTGGGGGGGGGCTAGCTTTACTGTTACTACCCCTCCTTATGCATAAGTCTATCTCCTCTTTTAATAAAGCGTTGCTTGCTTTACTGTTGAGTACTTTGTTTATTTCTATGACTTTGGAATCCGAGAGCCTAATTTAATCACTGGCAAAAACTGGAAAGCATTGGACACCAGAAAAGACTAGCTGCAAGAAACAAGTGGCCACTGTGACTATTTTGCTCCCATGTCTCTGCTGCTGGTAGATTTCTCTCCTGCAGTCCCTGGCCTAAATTCTGACAGGGCAATACTTTATTCTCTTTACCTTTCTCTGATTTTCTGAGTCCTCTTCTGTTTGGTTGGACTGTATCCACTTCTGTATAGGTGCATGCTGGAGGGCTCCTGTCTGTGCTTTGCTTTTCTGATTTAAATCTAGTTGATACTTTTCTTCTTTATGCAGAAAACAGTGGAGAGAATTGCTTTTATCAATTACTGTTAATGGAATAGGTTGGCCCCACTGATTAGGACTAGGCTAAACTGGACCCCACTGCTCCTCTTTTCTCTTTGTTAGTTTGCTTGGTTAGACATTTAGTTGAGTACTGGTAATCTGAATAAACCTTCCAATCCTTGCACCAACTTTTGGACTTTGAAGTCATTTGTTTAAGGTGAGAGGGCAAGCCGAGCCTGACCTGTCAGTAACAAAATGTCTATTTGTTTGGCTCTTTTGCCCATCTTTTAATCAAATTGTTCTTTTTTTTTTTTTTTACACTATTAAGTTGTTTAATTTCCTTGTATATTCTGGATATTAATCCTTTATCAGATGCTGTGGAGCCACGGCTAATGTCAGCATCCTGTCAACTTAGCCAATTGTAGCGCTCTTAATCCTGTTCATGACACCAATTGTAAAGCTACACGACCATGCCAGTTGTCGAGCTAGGGCTGGGTCTGGAGTTCACAGACGCCTCAAGCCCATTCACGGACTGGGTCACAAACCCTTCACATGCCAGGCTGGGTCACCAGACCCCTCACACACAGAACTGGAGAATGTTGGCTCTGTTTTTTGAAATTCTATCAGACTGACAGAATCTCTGCCACTTTCAGCACTTGGCTTCGTAGGTCAGCATTTTAAAAAATTGGTTATGAATATTCATGAGATACAAAGCTGATTGTCACCCCTCGTGCCCGTGATGTGGGGGCCAGAGTCATACTGGCTGTATACCCATAACCACAAATTGCATTTGCATCCCACATCCCTACCCAATTATCCCCAACCTCCCTCGCCCTGCCCTCTTTCCCCCACTCTAGTTTGTAGCCCATAGAATGTTCTCTTTTTCTGAAAATCCAATGCACTACTTTGGTCTTTCTTTCCTTCCATCTTTCTCTCTTAGCTCCCACATATGAGTGAGTACATACGGTATTTATCCCTCTGTGCTTTGCTTATTTCACTCAAAATAAGTTTCTCCAGACTCATCCATGTTGTTGCAGATGGGAGTATTTCATTCTTTTTTATGGCAGAGTAGTATTCCATGGTGTATGTATACCTCAGCTTCCTTATCCAATCCATTGATGGACATTTAGGTTGGTTCCATGTCTTGGCTATTGTAAACAGAGCTGTGATGAACATGGGATTGCACGTATCTTTTTGACGTGATGATTTCCATTCCTCCGGGTATATACCCAGAAGTGGGATAGATGGATCTTATGGAAGATCTATCTGTAGTTGTTTGAGAAACCTCCATACTGTTTTCCATAGTGGTTGTACTAATTTACATTCCCACCAACAGTGTAGGAGTGTTCCCTTCTCCCCACACCCTTGTCAGCATTTGTTATTCACCATCTTCGATTATAACTAGTCTAACTGAGGTGAGGTGGTATCTCAATGTAGTTTTAATTTGCATTTCCCTGATGACTAGTGATGTTGAGCATTTTTTCATATAGATGTTGGTCATTTGTATGCCTTCCTTTGAAAAATGTCTATTTGGCTCCTTTTCCCATTTTTCAGTTGGGTTATTTGGTTTTTTACTATATAATTGCTTGAGTTCCTTGTATATTATGGATATTAATCCCTTGTCAGATGCATAGTTAGCAAAAATTTTCTCCCACTCTGTAGGTTGTCATTTCACTGCTGATTGTTTCATTTGCTGTGCAGAAGCTTTCTAGTTTGATATAGTCCCATTTGTTTATTTTTTCTTTGGGTCTTGTGCTTTTAGGCTCCTATTCATAAAGTCTGTACCCAGACCTAGTTGCTGGAGTGTTTCACCTATATTTTCCCTTAGTAATTTTTCAGTTTTGGATCTTATACTTAAGTCTTTAATCCATTTTGAGTTGATTTTAGTGTATGGTGAGAGATTCATATCTAGTTTCATTCTTCTGCACATGGATATCTACTTTTACCAGCACCACTTGTTGAAGAGGCAGTCTTTTCCCCAATGTAGATTTTTGTTGCCTTCATCCATTATCAGATGGCTATAAGCCTGAGGGGTGATTTCTGGGTTCTCAATTCTATTCTACTGGTCTGAATGTCTATTTTTATACCAGTACCATGCTGTTTTGGTTACAATAGCTTTGTACTATAATTTGAAGTCAGGTAGTGTTATGTCTCCAGCTTTTTTTTTTTTTTTTTTTTTTGGCTCAGGATTGCTTTGGCTATTCAGGGTCTTTTATTGTTCCATATGAAAGGTAAGATTATTTTTTCCATTTCTGTGAAAAATGTCATTGGTATTTTGATAGAGATTGCATTGAATCTGTTGATCACTTTGGGTAGTATAGATATTTTCACAATGTTAATCCTTCCAATTCAGGAGCATGCAAGGATGGTTCAACATACAATAGTCAGTAAATGTGATACATCATGTCAACAAACTCAAGGACAAAGATCATATGTTTATCTCAATAGATGCTGAAAAAGCATTTGACAAAATTCAACATCACTTCATGATAAATATTCTCAACAAATTAGTTATAGAAGGAAATTATCTCAACACAATAAAAGCCATTCATGACAAGTCCACTGCCAGTATCATTCTGAATGGGGAAAAACTGAGGACCTTTCCCTTAAGAACAGGAACAAGACAAGGATGCCCACTCTCTCCATTACTATTTAACATAGTACTGGAGGTACTAGCCAGAGCTATCAGGCAAGAGAAAGAAATAAAGGGAATTCAGATTGGAAAAGACAAAGTCAGACTGTCTCTATTTGCAGATGACATGACAACATATATAGAAAAACCTAAAGACTCTATCAAAAAACTCCTAGAATGGGTTAATAACTTCAGTAATGTTGCAGAATACAAAATAAATGCCCCCAAATCTGTTGTGTTTATCTACTAAAATAATGAACTAACAGAAGGAGAGATAAAGAAAGTAAGCCCATTTACAATTGTCACACACACAAACAAAAATACCTAGGGATCAATTTAACCAAGGAGGTGAAAGACCTCTACAAAGAGAACTACAAACCACTTCTGAAAGAAATTAAAGAAAACAGAAAAAGATGGAAAGATATTCCATGCTCTTGGATTGGAAGCATAGGTCAATATTTTGCCAGCAGATGAGGATCTCAGAGGAGGCTTTTATGAATCATGCTTGTGAATATCGTATATTGTGGGGGCTCAGGGGCGGTGGGCCCCAAACCTCCTAGTAGCTCCTTTTATCCCCCCACCACGGGATGAGCAAGAGAGGCAACCGGTAGGATTACTCCTGCCACCCTAGTGGCCAGGAGAGCCCAGGAGGAAGGTGAGTATGCTGCCTGCCTATTCAGCCCCACAGAGAGACACTCAGACACGGCAGGGGTTCCATCAAGCAGTTCCGTTTATTTTCACACAAGCACCTGCTTTTATAAGCATATGGCAAGGGGATTTCCTAACTTCAACCTATCATCTTAAAGGTCATGTGAGCATGCACTTGCTCTAATGCTTTGCTATTGCAATCATGCGGTGAGCACGAGTGCGGAATTATCTTTTATCCAATAATTTTAAACTATGTCTTTCCTTGGCCACTCCCCAGCAGCTTCCGTCAGGCACCATCTTTATCTCTCCTGTCCAGGCAAATGTTTTCAACAGATTACATACGCGTATGTGGGTGGGAGAAGGTGTGTGGCCTCAACACCCCAACAGGTCCCCCTTTTTGTTTTTTATGAGCAGGTGTAGGCAGCTAACCTCACAGACTCGCCAGCCTGAAGTGGTTGTGCCTGTCTTAGGTTGTTCCCCTCTGGGGATCTTACCCATCATTGACTATCCAACCAAGGGGAGGTCTGGCGGAACTCTTTAGTATCTGGAATAAATTTTTTGGAGGGCCATATTTACCCATGGGTTAGAGGGTTTCTTTTCTTGGGCCACCTTGTCTACCACTTGGGCGAGCATAGTGATAGGCCCCACATTATGCCATATAAGGTTAATTATTTTGGTAAGCACCAATGGGCCAATTGTTACTGCTAACAAGAGGATAACAAAGGGACCCACCAGGGATAATAAGGTTGTGAGCCAAGGAGAATTATTAAACCATGATTGAAACCAACTTGCCTGAGCTTCTTGTTCTCTTTTGTGCTTTTCTAAATTTTCTCTAATCTTAGCTAAAGATTCATTCACTACTCCTGAATGATCAGTATAAAAGCAACCCTCTTCTTTGAGGGCAGCACATAAGCCCCCCTGCTGTAAAAATAAAAGATCTAATCCTCTACGATTTTGCAACACAACCTCAGAAAGGGAGGTTAATGAAGTTTGCATATGGCTTATAGAATGTTCTAATTGGCCTAAATCTTCATCTACAGTCTGTCTTAAATCTTGAATGTTTTGGTAAGCATATGCTATTCCTGCTGTTCCTGTGCTGGCACTGATGACCCCGAGGAGGGAGGATACGGCCACTGCGGCTCCGACGCCTCTTTTATGTAATTGCCTTCCCTTGGTTGTCCAATGTGTGTACATCTTGGATCCTTCGTGCCAATATACCTTGGGAAGAATGTCTACTGCAACAAAAATTTCATTATTAAAAGAAGCATTATATACAAGTTGTAAGTCCTGACTGGGTGCACAGCCATTTCCCCTGGGAGGGCTTATTCTACTGTCCTGTGAATGTTACTTATTTATCACAAAAGGTGGTGTCATTGCCTCCTATACAGACTCCCTTACCCACAACACGCTGCATAGTAAGTCCAGGCCATGTTTGATTATGGACATTTAAGTGCAGTATAAGTGGCATTTACAATTGCCCATAAACTGGGAGCACTGGGGCGGGGCTCATCCTTGGTTTGGGGGGAGTGTGTACTGTTTGTTTCTTTAGTATTGGTAGCAGCTGATGGTTTGATAAGAACATGGTTTGGTCCCACACTACTAGTAACAGGTTGTGTGGAATATTTAATTGAAAAAAGAATTCCATCACCATATCCGTTTTTGTATAATCTTAATCCCCATACAAGGCCACTCCGGAGGTTTTTAAGTGTTTCCGCTGTTATCTTGTCTTGGCGGAGGGTTATTATTAAAGGCATGCATTTTTTTTAACTGTAATATAGTCGTCCCAAGAGGATGATGGGTTGCAATCGGCATCGCAGGTGGTTTCACACCCCCAAGATGCACAGTAAAACAAGGAGGTGGTGCTACATTGTCTCCAAGTACAGGAACTGTGCCCCAGACAGACATAAAAGTCTTTTGATCGTAAATTTTGTTTTGCCAATTTAGTTTTGCAATTAATGTCTGCGGGGGTCATCATAAGAGACTGCTTTACCTGTTAAGTCAGTATCAAATAATTCTCCTATAATGTCACATAAATCAGGCTTAAGCATTGGAAACCATGTTCCCTTGGGAGCAGAGATATTTGTTACCTCAATAACAACCTTTCCAGTGGTAGTTTGGATTACTTGCCAATTCTGCATTACTGGTGCATGTGGTGGTAGTCCATTGCTCCCAGCATTACCTTGGCATCTACCGAGGTGTAGTATCAGGCAGACAAATAATGGAATCTTCATGATGTTTCTCTTTAAGAGATACCGCAAGGCCTTAAAGGCTGGGTCATCATGCTTTCCAACACTGTTTCCCATATTGCAAAGTAAGCAAAGGAGAGGAGCCTTCACCCACACGGGCTGCCGCTACTGGGGACACTACTGATGAGACCTTCAGAGTCCACTGGGGAGTTGCCCTGGCCAGGATTCGTCAATTGTCTCACTTTCATTTTCCCATTTGCTGAAGGTCCAAGAAAGTGAAAGAGGGCAAAGCAAGAAGGGTTAAGGCGAAGGTAGGGGAGGGCCGACACGACCCAAGACACTCACCCCAACAAATTTGACTGCTCCCAGGCGATGTTCTTCTGAGGAGAACTCCGCGCCGTGGCTCAGTGGCCTTTTCATTGCCCTTCTTTCTCGGCTGCATGGCGGACTGGTTGCCCTAACCCTCGTGCTCCACATTGGGCGCCAGCTGTGGGGGCTCAGGAGCGGCAGGCCCCAAACCTCCCAGTAGCCCCTTTTATCCTCCCTCCACGGGATGAGCAAGAGAGGGAACCGGTAGGATTACTCCTGCCACCCTAGTGGCCAGGAGAGCCTGGGAGGAAGGTGAGTATTCCGCCCACCTATTCGGCCCCACAGAGAGACACTCAGACATGGCAGGGGTTCCGTCAAGCAGTTCCATTTATTTTCACACAAGCACCTGCTTTTATAAGCATATGGCAAGGGGATTTCCTAACTTCAACCTATCATCTTAAAGGTCATGTGAGCATGCACTTGCTCTAATGCTTTGCTACTGCAATTTCACGGTGAGCACGAGCGTGGAAATATCTTTTATCCAATAATTTTAAACTACGTTTTTCCTTGGCCACTCCCCGGCGGCTTCCATCTGGTGCCATCCTTATCTCTCCTGTCCAGGCGAATGTTTTCAACAGATGACATACGCGTATGTGGGTGGGGTTGTGGCTAGTTCTCTGCCCCGGGAGGAGGTGTGTGGCCTCAACGCCCCAACAGTATATCAGTTATGCCCACCTTCCATTGGCCAGGACCCAGTCTACCAGCTACAATTACCACCAAGACTGGAAAACTCTAGGAGGAAAAGGAAATGGGATTGGAGAACAACTAGTCAGATGCTGTTATAGGTATGACCAAAAAATCCACAGGAAAGAAAATACAAAATGCTCCTAAATGTAGTCTTAAAAAATTCCCATCATCACTCATAATAAGAGAACTTCACATTTTAACTGCAAGGATACCATCCATTATTTACCATGTGGCCAAATGTACAAACATTAGAAATACAGTGACTTGGGGAGGATGTGGGAAAACAGACCCACACCTGCATTGTTAGTGTGGATATAACTTGATGCAACATATATATGTTTTATATGTACTAATTCATTGTGGTATGTGATATGAAGAAAAGGCACCTATAGTGCCATGACAGGGTGACCTGACCTGGTTTGAGAGATCAGGGAAGACCTACCTTATGAAATGTCATTTAGAATATTGTACAAGAGCACTGAACATGAGATCTATCCTCTTAACAAAAATCTGTGCATACAATACGGTGTTGTTAACTATAGGTACAATGTTGTACAGCATATCTCCACAAGTTATTGATCTTGCATAATTGAAACTTTATGCCCATTGATTAGCAACTCCCATTTCCCCCTTCCTCTCAGCCCCAAGTAACCACCATTTGACTCTCTGATTTTATGACTTCACTATTTTAGTGGAATCATGCAGTATTTGTCCTTCTGTAACTGACTTATTTTTGCAGTACTATTTACAGTAGCCAAGATGCAGGAAACAAAGTAAATGTTCATGTGTGCATAAATAGATAATGAAAATGTGGTATATACATACAGTGGAAGATCATCTAGCCTTAAAGAATGAAAACATGCAATATGCAATTACATGGATGAACCTTGAAGACATTATGCTAAGTGAAATAAGCCAGGCTCAAAAGGACATATATTGTGTAACTCTACTTCTGTGAGATACCTAGAATAGGCAAATTCATAGAGACAAAGTAGAATATAGGTTACCGTGGCCTGAAGGGAGACTGAAATAGGGAGTCATCTTGTAATGGGTACCAAGTTTTTGTTGGGAATGATCACAAAAGCTTTGGAAAAGGATAGTGATGAAGACTGCACAATAATGTGAATGGACTTATATACCACTGAAACTTAAAGATGGTTGAAATGGTAAACCTTATGTTATGTATATTTTAACTCAATTTTGAAAAGTATTCAGAAAAAAAAACTTTAGGTGGAAAAATATGTGGCATTTTTACTTATCCATGCTCCACACCCTCCTCAAATTGGTGGCTGACTTTGATACAGCAGCCTACATCCCCAGTGCAGAACCCTGATTCCTAGTTCTGGAGGGAGCAGAACAGACTTTACTTGGAACTTATTTTTTTTTTATCTGTTCTCACTTTTCTGGGGACTCCCTGAAGAACTGATGCAAGTGCACCTCTCTGTTTTTCCTAAGTCTGAACTCACTGCAGGCACAGTAATGTTGGGCAATTCTTGAAAACATTATAAGGTGAACAAAAACCCTGCAGCTTCCTGAGGCAAAAGACTACAGTTGAAACATACAATAGAGAGCCTAAAGTTCTGGAAATAAGCTTGAGAGAGCTTCTCTTTGTGAATTTAGAGTATTCAGAAACATCTTTGTACCCTGGGTGATTTAGAAAGCCATGTGCATGCCCAGGATAGTAAGCATACTCAAAGATGATCTGAGAAAACCCTAAACTTTCACCTCTGCTTTTCTCTGGACTCAGTGCAAGCAGGAAGTGAAAGCTAAGGGAGAGTTGTAAACAGCCTGACTAGGTGGTGAATGAATGCCCCAGCACAGAGCCAATCCACAAAGACTGGTAGAAGTATTTTTTGTTTCGTTTTGTTTTTAGCTCCAGGCTTTCAAAGAAATGCTCTCCAAACACTACCCGAATACAAGCTAAATGAACAGAGACTTCAGTGATGACGCATGACAAGGAATACAGTCAACCAAAATACTTTGGAAAAATCTCTCAACAAATGAATGACTGCAGCTTTCAGAAATCAAGAACAGCAAACCACGGAGAAGGTAGAGAACCTGATTTTCAATGTTAAAACATTACAATATTCAAATATTTAGTTTTGAACAGAAAATCACAAAGCATACAGAAACCAAGAAGGTATGGACCATTCAAAGCAAAAATTATGAATTGACAACTCCATGGTAGTTTCTCAAGAAGGACAGTGTTCACTTCTGTTCATAATGTTTAGAAATTAAGTGACATGAGGACAGAAAATTCCTACTGGATTTAATGCCATGAACATCATGGTGACCTTTGAGCGAGTCATTTCATTGAGATACTGGGGGCAAAGGCCAGTTCTAGGAAGAATAGATGATGAAGTAATGGCAAATGTAGAAAGCTCTCAGCTCTATTGTTAATGAGCACAGAAAAGGTAGTTGCTAGAAGGTAATACTGGGAAGAGGGAGGATGCATTAGATGTTTGATTATTTTTATTATTTTAAGGTGTTAATGACTACAGCATGTTTTAGGGCTGATGGAAAGGATATGTTAGAGAAAGAGAGGGTGAAGATGAGGGATGGATATAGAGAGAAAACATATAATGATAATGAATGCTATAAGATCTCTGAAAAGATAGGAGAGATTCACACATACACTGAAGAATTGCCCTTAAACAGGAGGAGGGCCATTTCTATCATAACTTGAGGGAAGGTGATAATTATGGACGTAGAGACAGGTATATTTTTAGATTTGGTGGTAAGAAATTGAAAGAATGCCTCCTGAGGACTTTTATTTTCTCAGAAAAGTAGGAGGTATGGCTAGCTTTGACAATGAGAGAAAAGGAGATCAGATATTTTAAGAGTTTTAAGTTTTTAAATGGTGATTACAGGTAGTTGGAGAGAGCTGATTGGAAAAGTGCAGTAAATTCACTCAACACTATCTAGGGCTTGCTTGAGTTTGATGTCTATGGTTGTAAATGTTATTGGTCTCCCTACTTATATTATTTTTCACCAGTAGCCTGCTGCTTCTTTTTTTTTTTTTTTTATTATTATTATTATTTTTTTTTAATTTTATTTTGTCGATATACATTGTAGCTGATTAATGCTCCCCATCACCAAAACCTCCCTCCCTTCTCCCTCCCCCCCCAACCATGTCCTTTCTGTTTGTTTGTTGTATCAACTTCAAATAATTGTGGTTGTTATATCTTCTTACCCCCCCCCGTTTGTGTGTGTATGTGTGTATGTGTGTGTGTGAATTTATATATTAATTGTTAGCTCCCACCAATAAGTGAGAACATGTGGTATTTCTCTTTCTGTGCCTGACTTGTTTCACTTAATATAATTCTCTCGAGGTCCATCCATGTTGTTGCAAATGGCAGTATTTCATTCGTTTTTATAGCTGAGTAGTATTCCATTGTGTAGATGTACCACATTTTCCGTATCCACTCATCTGATGATGGGCATTTGGGCTGGTTCCAACTCTTGGCTATTGTAAAGAGTGCTGCGATGAACATTGGGGAACAGGTATACCTTCGACTTGATGATTTCCATTCTTCTGGGTATATTCCCAACAGTGGGATGGCTGGGTCGTATGGTAGATCTATTTGCAATTGTTTAAGGAACCTCCATACCATTTTCCATAGAGGCTGCACCATTTTGCAGTCCCACCAACAATGTATGAGAGTTCCTTTTTCTCCGCAGCCTCGCCAGCATTTATCGTTCATAGTCTTTTGGATTTTAGCCATCCTAACTGGGGTTAGATGGTATCTCAATGTGGTTTTGATTTGCATTTCCCGGATGCTGAGTGATGTTGAGCATTTTTTCATATGTCTGTTGGCCATTTGGATATCTTCCTTAGAGAAATGCCTACTTAGCTCTTTTGCCCATTTTTTAATTGGGTTGCTTGTTTTCTTCTTGTAAAGTTGTTTGAGTTCCTTATATATTCTGGATATTAATCCTTTGTCAGATGTATATTTGGCAAATATTTTCTCCCACTCTGTTGGTTGTCTTTTAACTCTTTTAATTGTTTCTTTTGCTGTGCAGAAGCTTTTTAGTTTGATATAATCCCATTTGTTTATTTTTCCTTTGGTTGCTAGCCTGCTGCTTCTTGATTGAAGGCTTGCTTCATCCAGATTTTCATAAGGGAAAGTTTCTGAGTTGGGTGACTGAGTACTGCTAGTGCACTTAGTTGAAGAATTGAACACAGGGGCATGCACACATTTCAGGGGAGTGCATTGAGGTGAGATCTGAGTTTGAGGTGCTTGTGAAACATCCAGGATGTACAGGAGGCAATTGAACATTGTAGTAATGCTCAGGAACTAGCTCCAGACCAGGAATATATATTTGGGAGTCATCTCAACTATCAGAATCAGATGAAGCCATGAGTTTGAAGTAAGTCATCCAAGAATGTAGGAAGTACAGCATGTAAACAGCTGCACAAGGATGGGATCCAGGAAATACAAACACTTAAGGGTGCAGGGAAGAAGGTGTCCAGGAAGGAGATGCAGAAAGAAATATGAGAGAAATACGAAAGTAATTAGGAGAAAACAGAGGAGTGCAGACACAAAGTAAGGAAGGAGGGTGATGCTACAGAGAAGTAAAGTCATATGGGAACTGAGAGAGGAATCCTTTGGGATTTGCTAATGAGGACATTCTTGTCGCCTTATTGATATTGGTGTCTTTTGGGACCATTCAGGGCCCACAGGGAATGACACCAGGTTGAATTAAATTGAAAAATGAGGAAGGGAAGGCTAAGGTACTTCGTTGGAAAGGAAATGAGGAGAGAGTTTGTTAGTTAGAGAGGGAATGCAAGGGAATATTATTTAGGATGGGGGATGCTTGAGTACATTTTTCGAATGAGGAGAAGAAGGCATTAAAGGGGAGAAAATAAAAATGTAGGAGAGAGAGAATCAGACAGTTTTTATTCTTCTAATTTCTTCTCAGAACAACCTTCCAGAGAATTATTATCCCTGTTGTAGAGATGCAGAGTTTACAGAGAAGAGGTCACTGAAACTGAGAATTTCAGTCATTTGCCTGTGGTCACCCAGCTAGTAAGTGGGAACCAGGACTTGGACCTATTTATAACTTAACAGTGGTTGCATTACCATGATAACATGTCACAAACATCTTGAACATTGTTCTCTCTTATGTCAAAGAAAAGTTTATATAGCAGCCTCACTACATTTAAAAAAAAATTTGTTCTTTTAGAAAATCCTTCTCTTATTCCAATAATTAATATGAAGTTCACCCTCAATATAAGGAGTATTTACTAATGGTGGACACTCAGTGGACTGTTATATATTCATCATTTAATTTAATTTTCACAGTGTCCTGGCAAAGTCAATGTAATTACCTTTACTTTAAAATGAGGAAACCTAGGTCCACAGGGGCCACAGCTCTTGCCATACTATATTGTAATCACTAATTTCTGTTTTTTCTGCTCCCCAGATAGGACAGTTTACCAGTGGTTTTCAAAGTTCCAACCAATTAGTGGCCATAAATGGACATAAGTAGACATAGAGTGGACATTTGGGCATGAAATGGACAATAAAATGTACGTTATAAAAAACTTTATTGATATATACTAACCATATCATAAACTTCACCCATTCAAAGTATACAATTCAGCTCTCTCTCCACCATTTTCTGCCATATGAGACCCCTGCATTGCTGTGAAACCACCACCAAGATGACCCTCATCAGATGTGTTCCCTGGACTTTGGACTTCCCAGCCTCTGAAACTGATGTAACCTAAAAAAACAACACTGGGAGCAGTGAGGCCCCACCCCCAGCCAGGCACACCCAGCTACCACAGAGGCCCCACTGGAGCAAGAGGCAGCTGTGCATCAGCAACACTCCCAACCACTGCTGCACACACCAATACGGAATGAGTGAGCCATGACATCCATTGCCACAGCAACTGCTGCCACAAGGATGGCTTGCTGACACAACAGCAGCCACTACTACCTCATAGTTTACCTGGTGACCACTCACTGGCATAGGCAGAGGGAGTGTCATGAGCAGAGCCCAGGGAAAGAGGAAAGAAAAAAGAGAAAACCCATCCAGAGTCACCCATTCAAATTGAGGAGCACTAGTATACCCGAGTGCAACCATCAGGGTCAGGGTGAGAGTCACCCATTCAAATCGAGGAGCACTAGTATACCTGAGTGCAACCATCAGAATCAGGGTGAGTTAGTCAGGGTGCCAACAGTCCCAATCAAGAACACCCACTATAACCTAAGAACAGCAGGACTCCAAGGCACTATCCCACAAATTTCAGACCTTGCCCATGGGCTGACAAACCAATATAGTGTCATCAGCCTCAGCAAGGAAATAATGTGTCCTAGGGACTAGGTCACAGAGGCACTCTCAAACAGCTCCAACACCAAATTTGGGCAAAATACTACTGAGAGACTACACTATAGTGTCTACCTGGAATCAATACTAAAACATCCCATTCAACCATCCCTATAAAACATACCTATAAGAGGAACTCCCTTTCCATTACTAGAAAAAGTAATTTCTCCACCAGATGACTAAACACCAATGAAGAAATACTAGAAATATGAAAAAAAATATGACACCACCAAAGGAATATAATAATTCTCAAATACCAGATCCTATAGAACAGGAAGTCCTTGAAATGACTGGAAAAGAATTTTGAGCAACAATTCTAAGGAAACTCAATAGATAAAAGAAGACTCAGTTAGTTGACACAATGAAAAGAGAAAAAGTATACAGGACCTGAAGGAGGAAATGTACAAAGAAATTAATGCCCTGAAAAAGAATGTAGCAGAACTTGTGGAGCTGAAGGATTTATTCAACAAAATAAAGAACACAACAGAGAGCTTAAACAGCAAGCTAGAACAAGCAGAAGAGAGAGAATTTCTGATCTTGAAGATGGCTTTTTCAAAATAGCTCAGGTGGGCCAAAAAATATGTATATATATAAAAAATGAAGAAAATCTTAGAGATAACAGATGACCTTAAGCACTCAAATATCCAAATCATGGGTGCTCCAGAAGGGGAGGAAAAAGGAAAAGGCATTGAAAACATATTCACTGAAATAATAGCAGAAAAGTTCACAGGAAGAGGGAGAGATACAGATCTTCAGATTCAGGAGGCTCAGAGACCTTAAATAAATTCAACCCAAAAAGGTCCTCTCCAAGAAATGTTATAGACAAATTGGCAAAGCTCAAAGATGAAGAGAAAATCTTGAAAGCTGTAAGAGAAAAGCATCAAGGCATCTATAAGGGAGCCCCTATCAGACTAACTGCAGATTTTTCATCATAAACCCTAAAAGCCGGAAGAGAATGGGATGATATATTCCAAATAATAAAAGAAAAAAATTGCCAGCCAAGAATACTATACCCAGCAAGGCTATCCTTCCAAAATGAAGGACAAATAGCATATTTCCCAGACAGACAAATACTGCAGGAGTTCACCACCACACAACAAGCCTTACAAGAAATTCCCAAAGGAGTACTATGCTTGGTATCTGAAAAACAACCATTACTAACAGGAATACTCAGGAAAGAACAAAACCAAAGAGTAAAACAAAAATGCAAACAATAAAGAGAAAAGACATTTATCTACAATCTCAAGAAACAACAAACACAGAAGACAAACAGTAAATCACAAAGAGAGGAACAAAAGGTATTTAAAATATTGAAACAAAAATCAGTAAAATGCAAGGAGTAAATCAACACACTTCAATAATAACTCAATGTAAAAGGATTAAATTCCTCACTCAAGAGACAGATGGGATTAAAAAGATGAACCCAACAATATGCTGTCTTCAAGAGAATCACCTCACCTGTAAAGACACACATAGAATAACAGTAAAAGGATGGAAAAATATATACCATGCAAATAGAAATAAAAAAAGAGCTAGAGTAGCTATTCTTTTATCAGATACAATAGACTTTAAACCAAAGCCATAAAAAGAGATAAAGAAGTCCAGTATATAATGATAAAGGGGTGTATCCATCAAGAAGGCATAACAATCATAAATATATATGCACCCAACATTGGAGTACCCAGATATATAAAGCAAACGTTATTAGACCTATAGAAAGAGATAGACACTAATGCCATAATAGTATGGGACCTGAACACCCCACTTTCAACAATGGACATATCACCTAGGCAAAAAATAAACAGAGAAAAGCAAGATCTAAAAAATACTTTAGAACAATTGGACTTGGCACACATCCACAGAACATTTCATCCAACAACCTCAGAATATACATTGTTCTCATCGGCACATGGAATATTCTCCAGGATAGACCACATGTTAGGTCAAAAATCAAGCCTTAAAAATTTATAAAACTTGGAATTATTCCATGTATTTTTTGATACCACAAGGGGTTAAAACTAGAAATCAATAACAAATGAAACTCTGGAAAAAATACAAATACGTGGAAATTAAACAACATTCTACTGAATGACATGAGGGTACAAGAAGAAATTAAACAGGAAATCAAAAAATTTATGGAAACAAATGAAAATAATGACACAGCATACCAAAAGGGAAGTTTATCACAATAAATGCTTACTTCAGAAGAATGGAAAGATGATGGCAAGTAAATGACCTAACACTTAACCTCAAAGCACTAGAAAAACAAGAACAATCCAAGCCCAAAGTTAGTAGATGGAAAGAAATAATTAAGATTAGAGCAGAACTAAATGAAATAGAAACAAACAAACAAACAAACCCCCCCACACACACAAAAAACAAAAAACCAAAAGATCAATGAAACAAAAAGTGGGTTTTTCACAAAAAATAAATAAAATAGAGAAGCCATTAGCTTGGCTAACTACAAAAAAAGGAGAGAGAAGACACAAATAACAAAAATTAGAAATGAAAAAGGAGATATTACAACTGGTCCCACAGAAATACAAAGAATCATTAGAGACTATTATAAACAACTATATGTCAACAAATTTTAAAACCTGGAGGAAATGGATAAAGTTTTGGACACACCCAAACTACCAAGACTGGACCAAGAAGACACAGAATCCTGAACAGACAAATAACAATCAAAGAGATTGAAGCTGTAATCAGCAATCTCCCAACAAAGAAAAGTCCAGGACTGGATGGCTTCACTGCAGTATTCTACCAAACTTTTAAAGAAGATTTAATACCATTTCTCTACAAACTATTTGAAAACATTTAAATAGAGGCCATTCTCCCAAATTCATTCTATGAGGCTAACATCACACAGATACCAAAACCAGACAAAGATACAACACAAAAAGAAAACTACAGGCCAATATGTTGATGAATATAGATGCAAAAATCCTCAAAAAAATATTAGCTAATAGAAAACAGCAACACATTTATAAAATTATACACCACGATCAAGTGGGATTCATTCCAGGGATGCAAGGATGTTTTAACATAGGTAAGTTAATTAATGTGATACACCACATCAATAAAATCAAACACAAAAACCATATGATTATCTCAGTAGATGCTGAAAAAGCACTTGACAAAATTTAACATCCCTTGATGATAAAGATTCTTTAAAAATTCGGTTTACAAGGAAAGTATCTCAGCGTAATTAAAGCCATATATGATAAGTCCACTACCAATACCATCCTGAATGTGGAAAAGTTGAAAGCTATTCCCTTAAGAACAGGAAAAGACAACGATGCCTACCCTTGCCACTTCTATTCAACATAGTACTCGAAGTACTAGCCAGAGCAATCAGGGAAAAGAAAGAAATTGAGGGGATCCAGATTGGAAAAGATGGGGTCAAATTGTCCCTGTTGTTAGATGACATGACACTATATGTAGAACAGCCCAAAAACTCTACCAAAAAAACCCTCTTAGAGTTGATAAATGATTTCAGCAAAGTTGCAGGATACAAAATCAACATGCAAAAATCAGTAGCATTTTAATTCTCCAACAATGAACTAGCAGAAAAAGAAATTAAGAAAGTTAGCCCATTTACAATAGATGCCACCCCTCCGAAAACCACAAAAGAATAAAGATAACTAAGGATATGAAAAATCTCTACAATGAGAAGTACTAATCACCATTGGGAGAAACTGAAGAGGACACAAGAAGATGGAAAGATAGTCCATGCTCTTGGATTGGAAGAATTAAGATAGTGAAAATATCCATACTACATAAAGTGATCTACAGATTTAACACAATCCCCATCAAAATACCAATGATGTTCTTCACAGAAATGGAAAAAGCAGTCCCAGCATTCATATGGAACAAAAAAGACCCCAAATACTCAGAGCAATCCTGAGCAAAAAATACGAAGCCAGAGTCATAATCATAACTCTATGTGACTTCAAACTATACCACAAAGCAATAGTAACCAAACAGCACAGTACTGACATAAAAACAGACACCTAGACCAATGGAACAGAATAGAGAACTCAGAAATCACCCCATATACCTACAGCCATCTGATCTTTGACAAAGGCACCAAGAACACACACCGAGGAAGAGACTGCCTCTTCAATAAATGGTGCTGAAGAAATTGAACATCCATATGTAGAAGAATGAAACTAGAACCATACTTCTCGCCATATACCCAAATCAACTCAAAATGGATTAAAAAATTAAACATATGTCTTGCACCTATAAAACCCGTAAAAGATAACATAGGGAAAACACTTCAGGGAGTAGGACTGGGCATAGACTTTATGATAAAATTCCAAAAGCACAGTCAACCAAAGGAAAAATAAACAAATGGGACTATATCAAACTAAAACATTTCTGCACAGCAAAAGATACAATTAACAGAGCTAAAAGACAAACAACAGAGTGGGAGAAAATATTTACAAAATATGCTTCTGACAAAGGATTAATATCCAAAATATGCAAGGAACTGAAACAACTTAACAGCAATAAAACAAGTAACCCAATTAAAAAATGGGCAAAGAAACTGAATAGGCATTTCTCAAAGGAAGATATATGAATGGCCAACAGACACATGAAAAAATGCTCAACGTCACTCACCATTTGGGAAATGTAAATCAAAACCACACTGAGATATAATCTCACCCAAGGTAGGCTGACTAATATCCAAAAGACTGAGAATAACAAATGCTGGCACAGATGCAGAGAATGGGGAACTCTCCTACACTGTTGGTGGGACTGTAAAATGGTGAAGCCATTATGGAAAATGGTATGGAGTTTCCTCGAACAACTACAGGTAGAACTGCCATATGACTCAGCTATCCCACTGTTGGGTGTATACCCAAAGGAATGGAAATCATCATGGTGAGAATACCGGTACTTCAATATTTATTGCAGTTCTATTTATAGTAGCCAAGAGTTGGAACCAGCTTGAATGACCATCACTGGGTGAGAGAATAAGAAAAATGTGGTATATCTACACAATGGAATACTAATCTGTTATAAAAAGTAGTGAAATAGTACCATTTGCAGCAACATGGATGAACTTAGGGAAAATTATGTTAAGTGAAATAAGCCAGACACAAAAAGAGAAAAACCCTATGTTCTCACTTATATGTGGAAGCAAACAAAAATAAATCATTAAGCAAATAAATTTACAGAAAAAAAGACACAACAATCACAATAATTCCTTGAACTTGTTAAGAGAAGAGAACAGATAAGATGGTGATGGGGGTGGAAAAGGGGGAGAAAGAGGGGGGAAAGGGAGGAATTGGTAAAGAGCCATGAAATCAACAGCATCATATAATGATAACTAAAAAAAATAAATTAAAAAAAAAACTCCCTGGAAAAAAATACATAAATAAAAGGCAGAGGAAAAGATTTAACATTTTCTAAAAAGATTTATTATTATCATATTCATTCCTCCACATTGTGATATTTCTCTTTTTAAAAATTAATTTTATTTTGTCAATATACAAAGTGGTTGATTATTGTGGCCCATCAGAGAATCCTCCCTCCCTCCTCCCTCACCTCCCCCAACAACCTCCTTTCTGTTTGCTTATCGTATCAACTTCAAGGAATTGGAATTGTTGTGTCTTCTTCCCTCCCCTCCCCCCCCAGGTTATTTGTGTATTTATTTATTTATTTTTAGCTCCCACAGATAACTGAGAACATGTGATATTTCTCTTTCTGTGCCTGACTCGTTTCACTTAATATAATTCTCTCAAGGTCCATCCATGTTATTGCAAGTGGTAGTATTTCATTCTTTTTTATAGCTGAGTAGTATTCCATTGTGTAGATGTACCACATTTTCCATATCCACTCACCTGATGATGGACATTTGGGCTGGTTCCAATTCTTAGCTATTGTAAAGAGTGCTGCAATGAACATTGGGGAACAGGTATACCTTCCACTTGATGATTTCCATTCCTCTCGGTACCTTCCCATCAGTGGGATAGCTCAGTCATATGGTAGATCTATCTGCAATTGTTTGAGGAACCTCCATACCCTTTTCCATAGAGGCTGCACCATTTTGCAGTTGCACCAACAATGTATGAGAGTTTCTTTTTCTCCACAATCTCGCCAGCATTTATCGTTCACAGTCTTTTGGATAATAGCCATCCTAACTGGGGTGAGATGGTATCTCAGTGTAGTTTTGATTTGCATTTCCCGAATGCTGAGTGATGTTGAGCATTTTTTCATGTGTCAGTTGGCCATTTGTATATCTTCCTTTGAGAAATGCCTATTTAGCTCTTTTACCCATTTTTAAATTTGGTTACTTGCTTTTTTTGTTGTAAAATTGTTTCAGTTCCTTGTATATTCTGGATATTAATCCTTTGTCAGATGTATATTTTGCAAGTATTTTCTCCCACTCTGTTGGTTGTCTTTTAACTCTGTTAATTGTTTCTTTTGCTGTGCAGAAGCTTTTTAGTTTGATATAATCCCATTTGTTTAGTTTTCCTTTGGTTGCCCGGGCTTTTGGGGTCATATTCATGAACGCTGTGTCCAGTCCTACTTCCTGAAGTGTTTCTCCTATGTTTTCTTTAGGAAGTTTTATTGCTTCAGGCTGTATATTTAATTCTTTAATCCATTTTGAGTTGATTTTAGTATATGGTAAGAGGTATGGGTCTGGTTTCATTCTCCAGCATATGGATATCCAGTTATCCTAGCACCATTTGCTGAAGAGGCAGTCTCTTCCCCAGTGAACAGGCTTGGTGCCTTTGTCAAATATCAGATGGCTGTAGGTGTGTGGGTTGATTTCTGGGTTCTCTATTCTATTCCATTGATCAGTGTGTCTGTTTTTATGCCAGTACCATGCTATTTTGGTTGTTATAGCTTTGTAGTATAGTTTAAGGTCAGGTAGTGTTATGCCTCCAGCTTTATTTATTTTTTTTTGCTTGGCATTGCTGTGGATATATGTGGTCTTTTGTTATTCCATATAAATGTCTAGATAGTTTTTTCCATTTCTGAGAAAAATGTCATTGGAATTTTGATGGGGATTGTACTGAATTTGTATATCACTTTGGGTAGTATTGACATTTTCACAATGTTGATTCTTCCAATCTAAGAGCATGGGATATCTTCCCATCTTCTTGTGTCCTGTTTAATTTCTCTCAGCAGTGGTTTGTAGTTCTCATAGAGATTTTTCATGTCCTTGGTTAACTCTATTCCTAAATATGTTATTTTTTTGGTGGCTATTGTAAATGGGCAAGCTTTCTTGATTTCTCTTTCTGCATGTTCACTATTGGAGAATAGAAATGCTACTGATTTTTGTGTGTTGATTTTGTATCCTGCATCTTTGCCGAAATTATTTATCAACTCCAAGAGTTTTTTAGTAGAGGCTTTAGGCTGTTCGATATACAGGATCATGTCATCTGCAAACAGGGACAGTTTGACTTCATCTTTTCCAATCTGGATGCCCTTTATTTCCTTCTCTTCTCTGATTGCTCTGGCTAGTACTTCCAACACTATGTTGAATAGGAGTGGTGAGAGTGGGCATCCTTGTCTAGTTCCTGTTCTTAAAGGAAAAGCTTTCAGCTTTTCCCCATTCAGGATGATATTGGCAGTGGGTTTATCATATATGGCTTTAATTATTTTGAGATACTTTCCATCTACACCTAACTTACAGAGGGTCTTTGTCATGAATGAATGTTGAATTTTATCAAATGCTTTTTCAGCATCTATAGAGATGATCATATGGTCCTTGTGTTTGATTTTATAAATATGGTGTATCACATTTATTTATTTGTTTATGTTGAACCAACCTTCCATCCCTGGGATGAATCCCACTTCATCATGGTGTATAATTTTGCATATGTGTTGCTGTATTCTGTTAGCTACTATTTTATTGAGGATTTTTGCATCTATATTCATCAAGGATATTGGCCTGTAGTTTTCTTTTTTAGTTGTATATTTACTTGGTTTTTGTATCAGGGTTTTGTTTGCTTCATAGAATGAGTTTGGGAGAATTGCCTCTGTTTTAATCTTATGGAATAGTTTGTAGAGAATTGGTGTCAATTCCTCTTTGAATGTTTGGTAGAATTCTGCTGTGAATCCATCTGGTCCTGGCCTTTCTTTGTTTGGAACCCTATGATAACAGGTACAATCTTTTATAGTTATTGGTCCGTTCAGATTTTCTACATCTTCTTGGCTCAGTTTTGGTAGTTTGTATGTGTCCAGAAATTTATCCATTTCCTCCAGATTTTCAAATATAGTTGCTTGTAATAGTCTCTAATGATCTTTGTATTTCTGTGGTACCAGTTGTAATATCTCCTTTTTCATTTCTAGTTTTTGTTATTTGGGTCTTCTTTCTTGTTTTTTTAGTTAGCCGTGCTAACGGTTTGTCAATTTTATTTATCTTTCAAAAAACCAACATTATGATTCATTGATCTTTTGTATCATTTTTTGGATTTTAATTTCATTAAGTTCTGCTCTGATCTTAATGATTCCTTTCCGTCTGCTAACTTTGGGTTTGGATTGTTCCTGTTTTTCTCATTCTTTATGGTGGAGTATTAGGTTGTTCACTTGCCATCTTTCGATTCTTCTGAAGTAAGCATTTAATGTGATAAATTCCCCCCTTAGTACTGCTTTTGCAGTATCCCATAGATTTTGGTATGATGTATCATTGTTTTCATTAGTTTCAATAAATTTTTTTTCCCTGTTAGATTTCTCCTTAGACCCATATGTCATTAAATAGAATGCTGTTTAATTTCCATGTGTTTGTATAGTTTCCAGAATTTCATTTGTTAGTGATTTCTAATTTTAATCCATCGTGGTCTGAAAAAATACATGGGATAATTCCAATTTCTTTGAATTTGCCAGGACTTGATTTGTGACCTAACATGTGATCTATCCTGGAGAATGATCCATGTGCTGATGAGAAGAATGAATATTCAAAGGTTGTTGGATGGAATGTTCTGTAGATTATCTGCCAAGTCCTATTAGTCTAGAGTGTTGTTTAGATCTTGTGCTTCTCTGCTTATTCTTTGCCTAGATGATCTGTCCAATATTGATAGTGGAGTGTTCAGGTCCCCTGCTATTATGGTGTTAGTGTCTCTTTCCTTCTTTAGGTCTAATAGAGTTTGCTTTATAAATCTGGCTTCTCTGACATTGTGTGCGTATATATTTATGATTTTTTTTTTCTTGATGGGTTAATCCTTTTTTCATTATGTAGTGGCCCTCATCATCTCTCTCTCTCTCTCTTTTTTTTTTTTTGGTTTTTAGTTTAAAGTCTATTTTATCAGATATAAGAATAGCTATTCCAGCTCGTTTTTCATTTCTGTTTGCATGGTAAATCTTTTTCCATCTTTTCACTTTTAGTCTATGTGAGTCTTCATAGGTGAGGTGAGTCTCTTGAAGGCACCATATAGTTGGGTCCTCCTTTTGAATCCAGTCAGCCAGTGGGTGTCTTTCTATTGGGCAATTTAATCCTTTTACATTAAGAGTTGTTTCTAAAAAGTGTTGATTTACTCCTAGCATTTTATTGATATTTGTTTGGATGTCTTAGGTGTCTTTTGTTCCTTTCTGATTTACTGTTTGTTTTCTGTATTTGTTGGTTCCTTGGGTTGTAGACAAACTTTTTTTCCCTCTTCATTGTTGTCATTATTGTTTTATTAGTGGGTTTTGATTTTTCTTGAGATCTTATGGCAGTGGTAGTTATTTTTCAGGTATTCAACTCAGTACTCTCTTGAGAATTTCTTCTAAGTGTGGTTGTATGGCACTGAGCTCCAGAAGTTTTTGTTTCTCTGAGCAATATACTATTTGCCCTGCATTTCAGAAGGATAGCCTTGCAGGGTAGAGTATTCTTGTCTGCAATCTGTCTTTTAGTATTTTGAATATATCATCCCCTTCCTTTCTGGCTCTTGGGGTTTGTGATGAAAAGTCTGATGTTAGTCTAATTGGGGCTCCCTTATAGGTGATTTGACACTTCTCTCTTGTAGCTTTCAAGATTCTCTCTTTGTCTTTGAGTTTTGCCAATTTGACTATAACATGTCTTGGAGAAGACCTTTTTGGGTTGAATACAGTTGGGGATCTTTGAGCTTCCTGAATGTGAAGATCTGTGTCTTTTCCTATACCTGGGAAGATTTCTGCCACTATTTTGTTGAATATGTTTTCAATGCAATCTCCTTTTTCCTCCCCTTCTGGAATACCCATGACTTGGATATTTGAGCGCTTAAGCTTGTCTGATATCACTCTTAGATTTTCTTCAATGTTTTAAATTCCTTTTTAAAAAAATCTGCCTGTGTTATTTCAAACAGTCCATCTTCAAGGTCAGAAGTTCTTTTTTCTGCTTCTGCAAGCCTACTGGTTAAAATCTGTTTTGTGTTTTTTATTTCGTTGAATGAATTCTTCAGCTCCGCAAGCTCTGCTACATTCCTTCAGGGCATTGATTTTCTTGTACATTTCTTCTTTCAGGTCCTGTATACTTTTCCTCGTTTCATCATGTTGTCTAGCTGAGTTTTCTTGTATCTCATTTAGTTTCCTTAGAATTATCACTTGAAATTTCTTATCAGACATTTCAAGGGGTCCTTGTTCTATAGGATCTAGAGCTTGAGAGTTATTATCCTTTGGTGGTGTACTTTCTTGATTTTTTATATATCTGGCATCTTTCCTTTTGTGTTTAGTCTTTGCGGCAGGGGATTTCACGGTCCACTGGTTTGACACTATTTTCTGGCTAGGATGCTGCTGGGGCTGCCAATTTGGCAGGGCTGCCTCAGTGTCTGCTTGGTTGCCCACTGGTGCCTCAGGTGCACGGTTGCCTCTGGTCTTGGGTGTCTCCGACTGGGTGCCTCTCTGATCAGTGCATACTCAGCCAGGCTGGGGATGGAGTTGGGCGGTGGCAGCGAGGCTTACCTGCTGGGTTGTGTGCTGGCACCGCAGGGTGCGTGGTCTTCACGGATCTTGGGCCTCTCTGACCAAATTGTGATATTTCTTTATGCCTTTACCTTACTCTATCAATTCCCAAATCCACTCCTTCCTTTTCCCCCATATCTCGTGTCCTTCATTTGTTTTATCCTTCTGAAAGTTCAATATATTGTTGTGGTGTTTTCTTTCTTTCTTTGCTTCATTCCTTCCTTCTTGCCTCTTTCCTTCTCTCCTTCTCTAGTTTCCTTCCTTCTTAGCCACCAGTTTTGAGTGAGAACATGTAGCATTTCTGTTTCTTTGTGTGTTTTCTTTACTTAACATAATTTTCTCCAGACTCATTCATGCTGTTGCAAATGGCAGAATTTCATTCTTTTTTCATGGCTGAGTAGTATTCCATTGTGTATATGTACAACATTTTCCTTATTCATTTTCCTTTGATGTACACTTAGGTTGGTTCTATATATTAGCTATTGTGAATAGAGACACAATGAACACGTGAATGCAGGTATCCTTTGACATGATGATTTCCATTCCTTTGGATATATACCCAGCAGGGCAATTGCTGGATCATATGGTAGCTCCATCTGTAGTTGTTTGAAAAACCTCCATATTGTTTTCCATAATGTCTGTGCTAATTTATAGTGCCACCAACAGTGTAGAGGAGTTCCCCTTTTCCTGCATCCTTGTCAGCATTTGTTATTCTTGGTCTTTTTAATAATGGCCAGTCTAATTGGTGTGACATGAAATTTCAATGTGGTTTTGATGTTCAATTCTGTGATGACTCGTGATGCTGAGCAATTTTTATGTACCTGTTGACCATTTGTATATTTTACTTTGAAAAATGTCTATTCATCTCCTTTGCCCATTTTTCAATTGGATTATTTGTTTTTTTACTGTATAGTTGTTTGAGTTCTTTGTATATTCTGGATATTAGTCCCTTGTCAGATGGATAGTTTGCAAATATTTTCTGCCATTCCCTAGGTTGTCTTTCTGCTCTGTTGATTGTTTCCTTTGCAGTGCAGTAGCTTTTCAGTTTGATATAATCCCTTTTACTTTTTCTTTTGCTGCCTGTGCTTGTGGTGTCATGTTCATGAAGTATTTGCCCAGTCCTATTACTGTGAGTGTTTCCCCTGTATTTTCCTTTAGTAATGTTATGGTTTCAGGTCTTATATTTAAGTCTTTAATCCATTGTGAGTTGAACTTGGTATATGGTGAGAGGTACAGGTCCAGTTTCATTTTTCTACATATGGATGTCCAATTTTACCAGCACCATTTATTGAAGAGTCAGTCTTTTCCCCAATGCATGTTCTTGCTCCCTTTGTCAAAGATCACTTGGCTGTACATATGTGGATGATTCCCAGGTTCTCTATTCTGTTCCACTGATCTGAGTGTTTGCTTTTATGCCAGTACCATGCTATTTTGGTTTCAATAGCTTTGGGATATAATTTGAAGTTGGGTAGTGTTATACCTCTGGCTTCATTTTTTTGCTCAGGATTGCTTTGGCTATTCAGGGTCTATTGTCATTCCATATGAATGTTTGGATTGCTTTTTCTATTTCTATGAAGAATGTCATTGGTATTTTGATGGGTATTCCATTGAATCTGTAGATTGCTTTGGGTAGAATGGACATTTTCACGATGTTAATTCTTCCCATCCAAGAGCATGGTATGTCTTTCCACATTTTTGTGTCCTCTTTCATTTCCTTCAGTAGTGTGTTGTAGTTCTCTTGTAGAGATTTTTCACCTCCTTGGTTAAATTGCTACCTAGGCATTTTATTTTTTTGGCGACTATTGTAAATGTCCTTGCTTTCTAGATTTCATTTTCTGCTTGTTTGTTATTGGAGTATAAAAATGCTATTGATTTTTGAGTGTTGATTTTGTGTCTTGCAACATTACTGGAATTGTTTAGCAGCTGTAAGGGTTTTTTGGTAGAGTCTATAGGTTTTTCTATATATAAGATCATGTCATCTGCAAACAAGGAATTTTTGACTTCATCTTTTCCAATGAGGATGATTGCTCAGGCTAGTACTTCCAGTACTATGTTAAATAGGAGTGGTGAGAGTGGGCATCCTTGTTTCATTCCTGGTCTTAAAGGAAAAGCTTTCAGCTTCTCCCCATTCAGGATGATATTGGCAGTTGGTTTGTCATAAATGGCTTTTATTGCATTGAGATAATTTCCTTCTGTACCAAATTTGCTGAGAATCTTAATCAAAAAGGGATGTTGAATTTTGTTGAATGCCTTTCCTTATCAATTAAGATTATTATATGATTTTTGTACTTGGTTTTGATGATGTGGTGTATCACATTTATTGACTTGTGCATATTGAACCAATCTTGCATGCCTGGGATGAATTTCAGTTGATCGTGGTGTGTACTTTTTTTGATATGTTATTGTCATCTGATTGCTAGTATTTTGGTTAGGATTTTGCACCTATGTTCATCTACGATACTGGCCTCTAGTTTTCTTTTTTTGTTGTATCTTTATCTAGTTTTGGTAGCAGGGTGATGCGGGCCTCATAGTATGAGTTTCAGAGAATGGCTTATTTTTCAAATTTTTTGAAAAATCTGAAGAGAATTGGTATTAATTCTTCTTTAAAAGTTTGATGGAATTCAGTTGTAAAGCCTTCTGGTCCTTGGCTTTCTTTGTTGGAAGATTTCTGATTACTGCTTCAATCTCTTTGCTTGTTATTGGTCTGTTCAGGTTCTCTATTTCTTCTTGGTTCAGTCTTGGTAGTTTGTATGTGTCCAGAAATTTATCTATTTCCTCCAGATTTTCATATTGCTGGCATACCATTGTTTATAATTATCTCTAATGATTCTTCATATTTCTGTGGTATTGGTGGTGATCTCTCCCTTTTCATTTCAGATTTTTACTTGAGTCTTCTCTCTTCTTTTTCTTGTTAACCTTGCTAGTGGTTTGTCTATTTTATTTATTGTCTCAAAAAACCAACTTTTTGTTTCATTGATCTTTTCTATTGTTGTTTGGGTCTCTATTTCATTTAGTTCTGCCCTGTGTTGATTATTTCTTTCTGTCTACTACTTTTGGGATTGGATTATTATTGTTTTTCTAGTTCTTTGAGGCATAGTGTTAGATCATTTACTTGAAGTTGTTCCATTCTTTTGATGTAAGTCTATTGCAATAAACTTTCCTTATAGGATTGCTTTTGCTGTATCCCATAGGCTTTGGTATGATATATCTTTATTTTTATTAGTTTCAAAAAGTTTTTTTATTTCCTGCTTAATTTCTTCTTGGACCCATAAACTGTTCAGGAGTCTGTTGTTCAGTTTCCATGCACTTGAGTAGTTTCAAGAATTTTGTTTGTTATTGACTTCCAGTTTTAATCCATTGTGGTCTGAAAAGATACTTGGGATGATTTCAACTTTTTAAAATTTGCTAAGACTTCATTTATGACCTAGTATGTGGTCTATCCTGGAGAATGTTCCATGTGCTGATTAGAAGAATGTGAATTCTGTAGTTGTTAGATGAAATGTTCTGTCGATGTCCTTCAGGACCAATTGGTTTAAGGTATAGTTTAAATCCTATGTTTCTTTGTTGATATGTTGCCTGAAAGATCTGTCTAACACAGAGAGGGATGTTCAGATCACCCACTATTATCATACTTGGTCCATTTCTTTTTTTAGGACTGAGAGTGTTTGCTTTACATATATAGGTGCTCCACTGTTGAGTTCATACATATTTATGATTGTTATGTCCTCAAACTTGATAGATCCCTTTATATAATGACCTTCTTTGTCTCTCTTTATGGTTTTTGGTTTGAAGTCTGCTCATTTTTGGTTTCCATTTGCATGGCATATCTTTTCCCATCCTTTCATTATTATTATGTGTTTCTCTTTAAAGTCAAGGCAGATCTCTTGAAGAGAGCATGTAATTGGGTCTAGTGTTTTAATCTAATCAGTCAGTCTGTGTCTTTTGAATGGGGAGTTTAATCCATTTACCTTTAGGGTTCTTATCGATAAGTATTGCTTTACTCCTGTCATTATATTGCATTTTGTTTAGATGTTTTAAATATCATTTGCCCTTCTTCACCTTTTATTTTTGATCTTCGATGTTACTTGGATTTTGAGGTGACATGATTTAGCTTCTTTCTCTTTTTTGTTTGCATTTTCATTTTAATGGAGGGTTTTCCTTTTTCTTGTGAATCTGTGATATTATCATTTTTCAGATTCTGGATATGGGACTCATTTAAGTATTTACATTTTAAAAGTAAAGAAAGTCTAAGAGAGGTAGCAGACAACCTTAAGCATACAATCATCCAAAGCATTGGTGTTCCAGAAGAGGAGGAGAAAGGTAAAGGTACTGAAAAGTCTATTCACTGAAATAATGATGGAAAACTTCCTAGGTATAGGGAGATACACAGACCTTCAGATCCAGGAAGCTCAATGATCCCCAGACAGATTGAATCCAAAAAGATCCTCTATGTAGTAAAACTGGCAAAGCTCAAAGACAAACAGAATCCTTAAAGCAGAAAGAGAAAAGTGTCAAGTCACTTATAAGGGAGCACCCATAAGATGAGCAAAAGACTTCTCAACTGAAACTCAACAGGAGAGAAAAAAATGGGATGACATAATCAAAATACTAAAAGAAGGACACTGCAAGCCAAGAGCACTTTACCAAGTGAAACTGTTCTTCAGAAATGAGGGAGACATAGTGTATTTCCCAAATAAACAAAAACTGCAGGAGGTCATCACCACACAAACAATGCTGAAAAATTTTCAAGGGAGTCCTGTATATGGAATCAAAAACAGTAATCACTATAACGAATACAGAAGAGAGAACAAAACACACTAATGCAAACAAGAAAGGAAAAAGAAACTAAATCTTATCACTTCAAAAAACTACCAACAAATAATAATAGGGGAATAATAAAAGCGGAAGAAAGGAATAAAAGATATTTAAATCATCTAATCAAAAAATAATAAAAAATAGCATTAGTAAGACAATACCTCTCACTAACAACCCCAAATGTAAACAGATTAAACTCCCCACTCAAAAGACACAGACTGATGGATTTGACTAAAAGCTAGACCCAACTAAATGCTGTCTTCAAGAGACTCACCTCACCTGTAAAGATGCACACAGACTAAAAGTGAAGGGATGGAAAAAGATACACCATGCAAATGGAAACCAAAAATGATCAGGGGTAGCTATTCTTATATCAGATACGATAGACTTTAAACCAAAAATCATAAAAAGAGAAAAAGAAGACCACTATATAATGATGAAGGGATCTATCCAGCAAGAAGACATACAAATTATAAATATATATACATCCAATACCAGAGCAAACATATATAAAGCAAACACTAATAGACCTAAAGAAGTAGATAGACCCCAATACAACATTAGTGGGGACTTGACCACTCCTCTCTCACCACTGGACAGATCATCCAGGCAACAAATCAACAGAGAAACACAGGATTTAAACTACACTTTAGACCAATTGGACAAGGCAGATATCTACAGAACATTTCATTCAACAACTATAGAATATATATTCTTCTCACCAACACATGGAATATTCTCTAGGATAGACAGCATGTTAGGTCACAATCAGGTCTCAACATATATTAAAAAATAAAAATCATCTCAAGTGTCTTTTCAGACCACAATGGAATAAAACTAGAAATTAGTAATGAGCAAAACTCAGGACACTATGTAAATACATGAAAATTAAACAACACAGTCCAGAATACCTATGGGTCTGAGAAGAAATTAAACAAGAAATCAAAAAAGTTTTTGGAACCAATGAAAATAAAGACACCACATCAAAACCTGTGGGATACTTCAAAAGCAGTACTAAGAGGGAAGTTTATTGCAATTAACAATTATGTCAAAAAAAGAGAAAGATTTCAAATAAAAGGCCTAATGCTACAACTCAAAGAACTAGAAAAACAAGAACAATCCAATCCCATTGTTAGTGGTCAGAAAGAAATAATTAAGATCAGAGCAGAACTAAATGATATAGAGATCCCCCAAAATATACAAAAGAGCAATGAAACAGTAAGTTGTTTTTCTTGAGAAGATAAACAAAATAGACATAATGTTAGCTAAGTTAACGAAGAAGAAGAAGAAGAAGAAGAAGAAGAAGAAGAAGAAGAAGAAGAAGAAGAAGAAGAAGAAGAAGAAGAAGAAGAAGAAGAAGAAGAGGAGGAGGAGGAGGAGGGGGAGGGGGAGGGGGAGGGGGAGGGGGGGAAGAAGGAAGACCCAAATAACAAAAATAAGAAATGAAAAAGGAGAAATTACTACTGATACCATAGAAGTAAAAAGAATAACTAGAGACTGTTATGAACAACTGTACACCAACAAATTAAAAAATCTGGAGGAAATGGATAAATTTCTGGACACATACAAACTACCAAGATCAAATAAAGAAGAAATAGAAAACCTGAAGAGACCAACAAGAAGCAACAAATTTAAATCAGTAATCAGAAATCTTCCAACAAAGAAAAGTCCAGGAACAGATGGCTTTACTGCTGAATTCTACTGAAACTTTAAGTAGGAATTAATACCAATTTTCTTCAAACTGTTCCAAAAAATTGAAGCAAAGGCCATTCTCACAAACTCATTCTATGAGGCCAGCATCACTCTCATACCAAAACCAGACAAAGATAGAAAGAAAAAAAAAAAAAGAAGAAACTATAGGCCAGTATCTCTGAGGAACATAGATGCAAAAATCCTCAACAGAATGCTAGAAATCAAAATACAGCAACACATCAAAGTGTGGGTTTAATTCTTAGGAGAAAAGGATGGTTCAACGTATGCAAGTCAATAAATGTGATACACCATATTGACAAAATCAAATCAAAAGCCATATTATTATCTCAATAGAGAAAGAAAAAGCATTAGATAAAATTCACCATCCTTAACGGTAAATGCTGTCAGCAAATTAGGTATAGAAGGAAAGCATCTCAACACCATAAAATCCATATATAACAAACCCACTACAAATATCATCCATAGTGGGGAAATGCTGAAAGCTTTTCCCTTGAGAATGGGAGCTAGAAAATGATGCCCACTCTCACCACTTCTGTTTAACATAGTGCTAGAAGTACTAGCCAGAACAATCAGGCAAGAGAAAGAAATAAAGGCACCCAGATTGGAAAAGACGAAGTCAAAGTGACCCTGTTTCTAGATGACATGATCCTACATAAAGAAAAACCTAAAGACTCTATGAAAAAACTCTTAGAGCTGATTAACAATTTCTTTAATATTGCAGGATGCAACATCAACACCCAAATTTTGTAGCGTTTTTATTCTCCAATAATGAACTAGCAGAAAAAGAAATCAAGAAAGTAAGCACATTTATAATAGTCACCAAAAAAACAAAAAACAAAAAACAAAAAAACCCCAGGGAATCAGTTAAACTAAGGAAGTAAAAGATCTCTACAAAGAGAACTATGAAATCACAACTGAAAGAAATTAAAGAAGATACAAAAAGTGGAAAGACATTCTGTGCTCTTGAATTGGAAGAATCAATACTGTGAAAATGTCCATAATACCCAAAGTGATCTACAGATTCAATGCAATCTCCATCAAAATACCAATGACATTCTTTTTTGTCATTTATCAATTGTATTTATTCCTTTTGAAGTTACACATAGAGGTATAAAATGATCATTATATTTGGAGAGGAAAAAGTTGTTTTAGAAATTTATCAATGATAATGCAATTTTCTTTTCTTTATTTTGCTGAAAGGGAAATTTATTTAATGTGCACATTAATAAATAAGAAATATCTCAAATCAACAATCACCTTTGCACCTTTAGAAACTAGAAAAAGAAGAGCAAACTAAGCCCAGACCTAGCAAAGAAAGTAGATAATAAAAATTAGAACATGGATTAAAGAAATAGAAAATAGAAAAGAAATACAGAAAATCAGTAAAACGAAAGTTGATATTTTGATGAGATCCACGAAATTGACAAAGCTTTACCTATATGGACTAAGGAAAAAAGAGAGAAGACTCAAATAACTAAAATCAGAAATGAAAGATGGGTCGTTACAACCAAATTTATAGAAGTCAAAAGGGTTATAAGAGAACACTATGAATAATTTTTGGTCAACAAAATAGATCATCTAGATGAAATGAATAAATTCCTAGATGTACATCACCTACCAAGACTGAATGATGAAAAAGCAGAGAGTTTGAACAGAACTATAGCTAGTAAGATGAGTGATTATTGTTTTTCAAATTCCTGATGCAGGACTCCCTTGAGTATATATTGCAGGGCTGGTTGCATGGTGGTGAACTCCCACAGATTTTTTTTAATCTGGAAAATACACTTTTTCTCCCTCATTTCTGAAGGACAGCCTTGCTGGGTATAGTATTCTTGGCTGGCAGTTTTTTCTTTTAGTATTAAGAATATATCGTCCCATTTTCTTCTGTCTTGTAGAGTTTCTGTTGAGAAGTCTGCTGTTAGTCTGATGGGGGCTCCCTTATAGGTGACTTGATGCTTTTCTGTTGCTTCTTTTAAGGTTCTTTCCTTGTCTTTGACCTTTGCCAGTTTGGCTACAATTTGTTTTCAAGAGGATCTTTTTGGGTTGAATCTGTTTGGGGATCTTTTAGCCTTCTGGATCTGAATGTCTATGCCTCTCCTTATACCTGGGAAGTTTTCCATTATTATTTCATTGAATAAGTTTTCCATGCCTTTTCATTTCTCCTTCCTTTCTGCAACACCCATGATTTGGATATTTGTGCACTTAAGGTTGTCCATAGCTCTCTTAGATTTTGTTCATTTTTTTCAATTATTTTTTCTTTTCTTTTTCTTTTTTTTTGCTTGGGTTAGTTTGAAAAGACTATCTTCAAGATCAGAAATTCTTTCTTCTTGTTATAGCATGCTGCTTAAACTCTCAGTTGTGTTTTTTATTTTGTTGAGTGAATCTTTCAGTTCCATGAGCTCTTCTACATTTTTAAAAGGTATTAATCCCTTTGTGAATTTCCTCCTTCATATGCTGGGTATTTTTTCTCATTTCATTATGTTGTCTAACTGAGTCTTCTCATAACTCTGTGAGTTGCTCAGAATTCCCTTTCAGTCATTTCAAGATGTTCCTGCTCCTATAGGGTCTGGTATTGGAGAATTACTGTATTCTTTTGGTGGTGTCATATATTCTTGGATTTTTGTATTTGTAGTATCTCTATGTTGATGTTTAGTCATCTGGTAGAGCCATTGCTTCTTTTATTACTCTCAAATGGGCTCTGAGGAGAGAGATGTCCTTTTTTTCCAGTCTCTGCTGGTGATTCTTCTTGTGTCACTGCAGTTGAGTGTCTGGTGAGCCACCTGCACAATGGCTGTGGCTAGTGCTGTGGCATCAAGCCACTTTTGCAGCAGCCTTGGACGTGGCAGTGGCTGTTGTGTGCCACTCACATGGAAGTGCTGTTTTTGGCGTGCTCCTTGCCTGCTTCCAGGTGGGAGATGCTGCCCTTGGCTCCTGCCTAGGACACTGGGTGTGCTCTGTTTCTTTATCAATGACATTTTTCACAGAAGTGGAAAAAACAGTCCTGACACTCAAAGGGAATAACAAAAGACCCTGAATAGCCAAAGCCATCCTGATCCAAAAATAAATAAATAAATAAATAAATAAAGCCAGAGGGATAACAGAGCTATAGTAAATTATACTACAAAGCTATAGTAACCGAAACAGCATGGTACTGGTATAAAAGTAGACACTTGGACCAATGGAACAGAATAGAGAACTCAGAAATCAACCCACATATTTAATGTGAACTGATCTCTGTCAAAGGCAACAAGAACGTACATTGGGGAAAAGAATGTCAATTCAATAAATAGTGCTGGGAAAACTGGATATCCAAATGCAGAAGAATGAAACTGAACCTGCACCTCTCACCATATACCAAAATCAACTCAAAATGGATTAACTACTGAAGTATAAGACTTGACAGTACAAAACTGCTAAAGGAAACATAGGGGAAACACTTCAGGAAGTAGGACTGGGTAAAGACTTCATGAGTAAGACCACCAAAACACAAGCAACATAAGAAAAAAATAAATAAATCGGATTATATCAAACTAAAAACCTTCTGCACAGCAAAGGAAATAATCAACAGAGTGAACAGACAACCTACAGAATGGGAGAAAATACTTGCAAACTATGTATCTGACAGGGGATTAATATCTACCATATACAAAGAACTCAAGCTACTGCATAGTAAAAAAACAGAAAAAAACCAATTCAAAATTGGGCAAAGGAGTTGAATAGACATTGTTTGAAGGAAGACATACAAATGGCAAACAGGTACACGAAAAAAAATGCTCAACATCCCTAAACATCAGGGAAATGCAAATGTCTCAAACCACATTGAGACATCATCTCACCCCAGCTAGACTGGCAATAATCAAAACGACTGAGAATAACAAATGCCGGTGAGGTGTGGAGAAAGGGGAACACTTCTTCACTGTTGGTGGGACTGTAAATTAGCACAGCCATTATGGAAAACAGTGCGGAGGTTCCTCAAACAACTACAGATAGATCTGTCATAAAATCCAGCAATCCCACTTCTCGGTGCATACCCAAAAGAGTAGAAGTCATCATGTTGAAGGGATACCTGCACTCCCATGTTCATTGCAGCTGTATTTACAACAGCGAAGATATGGAACCAACCTGAATGTCCATTAGTGGATGACTGGACAAGGAAAGTGTAGTATATAAACACGGTGGATTACTACTCAGCTATATAAAAGAATGAAATTCTGCCATTTGCAGTGACATGGATGAGCTTGGAGAAAATTATGTTAAGTGAAATAAGCCAGGCACAGAGCGAAAAATACCACATGTTCGCACTCATAAATAGGAGCTAAGAGAGAAAGAAGGGAGGAAAGAAAGATCGCAGTGTTTGACTTGGAGAGGGATAGAACAGACCTAAGGCTGCTGGGGTCAGGTGGCAGAGGGAATGGAGGATTTGGGAGAGGATGGGTGGGGGAGATGAGGAATAATTACAATTTGAGGTGGTGGGAATGCTGATAGTATTGGTCTGATCACCATGTCTTGGGCACAGGTGTCGACAGCTTTGTGCCCCATGCAATAATAATAATAATAATAATAATATCCATTAACAATGTAAAAATAAGAATTTGAGGGTTCACTCGTGGATCCACTTGGGAGAGTGTGGTGCTGACAACACCAAGGCCACTGGTTCGGATCCCTATATAGGGATGGCCGGTTAGCTCACATGGGAGAGCGTGGTGCTGACAATATCAAGTCAAGGGTAAAGATTCCCTTACCGGTCATCTTTAAAAAAAAAAAAAGAATTTGATGATTTATTTCACTTTCATTTCTGCATTTTTCTGAATTGAATAAATTTTTGTAATGTGTATATGTTGTTTTTATAAAAAATAATTGTGTAATGTTTAACAATAATTAAGAGAAAATATTGGAAGCAAATATGATAATATGTTTAATAATTTATTTTAGATGTGGGGATATTTATGGTCGTGATTTTCTTCTTTGTACTTTTCTGCATTTCAAAAGGTGAATGCATGAAAAATGAGGTTTTTAAAGAGCATCAACTGTCCAAAAGATTCCCCATAAAATGCATAAAATTATTAATTATCTGAAAAAATAAAAATAAAGTGTACAATTCAGTGTGTATTTTTAGTATATTCATAGAGTACTGCAACCATCATCAGAATCTAATTTTAGAATGTTATGATCACTCTCAAAAGAAACCCCATCTCCATTAGCAGTCACTTCTCACCCTCTGCACTTACTCCAGGCAACACAAATCACATTTCTGACTCCACAAATTTACCTGTTCTGGACATTATGTACAATGGAATCATAGAATATGTGGTCTTTTCTGATAGGCTTCTTTCATGCAACATAATGTTTTCTAGTTTCATCCATGTTATGGCATGTATCAGTACCTCAGTCCTTTTTACTGATAAGCAATACTCCGCTGAAGGTATATACCAAATTCCCTCCATCCGTTCATCAACTGGTGGACACCTGGGCCACTTACAACCTTTTTTGCCGCTATGAATAATTATGCTATAAATATTTGCATGCACATTTTCGTTTGGACATATATTTTCATTTCTCTTTGTTAGATACCTAAGAGTGGACTTGCTGGGCCATATGGAAACTCTGTTTCAAGTATTGAGGAACAGCCAAACTGTTTCAAAAGAGGCTGCACTATTTTATATTGCCACTAGTAAAATATGAGGATTCTAATTTTTTCACATCATTGTCAACACTGTCATTGTTTATCTTTTTTATTACAGTCGTCCTAGTGAGTGTGAAACTCATTGTGGTTTTGATTTGCATTTATCTAATGGTTAATGATGGTGATTGTCTTTTCATGTGCCTGTTGGCCATTTGGATAACTTCTCTGGCAGAACGTCTATCCAGATTCTCTGCCCATTTTTAAACTGGGCTATTTGTCTTTTCACAATTGAATTACAAGAGTTCTTTGTATATTCTGGGTACATCTATTACCTGACATATGACTTGGAAATATTTTCAATGAGTTGTCTTTTCACCCTGTTAATTGTTTGTGGAGTATACCAATATTTATAAAGCAAATATATTTCACAGGGCCTAGTTTCTTGTAATTTCAGGTTTAGCTTAACTTCTTAAAAGTACATATAAAATGTTGACCTTGCAAAGGACAGGAAACTTTCCCCAGGCTAGTCTCTGTTGTAAGATAAAGAATTGTAGCACAGCAAGATTGCTGGCTCAAAGGACAGACAGGTTACTGATTGATATGTAAAGATGCTGGGAAATTGCTGTAAGAAGAGAATGTTTGCTAAGATCAAGCTTTTGTTGGTGGATCAACTTAACTTCTTGAAAATTGAATTATGGAATGTCACCTTGCTTGTCTCACTGAATGTTACTAGCTTCTATTGTTAAACTCGTTAAACTATACTTAGCAAAAACCCCACCTATGTTCTTTTCCTGTAACTTCCTGGTCTGCAGAATAAATGCAGGAAGAGAAGCCCAATTCATGGTTAATTTCCCAAACAGAAGGAATGCCTCTATCTTTAGGGTTCCAGGAAATTAACCCCTTTTCAGGGCTTCTCACTGCTCGGAAGAGGTGGGCTTTGAGTAATCTTTGGCAGCTCCATCACCCAGGGGAAAAGGGGTGACAAATCCACGGAAGGCAAAGCAACAATTGTGTCCTTTGAAGCACAAAGGGAATTAATTTTGATAATGTCCAACTTATCTATTTTGTGCATTTGTTTCTTGTGCTTTGGTGTCAAATGTCAAATGTGAAAAGTCTCCCTAACCCAAGGTCACAAAGATTTACTCCTATGTTTGCTTTTGTTTTGGTGGTTGGCTGGTACTGGGATCTGAACCCTTGATCTTGGCATTATAACACCACACTCTAACCAACTGAGCTAACTGGCCAGCCCTACTCCTATGTTTTCTTCAAAGAGTTTTAGTTTTAGCTCTCATATTTAGGTCTTTGATTCATTTTGAGTTAATTCTTTTTGTAGTGTGAGGCAGAGGTCCATTTTCTTCTCTTGTATAGGGATATCCAGGTGTCACTTATAATTTTTCAAAATAAATGTATTTATTTATTTCATATATTAAATTGACAAATAAAAATTTTATATATTTATGGTGTACAACATTATGTTTGATATATGTATACATTGTGGAATGCTTAATTCCAGCTAATTAACATATGCATTACCTCACATATTTATCATTTCTTTGTGGTTAGAACACTTATAATCTGCTCTCAGTAATTTTTAAGTAAGCAATATATTGCTATTAACTATAGTCATCACAATGTAGAGTAGATCTCTTGAACATATTCCACCTGTCTAACTGGAGTTTTGTAGCCTTTGACCAGCATTCCCCCAAGCACCTCCATTGTACTCTTTGCTTCTATGAGTTCCACTTGGATTCCACATTTAAGTTAGACCATGCATTATATGTCTTTCTGTTCCTGACTTTTTTTTACTTAGCATGGTGTCCTCCAGGTTCATCCATGTTGTTGCAAGTGACAGAATTTCCTTATTTTTTGAGACTATCTAATATTCCTATGTTGTCCTCTACAACTCAAGGAGACCACCAGGCTCTGGCTGGGTTCCCCATTATCTGTACTAAGCTGAGGTAGTCATGTCGCTCAGCTTGTTTATGTCTCCTCTCTTGAAGATTATTCTCTTTCATTGCTTAATGTCCAATATCTTAGAGATCATTCTTTCATGCATGTTTTCTAGTTTCTTTCCTTGCTTCAGGTGGAAGCATAAATCTGGTACCTTTTCCTCCATCTTTACCTGAAATAGAATCCCTGAAACATAAATTTTAATATCCCATATTTAGCAAGATCTTATTCAGGCTCAGAAAAAGAAATTTTGAAAAAGAATCTGGATCAGAGTGTTTCTAGAAAAAGAATTCCTAATACTCAAGAAGGTACACTCAGGAAAGACAATCTTTCGTTTTCTGTTGGACATTGTTGTCCCTAGATGAGATACCTGGAACAGTTTGTGTGGCAATAAGAATTCTAACTGAGATGTCTCTCTGATGCTGGAAGCTTGCTCCCTGAGCCTTCTAGAGACAGGTGTCTGCCACATTCTCATGATGAGGGTTTATCTCAGAGACGATGTGGTTTTTATTGGGGTTTCCCCAGCTGGTGCCTTCAGCCAACCCAGGCTTTTGCTAGTTCCTCTGATGTCTACTGTGGGCATGTAGTCACTGTTGGTTACAGCTACAGCCTGACCCATGAGAATTGACTTTCCTCACTTAAAGTCCCTTACTATATCAGTGAGGGATGGGAATGACACCACCCCTGCCAACCTCACACCTCATTCTTGGTCCCTATGCACAAGGACTAGGAGAGGGTCTCAGAGCCAAGTCTCAGAAATTTTATGTGGAATCTTATGCCCTTCAGAGAAAAACCTGAAGCCATGATGGGGTAGGGGGAAAGTATTGGGGTAACTCACTAACTTATTGACTGCTGATCCCCAAACAGAACCAACACGGTCTAGTTACTTTTGGTCCGAATATCTTGGTATGATAACATGAGTTACATGAATAATGGTAGGTGAATTCTGCTGACCATTTGATGTATGCCAGGGCACGGAGCTCTATATTCTTATTCCATCTCTCCACTTAAAATGCTCAACAAGTGAGGAGATGTGTAGTTCTATAACCATTTTACAACAGAGTCCCAGAATGTTTTACTGACCTGTCTGATAATGGGTGCGCATTCTGTGTGTTCTCGCAGGACCCTATGCCTCACTTACCAAAGCTCCACTCATACAGTGTTGTATGTAAAAGGCGATCTCGGTTTCTCAAGCAATAGACTGGGTGATAATAGAGTCTTGGGAAACTGGAAACTTAGTAAAGAACCTGAAAGCCTGTGTTCCTCCCTCCTCTTACCTTTTTGTAGCTGTGCGACCTAATCCTCTTGTTTTAGTCCGTTTTGTGTTGCTATAACAGAATTACCTGAGACTGGGTAATTTATAAAGAAGAGAGGTTTATTAGGCTTACGATTCTGGGACAGCTGCATCTGGCATGGGCCTCAGGCTGCTTCTACTCATGGTGGAAAGTGATAGGCAACTGGTTGGTACAAGCAGATCACAGGGTGAGAGGAAGCAAGAGAGAGAGAGAGAGAGAGAGAGAGAGAGAGAGAGAGAAGGTGCCAGGGTCTTTGTAAGCAATGAGCTCTCGTGGGAACTAATAGAGGGAGAACTCACTCACTACCCCTCCTCCCCCAGGGAGAGCATTAATCCATTCATGAGGGATCCGCCCCCATGACTCAATCAGTTTCCAACACTGCCACATTGGAGATCAAATTTCCACATGAGTTTTTTTTTTTTTTTTTTTTTTTTTTGCCTTTTTCGAGACCGGCGCTCAGCCAGTGAGTGCACCAGCCAGTCCTATATAGGATCCGAACCCGAGGCGGGAGCGTCGCTGTGCTCCCAGCGCCGCACTCTCCCGAGTGCGCCACGGGCTCGGCCCATCCACATGAGTTTTTGAGGGGCCAACACATCCAAACTCCGTCACCTCTGAATTGGTTTTATACTCAGTTTTAATATGAAGGAAATGTGGACGGCAAATCCTGAGACAGTGGTTCTGAAAGTACTGCCTACACCTCAAGCTGTGTACAATTGAGACAAATATTCCATTTGAATTTTTGCTGTCATAACAACAGGAAAAGTAAAAGGAGCTCAAATGTATTAAGTGTTTCCTATATGCTAGACTCTGTTATTTCTTTACATGCATTACTTCATTTAAGCCTCATAGAGAAGATGAGTGCAGGTTTTTAAAGATGTTACAAATTCAGACAGCAATACATGGCAGAGTGGGCACAGAAGCACAGGTGGACGTTCATTGAATGCCCCTTTTCTCTAAATAAGTGTTTTTCAAACTGTCATGGGTAGATCATTTGTGGTCACAGAGACAATATACTGACCCATGGAAAAACAATTTTGGGGGTCACAAAGTGGCAGAACCTCTCATGTAAGATTTCAGATTTTTGAAGGAGGCCAGAGTCAATGTTGAGTATACTGGGCAGCTGGCCACAGGATCTTGGGAGATTTTTCGTCAATGAAAATCTGTGATGCATGTGAAGAGGAGATAGGATGAAATTCTTAGAGAACTGCATCCATGAAAGTGGAGAAAAGGACCAGAATCAGAGGGACAGAAGTACGTGAGAACTACTTTGACTCCAGTCCTTATTACCTGTGGTATTCAATAGCCCTGGTTTTCTACCTTCTGTCTGCCACATACCAGGTTTGTATCCATGGGCTTGGTCCTTCCACTCTCAGGGTCTCAGGTTCCTTTTCAAACACATCAAAGTACAAAATATTTTAATTTTAATGGAAATACAAAGCAATTAGAGTAGAAGCATCTAGGTACGTTGATATGGTAGATATCATGGAAGGTTTCTTTAATTTTTTTGGCACTTGTCAAGAAAACAAACTCACCTTCTAGTTCAGAGTTTGTTGTATAGATGCCATCTGTACAGGCACCGTAAAGGTGGCCTTTGTGTATCAGATACCAGACACACTTTTCTATTCTACCGAGAGGGGGATATTTCAATTCTGTTTTCTATGGCATTCCATAGGAGAGCTAAGAAAATTTCTAAGAATATGACTTAGGGTCTCAGTTCCATAACCCATCATTCATTTACCTCTTTTAGATCTTATTTGACATCCATTTTTTTCTGGAAAACCGAGGATGAGACACTCACGTATTACCCCTTTCGTTTGGATAACCTAACCCTCCATTTAAAATCTACCCTAAATGTTGGCACTTGAGTGTCTTAACCCAACTCCCCCCCAACCCCAAAGCCTTTAGGCCTTCTAACATATTTTTTGGCACATTGTAAACACTCAGTAAATATTTGTGGAATGAATGAATGAATCAATGAATGAATGCTTAGAAAGGATAGAGGAAGTGGCACCATACTAAGGCAGTTCAACATGTCCAACTAGCAATAGGTTAAACTTTTCTAACGGGACTTGAAATATGTATGGTCCTCTGGATGAGACTTCTATTCTGGACTGTCCTTGGGTGGGCATTGTTAAGGTTTGCTCTAGTGCTAACCAACCAGCCTTCATGTGATTGTCATATTCTCTCTGTATCTCCAGCCATACATTTAGTCTGGTCTTGGTCTTTCTCAGAGATAGGAGTCAGAATCACCCATGTTTTTCTATTATGGCTTAAATCATAAACAAATTATACATAAACTATGGGTAAATGTCTGAGTGGCCACCATATAGGGAAACCAAATGAAACATAACCAGCTATGTAGAAGCCCACTGTGTAAGAATGTATTTTCTAAAAATGGTCACAACATTATCTCCCATCTTTCATGCTGTTATAAAAGTTGCCACCTCACCCACCAAGAGATGCAGTCTAAACATCCCCCTTGAATCTAAGAGGTTTTGTGACTCACCTGTATTCAATAGAGTAGGACAGAAGTGACTCAACAGGACTTCCAAGTCTTGGTCATAAAAGGTGATGCAACATTCTCCTGGTTTACTGAAATACTCTTGCTTGGAGCCTGAGTCATGAAGTATGAAGCCTGACTACTGTAAGGCCAGCCATGCTGTGAGGAAGCCAAATTCCACAGTGAGGTAGTGTAGGCACTCCACTTGTCAATCCTAGTCTTCCAGTCCTTTCAGTGAATGAGCTTTCTGGTGGTTCTAGCCCCCAGCCAGTCAGGCTTTCCCAGCTGTCTTCACGGCATGTAAAACAAGTCATAACCACTATGCCCTTTATGAATTCCTGACTTTGAAATTGAATGTATAGAATAGAAGCATTGTTATTTTGTGGACTAAGTTTGGGGTGGTTCATTATATAGCAAGAGTAACAGAAACATACGACATGTTTCCTACTCCAGCCACAAAACTATCCCTTCTCCATAGAGTTAAACACTAATCTGATCATTGCTTATTTTGCTGCATTTCTTTATGATTTTTCCACTATATATATGTTTCTAAACAAAAGAGTGTAGAACTGTCTGGGTGACTTGAGAGGAGGAGGTTTTGGGACTTCAGATCTGTAGAAAGGAGAAAACAGGCATTCATTGATAAGGTAGCCAGTGCAAGGCACTATGTTTACTATATTTCTGTTAGTTCTTAACCTTATTTACAGAAGGCAAAGTTGGGGAATAGAGTTTAAGCAACTCAGTGCACACTCCATAACTAGCAGATAGCAGAGCCTGGATCAAACAGAGGTAGTGTGTCCCCAGAGGCTGAATCTGTAGGCACCCTGCTAATTCCCTTTAATAAAAATTTAGGGGACCCTGGAGAATTTTTCCCTGCTACAAAAGCCAGAGACACACTATCTTTTTAAGTAATCTGAGACCAAATATTTTCAATAACCAAGCCTTCCCATAGTCAAGTCCTACTGTATACATAAATCAACACACAAAATTTCCTTTTAAAATTCATTTACTAATTTCTACATACTTAATACTTGTACATGTATTACAAGTATTTCAAAACGTAGGTATTTCAAAAGAATAAAGAGGGCAGACAGTGCACAGAGGTATTTTTCATTCCTGTCTCACCATTCTCTTGCTGAAAGACAGGTTCTATGGGGAAAGAAAAAAAGAAAACAGAGGAAAATACATCATATAGTGAATAAGAGTCATGAGATATGTAACACCAATGAATATTCAGTCATGTTATTTAAAAACACAACAAATAAACAACTTGGTTGAAAATAAAGCAGAATGAAGAAGTAAATGTACGAGGGTGGAGGTGATGATGGGGAAGACAGGATAGGCCATTTCTATAGGGACATGTGTGAGAATGTACATCGAATGTTTACTTAGAATTTAATTATTGGGTCGGCCCCGTGGCTCAATGGAGAGTGCGGTGCTGGTAGAGCCGAAGCTGCGGGTTCAGATCCTATATAGGGATGGCCGGTGCGCTCACTGGCTGAACGCGGTGCAGACCACACCGTGCCTAGGGTTGCGATCCCTTTACCAGTCAAAAAAAAAAAAAAAGAATTTAATTATTTACAAACATCAACGCATATTCATTGTGTATCCAAGAATATACATTAGTACATGTATACACATAAATAGATATTTAAGCATACAAATACAGTAAATTTAACTAACTTTATTCATTTTTAAACACGTTAATGCACGGACATAGCAGTGTGTACATACAGTGAATGTTCGAATGTTCAAGAATTTTCAAAAACACTGGTTAGTTCTTTTCCCACACCTTTCACTCAAATGGTAAATACATTTTTCTGAATTTCTTATCATTGGCAGGAAATAGCTATATTTTAATATACGTACTTTCTGAATAAGTGTAAGAGTGAATGTTATAAAAAGACAATGGCACTTTTACTTCAATGCCTGGCACATAGAGCGGGCGCTCTTAGTTTATGCACACATAGATATCTATCGAGTAACGATATGTCAGATGCTGTACTGGGCACTTGAGATTCAGGAAGAATTGGGTACAGTACTCGCCCTCAAAAATCCCACAGAAAACAGCAATTAAATGAATACAATTAATGATCTGATATTGGGGCCAGGATAGAAGTCTGTTCCTTAGTGTATCACACTCTCTCTGTCTTCTAAGACCTCATGTATGTTATTCCTGCTCTCTGGAAAATTCTAGTTCTGCTATTCACCTGGCCCATGTCTATTCATTTGTTATGTCTCAGATGACCAGTCTCTTTCTTTGAAAATATACACCTTGCTGTATATCTTGACATATATTGTCAGGGCATCTTGAATTCCCCAATCACTGTGAGCACCTACAACAGTTTGTTGTTGTTTCTAGATTTGTTGTCAGTCTCCCCAAGCACACTGTGAGCTCCACAAGGACTGAGACCAGGTATGCCCTGCTCATTTCTATATCCCAGAGCCTATTTCAGTACCGGGCATTCTAGTGTGAGGAAAGGCACTATGACCCAGTTCATAGGATGGAGACACAAAGCAGTTAGAAATAATGCATTCACATCAATTTCCTATTCATATGTCACAGTCAAAGCTGGATGAACAGACATGACCGAAGACTTGAAATTTACTGATCAAGGTTCTTTTCTTAATATACTAAATACCCTAAGATTTTGTTTAGCTAGGAAAAAGAAAACTGAAAATAGAACCTAGGAGCAATGATTTTATGAAAGATTTCTCATTTCATAAAAAGAGACACACAGAAGGAGACAGTTCCTCTTTTCCTCCTTGACACTATTATTTCTGGTTGTGATTCCTGGAATGTTCATTGTACAGGAAAACATCCTGACTACTAGGGTTCTTTGCCAGAGACTCTGAGGAAGCAAGCATCACCCATCCCCTTTGAATTTCTCAAGTGTTGCAGTAAAATCATCCAATAATGTGTCATTAATTATAATACCCACTGGAGGGTGATATGCTACTGCTGGTACCACCTTCTGTAGTATATATACACGTAGGAAGATGATAGATAGACAGATAGATAGATAGATAGATAGATAGATAGATAGATAGATAGATAGATAGATAGATAGATAGATAGACAGATAGATAGATAGATAGAAAGAAAGATAGAGAGAAAGAAAGATAGATATGGTATATGACCTGTAAGGAATAATTTTAAAGACTTGCAATCTATAATTATAAGTCCTCATAGCACAGAGCACCTAATAAATCAAAGAAGCCCTTTCAGTAGATGTGAGGATATAGAGGAAAGTGATGCTTTGCCTCCCACGGATTTGTCACCCCTTTTCCCTTGGGTGACAGAGCCGCCAAAGATTACTCAAAGCCCATCTCTTTTGAGCAGTGAGAAGCCCCAGAAAGGGGTTAATATCCCAGGACCCTCATGCTTGAGGCATCCTTCCATTTGGGAAATTAACCATGAATTGGGTTTTTTCCTTCATTTATTCTCCAGACCAAGAAGTTACGGGAAGAGACCCAGGTGGAGTTTTGTTAAGTGCAGTTTAACAAGTTCAACAATAGAAGCTGGTAACATTCAGTAAGTCAAGCAAGGTGACCTTCTGTAATGCAAGTTGCAACAAAGGCTTGATTTTAGCAAACATTCTCTTCTTACCACAGTTTCCCAAGATCTTTACATATCAATCAGTAACTTGTCTGTCTTTGAGCCAGCAACCTTGCTGTGTTACAATTCTTATCTTGCAACAGAGACTCAATAGCCTAGGGAAAATTTCCTGTCCTTTGCAAGGTCAATATTTGAAACTGCAAGGCTTTGGAAAACCAGGCCCTGTGAAGTGCATTTGCTTTATGAATCCTCTACAGGAAAGGATGGAAATGGCACCAATCCTGCCCCCACCCCCTATTTTTGTACCCACGATCCCAGGGTGGACTAGAATGCCAAGGGTCCTAAAACACTTCCCTTCCATGCTAACATGTGACTAACACAGGGCACAGAATTAAAGGTTTCTCCCAGAACATGACTGGCCCCTTAGGTTCCTGCGTATCTCATCCTGGAGAGAGTACAAGATTAGGAGATGAGTACTACTATCACAACCATTTTAAAGATGATGTCACTGAAACTGAGGCTCAGAGAGGTTTATTAACTGGTCCAAGAATAGGAGCTCTTGTCTGTGCTCTCGCAATACCCTGTTCTTTCCCTAGTCACTCTGTGTTGCAGGTTGACAGTTGTCTCTCTCATTCCCTAGATGGAAGAGATAGGGGCCTAGAGACTGTGTTTTGTTCCCTGTCTATCTTAGCATGGAGAACAGTGCTGGGCACCCGAGAGGCTTAACATGGAGTAAAGCTGGAGAGAGAATAGAGTATGAGATGGGGTAGGATGAGATTTCACCAGGGGTGATTCCCCCATTAGGGGCTTGGATGAGTGAGGAGAGATGCATGTCTGGGTGCACAAAAAAGAAACAATGGATATTGTCTGACGAATCCAGTAAGAAGAGAACGAGCATGCAGCATCCTGCAGACTTGTGGCCTATTATCCTTTCTACCTCGTCACTGGATTGCTCTGACTCTTGCATTAAGTGCCTCAAAAATGAACCCTATGAGGATGGCCGTGAAAGTGTCTAAATCCTAGAAGTGAGTACAGTCATGACCATTGGTTCTGTTTATTGATGTCCTGATCTGATAAGAGCAATAATCACAGCAAATTCTTATTGAGTGCCTGCTGGGTGTCAGTCACTGTGCCGCGTGACCTCATTTCATCCTCACAATGAAGGCAAGGGTGCGTTTTTACAGATTTTACAAAGCCAGACAATAGTAGGTGGAAAAGTTGGGATTTCATCCCAGGCCCAAATGTCAAGCCCTTGCTCTTTCCTTGAAGTAAGAGATGCCTAAAGCATGGCACACAGACCACTGTCAGTGTCCACGATGACTGGTGGTGCGTGGGCAAACAGACGCAATTTTAAAGTGTAATATATATTTGCGTGTGACAGAAAAAAGACCTTCTTTGGAGACGGGGGAAAAAACATTGACAGTGGTAAAACCCCCAAAGACTTTCTTAAACTCCTCTTCTTTTTCCCAGCATTCCTGACTGGGTCAAAGCTGCTCATTGCTTCTCCTGCTCTGGAATTCTCCATCCTCAGACACCAAGAGGCCATGCCCTGTCCCAACAGCATGGCCAGCCTCAGGTTTGCCCCTCTCACATCCTTCTTCCCAGCACTACAGTCCCCTGCCTGCACTCCCACACTTGAAAACCAGCCCAGGACTCTTAAATTTTATGCCAAGTTGTAAACGCTGTCTGAAGCTCTTGAAAATGGGTTTTTAACCAAACAAACTCATGAATAGTTTGCACATGGCATAGAGAAGCAGAAAATCATGAATATTTGCTTTGAGAGAAAAGTCACCCAGAAAAAGAGAAAAATTATATACACACACATTTCTTTGTACAGAAAAACACTCACGTGGTAGAAGAATGAAGTCTTGAGCCATTTTCATTCTCTCTCTCTCGCTCTGTATCCCAATCCATGCAATAAAATGTCATATGGGTGTAACTCTCAAGTGTAATTTGGTACTTTCTGAACATGGATATGACTGAATCATCTGGAGTGTATATTCATGTTCGTGTTCTCTCTCCCTCTCTCCCTCTCTCCCTGTTCTATCGCAAGTCAACCCTTAGGTGGTGAAGGATGGTGGCAAGCTATTCCAAAGAACAAAGGAGGAATCTTGGAGAGCAAAGGGACATGTTAGAGAAACCAGGTAGTAAATCTCCTTCCTCTATTTAGGGGCCAGGGTATATGGAAACTGAAGGTAGGGATTGAGGGTGGTTGCTTTTCTGTGTGAATGCAAAGCCGTGTTATTTCTTGCATACGCGGAAACACATACTGCTGTGGATTGAATGTCCTCCCAAAGCTTATTGAAACTTAATCCCCACTGTGACAGTGATAAGAGGGTGGGAAATCATATTATGGTAATTGAAAACTGAGGCCTTTAGGAGGTGATTAGATTGTGAGAACTGGGTCCTGGTGAATGGACTGATCCATCCGTGGAGTAATGGGTGTGGTTCTGATGGCTTTAAAAGGAGAGCGAGTGAAGAATTAGCTCTCTCGTGTTTCTGCAGTTCTCACCATGTGACACCCTGCCTCTCTGTAGTCACCACCACAAGGCGCTCACCAGATGTACCCCCTGGACTGTGGGCTTCCCAGCCTCTGAAACTGTTAGCAATAAATATTGTTTCTTTCCAAATTACTGTTTCGGGTATTTCTGTTGTAAACAACAGAAACAGACTAATACAGAAACCTACTTAACTGATGTTTTCAATTTGTTGAACAGGTGAACCACATTAAACATCTCAATGAATATTGTATGCACAGCCAACGAAACATGTACACAGCAGAGACAGACAGCAAGAAAAAGACAAATGGAAAGAGGCCCTTTTACCCAAGTGACAGAACACTGAGGACATTTATTTGTACTTTGATCCTTTGAAGTATTATTACTATAATGAAAAGCTGAAAACAAAGCTAAACATCTGTCAGAGGAAGTTCTTAAAATAAGTTAGAGAAGAGTCTTTTTTTTTTAATTGTATGAAGCCATGAAATGATGATAACGTTGATATGTATCACTGAACATGAAATGAGACGCATCACCTATTGCTAAATAAAAACTTCAGGTATCAACAAATTACATATAAATTAATGCTAGTTTTATGATATACAGAATAGAAGTACACGCTTTTCTATTTATTAAGTATTTACTAATTTCTGAATACTTAACCCATGTACGAGAGGTATTTCATAACATTAAAGAGGGCAAACAGTGCACCGATGTCTTTATCATTCCTGTCTCCCCATCTCCCTGCCCAGAGACAATTTCTAAAACAAAACCAAGCAAAATACCAAATTCTTGGTATGACTAATAAGGGCAATGGGGTATGTAATACTCACGAATCTTAAAACGTTATCTGAAAACACACTAAACAAACAACGTGGCTGAAAATAACGCGTTTCTCTAGGTAGTGTAAATGTGAGTGTCTACCTAAAACACACACACAACCACCGGTGGAAAACGTCCTAATAAATGTTCATCAAACTGTATGGAGACAGCGGTCCTACGCACCAGACGCAGCTGTCAAAAACAACCCTGTTCCCCATAGCCCCCAAAACGTGCAGTCCACAGGAATAACCTGCAAGTGGTTTGTGAGAACTGTATTTACAATAGTAAAACCGAGTGTTGGACATAAAAGATGACTTGGAAAAGTGGAGACGCTACTTGCTCATTGGATTGCAAGATTATCATTGTACACAGATTCGTGTGCTCGAGATCTGGATTACAAGTGAGTCCCCTGAAAAATACTGGGAGGGAAGGGAAAATACTGGAAGGGAAGCCTGGATGGACACCACAGGTCGACCAGTCCAGAAGCAGACGGACTTCTTTCACACAATAATTTTTTGTTTAGGAGGACTGTGGTGGCTCCCTCGAGGGGCGCCCGGGCATGTTTTGGGCGTGTTTGCGGCCCCGTCACTGCTCCTTTTCTGGAGGGGACTGGCAGGGGCTCAGTCGGTGGACATGTTCTGGATGGTCTTGTGCTTCTTGGTTGACCTCCTCCCCTGAATCGCCACCGCGGGCTTCCTCGATGACCACGCTGTGCACGGTGCCCGCGTCCAGGCAGTGTGGGGCGACGCTGTGCACCCGGGGCTCAGAGACAGTGGCGTGGAAACTCTGCACCCCGCACCTACTGCAGAAGCTGTGCAGCACCGGGTGCGTGTTGGATCGATAGGTGACGAGGCTCTCGGCGCCCTGGAGGAGAGTGAAGCGCGAGGCCGGGACAGGAAGTGGTGGTGCTGCCGCTTCTTGCACAGCTTTCAGCAGCAAACCAAGACGCGCAGATCTGCAGGGGCCCAGGCAGCAAAGCGGACCGCGCCGTAGTGGCAGCCTCCGGTGTGATGCACCAGGCCCGGGTACTCGAAGGTGTCCAGCAGGACCTTGGCGGCGCCCTCGCAGCTGAGGCCCCGCAGCTTCCCGAACGTCTCCCAACGCTCCCGCTGCGCGCCCAGGTACAGCTCACTGCCGGACGCGGCGGGCGCTGGGGGGTTCGCGGGGTGGTGGGGGTTGGGCGGGTGGAAGCGGATCCTTGGGGACCGCCTCCAGACCGCCGCCACCAGCGCTTCTGCCACGACCTTCCCCTCTTGGCCGCTGCCCGCTCGCTGCCCGCCGCGTGGCTCCCGACGCCGACTCGGACCGCGCGCGGCTGGCGTCCACGAACGCGATGGCTGCACAGGCGGCGGGCGGATCCCCGGGCGAAAGAGCCGCTCGGTTCCTCACCCTGCTCATGGCGGCTGCAACCTTCTAAGCACGTGCCCACCGCCCCTGTTTCCTAGTCAGTCACGGAGCAGCCTCCTTGTCCACACCGGCAGGATTGGCCACTTGTTGAACGTGATGTAAAGAGACCCGTCCCCTGACCCTATCAGAACGGCCTTTGCTGGCCTGAAATTCAGCCATCCTAGTAAGGCACCTGCTGGGCGCCAGGGACTGCCCTGGGCTCTGGGGACGTGGAGGCGCGCCAGACTTTCCAAAGCACTCGCACTCACTTAGGGTCGCTTAGTTAACAGTTCTTCCCATATTTGGAGACAAGTCTTTTAAAACATGTGTTTTGCAAATATTTTCTTTCAGTCCCTGGTTTTTCTTTTTCGTTCTCTCTCTCTCTCTCTCTCTCTTCTCTCTCTTTCTTAATTTCTTTCTTTCTTTTTCTGAACAGTGTCTTTCACAGAGCACATTTTTTGTTTTGAAATTTTAAGAAAATCCTAATTATCTTTATTTGTTCTTGGATTGTGCTTCAGGTGTTGTGTCTGAAAACGCATCAGCAAACACAAAGACATGTTGATTTTCTCAAGTGCTTTCTTCTAGAAGTTACGTGTTTTGAACTTATAGAACTTTAGTCCATTTTGAGTTAATTTTTGTAAAAGTGTAAGGTCTTGGTCTAGGTTAATTCTTTTGCACATGGACTCCAAATTATTCCAGCATCTTTTATTGAAAAGACTATCTATCCTTTTGCCATTGAATTGTGCTTGTGCCTTTGTCAAAGATCAGTTGAGTGATATTTGTGCAGGTTTGTTACTGGGCCTGCTCTTCTGTTGCTTTGAACTCTGGGTCTATTTGCTCACACCACACTGTCTTGATTACTGCAGCTTTATAGTAAATCTCGAGATCAGATCATATGAGTCCTGCAACTTTGCTCTTTTTTTTTTTTCAGAAATTGTTTTGCCTATTCTAGTGCCATTGCTTTTCAACACAAAATTGAGTCGATATCGATATCTACAAAGCGATTGCTGCGATTTTGGGATTCTGATGTTTCTGTAACAGATCAATCTGGAAGGAATTGAAATCTTAATTACCAGTCTTCCGGACCACATATATGACATATCTCTCCTTTATTTAGACGTTCTTTGATTTCTTTCATTAATGTTTGTAGTTTTCCACAAACAGATCCTGTACATATTTGATATGCTTATACCTAAGTAATTAATATGTAGGGTTGCTGTTATAAAAGGTAATCCAAAAAACATCAAATTCTAATTGTTCACAGACCATATATATAGGTAAACAGTTGTCATTTGTATATTGACCTTGTATCCTGTGACCTTGCAAAACCCCCTTGTTAATTCATCAGGTTTTTGTGGAAACTTCTACACAGATCATCTGTAAACAGTAAGTTCTGTTTCAACCACTCCAATCTGTACGCCTTTTATATCTTTTGGTTTCCTTATTGCCCAAGCTGGGATTCTGGGTTGTGTCGAATAGGTGTGGTGAGAGCAGACATGTCTTGGGCGGCCAGCGGCCAGTCTCTCACCCTTATGTATGAAGTCAGCTGTAGGTTTTTCATAGATGTCCTTTCTCAAGTTGAGGAAATGCTACTCTGTTCCTGGTTTGCTGAGAGTTTTTAACTTGAATGGCGTTGAATTATATCAAATGCTTTTTCTACATCGATACGATCATATGATTTTTCTTCTTTAGCCTGCTGATCTGGTAGGTTGTGTATCGATTGCTTTTCGAATGTTGAACCAGCCTTCCATGCCTGAAATAAATCCCACTTGGTTGTGGTGTATAATTTTTCTATACATTGTTAGATTCCATTCGATAATATGTTGTTGAGGAGTTTTGTGTCTATGTTCATGATATTGGTCTGTAGTTTTCTTTTCCTGCGATGTCTTTGTCTGTCTCGCTATAAGGGTAATGCTGACCTCAAAGAATGAGCTAGGAACTGTTCTCTCTGCTTCTATATTCTGGAAGAGATGGTGGGGAATTTGTATCATTTCTTCCTGAAATGTTTATTTAGAATTTGTCAGGACATTCAGTAATGTTGAATATGCTAATTATCCCGATTGGAGCATCACATATCGCACACAGGTATTCAACACTGTACCCCACAGATATGTACAATCAATTAATGGTAAGTTTGCAGGATATAGGATTTTAGGTAGGTGTTTTTTTTTTTCAATCAAAACTTTAAATGTTTCACTCTACTCTCTTCTTTGCATGCGTTCTGATGAGAGTTTGGCTGTATTTCTTTTCCATGTTGCCCTGTAAGTAAGGTATTTTTACTTTTTCATGTTTTTTGTTTTTGTTTTGTTTCTTTGTCTTTAGTTTTTTGCAGTTTGAATATAATATGCCTAGATGTGAATTTGTGTGTGTGTCTGTGTGTGTGTTTGGTATATATGCTGCTTGATATTTTTTGAGATTCCTGAATATGTGGTTTGGTGTCTATGATTAATTTTGATAGTTCTCAGCGCTTATGGCTTTTAATTTTTTTTTTTTTTTCTATTTTCTGTCCTGTTCTGTCTTCGTTCTCTTTCTGGTATTCAAATTAAAATGTCAAAACTTTTGCAATTTTCACACAGTGGGATGTTCAATTCCTTTATTTATTTATTTTTTCCTTGGCATTTCAACTTGAAAAGGTCCTATTGACCTGTAACCCATCTTCAAGCTCACCGATCCTTTCCTTGGTTGTGCTAAGTCTCCTGATGAGCCCATAAAAGACGTTCTTCCTTTCTGTTACAGTGTTTTTGATTTCTAGTATTCTTTTAATTCTTTCTTAGAATTTACATCTCTCTGCTTACTTTACCCATTTGCTCTTGCACGTTTTCTATTTTTCCATTAGAGACCTTACCGTATTATTCATAGTTACTTTAAATTCCCTGTTTAACAATTCCAATGTCTTTGTAGTATCTAAGACAGGTTCTAATGTTTGCTTTTTTAATTTCTTGTGTGTGTCTGTGTGTGTGTGTGTGTGTCTGTGTGTGTGCACGCGCACGTGCATGTGCTTAAATATTTAAGTCTACTCTCCTTTTCTTCGCATGTTCTATTGAGAAACAGGACCTGAAATAAACAGGCATTTACTGTGAATATTTGTGCTAATCTGGCTGGGAGCGGGGCTGTGTTTTATGGTTGCTGTAGCCGTAAGTGCCAGAGGCTTCCACTTCCTCTAGTGTCCTTGATTTTGTCTGTGCCACCTCCCCCGACCCCCGCCTTAAATTTGGTCTTCCCCAAGTACTCCTGCTCAGACAGAGTCTGTGATTTCGAGTACCTTCAGCTGTAATCCATTATTTCCCTGTGGCCTGATTGGTGTAGTGTAACGTACAGGGGTGGGAGGAGATTCCACAGCGTTATGACTGGATCTCAGTCTTCTAGAGGGAGCGCGTCTCTGGGCTTGACCTTCACAAGTGTTTCTCCAGTAGTGGTGGCTTCTCCCCAATCCTCTATCCTTTCCCTGGCTGCAGTATTCCCATTATTTCCTTGAAATATTGATCTCTATTAACTGTCTTTTAGGTGAGACAGGAAGGCTGGAGGGGCCTGGGGTGGGATGAACGCCCTTCCTCCATCTAGGATAAGGCTCTGGGAAGTCTTTTGCCTTGGAGAGGGTAGGCCCTTGTCTTGGAGAAGGCCCTCGGGGTATCTGAAACTGACTATCCTTCCTCTCTCCCCGCCAGAGAAACCAGTGTCTTTCTCAGATCTTCACCATAAAAGCCTGTTTCTTGAGCTAAAGCCAGTGAACATGTGAATGCCCCCTATGACTGCATATTCTCACTCTCACGCTAGCCCACACCCAGCCTCGGCAATTCATCGTATGTACCATTTAAGTGTTTCTCCCAGTGCATGATGACGGAAGCTTCTGATCCAGGGACCCGATCTCAGTTGTGACACTCTGGATTTGACATTCTTTCTAGATTCCAGGGTGGTGGTTTGGTGCTTTGCCTCCATCACTGATGAGTCCCCCAAAATTCATTGATTCCATTTTCCCAGCATTTTCTCCTTGTAAGGATGGGAGTGGTGATTTTTTTTTTTTTTTTTTTTTTTGCCTCTTTGCATGGGGAGCTGAAACCAGAAGTCTCATTATTTGTGGCCAATTTTGAAATATGCCACAATCGGTATATTCCTATGATTTGCAAATGTCATGCTAAGAACCAGGAGAAGCAGATAAAAGTTGAAAGAAGTTGTCTCAGGGATCCAGCAGGAGGGGTGTGTCTGTGGAGGGGGTGGCTGTAGAATCAAACGATATCTGTTTTTTATCAACTATTAGGATTGTTATTTTTAAAACACTATACATATATGATTTGAGAAAATTAAATAATAGGTGATGCATTTTACGTAGAAATAGTCTAGAACTTTTACACACAAAAAATTCACAAAAATTCTAAGTGTAATTTCAAGGTTAAATAAATGTGCCAAATTACGTATGATTCCTAAAACAGTTATTACCTCTTGCTTGTTGATATCTGTTGTCACTGTGAGTTAATCGATATGCGTGTATGACTCATGATCACAGCAGTTTTGCGCACTAATTGGCTGGGGCGATAATGTGAAAACTGCCATCTGCTAAATCTTGGGGAAACAATGAAAGTGAGGGGCTTGCCTTCCCATTTCACAGATGAAGAACTTTAGGCTAAAAGAGATTAAGTAACTTGCTCAAAGCCATACACTAGGTAAGCGGTGGATCTGGGACAGTCTCCCATGTCGGTCTGTATCAGTATCCATGTCTTTCCAATGTATTTCTCTGCCTGTCCCAGAATGCACATTTTTTAATATTCACAGCTTTATCCGAAAATGGTGTTATTTTTTTCAGCTAGGCTCTGGAAGCAAAATTACTGAGGAAAGTACAAGGAGAGATGAATATGATTTTCCAATCCTATTCAGAAATCAGAAATTCCTAAGCCTTCTTCCATTGATTTAGAAGCTGGAAGCAAAGATAAAAATCTTCCAAATTTATTCAGTGAAGGTAGCCTAAACCCTGATACCAGCACCTGGAAAAGACAGTGCATGCGCAAAAGCCCACAAGCGCACACACATGCACGCACACACATATGTGCACGCACACAGAAATATGGATCTATCTCACTTATGGATATAGATTTAATTCTTTATCTGTAAGGGAGAGGATGGTGTAATATTAGGAAATATTTGACTATTTTAACAATCCATCATATCAATAGGTCAAAGGAGAAAAACCCTATCATCTGAAATGCTGGGGGAAAAAAAATACTTCAAGTAACTTAATCCACGACTGGTAAACTCTCTTCAGTCTTAGTTCTCGTTTACTTAATCTGTCTTTGGCTGGCAAAACGATGTTAAAGTGTTCTGCTACCATCCATCCACAGTCCCTTATCTGAATCTCTTCAGATCAATTTTCAGACTCCATATACCATACTGTACATAAGAACCATTGCAGGGTCTGGAATAGCAATGCTGAATCTAATAAAATAATATCTCTTCAGAAAAACATAAATATTCATGCCGGAAGGATAAAGAAAGACTCCAAGCCGCCTCATTTTTTTTAGTTTTGTGGACAAATGAGCTGGGAAAAATAATCGGTTTTCACAGCATTTGGGATTTTAGACTTGAAATAAGGAATTTGGGGTGTTTCTTTCAATTCTTCTTATGTTTTACCCATTCTTAAAATTTTTGCTAAATCTTCTTTTATTAAAGTACAACATACAAAGAGAAGAGTGCACAAATCTTAAAAGACCACAAATGGATGACATTTTACAAAGTGAGCACAGGCATGTAACTGCCACCAAGCCCAGGATATATAGAACACGACTGGCATCCTGGAATAGTGTGTTGTGTACCCATCTAAAAGTTAACCACTATTTTGACCTATGTCACTATAAAAATGTTTTTGCCTGTTTTTGAACCTTACACAAACAGAATTATATATTATGGACATTTTCTTTTTTACCTGGCTTCTTTTGCTCAATACTCTGATTTTGAGGTCTACCCATGTTGTTGCATGTAAGGATAGGTGCTTGTTTCATTGCCATGTAGTATTCTGTTATATGGATATACGACAATTTATCTGTTTGTTCAACTGTTGATAGACATTCAGATTGTGACTACCATCAACAGTGAAGCAGTGAACGTTTTTATTCATGTCTTTTGGAGAACATGTTTATGCATCTCTGTTGCATATATACTTGGATCGCATGATAGCCAGAATTTTATGATGACTCTCAATGACCCTTGTCGTCTTATAATCTCCTGCCATTGTGTCGGGGTGGAACCTGTGCATGTGACAAGATATCACTCCCACGATTATATTACTTTTAGGGCAAAAACGATTTTGCAAATGTAATTAAGATCACAGATCAGTTGCCCTTAAGATAGATGGGCCAGACCTAATCCTGTGAGCATTTAGAAGAACCCAGGTCTCTGCTGAAAGAGAGATGTGAAGCAAGAGAGAGCATTTGGAGGGGACCACATGGCAAGGAACTGCAAGTGGCATCTAGGAGATGAGTGCTGCCCCAGCTGACAGCCAGAAAGAGAAAGGGGGCCTCGGCCCCCAGCTGCAGGGAACTGAATTCAGCTGACGACGTGGATGGGTCTGGAAGGGCTTCTTCCCCAGAGCCTCCAGAAAGGAACACAGCAAGTCCAACACCATCCCACCCTATGAGACCCTGAGCAGGGAAGCCAGTCACGCTGTGCACTGTCTTCTCACCTACACGACTGTGAGCTAATAAATGAGTGTTGGTTTCAGCTGCTAGGAGTGTGGTAATTTGTCCCACACCAGAAGAAAACCAACACCGATTTTGATGCCTAGATGCGGGGTTCTGCCATGGCAAACACCCCAAAATGTGGGTGTGGCTCGAACTGGGCAGTGGGTGAAGGCTGGAAGAATTGTGAGGTGTGTGATAGAGAAAGCCTAAGCAGCCTTGTAAAAGGCCTTAATTGCCTTGGACAGACTGTTAGTAGAAATCTGGCCTCTGAGGACACTGCTGGTGAGGGTTCAGAAGGATGGAGGAACATGTTATTGTCAACTGGAGGCAGGGGATCCCTGCTATTTAGTGGCAGAAAGTTTAACAAGATCGTTGTCTGCAGTTTTGTGGAAAGAAGAAAATATAAACGACACGCTTGGATATATGGTGAAGGCAGTGGGTGGAGGCTAGCCAAAATTTGGGAGCATATAGCAAAAACCTAGATTATCTTGAGCAGACTGTTAATACAAATCTGGAATTTAAAAACTCTGCTGGCGGGGGCTCTCAAGCAATAGGAGAATTTTATGAAAATCCTAAATTGCCTCAAAGAAAGCCAAAATGACTGGGGTTTGTTGTTGTCGTCGTTTTTCTTTTTCTGGCGGCTGGCTGGTACTGAGATCTGCACCCTTGACCTTGGTGTTATAACACCACACTCGAAGACTGTTAACAGACTTTTAAAACAATCTGGACTTGGAGGTTTCAGACTGTGAGGGCTCCAAAAGAAGTGAGGAACACGCTGTTGGAAACTATAGGGGGGAAGATCTCCGATATATGGTGGCAGAACGCTTAGCAGGATTGCATCCCACAGCTGTATGGAAAGCTGAACTTCTAAATGATGAACCTGGATATACAGCTGAAGAGACGTCCCAGCAAAGTGTGGAAGGAGTGACCTGGTTTCTTCTTGCTGCTTAGAGTAGAATGTGAGAGGAGTAAGATAAACTGTGGGAAGAACTGTTAAACAAAAGGAACCAGGACTTGATGATGTGGGGAGTTTTCAGGCTATCTAGATGGGGGAAAGCCGGCTAAAATTAAGAGATCGCTTCTGAGAGTGGCATAGGAAGAAAGCAAGTTTGGCTGTGCAAACTTCTGCTGAAAGCTCAGAAACAGCAAAAGTTTAGTCCCACAAGAACCCCCTTCAAAAGACTAAAGGTGCGTCTCACAGATTTCTTTCGGTATACCGGCAGGCCTCTGGGAAGCTTCAGGCTGCTGTCCCTCAGTCATCTCAGCAGGAACCCCAAATAAAGAAGGGTTTACGCTGAACAAATTTATGGATGGGGATTTTGTGTAATAGAGTGAATGCCAGTGAAATCCACTCATGTCCCACAAGGTTCTCGAGAAACTTGGAGCAGCGGAAATACTGCCAGCTGGGACGTAAAGGGAAAGAGAGAGTACAAAACGAAAAGAGGCTGTTGGACCCCTAAGATTCTGCCGGCAGAGAGCAGGCTGATATGACTACTCAGCTGCAAATACCTGCTACCTTTCATGAAAAAGGAAGGATGAGTCAGAGGGAAGAACCAAGGGCCCAAAGACAGAGCCGAGAGGCACCGAGGATTGTTCCAGGCTTTGAAACTTTATTGGAGAATTCTGGCTGGTGTTTTCCCGGCTGAATTTCCAATCTGCTTAAAAACTCTAACTCCTTTCTACCTTCCATCTCTCCTTCCCCCATTATTGAACCAGAATGTTTAGAGCTGTTATCCTATGCCCATCCCATCATTGTATGTGGGAGTGTTAGGGAAGACAGCTTGTCGCTTTAGGGTCAACCGTCCAAAGTTGGAGAGGGATTGTGTCCCAGGAGTTACACTGGGTGGATCGATCATACCTAGGGACCTCAGGCATGCCTGGTTTAGATGGTCAAGATGGTGAGATTTTGGACTTTGAATTGATTCAAACAAAGAGATTCAAACAAGCTTTTGCAATTGAGCTGATGCTGTAAAACGATGTGAAATTTGGAGACCATGAGATGGCAGGGAATGTATTTTGTTTGTGGGACCGACTGGATCCCTGGGGGTCAGAGGGCAGGAGAATTGCGGTAGGGAGAATTCTAAGATGCCTCCTAATGACCTTTGACCTTGTATAACCCCCTCACGTTGAGAGGGAGAAGAGCCTGTAAATATGGATGAGAGGATGAGATATCTCTCCTGTGGTTATATTACGCTCTATGGGAAAAGATATTTTGCAGATGTATTAAGGTCCCAATCAGTGGATCTTCCAATAAGGAGGTTATCTTGGGTGGGCCAGGGCTAATCAAGTGAACCCTTAATATGACCTGGGCCCTTCCTGAGCGACTCAAGCATGAGAGGGTGTACGGGGGGGTCGAAGTGACAAGGAGCTGTGTGGGCCACCTCCAGGAGCTGAGAGTTTGACTGAATTCTGCCAGTAACCTGAATGAGCTTAGAATTGGATTCCTCCTCAGAGTCTCCTCTGAGAAACACGGCCTGGCCAACACCTGATTTCACCTTGTGATACACCAAGCGGAGAACAAATTCATGCCACCTACGGATTTCTGACCTACAGAACTGCGAGCTGATAAGTACTCATTGTTTTAAAGCCGCTAAGATGTGGTAGTTTGTTATGATGCAGGAATAGACAACTAACACAGATAGAATTGCTGGGTCATAGAAAATGCACATGTTCAGCTCTAATAGAAAGTGCCAAACAGTTTTTCAAAGTGCTGGTACCAATTCACACTCCCACCGGCAGTAGAGGGTTCCTGCATATCCTCAGCGACCCTGGATATTGTTACTTGTCTTGGCTATTCTGGTAGATGTTTGGTGATATCTCACTGGGATTTTAACTTGCATGTTCCTAGTGACTGAGATTGAACAGCTGTTGGTTTATTGGTCAGTTGGTTAGATGCCCTATTTTGTGACGTTTCTGTTCAAATATTTTGCCAATTTTCCGCTTGCATTATTCTTTTTTCTTCTTGATTTTGGGAGGTATTATATTCTGCCCATAAGACATTTGTGGAATATACATATTACAAATATCTTTCTCCCATCCCGAGCTTTATCTTTTCGGTCTCTACATGTGTCTCGATGAACACACATCCTTACTTTTGAAAAAGTTCAAATTACCAATGTTTTCCTTTGTCATCAGTGTCCTTATGGCCTGCTTCAGATATCTGTGTCTACCTCAAGGTTGTAGAGTTACACTTATACGTTATTTAGTAGAAGCCTTAACTTCTGGAATTAATTTTTGTGTATGGCGTCAGTAAGGGCCAAAAGTTAGCTTTTTTTCCCATACGGATGGGTTTCCATTTAGTCCAGCTCGACTTACTTAAAACACTATCCTTTTCCCAGACTACTGTGGTGGCACGTTTGTTGTAAATGGGCAACCAGATATATGTGAGTCCGTCCGTGACCCTTGTCTTTGCTCCATTGGCCTATTTGTCTGTTCCTGTGCATGTACCACACCATCTTAATTATCAGAGCTTCACAGTTGATCTTGTTGTCCGGCTGTGAAAGTCCTGAAAAGATGTCTTGTTTTAGAAGGCTTTGGCTGTTCTTGGATCTTTGATAGCCTTTTATAATTTAGAAGCAGCATGCCCATTTCCATTTTTAGAAAAATGCTGGGAATTTGACTTGGATTTCATGGTATCCGTAGCTCATTTTCATTGAAATTCCCTCGTCAGTTTACTTTCATAATATCCTCATCCAATCTATAAACACGATATATCTCTGATTTATGTAGGTCTTTATTTTATATCTCTCAGAATTATTATGCAGACTTCTGGGCAGAGATCTTGGGAATCTTTTGTTAGGTTTCTTCCTAGGTGTCTGATGTTTTCTGATGCTATAATAAATGGCATTAAATATTTTTTTCTCTTCATAATTTTAACGTTAGGATATAGACATCTAGTTGAGTTTTGCAATACTGACCGTGTATCTAGCAAGATCATGCTAAATACATTTGTTAATTGTAATACTAGATATATACATCCTTTTAGATTTTTGTGTGTGTGAACAATTGTAGAGTTAGGGCTGGGTCTGGAGCTCACATCCCCTGAAGCCCTTGTCCAGACTGGGTCACCAACCCTTCACACGCAGGTTTATGAGCTAGGCAACCAGAAGAAAGGTCCTTGGAGCCTTGGTTGAAGAAAGAATAGTCTTTATTTCTGCACACACACGTCTAGGAGCTAGGCAGTCCAAAGAGAAACTCAAAATTCAACTGCTACCAGGAAGTCCAAAGAAAAACTGAGCAGCTGCCTGCAAAGTAAACATGCTCTATTTTTTAGACAGAGCTCTCTGCCGGCCAGCAGTTCAGGGCCCTTGCTCCACACAACTCTAAAGAACACGCGAGGATAGCAACAAAACTAAAAAGATACATTGGCCAGCATGAGCACTAACTCCACCCACACACACAATTTGTTTACAGAGAATGTACTGCACCACACCCAACTGGACCTGAGGTGAAGGGGCCTGATTAAACTATTCTGTTTTCCCAACAACAATCTATTGTGTCTCTTTTACTTCTTTAAGAGCTGAGAAAACTTTCTCCAAAGACTCCAAGTAGGCATGCATCCATATCTCATCGCCTAGAACTGGGAAGTGCCCATTCCAAACCCAATCACCAGAGGGGTGATGGGATTGCTACGACCTGCTTAGTCAACCACACAGCCCTTTATATATTAGACAGATTCTGTTTTGAGGCACAGCTTTTCTCTACTTTAAGCAAATATATAAATACTTGGAAATGAAACCTCTGATCGGAAAGGTGAAAATCAGGAGATAAATGATGATGGATCAGTACTGATGGTGTATCCCTTCAGGTAAATGAGCTGAAATTACAAATCTTGAGGAACATCATCTCCTAAGCAAAGACTGATATGTTTAATATTTGAAAAACCTTTGTAGATTGGGGAGGAAGAATTGGCCTTTAAAATGAAGTGGTTTGCCTCAAACATACTCTTGCGGTGATCATAAAATACAACATTGTCACAGAAACTTTAACACGTACACATATCAAACTTTTAACAATAGTTTTGTATCACTGGTAGAATTGCTTGTGATTTAAATTTTGTTTCAAACTTTTCTGAATTATCTAAATGCTCTGTCGCAGAGCTTGTCAACCTTGACACTATTGACATTTTGGACCAGATAATTCTTTGTTGTAGGAGGCTTCCTTGCGCATTCAGGGGGTTAAGCAGTATCCATAGCCTTGATCCATTGGAGGACAGTAGCACTTCCGCTTTCCCCAGCTGTGACAAACAAAAATGTCTCCAAACAGAGCCAAGTATCTCCTTGGGGACAAAATGCCCCTGAATGAGAACCGCTGCTCTACAGTGAATGAGAATCCTGTCCCCTTCCCTCACCACCAGTTTTATTGAGGAATGACTGACAAATAAAATTGCATATATTTTGGGTGTACAATGTGATGTTTTGGTATGTGTATAAACTGTGCAATGATCACCACAGTCCACCTAATTAGCATATCCATATCCATCACCTCACAGAGGTACCATTGTGTGTGTGTGTGATGAGAATACTTGAGATCTACTCTTTTAGCAGATTTCCAGTATGCAATACATTATTATTAATGTAGTCTCTGGGGGCTCAAGAGTGGCGGGCCCCGAACCTCCCAGTAGCCCCTTTTATCCCCCCGCCACGGGATGAGCAAGAGAGGGAACCGGTAGGATTACTCCTGCCACCCTAGTGGCCAGGAGAGCCCGGGAGGAAGGTGAGTATGCTGCCTGCCTATTCAGCCCACAGAGAGACACTCAGACGCGGCACGGGTTCCGTCAAGCACCTGCTTTTATAAGCATATGGCAAGGGGATTTCCTAACTTCAACCTATCATCTTAAAGGTCATGTGAGCATGCACTTGCTCTAATGCTTTGCTATTGCAATCACGTGGTGAGCACGAGTGCGGAAATATCTTTTATCCAACAATTTTAAACTATGTCTTTCCTTGTCCACTCCCTGGCGGCTTCTGTCAGGTGCCATCTTTATTTCTCCCGTCCAGGCGAATGTTTTCAACAGATTACATAGGCGTATGTGGGTGGGGTCGTGGCTAGTTCTCTGCCCCGGGAGGAGGTGTGTGGCCTCAACGCCCCAACAGTAGTCACCATGCTGTACATTAGGTCTCCAGGACTTATTCATCTTGTAAGTGAAAGTGTATCCTTTGACCAATATTTCCCTTTCCCCCCACTTTCCAGCCCCTGGTTACCACCATTCTCCTCTCCGATACTGTGGATTTGACTTTTTTTTCCCCCCGAATTTATATTCCACATGCAAGTGAGAGCATGCAGTATTTGTCTCTCTGTGCCTGGCTTATTTTACTTGACATAATGTCATCAAGGTTCATCCATGTTTTTGCAAATGGCAGGATTTCCTTCTTTTGTAAGTATGTAGAAAGCTAGGTAGATATAAAAAGATGGGTAGATAAGGGAGATAGATGGATAGTTAGATGTAAATATGCACCAGTATGTTCAGTACATAATGTTTTTTATTTGTATAACACAGCCATTTTCCAATGGCATTGAACGTTCTTCAAAAACATCCTCTAAAATCTGCTTAAGAATATGGTATGGACGTGCAGTCCTGCTGGAAATTTAGGTTGTTTCAAATTTTTAAAAAGTAAATGACACCATGACAATCACCTTTGAGTGTATAACATTGTGTTTATATATGCCTATTTCTTTAGGATTAATACCCAAAACGGGAATTGTAGCATCAAATGGATTTCATGATCGTGACCTTTTTTTCTATGTATTGTGAAATATCCAGCTGGCCAGATGCTATGAATGTACAACCCCATCCGGTAGCATGTGAGAGAGAGAGAGAGCCTGATTTTCTACAACAGCTTACTTCGAAATTAAACATTTAAAGGTAGCTGCTTTCCAAAGTGCAAATAGCTGTATTTTTAGGAACGTAATAGTGACCTATGCTCATTGAAAACATTCATAAAGCAAAGTATGAGAACAAAACTCACCCTTCTAGGATTTTCCATGAGCAAATAAATACATACATACATATACACTCCCTCTAAACAGGAGCTGTGGGAAAGAGAAAGGACAGGGTGCTGAAAGCACACCTGTGGAGTTCAGGAGAGGGGCTTCCATAGAAGAAAGTTGGAGACGTGAGAGGATAGCCAGTCCATAAGGAAAATACTCTTTTAAAAGAGGGGCACGAAACGAGTCAGGCACAGAAAGAGAAATATCACATGTTCTCACTTATTAGTGGGAGTGAAAAATACATAAATACACACAAAAAACGGAGGGGTGAGGGAAGAAGACACAACAATTACAATTCCTTGAAGTTGATAGGACAAGCGAACAGATATGAGGTTGTTGGGGGGGGGTGGGGGGAGGTTTCGGTAATGGGCCACAATAATCAACCACGTTGTATACTGACAAAATAAAATAAAATTTAAAAAATAAAATATAAAAAAAAAGAGGGGCAGGGATGATCTGTAGACATTGGAGTTATTCCTAAGTCAGAGGTCATGGCTAAGGCCCAGCGTGATTTCAGAGAGGACAAAAAGAAAGATCCCAGAATGAAAACTGAAAGGACATCTCCCCCACCCCACACCTGAGGAAAACTGGATCCACGGAACTAGTTCAAGTTGACCTGTAGGATTAACAGGACATCTATGAGATAAGTAGTGGCCAACAAGTTCACAACAGAATCACCGATTCCCACTGTCTATCCAATCTGCTCCTTGGCCGAGCAAGTCTTCCCTATTCCAGGAAGCAGTGCCACCATCCGCCCGGATACTATGGCTGCAATCTAGGAGCCATCGCTGATTGCTCTCCCTCCCTCCTGGCCTCACAGCCATTCAAGCTTTCCCAGCTGAGTCCTCAGATACCGACATCGTGGAGCAGACAAGCCATCCCCCGGCTCTACCCTGTGGGAATTCTAGCCGCACAGAGTGCATGAGCATAATCACGTGGCCATTGTTCCACAAGACTAAGTTTTGGAGTAGTCGATGACCGGAACACATTCTATTCATGTATTCTTCATTTAAGTAATCCTCTATTTCATCAGTATTTTTTTCATTTTCCATAGTCCGTTCCATTTCAGTTTTATTAATTGTCTATTTCATCCTTAATAACCTTGAATTCTCATTCCAAATTTCATCCCATTAGTTTCTATTCCATGCCGGTACTTTACATTTTTAGTGGATCTTTCATAGTCCATTGATTTCATGTCATTGCATCATTGCATATTCTGTCCTACTCTATATTCCTTCCTATTTAATTTTTCCTTCCTCCTATTTTTTAAAATATTTTATTTTGCTGTATATTTCATTCCTTTTATAATGTAACTTGTACAATGTCTACGTGTATTTTTATTCCACACGCCATAATTATTTCCATTCTCCTTTCCATTCCATTTTCCCATTATATTCCATTCAATTGCCATCCCATTCAATTTTCCATTCCATATCCTGTTCAAGTCCATATTCCATCCTCCATTTCATTCCAGTTTCCGCTGCAATCAGTCTCCATTTCATCCCGTTCTGTGTTCCATTTCAAATCCATTTTCCATTCCATATTGTTTGACATTCCAAACACCGTCTCATTCCATTTTGTGTTGTTTCACTCTGGTTGCTCAGCCAGTCCAGTCAACATCCCATTTCATTCTGCAAAATTGTTATAACAGTGACTTTCAGGAGAGCGTCTTGCTAATATTTTAATCAGGGAACCACAAGTGTGCATGGCCTGCACCAAGAATTTCCTGTCCTGGGAATTTATCCACAACAAGATGATTGAAGAGGTGGACAACTTTTTTAGTAAGAACGATGTGCCTCATAGTGATGGTAATAGGTAGTGAAAAGTTGGAAACACCATAAAAGCTGGTCAGTATTGGAATGTTTGAAACTGAAAGCTTCTTCTCTAAATGGAATGTTTTGTAGTTAAAAACGGCTTGTGGAAGTGTATTTATTGACGTGGAAAGAGTGTTTGGACTTTCAAAAGCAGGTTACAAAACAATATCTAAGGAGAAAACGATTCCATTTCATAAAACAAAACAAAGACAATGGAAAATATGGAATATATACGAATGGCCTTTCTACCAACACATAAGTAAAGACTTCCCCTATCTGCCTGTGGGGTATGTGGGAATTTAGGTGCTAGTTTCCTTACATTTGCTTTTCTGTTTAGGGTACTGAACATGCAACCTGTTAGTAATGATGACTAAAAATGAGTGTCCAAATATGAAACTTCAAGTCTGTGCATCACAGCATATTTATATCAACAGAAACTAGAGACTAGTCCAAATAAATGAATGTACATTCGTCTGTGGAGTTCCATGCAGCTCATGAAAATGTTATGCATATTTAAGGACAGTATCACCCTTAGTCCTATGCAACCTGCAGCCTGTGCCTCAGGGGTCACGGCAGGGAGAAACCTCTTACTGGAATATTCTAAATCCCCCTCTGGCATGCGAGGCTTGAGGGAGGCAGCAGGTCCCCTCCCTTTTCTTGCCTTCAGGCCTCTCTCCAACCCTGAAACCCAGGGGACCGGCATCGTGTCATCCAGATGCCTGGAGGAGTCCTGGAGAGTCCCTTCTGGGGTCACACATGGGCACAGTGTCCTGACTAGATGCCAAGAGGGACACATGGCTAGAGGATATAGCCTCTGGGTCAGCGTGGTATTTCTTCTAAGCTATCACTTGAGATTGAGCCACTGGAATGGTGCTGACAAGCTGATCTGGAGCGACTCAAATATTCCTACAGACAGACTCCCACCCCCCCTCACCCCCGCCCCTCCCCCGAAACACACCCCCCCTCAGGGGCCGGGTTTAAGAAAGGGGAAATTCCCACTCTTGACCGGGTCACGGCAGACCACCGAGGGGCGGAGCACATCCTCCTGTTTGAAGCCAGATGGCTCTGGGTTGGATGGCTCCGGGGAGAGGTGTCACGTGACATGTGGCTCACCAATCGGAGGCGAGGATTCGGCAGGGCCCGCCCACCCTCCTCACCCCAACGGCCGTGGCTCTACCTCCGGTGATTCGAGCAGCCACGCTCTAGTGCCTCAGAGCGAGAACCTGGCGTTATGGCCACCCGGTCCCACGGGCAGAAGGAGCAGAAGCTCCAGCAGGGTGAGGTACCCGCAGAGCCGAACGACGAGGCCGCCTGTGCCCCTGGCGAGGCCTGTGGGACCGGCAATCACGATCCTGTCGCCTCGGTCCCCACAGCCTGGAGTGATGTGTCTCCCTCGGGCAGCGTCTCCCTGCGGAGCAGCCCAGCAGGTTCCTCCACCGCCTCCGTCTCCGCCGCCATTTCCATGGCCGATGAGGACCCGGGGCTGCCGTCCATGGCCTGTGTGCCGGCGAAGAGGCGCTCCGACCCCCAAGGCCGCCGTAGTCCCCACGCAGAGCTTAGACAGGTGGTGCCCAAGACGGACGGCCAGGCCGCCCTCGGGCAAGCCCCGGAGGGGACTGGCCAGGCCAGCGGGCACCCGAGCCCCGGGAACGGCCGTCGTAGGGAGCGGCCCTGCCGCCAGCAGGCTGCCCAGGCTCAGAAGCCTCCAGGGCGCCATCTGCCTCAGCCGTCTGGGCTTTCGCCGCCATCTTCTCCAAGGTCTCGGCGCCGCAGCCGCCGCCGCCGCCGCCTCCTCCCTCCCACTGCTCCGCAGAGTCCCGCATCCCGCTCAGGGCCTGCCCTCCGCAGTCAACCAGACGGGGCAGGCGCTGCCCTCCGCGACCGTGCATCTGATCCAGGTGCTGCTCGCCGCAGCTGCACTACTAGCCCGGCAGGGCCTGCCCTCCGCAGACGTGCATCAGGACCAGGCCCTGCCATCCAAGTCCGCGCCACCCGGTCAGACCCTGCTGTCCGACGCCGCCCATCTGCGAAAGGTCCAGCTCCTCGCAGCGGTGCATCCCAGTCTGGTCTTGCTCTCCCCAGCCGCGACAGCCCGCCAGGCCCTGCTTCCCACGGCGGTGAATCCGGGTCAGGATCTGCTGTCCGACGCCGATGTTCATCTGCGCCAGGCCCTGCTCTCCGTGACCGCTCGGCAAGTTCAGGCCTTACTCTTAGCAGCACCAGCACGGCGCCAGGGCCTGTCCTCCAGAGCCGCTCCACCCAGCGAAGGTCAGCCCTTCTCAGCCGCCACTCTCTGTCTGGGCCGGCTGGCGGGAATCCTTCTCCCGCTGGGAGAAGACTGGTTTTTCGGAGCAGCCCAAGCCCTCCTGATCCTCAGGTCCCAAGCCTTGGTTCTCAGCCTACTTGGCATGCAGTCCGTATGCGTGCCTCCTCACCCTCACCTCCTGGTAGGTTCTTTCCTTTCCCTGAGCAATATGGTGAGACCTCCTCCTCCTCCTGTGCCACCTCCTCCTCCTCTTTCACCTCCTCCCCTAGGTCTCCTAGCCGAAGCCCTTCCTCTTCCCCTACTAAGTTTTTTGGCCAGAGCTCCTCTTCCTCGTCCCCATAAGTTTTCAGGCCTGAGCTCCATCTCCACTCCTAGCCCTGCCAGCCTTAGGCGCGCCTTGCTGCCGGAGGTTGATGCCCTGAGCCCTGCCTTTCCAGGAGAGCAGGCCGAAAGGGAGCCCTCACCGCCCTATGCCGCCTGCAGTGTGACCACCCCCTGTGAGCATCCTCCAGGACCCGCGAAGAAAATCAACATCTCCCGCTGTGCTGAATGGGCTGCCTGCTCCGCAGTTGCCTGTGAGATCTCCAGGAGTTCTAGCCATTAACCAGTTCCGAAGCAGTTTTGAAGCCTCCTTTCCCCATGACTCCACCAAGCAGCACTTATCTGCTGTTGGCCCTTGATTCCAGGCCCCCTTCTCCCTCAGAAGGCCCTGTCTTTGGCCCTAAGCCGAGATTTTCATTTTCCAAGTTATTTTATATAATCAAGTATTTTAATGAATAAAGTTAAGATATTGGTTTAATTTAAAAATTGCAGGGTTTTTTTTTGTTTGTTTGGTGTGGGGGGTGGGGGTCCATAAAACTGTAAATCCTCTGTCTTATTTGGAGAATTAAAAGAAGGCTGTGGGCATGCTAAGTGACTCTGGAAAAGAAGTGGAGTATGACACTATCTTATCAATCATTTATTGTCTCCATTGGAAGAGGAGTTCTGTCCAGGACTTAGTCACTGTATAACCTCTTAGCATAGGAGATTTGCAGCCTGGATGAGAAAAAGAGGACAGGGTTTAATCCAAAGTGGCTAGAGAAAAGGAGGTGTGATGGAGATATCCATATCCAGGATCAGGAAAGAGGCTGGGCATGGCCAAGTATTGGGGAGGGGGCGGGAGGATAACCCAGATGGGAGTAGGGAGGCTGGGAGGAAGACCCAGGATCAGGAAGGCGGAACAGCAGGGGTTAGGAGACTGAGGGGGGAAGGCCTCAAGTTTGTAGTGGAAGGAAGAGTTTGTGTGTTGGCAACAGGGCTCCTGAAGTGGGAGGTCTGGTGTGTGGGAGGGTGTCTTGGGAGGGTGATTCAAGGTTAGTGACTGATGATGGGGAAGTGGTCAGATATTTAGTGAAAAAAAATGTGTAAATGGATACTTCCAATGTAAAAAAGTAATTGTGACTGAGTTTGTGAGTAGGTACGTGAGCCTGTGTGTGTGTGTGTGTGTGTGTGTGTGTGTGTGTGTGTGTGTGTGTGTGTTTGTGTGTAGACATTTGGAGAGAAAGGCATGGATATGTGAACAGGGTATGTACCTGATTTTTGGAATAACTGGTGATATGGTCTTAACTTCTATATTATGCACTGTCACCTTGACCCTTGATAGAGTTTGGATGTGCTGTCCCCGCCAAAACTAATGCGAAAATCTGATCCCCAGTGTCACAGTGTTTTAAGCTGTTTCAGTCATGGGGGTGGATCCCTTGCGAATGGATCAATGCTCTCCCTGGAGGGTGGGGGTCGTGAATGAGTTTCTGGCTCTATTACTTCCCACTGGTTGTTTAAAAAGACCCTGACACCGCCTCTTTCTCTTGCTTCCTCTCGCCACCTGATCTGCTTGTAACCTGCTGGCTGCCTACCACTTTCCACCCTGAGCAGAAGCAGCCTGAGGCCCACGCCAGATGCCGCTGTCCCAGAATCGTAAGTCAAATAAACCTCTTTTCTTTATAAATTACCCAGTCTGAGGTATTTCTGTTATAACAACACCAAACGGACTAAAACAACCCTTTAACTACTTATGTAATGAAACTCACCTCAGCTGCTTTTCAGAAAGTTAAGCTGTGGAAACATGATAGAGACCATATTAAAGGAATAAAGTGGAAAAAAATATAAACCAAACCAGTTAAAAGAAAAAAAAAAAAAAAAACTCCCTCTGCCTTTTTTCTCATATTCCTCCTCTTTTCACAAAAGGCCCTAGTCCTGGGCCCCACATTTTAGACGGTCCCGCTCAGGCCCTGCTCATGCTGTATTCATACCACAAAGCTAAGAGCCCACAGGGACAAGGAGATGTGCCCACCAAGTCCCAATACCATGCCACTTTTGTAGAAACATTCCCTATTGCTGCTTCCAGGTCCTGCAAGGCCTGATTCTCAGGGTCCTTTCTAAGGAAGGGGGAATTGGGCCTATGGTACACGTACTCTTAGGCCCTAACGGTGGCCAAGCAACCAGTCTTTGTGGTAGCAAAGGGTAAACAAAGCTTGGAGGTGCAGGCTGAGGTGTTCTTAGAGTCAGCTGTAAGACTGAGGTGTTCTTAAGAGTCAGCCTACCTCATGGTGTAGGACATATCTGACAGTGGGAGGAAGAGATCAAGGACATGGGCTAGGGGACTTCCATTGTACTTTTGCACCATATGCTGCAAAGGTTAGTGGCTGGCCTATATGCATATAATAAGCTCCATAGCCCAGCCCCAGAGATTAAGAGACACCCAGGGATATATATCTAGGAAGATGAGCCTTGTCCCTGGAGGTGGCCCTGGCCACACAATACTTTCTCATATCCCAGATGTTGAGGGAAGCAATACTTCAGGTCCCAGGTCAGGTTCCTTCCTGCAGTGAGCCAGATTTGTGGGCTGAAGCAGAGATGCCAACTACCCTCCTACATGCTAGCATTTTAGTGTATCTCCTGGGTTTTTAATCTGCTTGGGAGTGGACCTGATTCAATGTCTTTAATTCAAGCATGCCATACCCAAATTTACATAGTCCCTATTGACCACAGGCTCTTCTTCCTTCTCTTGACCTTTGGTCCTTCCCATAGTCCCTTCTTATGAAAGTATCACATGGCAGACCTCCACACTGTGGAATGCAGTGGAAACTTCTCAGATTTCATCATACTTGACCTTTTGGCAGCATTTGGCACAGTTGATCACTCCCCCCTCCTTCACAGATATTGTTCCTTAGTCTTTAGAGACTGCTCTTTTTGTGTTCACCCCACACTCTTCTAGAATTTTCTTACCCCCACCTCTGAGTGTTGGAGTGCCCGGGCTTCAGGTTTTGGCCTTTTCCCCCTACATACATTGGCTTCCTAGGAAATCCCATCTAGTCTCATGTCTTTAAATATTTTTTTAAGCTTGTGAATCAAAATATTGTGTATCCCCTTCTACCCATTCCCTTATACTCCAGTCATGTATATCCAGCTTCCTAATTAATTTCTTCACTTGAGATGCCTAGAAAGCATCTCAAACTTCGGTAATATGGAGCACTGTCCAGTAGAAATATAATGCTAGCCACACATGTAATCTACAATTTTCTATTAGCCAAATTAAAAAGGTATACAGAAACAGATGATATTAACTTTAATAATTTATTTAACTCCATCTATCCAAAATATTATCATTTTAGCACATAATCAATACAAACATTATTAATGAGATATTTTATAGTTTTTTTCCTACTAAGTCTTTGAAATCTGCTGTGCTGTATATTTGGCAATTACAGCATATCTGAATTATGACTGGCCACATTTCAAGTGCTCAGTAGCCACATGTGTGGACATGTGAGAAGAGCTCAGTTTGGACCTTCTCATTTCCTTATTCTCTCTTATTTATTTCCTTTTGCATTATGATTCCACCTCCAACAGTTATTCATCTCTGTGAGTTTCTGTCCTAGAAGGGAGCCCTGCGGTGTCAGTCTTGAGAGTTCATTACTCCAGCATCTATAGTGCCTCTTGAGCTGGGCACCTTACACTTGCCAGGTACATGTGGAACATCATTAATCCAAAAATCTGAAATCCAAAATGCTCCAAAATCTGACATTTCTGAGTGGCTATATATGACACTCAAAGGAAATGCTCATTGGAGTATTTTGGATTTCAGATTTTTGGATTAGGGATGCTCAACTGCTAAGTATAATGCAAATATTCTAAAATCCAAAGAAAATCCAAAATTAGAAACACTTCTGTCCCACGCATTTCAGATAAGGGATACTCAACCTGTACTGGAAAAGGGCAAAACCCTCCCAGTGTCAGCTGCTCTTTCCAGCGAACTGGCTAATTTGTGGTTCTCCTGTTATGGTTAGTCAGATGCTGCGCCATTACTTCTTTCTCCTTCTTCACAGACACTGATATCATGTAGGTATTGTGACTGTCGGTGGTTTGTCTTTAACCAAGAGTTGTTGAAAACATTAGCCACGCATTTTGCTTTTGCTCTCTAGCTCCTGTCTTTGTTTGGAGAGACTGAAAAACTATATAGCCACTGCTGTCACTATCGTCCCAGAATCTCTACCACCAAGTGTCCTTACCAAATGTGCCACCTGCTCCTTAGGTGTTTCCCCAATGTCTAGCATTAAAAACAATGTATATAGTCAGGCCTTTGGTAACTCTCGAAAGAGCACAATGGGATCCATTATCTGTACTAATGGAACGAAATGTAAAAAAAAGAATTAAATTCAGGACTGAGAACCAAAAACTTATTTTATGCCACTAAAATTTTTTGGAACTGAAGAAAATATTTTTGAGGACAAATTTTAAAAGCTCTCACTTTGTTACATTTCTTTTTATTGAATAATTCTACAGATATCCAAGTAGACAATTTTAATGTAGCAAGTCTCACAACCTCCCAGTGTTGAAGGGCCAACATTTATTCCCATTTTACAGATGTGGAAATTGAGGCTCAGAACAATTTTGTGATTTTCAAAATCTCGTAACTAGTGGAGCTTGGCTCCAGAGTCAGAATTCGTGGGTTTGAATTCTGATTTCTTCATTGCCTCACTGTGTGTTCCTAAACAAGTTAGTTAACCTGGGGTCCTAAGTTTCCTGGTTTGTCAATTGGGCACAGTAAGAGTGCATGCCCCCTGGTTTGCTGTAAGGATTAAAGTGGATGGTGCAAGTTAAGTGCTTCCAACAGTGTCTGGCACATAGTGAGTGCCCGGTAAGGTGGTTCTTATTCTATTTAGGACTATGATGATGTACCTAGATACTTCTGATCCCCAAAGCTAGACTCAACATTTTACTGGTCTTTTCCAAGCAACACTTTAAAATCAAATTGACTATTTCAAAAATGAAATGGAAAATTTTATATTGTACTTCCTTGAAAATATGAAGGCATTTCCACAGGCTGCTGAGCAACATTTTTGCTAATACCAGAAGCCAGTGCACAAAAATGTAAAAAAACAAAGGGCTGAGCCTCGAAGGTATAAGCTCTAGGAATTTAACAAATTTATACTTGAAGTAGTTATGTGAATGCTTCTGAGAAGAGTAGGTTTCCCTCAGGCATTGTGTCTTTTAAATATTTAAAGTATTCATTTCAGGGCTGGCCAGTTTGCTCAGTTGGTGAAAGCTGTGTTACAACACCAAGGTCAAGGGCTCAGATCCCCATACCATCCAGCCACCAAAAAACATAAAAATATATAAACAAAATATTAGTTTCAGTGGATGAATGGAATACACCTGGGATTAACATTATTGACTGCAGATCGCCTTTATTGATTACATAGCATGCAAATATAACAGGTATAAATTATTGCATGCTTATATGTGTTAAGTACTGTTTTAATGTTTATATGAGGATACTTCAAAAAGTATGTGGAAAAATAGAATTAAAAGTTATTACAAATCTTTCCAAGAACTTTTTGAAGTACCCTCATACATATGCTAACTCATTTAATCTTCAGGAAGTAGATGTTCATTTTGAGCCTGTTTTATAGATGAGGACACTGAGGAACAGAGGTTACATAAAATATAGAATGAAGGAAAGATACACTGAATTGTGGACTCTGTCATGGTCCTTTGTAAGGTTATGAACTTTCTTTGTGAGGTGAACTGCGTGATATGCCCCTGCAGCGTACTACTGTTTTGCCAAGTGGTTAATGCCAAGTGGTTTTGCCAAGTGGATAATGGTTTGGACAGATTGATCTACCGTTATTTATTATGAAGAATGGTGTTGTTTTATATTGTGCAAAATTACTCTCTCAACCCAAACTTTGTATGGAAGGTGAAAAATTAAAGCCCAACCACATTAACTCTAACTCACATGTGAAAATGATCATAGTAGGAGGTTATCGTTTATTGTGCAGGGAAGATTGATCTACCTAGAGGCAGGAGCAGGTTTAGAAAGTGATCACGACATAGCAGGCCTCTTCTCGGGAATTTGCGTGGCCTCTGAGTAGCTGCCCTTTGTGTCCCTGCCTCTCAGTGGTGTCCTGTCCCCAGAAACAGCTGTGAACTGGGCAAGGGAAGGTGAAAGGCCTATGTTAGAGCCCTGAACCTTTCACAGCTGGGCACAGCTTTTACTTAAGTGTTCCTCTGTGGGGAGGAACCAGGAAATAGTTGGCAGACCTTCGGCTGCCTTTCCCTGGAAGTTGCCATCCATCAACTATAGTCAGCTCCGCATATCCTCTGATTCCCCATATCTGCAGGTTCCATGCATCTGGTCATAATACAGAGGGCCAACTGGGGGACTAGAGCATTCTGGGATTTTGGTATCTCCCCCCTCACCACCACTACCTACAGTGGACAAGGGGTAAGGGGGAGGGGCCCGGAACCAATGCCCAGCGGATGCTGAGGGACAACTATACTACATTGTACAGAGCAGGTTTCATGGGCATGTTACCTGTGCAGTTGCACAGGCCTCACTTGCTTTAATGATGTTTTAATGCCATCTTGAAAATCTTAATGATTTTTGATCCTGCACTTTCATTTTTCATCAGACTTCCCAAATTATGTGGCTGATCCTAATACAGTATTCAGTAGATTTTTAAAAATTTCCAGCAAGCAGAGTCCCAGGTAGTGTAACTGGTGGCTGGGAATAAAAACAGATGACACTGTCATAAGAGTGAGCTCAGGGTAGTGCAAACTACAGGGGCACTGGGTCTGACAGAGCTGGGGTCGAATGGCCCCACTTCTGCCTTGCTGTGTGACTTTGAGCAAGTTATATAACCTCTCTGACCCTCAGTTGCCTCATCTGTGAATTGGGGTTGATAATAGTATCTACTTCCTAATCACTTACTGTGAGAGGAGCCTACCCTGATCCTGACCACCCATCCCTTTGGCTATGGTCCTTCCTCTGTTTTCTCAGGTCCTTCCTTCTTAACCTTGTCAGAGCCCTCATTACACACTTTTGGAAATTATATTTCTGTATAGCTGTCTTCCCACTAGACAGGACTTTGATGTCTTTGGTGCAGCCTGGATGTTCCCTGTGTCCCCAGAGCCCAGGAATAATTACTTATTGAATTAATGGTAATAGTACACGCTACGTGCTCAGTAACGAATAACAATTAATTTACAAAATACTTGTCGGAAATAATATATAAAAAATGTGTGAACCTAGGGTATTCCTCTACTTAAATTTTCTTTAGTCAGAGAGGGCTCTTGTGTTTCATCCTTTAGCTTTTTCAGAACCATCAAGAACCAGTATATTCCTGATATCTTAACTTCATAATGAAACTAGCACCTTCTGTTACTCCCTCAACCTCAGATCTGGCCTCACAGAGGGACTGCAGTGGGCATGGCAGTGAAGACTTTCCAAACACAGTGTTATTGATGATAAATAAGCCCTCAAGAAATATTTGTTGAATAGTTGATAGAAGCCAGCTAATTACATTATTTCATTTTATAGGTAAAAGGCTTAGGTATAATTTGGTCTTACATTTGCAAAATTGAGGACATAAACCAAGAAGTCAGTTGAATTTTTAATTCAAGTGAACACATTCACACACACACAGAGATCCTGCTCTCCTGGTATACCCTTTTCTTCCATGACCACTCATCTCCAGTTAAATTCACTTTCTTCTCCTCTCCTGTGCCCTGTTTTCATGTCGATACACTGTACTGCAAAGACTACCTACTTCATCAGATACAGACTTTTACTGAGCTTCTCAGATTAGGTGACCTGACCGTCTTTCCAAATAGAAAGTGAGGGCAAGAACCATGCTTCCAAGCCAATGCCTAAAATATGATGGAATCACTGAATAGTTATTGAATTAATTATATCTTGAACCACCCAGTTCCTAAAATTTGAAATCCAAAATGCCCCAAAATCCAAAACTTTTTGGGCACCAACATGATGCTCAGAGGAAATACTCACTGGAGCATTTCAGAGTTCAGATTTTCAGATTTGCGGGGCTCAACTGGTAATAAGAAAAGGATTCCAAAATTCGAAAAAATCTGAAATCCAAAACACTTCTGGTCCCAAGCATTTGGGAAAAGGGATACTCAACCAGTGATTAATCTGTCTTCTGTTGTGTACACACACACACACACACACACACACCCAACACCCACACCCACACCCACCCACCCGCCCACCCAACCCCCTACTTTCCAAATCTGGAGGTCATTCCATGACACTATGTGTATATGCACCATCATTCTGTAGATGCTATCTGTATAGGCAATATATCTGTAGCTTTTCTATGTTGGGTGCCAGATGCACATTGATATTGAGCTGTAAGGAGCTGAGGGGGAATTATTCCAATTTTTTTCCTAGAACATTTTGTATAGTAAAGAATACAGTTTTCACTATACACTTTAAATAAGGGTAGTGTTTCTCAAACCTCAGGCCTTCGTAAGAAACATTTTGGATTTTTTTTCTTTTCTTTCTTTTTATCGTCCTCTCTCTTTCCTTCTTTCCTTATTTCTTACTTTCTCACCATCTTTCTTTCCATCTTTCCTTCTTTCTTTTTCTTTCCTTTTTTCCTTTCTGCCTTCTTTTACTCCCTTTCTCCCTCCTGTTTTTCTTCCTTCTCTCCCTCCTTCCCGTCCATATATCTTTCCTTCCATTGTATGCATATTCCACAATTCTTTGTTAATGGCTAATGACGTTGAATTGCTTTTCACATGCTCATTATCAATACTTTTGGCAATTATTTATTGGGTTGTTTTCCTACTTTGAGTTCTCATAGATCTTTATATATTCTGGATACAAGTCTTCTGTTGGATACATGATTTGCAAATATCTTTTCTCACTCTGTTGCTTGTCTTTTTATTCTTTTCATGTTGTCTTTTGAAGAGTGGAATTTTTAAATTTTAATGAAGTCCCATTTATCAATTTCCTCTTTTATGGATCATGCTTTTGGTGTCATATCTACGAAATCTTTTTCTAACTGAAGGTCACAAAGATTTTCTCGTACTTAATTTTTTACTAGTATTTCTATATGGTTAACTTTTACATTCAGTTTTATGATCTAGTTTGAGTTAATTTTTAGGTATCATTCGAGGTATAGATCAACATTTATTTTTTATTTTTGGATGTGGATAACTATGGATTTCAGGACCATTTGTTGAAAAAACTAACCCTTTCCCACTGAGTTGCCTTTGCATTTTTGTTGAAAATCAGTTGACCATGCATGTGTTGACCTATTTGTGGATTCTATTCTACTGCATCAAATTTCCAAAATCCAGTACCACACTACCTTGATTACTATTACTTTACAATAAGTCTAGAGGACCAATGGTTTCTTCTTTTTCAAAGATTTTTTAAAAAATTTTAAAAAATTTTTTTGGTTATTTCAGCTCTTTTATAATTCTATAAGAATTTTAGAACAAGTTTATCAATTTCTACAAAAAAATTTTATTGAAGTGTGATTTGAGATGCAGGAAACTGCGCATATTTAAACTACACAATTTGATACGTTTTAACGTATGTGTACACCCACAAACCATCACCACAATCAAGCTAATTAATATATTCATAGCTCCCCCAAATTTCCTCTTTCTTTACTAAAATCCCTCCCTCCTTTCCCATCGCCCCACCCTGTTAATAGACAATCAATTATCTGCAGTCTGTCACTACAGATTAGTTTGCATTTTCAAAATTTTATATAAATGGAATCAGTATGTACACTTCTACAGTCTGGCTTCTTTCACTAAGCATAATTATTTTCATTCATCCCTGTTGTTGCATGTATCAATATTTTACACCTTTCATTGATGAGTGGCATTATGTGTATATACCAAGATTTATTTAACCATTTACATATTGAAAGACATTTGTATTCTGTTCAACTTTTGGCTATTACATTCTACTCTGAATATTTTTGTATGTCTTTGCATGGACATATACTTTTCTGTTTTATGAGTGAATACCTAGGAGATGAATATGGTAGGTATATGTTCAATTTTGGGAAACTGCCAAATATTATCCAAAGTAGTGGTATTATTTTACATTCCCACCACCAGTATATGAGGGTTCCAGTTTCCTTACATCCTTGCCAACACTTGATATGGTTAGTCTTGAAAGAAAGTGAGCTGAGATGCCGGGTACCGTTCAAGCTTTATTAAAGAAAGAAATCTGCGGGGCTGTACTCAAAATGGAGGACAGCCGGGGCTGCCCTGAAAATGGGGGACAGCAGCAACAATGGGTTTGCGAGCGTTTATATTAGCTTTTGGGTGCGAAATGCACGGGGGGAGGGACCATTAGGTTGATGTAACTGGATGGAGAACTGCACCAGGGCAGAAGCCAGAAAGTTGTTTCTAAGTCAGGAGGCTTCTTGTAAAGGGGAGAGGGGGAGGGGCTTGGTGCTGGAGTGGAAGGCCAGGCCCGGGGCTGTTTTGTGCTGCTGCTTATTGTGTGCGCAATGGCGCTGGCCACGTACAAAATCCATCAAGTCTTTCTAAATTTTCATGTTCTAATAGCTCTGTAGTGATAGCTCATTGTGATTTTAGTTGGCATTTTCCTAATGACTAATGATTTTCTTCATCTGCCGCTTAAGCTCTCAGTTGTGTTTTTTATTGACGTTTATCATTTTCTTATGTGTTTGTTACTAACATATTTTCATTTGAAAAGTGCCTGCAAATTTTTTCTTACTTTTGCAGGTGGTTATCTTCTCGTTATTGAGTTTTGAGAGTTCTCTATATGTTCTGAATACAAACCATAATCAAATATGTGATTTTTAAATCTCTTCTCCTAGTTTGTGGCTTTTTTTTTTTTTCCACTGTCTTCACAGTACCTCTCAAAGAGTGGCTAATAAGTTTGATGAAGTCTTATCAAAGTTTTTCTCTAGTGCTCAAGCTTTTGATACTGTGTTTGATGAACCTTTGTCTAATCCAAGGACACAAAGATCTCCCATACTTCTAGATATTTTATAGTTATACATTTTACATTTATTTTTTATTTTATTTTATTTTATTTTTTGTTTGTCGTTTTTTCGTGACCGGCACTCAGCCAGTGAGTGCACCGGTCATTCTTATATGGGATCCGAACCCGCGGCGGGAGCGACGCAGTGCTCCCAGCGCAGCACTCTACCGAGTGCGCCACGAGCTCGGCCCTACATTTTACATTTAGATCTAAGATCCATTTTGAGTTAATTTTTATTTGTGGTGTAGGGTAAGGATTGAAGATTTTTAAAAAAAAAATTTTGCCTGTGTGTAACCAATTTTTCCAGTGCCATTTGTAGAGGTCTATCCTTTCTCCACTGAATTGCATTTTCACCTTCTTGAAAATGAATTGACCAATTATTCTGGTGAGCATCAAAGAAAACAAATGAAATGACCATATATGTGTCAGTCTATTTCTGGACTTCCTTTTGTTCTCTATTGTTCTGTCTAGCTTCAAGCCGATACTATGCTGTCTTTATTACTGTAGCTATCAAATGAGTCTTGAAGTCAAACAGCATAATTTCTCCACATTTGTTCATCTTGGCAGTTCTAAGCCCCTTACATTTCCATTTGAACACGAATGATTTTTATTGGAATTATGACTAATTATGATTACTCTACAGATCAATTAAATCTATAGATCAATTTGGGAAATAACTGACATTTTAGCAATATTAAGAATTCTCATTTATATATATTTCTGCATTTACTTTAATTTCTTTAATTTCTTTCAGCAGTGTTTTAGAGTTTTCAGTGTAGAGATATAGTCTTCAGTGTACAATGTCTTCTGTTGTGGTTTTATCTGGGTATATCATATTTTTTAAGGTTCTACTATAAATTGAATTTTTATTTTATTTTAAATTTTCTTTGTCACTAGTACAGGTATATAGAAATACAAGTGAATTATATATATTAACATCACATCTCTCAAGCTTGCTAATGAGCTCACTGATTTATTATAGTAATTTTGTCTTGTCAATTTGTTGGGATTTTCTATTTAGATGATAATGACTATTTTAATTCTTCCTTTCCAATCTGGATACCTTTTATTCCTTTTTCCTGCCTGAGTACACTGGCTAGAACCTCTGGTGCAATGTTGAATAGAAGGGGTGAGAGCATCATTCTTACACTGTTTCTGATCTTAGGGGTAAAACATTTAGACTTTCACTACTAGCTATGACATTAGCTGTTTTTGCTGAGCCCCTTTATGAGTTTGAGGAAGTTCTTTCTACTCGTAGCTTTCACAGATCTTTTGGGAAAGGATCTTGGATTTCTGTTAAGTGCTTTTTGCCTCTCTCTATTTTGATTAATGTATTATTTTTATATTTTAAACTGTTAATTTCATGAATTATATTGATTGATTTTCAAATGTTAAAATAGACTTGAATACCTGGGATAAACTCAGCCAAGTTATTTTGTGTAATCCTTTTTTTTTTTTTTTTAAGTTTTACTTTATTTTTAATTGACAAATAACTGATATATTTATGGGGTACAACGGGATCTTTTGATACATGGATACATTGTGAAGAAATCAAATCAGGCTAATTAACATACACATCACCTCAAATACTTATTGTTTCTTTGTGGTGAGAACATTTAAAATCCAATTTTTAGCTATTTTGAAACATACAATACACTATTTTTAAGTATAGTCCCAATGCTGTGTAATACATCAACTGATCCACACCACCTCTCTCCCCAACCTCCCAGCCTCCGGTAACAACAATAGTACTCTTTACTTCTGAGGCAGGTCAGAGTAGGGACACACTCCAGGAAGACTGATCATAAATATTCAGACTGGATTGGCCAGCGCCTGCGCACTAGGCAGAAGAGGAGGGGCAGAGGACACGGCCATTAGGAGTTCGCACCTGGGACAGAAGGAAGGAGAAGGTGGGAGGCACGTGTGTTTCGCTCTGGCACAGATGCCTGCGCACTTCCTTGGCACGTACCTTCGCCTGGTAATAAATCTCTGTTATGTTCTGTTTCTCCGTCCCTCCCTTCCTTCCTTTTCGCTGGTCCTGTGAAAAGATTTTTTCTTTTCATGGATAGACCAAGAGCTAGGATCTGCATCGCTAACACTTCTATGAGTTTGACTTTTTCAGATTCCACACATAAGTGAGATCGTGAGTTGTCTCTTTGTGCCTGGCTTATGTCACTTAGTATAATGTCCTCTAGTTCCATCCACGCTGTCACAAGTGACAGAATTTCCCGTTTTTAAAGGGTGAATAGTATATTCCATTGTCTCTGTATACTACATTTTCAAAATCCATTTATCCGTTGATGGGCACTTGGGCTGTTTCGATATCTTGGCTATTGTGAATAATACTGCAGTGAACATGGGGTGTAGACATTTCTTCAACACACTATTTCAATTCCTTTGGATGTACACTCAGATGTGGAATTAGTGGATCATGTGGTAATTCTATTTTTAGTTTTTTGAGGAACCTTCATACTATTTTCCAAAATGGCTGTAATAATTTACATTCTCACAAACAGTGTACAAAGTTCCCTTTTCTCCACATCCTCGCCAACACCTGGTATCTTTGATCTTTTTGATAATAGCCAATCTAACAGTGTGGGGTGATATCGCATTATGGTTTTAATTTGCATTTCTGTGATGATTAGAGATGACGAGCATTTTAAAAAATATATCTGTTGGCCATTTGTATATCTTCTTTTGAGAAATGTCCATTTAGGTCTTTTGCCCATTTTTAATAAGGTTATTTGTTTTCTTGTTATTGAATAGTTTAAATGCCTTATATATTTTGAATACTAACCCCTTATCTTACGTTTGATTTGCAAATATTTTCTCTCAATCTGCTGGTTGTCTCTTCGCTCTGTCAATCATTTCCTCTGTTGTCCAGAAGTGTTTAGTTTGATGCCATTTCATTTGTCTGTTTTTGTTTCCATTACCTGTGCCTTCGGGATCATATCCAAGAAATCTCTGCCTATACCGATGTCATGAAGTTTTCCCCTGTGTTTTCCTCTGGTATTTTCACAGTTTCCGTTCTTATGTTTGAGTCTTTAATCCATTGGAGCTGATTCTTGTATAAGGAGTGAGATAAGGGTCCATTTTCATTCTTCTCATGTGAATATCCAGTTTTCCCTACACCATTTATTGAAGAGACTGGCCGTGATCATATAGCGCTTAGTAAACGGTGTTGTGCAATCCTGTTTTAAATATGTCTTTATTTGATGTGTTAAATATTTTAAGACTTTTGCATGTATGCTCATGATGGATATGTGTCTGCGATTTTCTTTCTTTTAATGTCTTTGGTTTTCCATAAGAGTAATACTAACATCTGATGTGTTGGGAAGTACTACCTCCTTTTGAATTTTCTGGAAGAATTTGTGTGGAATTGGTATTATTTCTTCCTTAAATGTTTGGTAAAATGCAACGCTAAAATCATCTGGTCCTGGAGTTTTCCTTGTGGGAAGGTTTTTAACTACAAAAACCAGTTTGTTCTGGGGCTGGCCCGTGGCTCACTCGGGAGAGTGCGGGGCTGACAACACCGAGGCCCCGGGTTCGGATCCCTGACAGGGACGGCCGGTTGGCTCAGTGGGTGAGCGTGGTGCTGACAAAAACCAGTTTGTTAAATAGATACAGGGATGCTCAAATTATGTATTTCTTCTTGAGTGAGCTTTGATAGCTTAAGGCTTTAAATAAATTTGTACATTTCTTATAAATCGTCTAACTATTAGCATTAACTTGTTCCTATTCTTCACTTATCAGCATTTTAAAATTTGTGGAATCCATGGTAATGTTTCCTCTCTCACTCCTTATGCTCATATTTGTGTTTTCTTTTTTTCTCACCATTCTGACCAGAGATTTATCATTTTTATTGATCTTCCAAAAGAACCATTGTTAATTTTCTTGATTTTCTTTTTACTGTTTTACCTCTCCTCTTTGATTGCATTCTTCTTCATTGAATTTTGTTCTGATCTTTATTTTTTCGTCTGCTTAATTTGGATTTAGCTTGCTCTTTTTTTCTCTTGAATCCTAAGGTAGAAACTGAAGCCATCAATGTTAGTTTTTGTTCTTTTCAATATTAAATTTTATTGCTGTAAAATTTTCCCCATGTATGGCTTCTCTGAATCCCACAAATTTTGAAAGAAAATGTTTGGTTTATACTAAGTATCTTCTCATCTTTCTCATTAAACTCAACGATTGCTTAGAACTGTCTTATATAGTTTCCCAATATTTGGGGATTTTCCACATAACTTTCGAATATTGATTCCATTTTAATTTCACAGTGGTCAAATAACATACTTTGTATGACATGCATGTAAATTTATTGAGACTTATTTTATGGTCCACGGTATGGTCTACCTTAGTAAATGCTCCATGTGTAATTGAAAAGGTTATGTATTTTTCTGTTGTAGGATGGAATGTTCCATTAATGTTTTGATAGTGTTGTTGAAGTATTCTATATTCTTCCTGATTTTGTATTTCCTTGATCTATAAAATATTGAGAAAGTGGTGTTGAAACCTTAGATTCTATTTATAAACTTTTCTACTTCTCCTTTTAGTCCAGTCATTGCTTAATTTATTTTGCACCTCTCTTATTAAATGCATATGTATATTTAGGATGTTAAGTCCTTTTAATGAAATTGACCACTTTGTTGTTGTGAAGTAACCGAGTGGCCCTCATTATTCTTGCTCCGAAATATGTATACTTTCTTGGGTTAACAATATAGCACCTCTAGCTTTGTATTCATGAATGTTATCTTTTCCAAACTTGTCTCTTTAAGCTACTTGTGTTTTTATATTTAAAGTGGTTTTCTCGTGGGCCATATATAGCTGTGTCTTGTTTTTTTCCCAGTCTGACTATCTCTACCTATTAACTGGGGTGATTCAATCATTTGCAATTATATTCAATGTGATTACTGATGTGGTTGGATATAAGTCTACCATCTCGGTATTTGCTATCGATTTATCTCATCTGTTATTTGTTCCCTTTTCCCTTTTTCTTGATTTCTTTTGGATTCAGATTTTTTCTTCTTTTTTGAGATAAAATTCTCATACTATTCTCCCTTTCAGAGTGTACAATTCAGTGGGTTTTAGTATATTCACCAGTGCACTGGAGCTGGGAACAGGAGCCTCATTTTCTGTAAAATTACACCCCCACTCTACAAGTGGGCACTAGGTGAAGATGGCAACCCCTGGTCTTCTTAGCTCGCCCCTCCAGCCATGGAAACTTTGCTCTATAGAGGAATAGAGGGAACTGGGACAGAGGCACTCAGTGCCCCAGTAGTTTTAGCCTGCCGCATCTGGGTTCAGAGCTTTCACCCTATAAATTGAGGCTGGGTGAAAGAGGTGAACTCCCGTCCTATCAGCAGCTACTACCTGGAATAAAGCTTCCATCTTATGTGGCTGGGAGAGAGGAGTAAGACCGCTGGCCTGCCCTTCTAGGGATGAAAATGTAGCCCCAGCCTGGGAGCCGGAAGGAGAGGGAGCCTCTGTGTTTTTGGCTGCACGTGCCTGGAGTAGAGCTTCCATAACATGCAGCAGGAGGCAGAGAGTAATGAAACAGACTCTTACTCTTTTTACCAAGATTCAGTAAATTTTCTTGAATAAATGTTCCTCCATTTGTCATGTGTCCTTTGGTTAATTAATTTCCAGAGACTTTCAATTGATTGCTTTTTAATAATTTTCACCGGTTAAATAGATGTTTTGCTGAGAAGAGGGTGCTCTGAACTCCTTCCTCTGTCATTCAAAAACTCTAACCATAGTCACTACTTCTCTGCACCAAACTTTTTCTTCCTTCCTTGGACTCTTAGACTTCTTTTTTTTTTTTTAATTTTATTTATTAATATATTTTTTTTCCTTAATTTTATTTTGTCGATATACAATATGGTTGATTATTGTGGCCCATTACCAAAACCCCCCTCCCTCCTCCCTCTCCCCCCTCCCACCCAGCAATGTCCTTACTGTTTGCTTGTCATATCAACTTCAAGGAATTGTAGTTGTTCTGTCTTCTCCCTCCCGCCCCCGGTGTTTTTTTTGTGTGTGTGAATTGATTTATTTATTTTTAGCTCCCACCAATAAATGAGAACATGTGGTATTTCTCTTTCTGTGCCTGACTCGTTTCACTTAATATAATTCTCAAGGTCCATCCATGTTGTTGCAAATGGCAGTATTTCATTCGTTTTTATAGCTGAGTAGTATTCCATTGTGTAGATATACCACATTTTCTGTATCCACTCATCCAATAATGGACATTTGGGCTGGTTCCAACTCTTGGCTATTGTAAAGAGTGCTGCGATGAACATTGGGGAACAGGTACACCTTCGACTTGATGATTTCAATTCCTCGAGGTATATTCCCAGCAGTGGGATAGCTGGGTCATATGGCAGATCTATCTGCAATTGTTTGAGGAACCTCCATACCCTTTTCCATAGAGGCTGCACCATTTTTCAGTCCCACCAACAATTTCCTTTTTCTCCGCAACCTCGCCAGCATTTATCGTTCAGAGTCTTTTGGATTGTAGCCATCCTAACTGGGGTGAGATGGTATCTCAGTGTAGTTTTGATTTGCATTTCCCGGATGCTGAGTGATGTTGAGCATTTTTTCATATGTCTGTTGGCCATTTGTATATCTTCCTTAGAGAAATGCCTGCTTAGCTCTTTTGCCCATTTTTTAATTGGGTTGCTTGTTTTTTTCTTGTAAAGTTGTTTGAGTTCCTTGTATATTCTGGATATTAATCCTTTGTCAGATGTATATTTGGCAAATATTTTCTCCCACTCTGTTGGTTGTCTGTTAACTCTGTTAATTGTTTCTTTTGCTGTGCAGAAGCTATTTAGTTTGATATAATCCCATTTGTTTATTTTTCCTTTGGTTGCCCATGCTTTTGGGGTCATATTCATGAAGTCTGTGTCCAGTCCTATTTCCTGAAGTGTCTCTCCTATGTTTTCTTTAAGAAGTTTTATTGTTTCAGGGTGGATGTTTAATTCTTTAATCCATTTTGAGTTGACTTTAGTGTATGGTGAAAGGTATGGGTCTAGTTTCATTTTCCTGCATATTGATATCCAGTTCTCCCAGCACCATTTGCTAAAGAGGCAGTCTCTTCCCCAGCATATAGGCTTGGTGCCTTTGTCAAAGATCAGATGGCTGTAGGTGTGGGGGATGATTTCTGGACTCTCTATTCTATTCCATTGATCAGTGTGTCTGTTTTTATGCCAGTACCATACTGTTTTGGTTATTATAGCTTTGTAGTATAGTTTAAAGTCAGGTAGTGTTATGCCTCCAGCTTTATTTATTTATTTTTTTGCTCAGCATTGCTTTGGCTATGCGTGGTCTTTTGTTATTCCATATTAATGTCTGGATAGTTCTTTCCTTTTCTGAGAAAAATGTCATTGGAATTTTGATGGGGATTGCATTGAATTTGTATATCACATTGGGTAGTATGGTCATTTTCACTATGTTGATTCTTCCAATCCAAGAGCATGGGATATCTTTCCATCTTCTTGTATCCTCTCTAATTTCTCTCAGCAATGGTTTGTAGTTCTCATTATAGATAATTTTCACATCCTTGGTTAACTCAATTCCTGAGTTTTTTTCTTTTTTTTTTTTTTTTTGGTGGCTGTTGTAAAGGGGCAGGCTTTCTTGATTTCTCTTTCTGCCTGTTCACTATTGGAGAATAGAAATGCTACTGATTTTTGTGTGTTGATTTTGTATCCTGCTACTGTGCTGAAATCATTTATCATCTCCAAGAGCTTTTTGTAGAGGCTTTAGGCTGTTCGATATATAGGATCATGTCATCTGCAAACAGGGATAGTTTGACTTCATCTTTTCCAATCTGGATGCCCTTTATTTCCTTCTCTTTCTCTGATTGCTCTGGCTAGTACTTCCAACACTATGTTGAATGGGAGTGGTGAGAGTGGGCATCCTTGTCTAGTTCGTGTTCTTAAAGGAAAAGCTTTCAGCTTTTCCCCATTCAGGATGATATTGGCAGTGAGTTTATCATATATGGCTTTAATTATGTTGAGATACTTTCCGTCTATACCTAACTTATAGAGGGTCTTTGTCATGAATGAGTGTTGAATTTTATCAAATGCTTTTTCAGCATCTATAGAGATGATCATATGATCCTTGTGTTTGATTTTATTAATACGGTGTATCACTTTTATTGATTTCCGTATGTTGAACCAACCTTTCATCATCCCTGGGATGAATCCCACTTGATCGTGGTGTATAATTTTACGTATGTGTTGCTGTATTCTGTTTGCTAGTATCTCATTGAGTATTTTTGCATCTATATTCATCAAGGATATCGGCCTTTAGTTTTCTTTTTAGGTTATATCTTTACCTGGTTTTGGTATCATGATGAAGTTTGCTACATAGAATGAGTTTGGGAGATTTGCGTCTGTTTCAATCTTTTGGAATAGTTTGTAAAGAATCGGTGTCAATTCCTCTTTGAATGTTTGGTAAAATTCTGCGATGAATCCGTCTGGTCCTGGGATTTTCTTTGTTGGGAGCTTTCTGATAACAGCTTCAATCTCCTTTATTGTTATTGGTCTGTTCAGATTTTCTACATCTTCATGGCTCAGTTTTGGGAGCTTGTGTGAGTCCAGAAATTTATCTATTTCCTCCAGATTTTCAAACTTGTTGGCCTATAGTTGTTTATAGTATTCTAGAATGATTCCTTGTATTTCAGATGAACCAGTTGCAATATCACCTTTTTCATTTCTAATTTTTGTTATTTGAATCTTCTCTCTTCTTTTTTTTGTTAGCCATGCTATTGGTTCGTCAATTTTATTTATCTTTTCAAAAAACCAACTCTTTGATTCATTGATCTTTTGTATTGTTTTTTGGGTTTCAGTTTCATTAAGTTCTGCTCTGATCTTAATGATTTCTTTCCGTCTGCTAACTTTAGGTTAGGCTTGTTCTTGTTTTTCTAGATCTTTAAGGTGAAGTGTTAGGTTGTTCACTTGCCATCTTTCCATTCTTCTGAGGTGAGCATTTAATGCAATAAATTTCCCCCTTAATACTGTTTTTGCAGTATCCCACTGGTTTTGGTATGACGTATCATTGTTTTCATTAGTTTCAATAAATTTTTTGATTTCCTGCTTAATTTTTTCTTGGACCCATAAGTCATTAAGTAGAATGCTGTTTAATTTCCATGTGTTTCTTAGTTTCCAGAATTTTGTTTGTTACTGATTTCTAGTTTTAATCCATTATGATCTGAGAAAATACATGGGATAATTCCAATTTTTTTGAATTTGTTGAGACTTGATTTGTGACCTAATATGTGATCTATCCTGGAGAATGATCCATGTGCTGATGAGAAGAATGAATATTCTGAGGTTGTTGGATGGAATGTTCTGTAGATATCTGCCAAGTCCAATTGGTCTAGAGTATTGTTTAGATCTTGTGTTTTTCTGCTGATTCTTTGCCTAGATGATCTGTCCAATATTGACAGTGGGGTGTTCAGGTCCCCTGCTATTCAGGTATTAGTGTCTATTTCCTTCTTTAGGTCTAATAGAGTTTGTTTTATAAATCTGGCTGCTCCAACATTGGGTGCATATATATTTATGATTGTTATGTCTTCTTGATGGATCAGTCCTTTTATCATTATGTAGTGTCCCTCATTGTCTCTTTTTATGGTTTTTAGTTTCAAGGCTACTTTGTCAGATATAAGAATAGCTTCTCCAGCTCGTTTTTCTTTTCTGTTTGCATGGTAAATCTTTTTCCATCCTTTCACTCTTAGTCTATGTGAGTCTTTATGGGTGAGGTGGGTGTCTGGAAGGCAGCATATATTTGGGTCCTCCTTTTTAATCCAGTCAGCCAGTCTGTGTCTTTTGATCAGGGAATTTAAGCCTTTTACATTAAGAGTTGTTATTGAAAAGTGTTGATTTAATCCTAGCATTTTATTGATTTTTGTTTGGTTGTCTTAGGTATCTTTTGTTCCTTGCTTTCTGATTTACTGTTTGTTTTCTGTGTTTATTGTTTCCTTAGGTTGTAGATAGCCTTTTTGTTTGTTTTTTTTCTCTTCATGAATGCCATTTTTATTATACTAGCGGGTTTAGATTTTTCTTGGGTTTTTATGGCAGTGGTAGTTATTTTTCAGGAACCAAACCCAGTACTCCCTTGAGGATTTCTTGTAAGGGTGGTCGTGTGGTAGTGAACTCCCGCAGTTTTTGTTTGTCTGAGAAATATACTATTTGCCCTTCATTTCGGAAGGATAGCCTTGCAGGGTAGAGTATTCTTGGCTGACAATCTCTGTCTTTTAGTATTTTGAATATATCATCCTATTCCTTTCTGGCTTTTAGGGTTTGTGATGAAAAGTCTGATGTTAGCCTGATTGGGGCTCCCTTATAGGTGATTTGATGCTTCTCTCTTGCAGCTTTTAAGATTCTCTCTTTGTCTTTGAGTTTTGCCAATTTGACTATAACATGTCTTGGAGATGACCTTTATGGGTTGAATATGTTTGGAGATCGTTGAGCTTCCTGGATCTGAAGATCTGTGATTTTTCCTATGCTTGGGAAGTTTTCTGCCACTATTTTGTTGAATATGTTTTCAATGCAATCTCCTTTTTCCTCCCCTTCTGGAATACCCATGACTCAGATATTTGAGCGCTTAAGGTTGTCTGATGTCTCTCTCAAATTTTCTTCAATGCCTTTGATTTTTTTTCTTTCTTTTTTTTTTTTTTTTGGTCTGCTTGTGTTATTTCAAACAGCCCATCTTCAAGTTCAGAGGTTCTCTCTTCAACTTCCACAAGCCTGCTGGTTAAACCCTCTGTTGTGTTTTTTATTTCACTGAATAACTTCTTCAGTTCGGCAAGTTCTGCTACATTTTTTTTCAGGGCATTGATTTCCTTGTACATTTCCTCTTTCAGGTCCTGTATACTTTTCCTCATTTCATCATGATGTCTAGCTGAGTTTTCTTGTATCTCATTCAGTTTCCTTCGAATTATCACTTGAAATTCTTTGTCAGTCATTTCAAGGGCTTCTTGTTCTATAGGATCTAGAGCTTGAGACTTATTATCTTTTGGTGGTGTACTTTCTTGATTTTTCATATTTCTGGTATCTTTTCTTTGATGTTTATTCATTGTGGCAGGGGGTTTCACAGTCCACAGATCAGATGAAATGAACAGAGTATCTTTTGTTCCACTGGGCAGTCTGATGAACACAGCAGGCACAACAGCTCTCTTAGGGCGAGTTGGTTGGAGCAGTTGGCTGGTAAATGTCCTCAGTCAGGTCAGGTCTCGAGGAGGAGTTGGGTGGGAGGGTGTGCAAATACGGTCCTTGGGGTCCTGGGGCTTTGGCTTGAGGAGATATTGTTGGGGCACCTGGGTCTGGAGGGCCCTGATGTTCAGGTGAGGAGGGGCCGCCGCTGCTGCTGCCGCTGCCACTGCCGCTGCCGCCACCGCTGCCTCCGCTGCCACGGCCGCCGGGTGAGGGGCTCTCATACACATTTTTATCTCCCCTCCTAGATGTCAGAGTTCCCTTCCGCCATGTCTTGCCCGGCCCTGACTATTGAATCAATATTTATTGAACAACTACTGAGTGCCAAGGATAGAAATGAGATCTACTCAGGGAGCTTACAATCTAATTAAATTTTACGAAGCTATTAAAATTAAAACTTTGTAGTATAAGTTTCTGAGGGTGGAAGTCCAAAGTCCATCTGGTGGTGGTGACAGCGACCCAGGGGTCTCACATTGCAAGATGGTGGAAGCAGAGAGAGCAGAGAGGATATTAATGCTATTTCTAATATTTATTAATGCATAACAAATTTTTGACACTTCTCAAAAATTCTAATTTCCCTTGGCTATGGTATTTTCCTCAATGGATTTCATGTTCTTTGAGTTGCAAGAACGATGACTAATTTTTTTTTGAATGATTAATACCTACTGTCTGGCAATTGCTATCTACTCCAATAATATTTGCTCTATACTTGCAACTCCAGGTTACAGGTCTATCTTGAACTAGACAGCAACTTCTTGGACTTTTAGACTTCTAATATTGCCTCACAGAACACTGAAGCTCTTTTTGTTATTTTTTAATATATTTTTATTATTTGCTTCTCAATTTTGATAATTCCTATTTATCTTTCTTCAAGTTCACTGATTCTTTTCTTTGTCACTTACATTCTGCTGTGGATCCACCCAATGAATGTTTTATATACATCAATGTATTTTTCTGTTCTAAATTTTCCAGTTTTAAAATAGTTTCTATTACTCTACAGAGAATGTCTACCTTTTAAATTCTTTTCAAATGTATTTGCGTTTACCTCATGGAGCATAGATATACCAGCCTTTGATAATTCCAACATTTTGGACATCTTAGAATTAGCATCTCTTGATCATCTATTCCCTTGAGAATTGATAGCATAAGTTTATAATTGATCACATAAGTTTGGATTGTATCCTCAAAATTTTGAATATTATGTTGTTAGTGTTTTAATTTAGAATCTCTAAGATGGAGAGCACCCAATCAATAATTAGGAGAGACACAAGATATAAATAAAGATTTTATTACTTACAGGTCCTGGGAGATACACAGCATGCCTAGTGACCACACACACAGAGGTCAGAGAGCGTGTTGAGATAAAGAGAGAGAAAGTGCGAGCCCTGGAGGCCAACACCTTTATTGGGACCAAGGTATTATCCATACAGACTTCCCTTGGGGAGTTCTAATTTGTGCATTTAGAGCAAGCAGGCACAAGTTCCAGGAGGTCATGGTGTGACTGAGAGGTGTGTCCATGGGAGCCTATCTGCACAGTCCATGTGGGGTGTGGTGGTCAATAGGGCCACCTGTTGTATCTAACTGTCGCATCGGTTGGAGGTCACCAAAAGGTGGTTGTTTAATGCAGGTATCTGGATCAACCACACTGAGGAACTTGGAGGAGGCAGAGAACTGTGTCAAGGGCAACTGAGCCCTGCTTCTGGTATGAGAAAGTTAAAGTCAAAATGGATGCCCAGGCAACATAAAATTATGACAATTTATTACATGAGCCATTAGGTCTGTGTAAATAGTCTGGAGAATGTTGGTTTTTGTTCCTTTGTTTTAGCAGTCAATTAATGTAGTTCTGTTCAGACTGCGTGTTCTGTCTTTTCTTTTGTGGGTGGGGATCCCAATGTTAGTACACTTTTCAAAGCCTTTACTATGTTTCTTTAGGTCAGTTCTAAGCATGAGCATCTCATGGGTGAGCCCAGTCTATAAATTGTATTGATCTATTCAGAAATGCATCTTTTGGTTTTCTGTTTTTGTCTATTGTTTTTTGGTGTCCTACTTAATTGATTTTTTGGTGTAATCATTATTATTTCTATTTTTCATCTTCCCTTAGGTTACTTTCTCTTCTTTTTCTAGTCTCTGCATGTGGAAACTTAGATTATTGATTTTGACAACTTTCTTATTTTCTGATATGATGATTTAATGATGAAGATTTCCCAGTAAATACTGATTTAACTACATTCCACAAATGTTAAGTACATGTTGTAGTAGTTACATATATGTTGTAGTTACATTTTTATTCAATTGCAAATATTTTCTAATTTTCCTTGGAATTTCACATTTGACCCATTTGTTATTTGGAAAGCTTTTGTGATGTTTCAAAATAATTAATGATTTTCCAGGAATCTTTCTGTTATTGCTCTCTAATTTAATCCTGGTCTTGTAAGGAAACATACCTTGTTTTATTTAACTTCTTATAAATTTCTCAGGCATTTTTAATGTAATAAATGTTGGGAAATGGCCCATGTGCACTCAAAACCAAAGTTTATTCTGTTGTTGCTGAATGGAGTGCTTATAAAGTTGTACAGAGTTAGGAATTTTAACAGATGTGTTGATTTGTGTTGCCAACACCACAGTCAAGATACAGAAAAGTTCCATAAATCAAAAAAACCCCAGAAAAACCCCCCAAATCCTCCCTTGTGCTGCCCTTTCATCCCACCCCTTGGTAACCACTTCTGTTCTCCATCACTCAATCACTATAATATTGTTTTTTTCAAGAATGTCATGTAAATGGAATCATTCAGTATTCAAACTTCACAGATAGGCTTCTTTTCTCAGCATACTACTCTTGAGATTTATCCAAATTGTTCCATGTATCAGTAATTCATTCCTTTATATTACTCGGTATTACTCCATTGAATGCATGTACCACAGTTTATCTGTTTACTTGTCAAAGGGCATTTGTGTTGTTTCCAGTTTGGGGCAAGTATGAATAGAGGTGGTAAAATTGTTCACGTACAGGTATTTGTGTTAAACAGATGTTTTCATTTCTTTTGGGTAAATACGCAGAAGTGAAATTGCTGGGTCATATGGTAACGGAATGATTAAATTTATGCGAAACAGCTAAACTCCTTTCCACAGTCTTATACAATTTATATTTCCACCAGCAATATATAAAAGTTTTAACTGTTGAAAATTCTCTCTAGTGTGGGGGTAGTCTTAGTATTTTCTTTATTTTATTTAAATAGGTGTGTAGTCATATGTCATCATGTTTTTGTTATTACATTACCCTAATGGATAATGATGATGAATGTCTTATCATGCTTACTTGCCAAACTGATATTGTCTTTGGTAAAATGCTTTAAAGACCTTTTTTCATTTTTTAATTGGTAGGTTTGCTTTCTGATTGCTGCATTTTGAGAATTATTTATACATTGTAAATCCTTGTTATGTATATGATTTGAAAATATGTTCTCACAATCTGTAGCTTGTATTTTCATTCATTTAACAATACCTTTCCTAGAGAAAAGATTTTTAATTTTAAGTCCAATGTTTCAATCTTGTCTTTTATGGATTATGTGTTTGGTGTCATATGTAAGAACTCTTCACCTAACCCTAATTCTCAGAGATTTTCTCCCATATTTTCTTCTAAAAGTATTATTGTTTTACAGTATGCATTTAGATCCATGATCCATTTTGAGTTAATTTCTGTATAAGGCTTGAGATTTAGGTTCATGTTAATTTTGTTGAGGTTAATAGATGCTTGATTGTTTCAACATCATTTTTTGAAAATATTATTTCATTTATATTGGATTTCTTTTGCAACTTTCTCAAAAATGAAATGGCCATACTTGTGGGAGTCAATTTGTGGATTCTCTATTCTGTTTCACTGATCTATGTATCTATCACTTAGCTATTACCACACTTTCCTAATTACTGTAGCTTTATAGTAATTCTGAAAGTCAGATAATGTAAGTTTACAATTTTATTATTCTATTTTGAAACTGTTTTTTGCCCTTCCATACCTTTTGTATAAATGTTGGAATCAATTTGTCTGTATCTACAAAAAACAAATCCTGCTAGGGTTTCAATTGATATTTTAATTGAATCTTTAGGTCAATTTGGAAGGAATTGAGATCTTTACTATATTGAATTTTCAATCAAATATTCCATTTATTTAGATCTTCAAACATTTATTTTATGAGCATTTGGTAGTGTCATGGACACCCCACAGGAATCAGATGGACCCACACCCAAAATTGGTTCAGATGTCAAGACTGATGATGTCACATACAGCCACGGAATATGAAAAGTTTTACTTTTGGGGAAGAACAGGGTGGCTTCAAGCAGATCCAAAAGCGGCTTGAGAGAACATGGGAAGGACATTGTCTTGGGCCTTTTCTGGTGGTTCGGTGGTGGGATCAGGATGATGTTTCCCATGCACAGGTGGGGCAGGGGCTTGCTTGGGTTCAATGTATTGCCGGCACCAAAGGAAGAAATACCCAGGCTTTCCTTTCTGCCGACGCTGTGTAGGGCAAATAGTAAAACAGAGGGGGAGGCTTAAAAGCTTTCAGCATTCAAACAACAACAAAATGGAGGCAGATATTTATTACAGCTGTTATTCAGCATAAAAATCGTTTGAATATTTTGTTAAATTTATAACTAAGAACATAATTTTTCTTGAACTTTTTTGAACCTGTATGTTTTTAACTAATAAACTTTATTTTGAGGGCAGTTTTAGGTTCACAACAAAAGTGAGTGGAAAGTAGAGAGAGTGCCGATATGCCTCTATCTTTCCCCCCTCACACAACCTCTCCCACAATTTAATCTTTTAAAATTATTTTTAACCGACACTATTGATATCCTGGTCCAGAGTGGTGCATTTGTTATACTCATTGAGGCTACACTGACATATCATTATCACCTGAAGTTCATAGTTTACATTATGGTTCACTTTTGGTGTTCAACATTCTATGAATTTTGAAAATTGTATAATGACATATATCCACCATTGTATCATACAGAAGAGTTTCACTGCCCTAAAAATCCTGTGCTCCACCTATTCATCCCTCCCTTCTGCTTAATCCCTGGAAACCACTGATCCTTTTACTGTCTCCATATTTTTGCATTTTCCAGAATGTCATGAAGTTGGAATTGTACAGTATGTAGCTTTTTCAGTATGGTTTCTTTCACTCAGTAATATGCATTTAAGTTTCCTCCATGTCTTTTCATGGCTTCATAGCTCATTCCTTTCTAGTGCTTAATAGTATTCCATTGTCTGGATGTATTATAGTTTATCCATTCACCTACTGAAGGACATCTTGGTGATGTCATTTCCAAGTCTGGAAATTATGAATAAGCTACTGCAAACATCTATGTGCAGGTTTTTGTGTGGACTTAAGGATTTGATTGATTTGGATAAATACCAAGGAGCGCAATTGCTGGATCATATGGTAAGAATATGTTTAGTTTTGTTAGAAACTGCCAAACTGTCTTTCAAAGTGGTTGTACCAGTTTGCATTCCCACGAACAATGAATGAGAGTCCCTGTTGCTTCCCATCCTCATCAACATTTGGTGTTTACAGTGTTTTGGATTTGGGCCATTCTAGTATGTGCATTGGCGTATCTCATTGTTGTTTTAATTTGCAATTCGCTAATGACATTTGAGGTGAACATCTTTTAATGTGCTACTTGCCATCTGTATATCTTCTTTGGTGAAGTGTTCAGTTCTTTTGTACATTTTTTGATTGGGTTGTTCATTTTCTTATTGTTGAGTTTTAAGAGTTCTTTGTTTATTTTGGATAGCAGTCTATTATCAGATGTATTTTCTACAATATTTTCTCCCAGTCTGGCTTGTCTTCTTATTCTCTTGACATTGCCTTTGTGGAGCGGAAGTTTAATTTTAATGGAGATCAGCTTATTGATTATTTATTTCATGGATTGTACCTTTGGTATGTGTATTCTGTTTTCTGTGGCTTATAACAGAATGCCTGAAACTGGGTAATTTATAAGAAAATGAAATTTGTTTCTTGCAGTTTGGAGGCTGAGAAGTCCAAGGTCCACAGGCACATCTGGTGAGAGCCTTCTTGGTGGGAACTCTACAGAGTCCTGTGGTGATGCACAGTATCACATGGCAAGAATGGCAAGAGCTCCACTGCACTCCATATAAAGCCACCAGTCCACACCCATAATGACTCATCACTCTGTGAATGGATTAACCCATTCCCAGGGGCACAGTCCTCAAGATCGAATCCTCTCTCAAAGACACCATCTTTTAAATATAATCATATTTCCCACTCTTAATACTGTTGCAGTGGGGATCAAGTTTCTAACACATGAACTTTTGGGGGACACATTTGACCCATAGCATTCCACCCCTGAACCCCAAAGTTGATATCCTTCTCACATTAAGTATTAACACAGTAAGTATTGTATCTGAGGAGTCATTGCCATACCCATGGTTAGTTAGGTTTTCTCTTACGTATTTTCTAAGAGTTTTATAGTTCTGTTTTACATTTAGGTCTAAGATTCCTTTTGAATTAATTTTTGTGAAGGAAAGGTATAAGACCCGTGTCTAGATTAATTTTTCACAAATGGATGTCAAATCGTTCCAGCACAATTTGTTGAAAAGACTGTCTTTGCTCCATTGTATTGCTTTACTCCTTTGACAAAGATCACTTGAGTATATTTATGTGAGTCTATTTCTGGGCTCTGTTTATTCCATTGATCTATTTGGCTATTCTTTTGCCAATACCACACTGTCTTGATTACTGTAGCTTTATTGTAAGTATTAAAGGTAGGTAATATTAGTCCTCCAACTTTGTTCTTTTCCTTCCATATTAAGCTGGCAATTCTGGGTCTTTTGCCTATATATCTAAATTTTATAATTGCTTTGTCAATATCCACAAAATAACTTGCTGGGATTTTGATTAAGATTGCATTCAATATATAGATCAAGTTGAGAAGAACTGACATCTTGACACTATTGAGCCTTCCTATTCATAAACAGGGAATATCTCTATTTAGATCTTCTTTGGTATCTTACAACAGTTTTTTTCTAGTTTTTTTTTCATACAGGTCTTGCACATGTTTTGTTAGACTTATACCTAAATATTTCATTTTGGGAGGGTGCTAATGTAAATGGTATTGTGCTTTTAATTTCAAATTCTACTTGTTCATTATTGGTATATAGAAAAGCAACTGACTTTTGTATATTAACCTTTTATCCTGCAAACTTGCTATAATTGCTTATTAGTTTAAGGAGTTTTGTTGCTGTTGATTCTTTCAAATTTTCTCAATAGATGATCATGTCACCTGCAAATACAGTTTGATTTTTTCCTTCCCAAGCTGTATACTTTATGTACTTTTTCTTGTCTTATTTCATTAGCTAGGATATCTGGAATGATGTTGAAAAGCAGTGGTAAGAGGAAACATCCTTGCCTTGTTCCTGGTCTTAGCAGAAAAGCTTCAGGTTTCTTGCCATTAATAGTGATGTTAGCTGTAGTATTTTGTAGATGTCCTTTATCAAGTTCAGGAAGTTCCCCTATATTCCTAACGTGCTGAGAGATTTTATCATGAATGAGTGTTAGATTTTTCCAAATGCTTTTTCTACATCTTTTGGTATGATCATGTGATTTTTCTTCTATACTCTGTTGACATCATAAATTACATTTATTAATTATTTGAATATTGAGCCAGCCATGCATAACTGAGATAAATCCCATTTGGTTGTGCTGTACGATTATTTTTATTCATGGCTTGATTCCATTTGTTATGTTGTTGAGGATATTTGCATCTATGCTCATGAGAGACATTGGTCTATAGTTTTTTTCTTGTAATGTCATTGTCTAGTTTGGGTATCAGGGTGATGCTGGCCTCCTAGAATAAGTTAGGAAGTATTCCTTTCGCTTCCACCTTCTGGAAGAGATTGTAGAGAATTGGTATAATTTCTCCCTAAGTGTTTGGTAGAATTCATTAGTATCCCCATTTGGGCCTTGGTGCTCCCTGTTTTGGAAGGTTATTAATTCTTGATTCAATTGCTTTAATAGATATAGGCCTATTCAAATTGTCTATTTATTCTTGTGTGATTTTTTGATAGATGTGTCTTTTAAGGAATTGATTCATTTCACCTAAGTTATGAAATTTGTGGGCATAGAGGTGTTCATAATAGTAATTTAATATCCTTTTAATGTCCATGGGATCTATAGTGATATCTATTCTTTCATATCTGACATTAGTAATTAGTCTCTTCTCTCTTTTTTTTCTTAATCTGGTAAGAAACTTATCAAATTTATTGATCTTTTCAATGAACCAGCTTTTGCTTTTGTTGATTTTGTTTATTGTTTTCCTTTTTTCAAAGTTATTAATTTTTGCTCTAATTTTATTATTTTGTTTTTCTGCTTACCTTGGGTTTTATTTGCTCTTCTTTTTGTAGTTTCCTAAGGTAGAAACTTAGATTATTGATTTTAAATCTTTCTTCTTTTCTAAAATATGCACTCAATGCAACAAATTTCCCTCTAAGCACTCCATTTACTGCATTCCAAAATTTTGATAAGTTGCACTTTCATTTTCATTTAGTTCAAAATATTATTAAATTTCTCTTGAGATATTTTTCTTTGACCCGTTTGTTATTTATATGTATATTGATTTACTTTTTATTATTAGCATATTCATTATTAAAAATTGTAATTTTTCTTTATGCCCTTTACCCAACCTTTCACTCCCCAAACCCCCTCCTTCCTTCATCCCATCTCCAGTATCCTTAGGTTTGTCTGTCCTTCTGAAAGTTCATCATGTTGTTGTGGTCTTTTCTTTCTTTCGTTCAGTCTTTCTTTATTTCTTTCTTTCTTCTGTTTGACTTTCTTTCTTTCATTTTTTCCTTCTTTCTTAGCACCCAGTTATGAGTGAGAACATGCAGAGAACGTATTTCTCTTTCCTTGTATAGCTTATTTCACTTAAAATAATATTCTTTAGACTCAACCATGTTGATGCCAATGGCAGAATTTCATTCTGTTATGGCTGAGTGGTACTCCACTGTGTATATATACCACATTTTCCCTATACAGTTGTCCATTGATGAACACATAGATGGGCTCCATATTTTGGGTATTGTAAATAGAGCTGCGATGAACATGAGAGTGTAGATATCCTTTCAACATGAGGATTTCCATACCTTTGGCTATATACCCAGTAGTGGGATGGCTGGATCATGGTAGTTCTATCTGTAGTTGTTTGAGGAACACCCATACTGCATTCCATAAGAGCTGTGCTAATTTACAGTCCCCCCAATGGTGTAGAAGAGTTCCCTTTTCCCCATGTGCTCACCAGCACTTGTTATTCTTGGTCTTTTTAATAATGACCATTCTAACTGGGCAGAAATGGGGGCAGTGGGGTTTTGATTTGCATTTCTCTGATGATTAGTGATGCTGAGCATTTTTTCATGTACCTGTTGGCCATTTGTATGTCTTCCTTTGAAAAATGTCAATTCATCTCCTTTGCCCATTTTTAAATTAGATTACTATTTTTTTTATTGTAGAGTTGTTTGAGTTATTTACATATTGTAGATATTAATCCCTTGTCAGGTGTATAGTTTGCAAATATTTTCTCCCATTCCATAGGTTGTCTTTCCACTCTGTTGATTGTTTCCTTTACTGTGCAGAAGCTTTTTAGTTTGATATAATCCCATTTGTTAATTTTTTCTTTAGTTGCTTGTCCTTTTGGGGTCTTATTCATAAAGTCTTTTCCTAGTCCTACTTCTTTCTGTTTCCCCTATGTTTTCCTTTAGTAATTTTATGGTTTTAGGTCTTACAGTTAAGTCTTTAATCCATTTTGAGTTGATTTTGGTATATGCTGAGACATACAAGTTCAGTTTCATTCTTCTGCATGTGGATGTCCCATTTTCCCAGCACCGTTTATTGAAGAGGCAGTCTTTTCCCCAATGTATGTTCTTGTTGACTTTGTCAAAGATCAGTTTGCTGTAAGTATGTGGGTTGTTTCCTGGGATTTTATTCTGTTCCATTGATCCAAGTGTCTGTTTTTATGCCAGTAACATGCTGTTTTGATTACAATAGCTTTGTAATATAATTTGAATTTTGGTATTGTTATTCTTCCCACTTTATTTTTTTTGCTCAGGATTGCTTGGGCTATTTAGGATCTTTTGTTGCTCCATATGAATGTTAGGATTGCTTTTTCTATTTCTGTGAAGAATGTCAATGGTATTTTGATGAGCATTTCAGTGAATCTGTAGATTGCTTTGGGTATAATGGAATTTTCACAATGTTAATTCTTCCCATCCAAGAGCATGGTATATCTTTCCACATTTTTGTGTACTGTTTAATTTCTTTCAGTAGTGTTTTGCAGTGTTCAGTGTAGAGATCTTTCACTCCCTTGGCTAAGTTGATTCCTAGGTTTTTTTGGTTTTTTGTTTGTTTGTTTTTGGCAACTACTGTAAATTGGCCTGCATTCTTGATTTCTTTTTCTGCTAGTTCATTATTGGAGTATAAGAATGCTATTGATTTTTTTGGTGTTGATTTTATATCCTGAAACATTACTGAAATTGTTAATCAGCTGTAAGAGTTTCTTGGTAGAGACTTTAGGTTTTTCGATATATGAGATCATGTCATTTGCAAATGGATAGTTTGAATTCATCCTTTCCAACCTGGATGCCCTTTATTTCTTTCTTTTGCCTGATTGCTCTGGCTACTACTTTCAATACTGTGTTAAGTAGGAATGGTGAGAGTGGGCATCCGCATCCTTTTCTTGTTCCTGTTATTAAGGGAAAAGCCTTCCACTTTTCCCCATTCAGTACGATACATGCGGCAGGCTTGTCTTAGTTAGCTTTTGTTGTGTTGAGATAATTTCCTTCTATACCTAATTTGCTGAGTGTCTTGATCATAAATGGATGTTGAATTTTGTTGAATGCTTTTTTTGCATCTACTGAGATAATCATATGGTTTTTGTCCTTTATTTTGTTGTCGTGTATCACAATTACACTTGTGTACACTGAACCAACCTTGAATCCATGGGATGAATCCCACCGGTGTACAATTTTTTTGATGCATTGCTGTGTTCTGATTTTTGCATTTTTGTTCATCAAGGATATGGGCCCCTAGTTCTATTTTTTGTTGTATCTTTATCTGGTTTAGGTGATAGAATGATGCTGGCCTAACAGACTGAGTTTGAGGGAATGGCTTCTGTTTCAATGTTCTGTAACAGCTTGAAGAGAAAGGGTATTAATTCTTTAAAGGTTTGATAAAATTCAGCCCCTCTCATGGGCCCAGGGCATTGAGCCGGGGACCAGAACCCCCCCACAACCAGGCACACCACCAGCGCCAAGGAGCATGCCAAAAACATCACCTCCATGTGGGTGGCCCATCACAGCCACCACAGTAACCTTGGCTGCCACAAAAGTGGCTAGACATCACAACCACCGTGCAGATGGTTCACCAGCCACTGGAGTGCATTAACACAAGGAGAGTCACCAGCAGAGACCAAAAAAAAGAATAGATGTCTCTCTCCACAAAGCCCATGCCAGAATGACAGAAGCATCTGCTCTATGAGAATTTGGGGGGACCTGAACATACCTTTCAGCATTGGACAGATCATCTAGGCAAGAAATCAACAGAGTAACCATTACTCTTTCAGAGGGAGAGAAGAAGTATAGGGTTATCAGTGGTGGCAGGGGGGAGGGAGAGGGAGATAGGGAGAGACTGGACAAGAGGCATAAAGAATAAGTATAATTTGTAACAATATGCGTACTAGTAACAGTGATTTGATCAACATATGTCAACATTGAATCCCCAAAATATGTATAACCAATTATGATTCAATAAATAAATAAGTAAATAAGTAAATAAAAGTAAAAAAAATAATAATAAAAATCAAATACAGTAAAAAAAAAAAACCAAAAAAACACAGACAAACTGATATATTTTGACTAGAACCTGAGGAAACACAGTGCAGAACACCAGGAGAATGAGGAGATTCTTGTGAAATGCAGAAGAAGGGAATGGTAGTATAGAGAGCAGAACAGGGCACCCAGCCTCAGCCCTGCTGCAGGGACCGGCCCAGAACTATGCAGAGAGAAGTCATTCCCACCGCCACCCCAAACACCAGTGATCCCTGTCTCAGGGGAGACCCCCAGTCTTTTTGGGACTCATGTCTGAACTCACTCAGCACTAGCTTCCCCCTCACCCAGGTGAGCAGGCAGATCTGCTAAGCAGGAAATCTACTAAAGTGCAATGGTTCCCCACATTCACAGGCTACCTTGCATGGCCCGTGGGGTCTGAGCCCATGGGTGCCCACGTGGCCCACTACTAGCCCAGCAGAGGCTCTGCCTCCCACTGGGACTCTCCACATGCTTTCGTAGGCACTGGCATCCCAACTCTTTCAAGCCTGGACCCCAGCACCTGATCCAGCCAGCCTGGGTCCCTTGGTCTAGAGGCACTGCATTCTGTGGCCTGCACTTGGGCACTAGTGGAGTCAGTGCCCAGACTTCCTGGACCCTGGGACAAACAGAGTGACTGAAACCCCAATGTCTAAACTACTCAGCACTCTCTTCCCAATGCAGGCCTCTATAGTGCTGCTGGGCTTGGCTGCACCCTTGCATTGGTCTCAATAGCGATTATATAGCAGGTTTCCCTTCCTACAGCATGCCTCTAGAGAGCTGCTGGGTCCTGCATCATTCACACAGGCTTGCTCTTGGCTCAACAACTGAGCCAGTGGCTCTCTACAAGCTCCCAGGACTTGTTGCCTCAGTACATATCTGCTCCCAGACCAACAATGGGCCATGTAGGGTCATTGACACCCCAAGGTAGGCCTCTACACAGCTGTTGGCCTTGGTTGCACCCTTACATGCTTGTATCAGGCTCAACAGCTGATCAGGCAGCCACCTTCAGAGCTGCCAGGCCCTGTGGCAGCTGTGTATACCTACTCCAATACCAACAGCTGATTGGGTAGCAGCTTTTCCTCCTTACGGCATCCCTCTAGAAAGCCTCTGGGTCCTGCATTATCCACATAGGCTTGTTCCAGGTTCAACAGCTGAGCCAGTGGCCCTCTGCAGACCTACCAGGAACTGCTGCAAGAGTATACACCTACCCACTGACTGACAGCAGATCACCCACCCCAACAAGAATCTCACCCCAAGAAGAAACTGCTGAGAGCCCCTCTGCCTAAGATACAGAGGCACCCACTGACAACTCTAAGATTAAATACAGCTAAGGAAGACACATGAAGTCTGCACTACTGCACTCACCCAGATCCAAACTTAAAATGCCCAATCTGTCTGCCAACATAAAATATTCTACAGGAAAAAGTCTCCTCCTTCAAAAGCCACTCCTAGAATTGAAAGAAGTTACTACACCACCCCATGTCTGGACATCAATGTAGAGATATGAGAAGCATGAAAAAACAAGGAAGCTTGACTCCCCCAGAAGAAGACTACAATTCTCCAATACCAGACCCCATTCAACAGGAAATAAATGAATTGCTTGAGGAGGTATCCCAAAAGGCAATACTAAGGAAACTCAAAATAATGGATAAAAAAATAGCTATAAGTCACAATGAAGTAAAAAAGAAATTTGAGGACACATATGAGAAATTCAACAAAGAGATACAAGCCATTAAAAAAAGTAAGCAAAAATCCTGGAACTGAGGAATTCATTCAAAGAAATAAAAAATACAACTGAGAGCATAAACAGCAGGCTAGACCAAGCTGAAGGAAGAATCTCTGAACTGGAAGACAGGTTTTTTTGAATTAACACAGTTGGACCAAAAAAAAAAAAAAAAGAAAGAAAAGGAAAAAGAATTTTAAAAATGAAGAAAACGTCTGAAATCTTTCTGATAATCTTAAGTATACAAACATCCATATATAGGTGAACAGGAAGAGGAAGAGAAAGGAAAAGGCATTGAAAGCTTATTTAATGAAATAAAAGCTGAAAACTTCCCAAATATTGGGAGAGAGACAGTCTTACAGGTCCAAAAATCTCAAAGATCCCCAAAAAGATTCAACTCAGAAAGAATCTCCCTGAGACACATTGTAGTCAAATTATCAAAAGTCAAAAAGAAAGAAAGAATGATAAAAACAGCAAGAGAAAAGTGTGAAACCACCTACAAGGGGAGTCCTCGTCAGGCTAACAGCAGACTTCTCAATTGAAATCCTACATGCCAGGAAAGAGTGGGATGACATATTCAAAGTGCTAAAAGAAAAAAAACTGCCAACCAAGAATATTATATCCAGCAAAGCTTTCTTTCAGAAATGAAGGAGAATTAGTATCTCTCCCAGACAAACAAAAGCCATGGGAATTCACTTGCACAAGACCAGCCCTTCAACAAATCCTCAAGGGAGTCCTACATCTGAAATCAAAAGAGAGATATAGGTCACCATAAACACGTGGGAAAGAATATAAGGCCACTAATCCCATTTATGACCTAATCACCTCCTAATACCATCACACTGGTGATTAGGTTTTCAAGGTATGAATTTTGAGGGTACACAAACTTTCAGACCATAGCATAAGGTATAAAGGAGAGAGAAAAAGAGAGAGAACACTCAACAAGGAAAACAAACAAAAATGTTTAAAATGCCACAGTCATTGTTGTATATCTTTCCATACTTCTATCCATGCATGAACACACAGCTTTCTTTATAGAAATGGGATTAGATTATACCTCCTGTTTTTTAAATTGCTCTTTCATTTAAGAAAGATGGTAGGTACATTTCATGTCAAATGATATATGTGTGTCATCATTTTTAATGTCTTCAAAATATTCCATTATGTTGATGTACTATATTTATTTAACCAGCCTTCTCTGACCAACATTGAGGTTGTTTTATGCTTTTCATTATGACAGTGTATTTTGAAAAATAATCAAGGTGTATAGTGTGCTGTTTTTATTATTCAGGTAAAAGTAAGTGGGTAATCTATGACTCAATCAGTGTGCTTGAATGTTACTGAATTCTTTAAGATGCTTAGGTATTAACAATGTGTTTAAAATCTGTAAACAAATACACTCAAAGTAAAAGACGTTTTTCTTATGTGTGCTCTATATTAGAAATAACTTATCTGGCCTGACAAACAGAACAGCCTATCCCAATTTAATCTCTCTATATTCTTTCTTACCCACTCCCATCCTGAGGGAGCTAATTTAGGATCCTGTCTCTTCAACGTGTTCTTTCCCCATAAAGCCATCCTGCTTTGTTATATGAAGACGTCCCTATGCTCCAAATTCAGCTCACCAAGCAAATTGATTATGGTCTGGCATCTTGTCTACGTCTGGGTCCAGTCAAGAGACAGAAACTACACCAATTGTTTGAATAATAACAATTATAAAAGTGAACCAGATATAAAGTCAACTAGGTACCTTAGAGAACTTTTAAGGTACTATATTAGGGTTCTCTTGAAAGACAGAACCAATAAGATATGTATATAAATATAAAGAGGGGACTTATTAGGGAAATTTGCTCACATGATTATGAAGACTGGGAAATCCCATGACAGGCATCTGCAAACTGGATGCTGGTAGCATGGTTCAGTCCAAGTCTAGAAGCCTCAGAACCAGGGAAGCCAATTAGTGTGATTCTCAGTCTAAGGCCAAAGGCTTGAGTGCTGCGGGTACTGCTGGTGTAGTTCCTGGGACACAAAAGGCTGAAGAGTCTCAAGTTCAGCTGTCGATGGACAGGAGAGAAGAGTATCCCAGCTCCAACATAAATAGAGCAAGAGATTTGCCTTTTCCTGTTTTTGTTCTCTCTGGGCCCCCTAGTGGTTTGGACAGTGCCTGCCCCTAGTGAGGGTAGATCTTTCTCACCCAGTCCACTCAGACTTACATGCTAATCTCTTCTGAAAAAAACCTTTATAGACACACCCCCAAAAATGCTTTACCAGGTTTCTATGTATTCCTTAATCTAGTCGAATTGACACCTCAAATTAACCATCACAGGTACCATGAAGGGAGCAACTGCATGAAGCATCTATCACCCCACCCCTAGGGCTGAAGAAACAAAAGGAAGAGATTGGAATTATTAAAACTTGCAAACTTAGAGGAGGAAGCTTCATGGAACTGGTTTTTCTTTGCTTAGATGAGAATCCATGTGAGTCTGGGACCTAGTTCTCTGAAGACTGGTGCTGCCCACACAATGTTGACATCTTTGAACTCTGAAGAGGGACACTGCAGAGCTGAAAGTCAGACCTCTGAGAGGAGGTCACCAAAAGACTACCCCTGGTTTGTCTGAGCTCAGAAGAGGGGTCCTATTGAGCACCCTTTTCAGACCTCAGAAAAGGGTGCCCTGCTCAACTGGATACAGTGTCTCTGAGTTCTAAAGAAAAGTCCAGGAAAACAGTCTGGTATATGACCCAGAAATTTCATCCCTAGGTGTATAACCAAAGGAAGGGAAAACTGGTGTTCAAGCAAAAACTTGTACACAAATGTTCATAGCATGCCTATTCACAATAGGGAAAAGGTGAAAACAACCCAAATGACCATTAACTGTGGTATATTCATACAATGGAATAATATTATCCTTAAAAGGAATGAAATACTGATATGTGCTACAACATGGATGAACCTTGAAAACATTATGCTAATTGAAAGAAGCCAGACACAGAAGGCCATATAATGTGTGATTCCACTTGCATGAAATATCCATAATAAGCAAATCCACAGAGAAAGAAAGCAGATTAGTGGATGTCAGGTACTGGGGCAGGGAAGAATGGGAAATGACTCATTAAGAGTACAGGATTTTAAGCTTGGCTGAGTGCATGCTGACCAGAGAGGCACCCCGCCAGAGAGGCCCAAGATCCCGGAGACCACATGCCTGGCAGTGCCAGTGCGCAACCCAGCAGGTAGGCCTCACTGCCAACAGACTCCATCCCCAACCCAGCCGAGTGCACGCCGACCAGAGAGGCGCCTCCCTGGAGAAGCCCAAGACCAAGGTGACCACACACCCAAGGTGGCAGTGGGCAACCAAGCAGACACTGAGGCAGCCCTGCCAAATTGGCAACCCCAGTAGCATCCTAGCCATACTATAGTGTCAAACCAGTGGACCATGAAATCCCTAGCCACAATGACTAAACATCAAAGGAAAGATACCAGAAATATGAAAAATCAAGAAAGTACACCACCAAAGGATAATAACTCTCAAGCTCTAGATCCTGTAGAACAAGAAGACCTTGAAATGTCTGACAAGGAATTTTGAGTGATAATTCTAAGGAAACTAAATGAGATACAAGAAAACTCAGCTAGACAACATGATGAAATGAGGAAAAGTATACAGGACCTGAAAGAAGAAATGTACAAGGAAATCAATGCCCTGAAAAAGAATGTAGCAGAGCTTGCTGAACTGAAGAATTCATTCAATGAAATAAAAAACACAACAGAGAGTTTAACCAGAAGGCTTGCAGAAGCAAAAGAGAGAACTTCTGACCTTAAAGATGGGCTGTTTGAAATAACACAGGCAGACAAAACAAACAAAAAAAATTAAAAACATTGAAGAAAATCTAAGAGAGATATCAGACAGCCTTAAGTGCTCAAATATCCAAGTCATGGGTTTTCCAGAAGGGGAGGAAAAAGGAGATTGCATTGAAAACATATTCAACAAAATAGTGGCAGAAAACCTCCCAGGTATAGGAAAAGACACAGATCTTCAGATTCAGGAAGCTCAAAGATCCCCAACTGTATTCAACCCAAAAAGGTCTTCTCCAAGACATGTTATAGTCAAATTGGTAAAACTCAAGGATAAAGAATCTTAAAACCTGCAAGAGAGAAGCGTCAAATCACCTATAAGGGAGCCCAATCAGACTAACATCAGAGTTTTCATCACAAACCCTAAAAGCCAGAAAGGAAGGGGATGATATATTCAAAATACTTAAAGACAGAGATTGCCAGCCAAGAATACTCTACCTGGAAAGGCTATCCTTCTGAAATGAAGGACAAGTAGTACATTTCTCAGACTACCAAAAACTGCTGGAGTTCAGTACCAAATGACCACACTTACAAGAAATTCTCAAGGGAGTACTGGGTTTGGTACCTGAAAAATAACTACCACTGCCATAAAAACTCAAGAAAAATCAAAACCCACTAATAAAATAAAAATGCTAACAGTGAAGAGAAAAAAAAGTTTATCTACAACCCAAAGAACCAACAAATACAGAAGGGAAACAGGAAATCAGAAAGAAAGGAACAAAAGACACTTAAGATGTCAAATAAAAATCAATAAAATGCTACGAGTAAATCAACACTTTTCAATAACAACTCAATGTAAAAGGATTAAGTTCTCCAATCAAAGGACACAGGCTGTCTGACTGGATTAAAAAGGAGGAACCAACTATATGCTGCCTTCAAGAGACCCACCTCACCTATAAAGAGTGAAAGGATGGAAAAAGATTTACCATGCAAACAGAAATGAAAAACAAGCTGGAATAGCTATTCTGATATCTGATAAAATAGACTTTAAACTAAAAACCATAAAAAGAGATAATAAGGGCCACTATATAATGATAAAAGGATTGATCCATCAAGAAGACATAGCAATCATAAATATACATGCACCCAATGTCAGAGCAGCCAGATTTATAACGCAAACTGTATTAGACCTAAAGAAGGAAATAGACACTAATACCATAATAGCAGGGGACCTGAACACCCCACTATCAATATTGGACAGATCATCTAGGCAAAGAATCAGCAGAGGAAAACAAGATCTAAATAACACTCTAGACCAATTGGACTTGGCAGATATCTACAGAACATTCCATCCAACAACCTCTGAATATTCATTCTTCTCATCAGCACATGGATCATTCTCCAGGATAGATCACATGTTAGGTCACAAATCAAGTCTCCACAAATTCAGAAAAATTGAATTATCCTGTGCATTTTTTCAGACCACAATGGATTAAAATTAGAAATCAATAACCAACAAAATTCTAGAAACTATACAAATATACGGAAATTAAACAGCATTCTATTTAATGACAAATGGGTCCAAGAAGAAATCAAATAGGAAATCAAAAAATTTATTGAAACTAATGAAAAGAATGATACATCATACCAAAACCAGTGGGATACTGCAAAAGCAGTACTAAAGGGGAAATTTATCACATTAAATGCTTACTTCAGAACAATGGAAAGATGGCAAGTGAACAGCCTAATACTTCACCTTGAAGAACTAGAAAAACGAGAACAATCCAAACCCAAAGATAGTAGATGGAAAGAAATCATTAAGATCAGAGCAGAGCTTAATGAAATTGAAACCCAAAAAGCAATACAAAAGATCAATAAATCAAAAAGATGGTGTTTTGAAAAGATAAATAAAATTTACAAACCATTAGCACGGCTAACTAAAAAAAGAAGAGAGAAGACCCAAGTAACAAAAATTAGAAAAGAAAAACGTGATATTACAACTGATACATCTAAAATACAAGGAATCAGAGACAACTATAAACAACTATATGCCAACAAATTTGAAAATCTCGAGGAAATGGCTAAATTTCTGGACACACACAAACTACCAAAACTGAGCCAAGATGATGTAACAAATCGGAACAGACCAATCACAATAAAAGAGATTGAAGCTGTTATCAGAAGGCTCACAACAAAGGAAAGCCCAGGACCAGGTGGATTCACAGCAGAATTCTACCAAACATTCAAAGAGGAATTGACACCAATTCTTTACAAACTATTCCAAATGATTGAAACAGAGGCTATTCTCCCAAACTCATTCTATGAAGCAAACATCATGCTGACACCAAAACTAGGTAAAGATACAACAAAAAAAGAAAACTACAGGCCAATATCCTCAATGAATATAGACACAAAAATCCTCAATAAAATTTTAACTAACAGAGTACAGCAACACATATGCAAAATTATACACCACGATCAAGGGGGATTCATCTCACGGGTGCAAGGTTGGTTCAACATATGCAAATCAATAAACGTGATGCACCATATCAATAAAATCAAACACAAGGATCATATGATCATCTCTATAGATGCTGAAAAAGCATTCGATAAAATTCAACACACGTTCATGATAAAGACTCTCTACAAGTTAGGTATAGATGGAAAGTATCTCAACATAATTAAAGCCATATGATAAACCCACTGCCAATATCATCCTAAATGGGGAAAAACTGAAAGCTTTTCCTTTAAGAACAGGAACTAGACAAGGATGCCCACTCTCACCACTCCTATTCAACATAGTGTTGGAAGTACTAGCCAGAGCAATCAGAGAAGAGAAGGAAATAAAGGGCATCCAGATTGGAAAAGATGAAGTCAAACTGTCCCTGTTTGTAGATGACATGATCCTATATATCGAACAGCCTAAAGCCTCTACAAAAAAACTCTTGGAGGTAATAAATGATTCATCAAAGTAGCAGGATACAAAATCAACACACAAAAATCAGCAGCATTTCTATTCTCCAATAGTGAACAGGCAGAAAGGGAAATCAAGAAAGCTTGCCCATTTACAATAGCCACCAAAAAAATAAAATACTAAGGAATAGAGTTAACCAAGGATGTGAAAAATCTCTATAATGAGAACTACAAACCACTGCTGAGAGAAATTAAACAGAACACAAGAAGATGGAAAGAATATCCCATGTTCTTGGATTGGAAGAATCAACGTTGTGAAAATGTCCATACTACCCAATGTGATATACAAATTCAATGCAATACCTATCAAAATTCCATTGACATTTTTCTCAGAAGTGGAAAAAACTATCCAAATATTTATATGGAATAACAAAAGACCACACACTGCCAAAGCAATTCTGAGCAAAAAAAGTAAAGCTATAGGCATAACACTATCTGAGTTTAAACTGTATTACAAAGCTATAATAACTAAAACAGCATGGTACTGGCATAAAAATAGACACACTGATCAATGGAATAGAACAGAGAATCCAGAAATCAACTCACACACCTACAGCCATCTGATTTTTGACAAAGGCACCAAGCCTACACACTGGGGAAGAGACTGCCTCTTCAGCAAATGGTGCTGGGATAACCGGATATCAACATGCAGGAGAATGAAACTAGACCCATACCTCTCTCACCATATACTAAAATCAAGTCAAGATGGATTTATGAATTATACACACACCCTGAAACAATAAAACTTCTTATAGAAAACGTAGGAGAATCACTTCAGGAAGTAGGACTGGGCACAGACTTCATGAATAACGACACCCAAAGCACAGGCAACCAAAGGAAAAATAAATAAATCGGATTATATCAAACTAAAAAGCTTCTACACAGCAAAAGAAACAATTAACAGAGTTAAAGGACACTCAACAAAGTGGGAGAAAATATTTGCAAAATATGCATCTGACAAAGGATTAACATCCAGAATATACAAGGAACTGAAACAACTTTACAACAAAGAAACAAGTAACCCAATAAAAAAATAGGCATTTCTCAAAGGAAGATATACGAGTGGCCAACAGACACATGAAAAAATGCTCAACATCACTCAGCATTCAGGAAATGCAAATCAAAACCACACTAAGATGCCATCTCACCCCAGTTAGGATGGCTAATATCCAAAAGATTGTGAATGATAAATGCTGGTGAGGTTGTGGAGAAAAAGGAACCCTCCTACACTGTTTGTGGGACTGCAAAATGGTGCAGCCTTTATGGAAAATGGTCTGGAGATTCCTCAAACAATTACAGATACATCTACCATATGAGCCAGCTATTCCACTGCTGGGAATATACCCAGAGGCATGGAAATCATCATGTCAAAGGGATACCTGTACTCCAGTGTTTATTGCAGCACTATTTACAACAGCCAAGATTTGGAACAAGCCCAAATGTCCATCATCAGATGAGTGGATAAGGAAACTGTGGTATATCTACACAATGGAATACTACTCTGCTATAAATCAGAATGAAATACTTCCATTTGCAGAAGATGGATGGACCTAGAGAGAATTATATTAGGTGAAACAAGTCAGGCACAGAAAGAGAAATACTACATGTTCTCACCTATTTGTGGGAGTTAAAAATAAATAAGTAAATTCACAAATAAACTGGTGGGGGAGGGAAGAAGACACAACAATTACAATTCCTTGAAGTTTATACGACAAGTGAACAGATATGAGGTTGTTGGGATGGAGGGGGGAGAGGGAGGAGGGAGGGAGGTTTCGGTAATGGGCCACAATAATCAACCACATTGTATACTGACAAAATAAAAAATTTTTAAAAAGAGTACAGGATTTCTTTTTGGGGTGCTGAGAATGTTCTGGAACTAGACTAAGTTGATAACTTGTACAACATTTTGGACATACTAAATGCCACTGAATTGTACACTTTAAAATGGTTGAAATGGTAAATTTTACGTTTATTTTTGCCCCAGAAATAAGCAGATAATAAGTAAATAAATAAATAAAGAGAGAGGTCAGTGGGCAAGACCCACACCTTTGAGTAACACTACAAAGCAGCACATACTCGTAGAAGGATGGCTTTGAGTTGATGGACAATATGTTTATAACTGACATACACTCCATGCAGTTTGTGTGCCACTGGGGAAAATGATATGTTTGCCAGAGGATCTTGCCAGGGAGTCTGGTTCTCACTGATTATTATTCACTTGACACCTCGTTTACACATATTCACTTTCGATACATAGAACAAGTCTGCCACTTGAGAGACCCATCCACTATTGGTGCAGACAAATCAGGTTTCCCAGCCTTCATTCAAGGGCCAGACCCTGGTGAAGCATGCTACCCTGTGAGGCTGTATAATGCACTCAGCTTCTACAGAGGACTCTCCAAACTCAACATGCACCTTTCTTTCCAACCATACTCTAAGGTAGTTAACGCTAAAGTGGGGTCTCTAGATTTATATAGTTCTTAATTCACAAATCCTAAAGATTTTTCCTGGCAACTGTGATTTTAGCTTCTCTCTGGACTAGAGCTAATTTACAGTATAACTATGGGCTATATATTTTGAATACACAGAGCAATTATATTTCCAATTAATAGAATTTTCCTAATCAAGGGAAACTTCAAATCTGACCTAGCAGATTATAGTAATCTCACCATTGCATTTATATCTATAATCAACATAATTATATTAACAATACTAGTAGAGGGAGAGGTGTCTGTTTCTCTTCGTGACTTCAAATTTCCTTTTTTTATATTTTCTGTCTAAGGTTCACATCGCAGCTGCATTAGAACCTCATTTACCATGTAAATGTAATGCAAATGATGTATTCTTTCCAACTGGAGTTCACATGTCAACAAAGGACACAAATTGAAAGTATCTTCATTCCTTCCTTCAACATTTGGTGTACCAGGTGTTACAGGCATAGTGATAAAACAGACAAAAATCTCACAAGAATAGAAAGGGAAACAGGTACACAATGACAACACAGTTTGATCAGTGTTATACAAAGTTAAAGATACTGAGTTGTAGAATCACAGGAAAGAGGCCTTTTTTCCTTGTCCGATGGGTCAGCAAAGGCTTCCTAGAGGAAGATATATGTCCCTAAGTCTTGAAATAGGAGAAGGGCTTAACTAGATGGAGATGCAGTAGAGAACATTGCTGACAAAGAGAACAGTATTTTCTGGAAAATTGTTATTTGTTTAAATTAGTGGTTCTCAGCCAGGGAAAAATTTGCTCCCCTACTTCCAGAGACATTTGATAACATCTGGAGATACTTTTGATTGTCACAACTGGGATTTTTCTACTAGCATCTAGTATGTAGAAGAGCCAGGGACGCTAGCCCAAAATGTCAATAGTGCCAAGGTTGAGAAATCCTGGCTTAAACAGATCAGGAAAAAGTAACAGAAATATTTGCATCACTACCCACACAAGATTGGGTGATACAGACTTGTTCTACAAACACCAGATTCAATATATTTCCCATAATAAACAGAAGTGAATCTTTTATTAAAGCTTCAATTGTGTCAAAATGAAAAACTGTACTCTTGACAGAATATTATACACTCTTCAGGAGTACATAATGCAACTTTACTTTGAAAAGTGGTTCTTCATACACTACATTAAATAAGATATACAGCTGGCAGATAAGCACAAGAAATGATGATTAACATCTTTAGTCTCAATTAGGGAAATGGAAATGAAAATCACAATGAGATAGCATTGCATACCCACTAGAACGGCTGAAATTAACAAGTGACCATACCAAGTACTCACAAGGATATGGGATAAATTGGAGCTGTCATATACTGCTGGTGGGAATATAAAGTTATACAACCACTTTGGAAAATAATTTGGTCATCTTAAAAAAATGTATTTACATAAGTAATTATCCAAGAAAAATGAAAGCATCTGTCCAAGCAAAGATTTGTTCATAAACGTTCTAATAGTAGCTTTATTTGTAATAGCCAAAAGTTTAAAGCAGCCCATGTCCATCCATGGGAAAATGTATAAGCAAATTGTGGTATACTCATAAAATGAAATACTGCTCAGCAGTTAAAGGTGTTGAAATATTGATAAATGCAACAACATGAATGAATCTCAAAAAATTTTGCCAAGTGAAAGAAGCAGGACAGAAAAAAAGTACATATGAGTACTGTATGATTCCATCTAGGTAAAAATCTAGAAAATGCAAAATAATCTATAGAGACATAAAGGATACAGTGTTTGCCTGGGAATGGGGGCCAGGAAAGGTGGGGGGAAAAGATTATACAAGGGCTTGAAGAAAGTACTGGGCACGATGGAGATGTTCAGTATCTTGATGATGATGGTTTAATGTGTCAAAATTTACCACATCGATATCATATTGTATGTTTACAGATAGCCAGAAAAGAGGATCTTGAATGTTATAACAACAAAGAAATTGTAATGTTCAGGTGCTATATATGCTATTCTGATTAGGTCATTATACAATATATGCATGTATGGAAACAACAAACCGTACCCCAGAGATATATACGATAAATTTTTTTTTAATTTTCAAAAATTATCAAAGTGTACACACAAAATATATAGCACTTATTGTATGTAAACTATAACTCAACAGAGCTGTTAGAAATGTGGTTTATAATATTACCAAGCATTTTGAATACTTCACAAGTTAACATTTGTCTCTAATCCCTATTTACTCATTTAATATCTCCTCAGTTTTCTCATAAGGAGACTGCTTTCTTGTTTCAACCATTCTCAAATCTACGTGTAAATTTAATTAATTGGCCACTGAAAAATGAAATACTGGTGATCCTCTTAGAACTATTCACACATAATTATAATGTAGAATTTTATTGAATGATAAGAACTCATGCCCTGTAGACAACACGTTTTTTATTTTATGCATATATATGCACTGTCTTATTTTATAATAACAATAGAAATATTTTTCTTAAATTTAAAGTCAATATGATTTTCAACATTCATCATATGAGACTGTAGCAGGGGGTCACCTTGCCACTCTGGGCTTTCTCTTTTCTGTCTTTTTGGTCATTCTGACTTCTTTGCCCAGAAGTGGTATCTAAGAGTGAAAATTCTTCGAAACGACCTAAACCATTTCCTCTCTTTCGCTTATTTTTTCTCTGCTGTGAACATAAGCCTTATTGCAAAGACCATTAATGAACAATTTTTTTTAATCCTACTTTCATCTAAGCATTGTTGATTCTTTCTCTCTTGCTGCCACACTGGCTGGCTCCAGCTGAAGAGGATCACAAGAAAACTTTTTTGTTTTTACCAATAAAGAGAATCTCTGAATCCTGCATGGAATTTGAACTGAAGTGCAAAATGAAATTAGTAATTAAGCACACAATTCAATTTATGATAACATTTTAGTTAAGTGATTATGATACTTGTAAACTAAGGACCCAGAGGTCTTTAAATATTATACTGAAGATTTATGGCTCCACCATATCCCAAGATAGGAACTACAGAACACTTTTAAAACATATCTAGACATTTATTGTATATTAACTGGCCAGGTGCTCACACAAGCACACATTCCTGATAGACAACGTCTTCAAATGGACATAAATGTTCATAATTAAGAAGTTCAATTATCTTTTGAGAGGATTCATCAAAAGCAATGCTGTCCGAGGCTTTTGTTCCTTGATTTCAATCCAATTAACTTCCAATTGACTTACACATGTCACAGGGAATTTCAAAAACATATTTCTTGATTTGGAAAAAAAGAATTCCCACTTGGTCATAGAAAAAGATTACAAATTCATATTTTATACTAAATTACTGACATTTTAGAAAAATAAAATCATATCTCAGCTGTTTTTTTACCATTATTTTTTATATGTTGGCTATTTTGATTAAATAATTTATATAGTCTTAATCCTAAATATAACTGAAGATCCTCAAGCCATTTTGGTTCTCCTTGCTAATAAAGTTTGGTCCACGGACCAGCAGCATAGGTATCATCTGGGAGCTTCTTAAAAATGTAGAATCTCAGGCCCCACCCCATTTTTTACTTGAATCAAAATGTGCATTTAAACAAAGGTCCCTTTGAGATCTCTATGCACATAATAGTTTGAGAAGCACCTGCGGTAATATCTTTAGTCAAGTCTAGGTCTTGCTTTGGTCGCAGAGCCCATTTTATCTTTAAATGTGCTTTTGAAATATATCTGCTCTTATTTTGTAGTTAACCCTTAGAGTACAATCTTATTTTCCTTATATCCAAGTTCTCCTGACTGCCTCACTTTTTTCCCCACGTATCCAAATGGAAATGGCTTATCTCCTTCTGATTTTTCTATAGCTTCAAAATGTTTAAAGCCTGGAATATGAAGCACTTTCACCAGAGGTCATACTACACCCACATCTCAAATATTAGGGCAGATTGAGGTGATGGGCATTTGGAGGACACATCCCAGTTGTCCTGGGGATGCTGTTGCCATAATGGGGTTTTGGAAATCAAAGAGTTGTTGAGACATGCTAACCTAGAGAAACAACTTAATATATACTGAGTACTTTCCATGTACCGTGCACAATTCTAATTGCATGTATTAATTAATGAACCATCAAATCTATATAGCTGACATTATTATCAATGTTTTACAGAGGCACATAGAGCTTAAACAACTATTCTAATACTACATAACTAGTAAGTGGCAGGAACTGGATTTAAACCAATTTGTCCAAATCCAGAGATCTAGTATTAACTACTCTGCTCTTTCTCTTACAATAGACAAATTTCCTATATCCAGTTTGTTCAGAAATAAGAAATAGCTTTACCATTACGAAGGCTATAGTATCTTCCATTTCTCACACTTATGCTAGAGAGAGGCTCTGCTAAGGAAGGTTGTGGTCACAAGATCTCATTAAAGATTTGATCTTGTCACATAAAATTATTCTTTTGTTAAACTTTTTGTTTTGAAATAATTTTAGATACACATTCAGTTGTAAGAATAATACAGAGAAATCCTGTGCACCTTTTACCCAGTTCCCCCCAATGGTATCATCTTGAAGAACTATTGTAAAATATCACAACCAAGATATTGACATTGATATAATCCACCTATTTTATTACAATTTCCCCCGTTTTCTTATATTCGTTTGTGTGTTTGTCATGTGTAGGTTCATGTATCCACCACCAGAGTCAAGATATAGAACAGTTCTATAACCACAAGGATCCCTTGTATTGCCATGTTGTAACCATACCCACTTCCCTCCGCAATCCACTTCTCCCTAACCCTAGCAATGTTATATAAATGGAATCATACCTGTCATAAACATCTGTGTACAGGCTTTTATGTGAACAGGAGTTTTCATTTCTCTGGGATAAATGGCTAAGAGTGCAATTTCTGGGTCATAAGGTAATTGTACATTTAGTTTTATAAGAAATTTTCAAACTGTTTTCTAGACCATTTTTAAATACAAATTAAATCCCCATATAAGTGAGTCAGTAGGTACTACTTGAGTACCTACCATGCACTTACAATAGATCTGGGGTCATGAAAATGTGCCTTGCAGATCTCTAACTTCAGGGAGCATAATTGTAGCACACCAAAATCCATTGCCACATTTGCACTGACGCCATGCTTCCCATAAGCTGGTCCCAGTCAATGACTGGTGTGGCAGAGATACTAAGGCAGGCCCATTTCCGGAGACATGGGGCTCCTCTGATGGGCAACTTTGGCCCATGGATGCCATGATGACTTACTGAACTTTCATTAGAACTACGTGGCAGTTTAAGATCACTGTACTTCTATTCGACCTTCATTCTCTCTCTCCTTTACTCCAGGTCAATCTAGCATCACAGCCCCCCAGTCTCTCCCAGCTCCTTCTACATTTTCTCTCACAGGCATTTATCCTAATAAAATTCTCCCACATTTAATCCTGTCTTAACATCTGCTTCTCTGAGGACCTTAACAAGTACACAAGAGTGAGGCATCTTGGCCACTGCCTTCACTGAGCCTGCAGTTCAGTTGGGAAGTCAGTCTGTAATGACACTGTACATTACTGAAACTGAAGGGAGTTTGAGCAGAAAGGCTTCGGAGTCAGATATATCCTGTGCTACATATTTTTCATTTTTTGACCAGTAAGACCATCTATGCTTCTGAACCTGTTTGGTCATCTGTAAGATGAGAAAAATAAATCCTACCTGCCGGGGTTATCATCAGATATTAGTGCTGGTATACTAGTGTCTCAATAAATGGGCACTACTATTACTAATAGTGCACTGCTCAGAATGAAGGATGGAAAATAATTAAGTACTCTCCATGCTATCCAGACAGAACATACAAGAGTGTAATGTCTTTAGAACAGTTTAGATGTTGATCTGAGGATGTGACAGTCTGGTTCCAGGAAACACACTGTATCCGGTATCCTAGTGAAGTATTAAATGGTAGCTCTTGTGCGAGAAATGTCTGAGTTACTAACAATAATAATGATACTAAAAATCACAAGAACTGAATTTAATAGAGTGATCAATATGTGCCAGACACCCTTAAAAGCAATTTATGTGCAGCGCCTTATGTAATCCTTACAACAACCTCATGATGTATATATGGGTAAAGAATCTGAGGATCAGCAGTTAAGTGACTTGCTCAGGATCACACAGACTCTAGCATGTAGTTGGACTCCAGTGCGTTTGAAACCTCCAAGTTCAACAAGTTGTCTGTGAGGTATTGACCTCAGAACAATTCTGAGCCTCTTGTTCCCCATCTGTATAATGAGGAAGAAAGTAAGACATACCTCACCAGAAAGTTGTGAGGCTTAAATGAGAAAATACGTGTGAAGCACTAGCACTATGTTCAATAAGTGAAAGATATGAGGAGTTTTCAAAAAGTCCATGGAAATATTAATACTATCTTTTAATTCCATTTTTCCATGAACTTTTTGAAGTACCCTTATATTACCATTATCACTTGTATTTCATGACACTCCCATCTTGTGTCACATAAACACTCAGCAAATCCAGGGAAATCTTAGTGAAAGCTCAGGTAGGTTCCACTGGTAGTAAAAATGCTGGGACTCCTCATACTGAGCTTACAGGTCTCAAAGGAATTTTCCCCTCCTCCACATGCTAAAGACACCACCATGTTCCCAGTCAGCCTGAATTCTGGCACCCCACAGGCCAAAACAACCAAAACCAAGTCTTTCCCTTTGTGGTCAGACGGAAGTGAAGTTTGGGGGAATCTTACTCCAAAAAGACAGACAGGCTAAGTTGAGTCCCATCGCAGAAATAGTCGTATGATCAAGTCAAAAAATGTATAATACAGAAGATAAGACCACGTTCACACCTATTCCAAGAACCAAGTATATACCCTGTTAGGATGATGTATGGCCAACGCAATTTGTGCCAAATATGTGCACACAGAGAGACACACACAAACACTCATCTTCACATACTTGCTCACAGACTAGGTCACAATTATTTTGTTACGTTGGAATTGTCCATTAACACATTTTTTTTCCCACTAAATATCTGACCATTTCCCCATCATCAGTCACTAACCTTGAATCACCCTCCCAAGACACCCTCCCACACACCAGACCTCCCGTTTCAGGAGCCCTGTTGCCAACACACAAACTCTTCCTTCCTCTACAAACTTGAGGCCTTCCCCGCTCAGACTCCTGACCCCTGCTGTTCTGCCTTCCTGATCCTGGGTCTTCCTCCCAGCCTCCCTACTCCCATCTGGGTTATCCTCCCGCCCCCTCCCCAATACTTGGCCATGCCCAGCCTCTTTCCTAATCCTGGATATGGATATCTCCATCACAACTCCTTTTCTCTAGCCACTTTGGATTAAACCCTGTCCTCTTTTTCTCATCCAGGCTGCAAATCTCCTATGCTAAGAGGTTATATAGTGACTAAGTCCTGGACAGAACTCCTCTTCCAATGGAGACAATAAATGATTGATAAGATAGTGTCATACTCCACTTCTTTTCCAGAGTCACTTAGCATGCCCACAGCCTTCTTTTAATTCTCCAAATAAGACAGAGGATTTACAGTTTTATGGACCCCCACCCCCCACACCAAACAAACAAAAAAAACCCTGCAATTTTTAAATTAAACCAGTATCTTAACTTTATTCATTAAAATACTTGATTATATAAAATAACTTGGAAAATGAAAATCTCGGCTTAGGGCCAAAGACAGGGCCTTCTGAGGGAGAAGGGGGCCTGGAATCAAGGGCCAACAGCAGATAAGTGCTGCTTGGTGGAGTCATGGGGAAAGGAGGCTTCAAAACTGCTTCGGAACTGGTTAATGGCTAGAACTCCTGGAGATCTCACAGGCAACTGCGGAGCAGGCAGCCCATTCAGCACAGCGGGAGATGTTGATTTTCTTCGCGGGTCCTGGAGGATGCTCACAGGGGGTGGTCACACTGCAGGCGGCATAGGGCGGTGAGAGCTCCCTTTCGGCCTGCTCTCCTGGAAAGGCAGGGCTCAGGGCATCAACCTCCGGCAGCAAGGCGCGCCTAAGGCTGGCAGGGCTAGGAGTGGAGATGGAGCTCAGGCCTGAAAACTTATGGGGACGAGGAAGAGGAGCTCTGGCCAAAAAACTTAGTAGGGGAAGAGGAAGGGCTTCGGCTAGGAGACCTAGGGGAGGAGGTGAAAGAGGAGGAGGAGGTGGCACAGGAGGAGGAGGAGGTCTCACCATATTGCTCAGGGAAAGGAAAGAACCTACCAGGAGGTGAGGGTGAGGAGGCACGCATACGGACTGCATGCCAAGTAGGCTGAGAACCAAGGCTTGGGACCTGAGGATCAGGAGGGCTTGGGCTGCTCCGAAAAACCAGTCTTCTCCCAGCGGGAGAAGGATTCCCGCCAGCCGGCCCAGACAGAGAGTGGCGGCTGAGAAGGGCTGACCTTCGCTGGGTGGAGCGGCTCTGGAGGACAGGCCCTGGCGCCGTGCTGGTGCTGCTAAGAGTAAGGCCTGAACTTGCCGAGCGGTCACGGAGAGCAGGGCCTGGCGCAGATGAACATCGGCGTCGGACAGCAGATCCTGACCCGGATTCACCGCCGTGGGAAGCAGGGCCTGGCGGGCTGTCGCGGCTGGGGAGAGCAAGACCAGACTGGGATGCACCGCTGCGAGGAGCTGGACCTTTCGCAGATGGGCGGCGTCGGACAGCAGGGTCTGACCGGGTGGCGCGGACTTGGATGGCAGGGCCTGGTCCTGATGCACGTCTGCGGAGGGCAGGCCCTGCCGGGCTAGTAGTGCAGCTGCGGCGAGCAGCACCTGGATCAGATGCACGGTCGCGGAGGGCAGCGCCTGCCCCGTCTGGTTGACTGCGGAGGGCAGGCCCTGAGCGGGATGCGGGACTCTGCGGAGCAGTGGGAGGGAGGAGGCGGCGGCGGCGGCGGCTGCGGCGCCGAGACCTTGGAGAAGATGGCGGCGAAAGCCCAGACGGCTGAGGCAGATGGCGCCCTGGAGGCTTCTGAGCCTGGGCAGCCTGCTGGCGGCAGGGCCGCTCCCTACGACGGCCGTTCCCGGGGCTCGGGTGCCCGCTGGCCTGGCCAGTCCCCTCCGGGGCTTGCCCGAGGGCGGCCTGGCCGTCCGTCTTGGGCACCACCTGTCTAAGCTCTGCGTGGGGACTACGGCGGCCTTGGGGGTCGGAGCGCCTCTTCGCCGGCACACAGGCCATGGACGGCAGCCCCGGGTCCTCATCGGCCATGGAAATGGCGGCGGAGACGGAGGCGGTGGAGGAACCTGCTGGGCTGCTCCGCAGGGAGACGCTGCCCGAGGGAGACACATCACTCCAGGCTGTGGGGACCGAGGCGACAGGATCGTGATTGCCGGTCCCACAGGCCTCGCCAGGGGCACAGGCGGCCTCGTCGTTCGGCTCTGCGGGTACCTCACCCTGCTGGAGCTTCTGCTCCTTCTGCCCGTGGGACCGGGTGGCCATAACGCCAGGTTCTCGCTCTGAGGCACTAGAGCGTGGCTGCTCGAATCACCGGAGGTAGAGCCACGGCCGTTGGGGTGAGGAGGGTGGGCGGGCCCTGCCGAATCCTCGCCTCCGATTGGTGAGCCACATGTCACGTGACACCTCTCCCCGGAGCCATCCAACCCAGAGCCATCTGGCTTCAAACAGGAGGATGTGCTCCGCCCCTCGGTGGTCTGCCGTGACCCGGTCAAGAGTGGGAATTTCCCCTTTCTTAAACCCGGCCCCTGAGGGGGGGTGTGTTTCGGGGGAGGGGCGGGGGTGAGGGGGGGTGGGAGTCTGTCTGTAGGAATATTTGAGTCGCTCCAGATCAGCTTGTCAGCACCATTCCAGTGGCTCAATCTCAAGTGATAGCTTAGAAGAAATACCACGCTGACCCAGAGGCTATATCCTCTAGCCATGTGTCCCTCTTGGCATCTAGTCAGGACACTGTGCCCATGTGTGACCCCAGAAGGGACTCTCCAGGACTCCTCCAGGCATCTGGATGACACGATGCCGGTCCCCTGGGTTTCAGGGTTGGAGAGAGGCCTGAAGGCAAGAAAAGGGAGGGGACCTGCTGCCTCCCTCAAGCCTCGCATGCCAGAGGGGGATTTAGAATATTCCAGTAAGAGGTTTCTCCCTGCCGTGACCCCTGAGGCACAGGCTGCAGGTTGCATAGGACTAAGGGTGATACTGTCCTTAAATATGCATAACATTTTCATGAGCTGCATGGAACTCCACAGACGAATGTACATTCATTTATTTGGACTAGTCTCTAGTTTCTGTTGATATAAATATGCTGTGATGCACAGACTTGAAGTTTCATATTTGGACACTCATTTTTAGTCATCATTACTAACAGGTTGCATGTTCAGTACCCTAAACAGAAAAGCAAATGTAAGGAAACTAGCACCTAAATTCCCACATACCCCACAGGCAGATAGGGGAAGTCTTTACTTATGTGTTGGTAGAAAGGCCATTCGTATATATTCCATATTTTCCATTGTCTTTGTTTTGTTTTATGAAATGGAATCGTTTTCTCCTTAGATATTGTTTTGTAACCTGCTTTTGAAAGTCCAAACACTCTTTCCACGTCAATAAATACACTTCCACAAGCCGTTTTTAACTACAAAACATTCCATTTAGAGAAGAAGCTTTCAGTTTCAAACATTCCAATACTGACCAGCTTTTATGGTGTTTCCAACTTTTCACTACCTATTACCATCACTATGAGGCACATCGTTCTTACTAAAAAAGTTGTCCACCTCTTCAATCATCTTGTTGTGGATAAATTCCCAGGACAGGAAATTCTTGGTGCAGGCCATGCACACTTGTGGTTCCCTGATTAAAATATTAGCAAGACGCTCTCCTGAAAGTCACTGTTATAACAATTTTGCAGAATGAAATGGGATGTTGACTGGACTGGCTGAGCAACCAGAGTGAAACAACACAAAATGGAATGAGACGGTGTTTGGAATGTCAAACAATATGGAATGGAAAATGGATTTGAAATGGAACACAGAACGGGATGAAATGGAGACTGATTGCAGCGGAAACTGGAATGAAATGGAGGATGGAATATGGACTTGAACAGGATATGGAATGGAAAATTGAATGGGATGGCAATTGAATGGAATATAATGGGAAAATGGAATGGAAAGGAGAATGGAAATAATTATGGCGTGTGGAATAAAAATACACGTAGACATTGTACAAGTTACATTATAAAAGGAATGAAATATACAGCAAAATAAAATATTTTAAAAAATAGGAGGAAGGAAAAATTAAATAGGAAGGAATATAGAGTAGGACAGAATATGCAATGATGCAATGACATGAAATCAATGGACTATGAAAGATCCACTAAAAATGTAAAGTACCGGCATGGAATAGAAACTAATGGGATGAAATTTGGAATGAGAATTCAAGGTTATTAAGGATGAAATAGACAATTAATAAAACTGAAATGGAACGGACTATGGAAAATGAAAAAAATACTGATGAAATAGAGGATTACTTAAATGAAGAATACATGAATAGAATGTGTTCCGGTCATCGACTACTCCAAAACTTAGTCTTGTGGAACAATGGCCACGTGATTATGCTCATGCACTCTGTGCGGCTAGAATTCCCACAGGGTAGAGCCGGGGGATGGCTTGTCTGCTCCACGATGTCGGTATCTGAGGACTCAGCTGGGAAAGCTTGAATGGCTGTGAGGCCAGGAGGGAGGGAGAGCAATCAGCGATGGCTCCTAGATTGCAGCCATAGTATCCGGGCGGATGGTGGCACTGCTTCCTGGAATAGGGAAGACTTGCTCGGCCAAGGAGCAGATTGGATAGACAGTGGGAATCGGTGATTCTGTTGTGAACTTGTTGGCCACTACTTATCTCATAGATGTCCTGTTAATCCTACAGGTCAACTTGAACTAGTTCCGTGGATCCAGTTTTCCTCAGGTGTGGGGTGGGGGAGATGTCCTTTCAGTTTTCATTCTGGGATCTTTCTTTTTGTCCTCTCTGAAATCACGCTGGGCCTTAGCCATGACCTCTGACTTAGGAATAACTCCAATGTCTACAGATCATCCCTGCCCCTCTTTTTTTTTATATTTTATTTTTTAAATTTTATTTTATTTTGTCAGTATACAACGTGGTTGATTATTGTGGCCCATTACCGAAACCTCCCCCCACCCCCCCCCAACAACCTCATATCTGTTCGCTTGTCCTATCAACTTCAAGGAATTGTAATTGTTGTGTCTTCTTCCCTCACCCCTCCGTTTTTTGTGTGTATTTATGTATTTTTCACTCCCACTAATAAGTGAGAACATGTGATATTTCTCTTTCTGTGCCTGACTCGTTTCGTGCCCCTCTTTTAAAAGAGTATTTTCCTTATGGACTGGCTATCCTCTCACGTCTCCAACTTTCTTCTATGGAAGCCCCTCTCCTGAACTCCACAGGTGTGCTTTCAGCACCCTGTCCTTTCTCTTTCCCACAGCTCCTGTTTAGAGGGAGTGTATATGTATGTATGTATTTATTTGCTCATGGAAAATCCTAGAAGGGTGAGTTTTGTTCTCATACTTTGCTTTATGAATGTTTTCAATGAGCATAGGTCACTATTACGTTCCTAAAAATACAGCTATTTGCACTTTGGAAAGCAGCTACCTTTAAATGTTTAATTTCGAAGTAAGCTGTTGTAGAAAATCAGGCTCTCTCTCTCTCTCACATGCTACCGGATGGGGTTGTACATTCATAGCATCTGGCCAGCTGGATATTTCACAATACATAGAAAAAAAGGTCACGATCATGAAATCCATTTGATGCTACAATTCCCGTTTTGGGTATTAATCCTAAAGAAATAGGCATATATAAACACAATGTTATACACTCAAAGGTGATTGTCATGGTGTCATTTACTTTTTAAAAATTTGAAACAACCTAAATTTCCAGCAGGACTGCACGTCCATACCATATTCTTAAGCAGATTTTAGAGGATGTTTTTGAAGAACGTTCAATGCCATTGGAAAATGGCTGTGTTATACAAATAAAAAACATTATGTACTGAACATACTGGTGCATATTTACATCTAACTATCCATCTATCTCCCTTATCTACCCATCTTTTTATATCTACCTAGCTTTCTACATACTTACAAAAGAAGGAAGTCCTGCCATTTGCAAAAACATGGATGAACCTTGATGACATTATGTCAAGTAAAATAAGCCAGGCACAGAGAGACAAATACTGCATGCTCTCACTTGCATGTGGAATATAAATTCGGGGGGAAAAAAAAGTCAAATCCACAGTATCGGAGAGGAGAATGGTGGTAACCAGGGGCTGGAAAGTGGGGGGAAAGGGAAATATTGGTCAAAGGATACACTTTCACTTACAAGATGAATAAGTCCTGGAGACCTAATGTACAGCATGGTGACTACTGTTGGGGCGTTGAGGCCACACACCTCCTCCCGGGGCAGAGAACTAGCCACGACCCCACCCACATACGCCTATGTAATCTGTTGAAAACATTCGCCTGGACAGGAGAAATAAAGATGGCACCTGACAGAAGCCGCCAGGGAGTGGACAAGGAAAGACATAGTTTAAAATTGTTGGATAAAAGATATTTCCGCACTCGTGCTCACCACGTGATTGCAATAGCAAAGCATTAGAGCAAGTGCATGCTCACATGACCTTTAAGATGATAGGTTGAAGTTAGGAAATCCCCTTGCCATATGCTTATAAAAGCAGGTGCTTGACGGAACCCGTGCCGCGTCTGAGTGTCTCTCTGTGGGCTGAATAGGCAGGCAGCATACTCACCTTCCTCCCGGGCTCTCCTGGCCACTAGGGTGGCAGGAGTAATCCTACCGGTTCCCTCTCTTGCTCATCCCGTGGCGGGGGGATAAAAGGGGCTACTGGGAGGTTCGGGGCCCGCCACTCTTGAGCCCCCAGAGACTACATTAATAATAATGTATTGCATACTGGAAATCTGCTAAAAGAGTAGATCTCAAGTATTCTCATCACACACACACACAATGGTACCTCTGTGAGGTGATGGATATGGATATGCTAATTAGGTGGACTGTGGTGATCATTGCACAGTTTATACACATACCAAAACATCACATTGTACACCCAAAATATATGCAATTTTATTTGTCAGTCATTCCTCAATAAAACTGGTGGTGAGGGAAGGGGACAGGAATCTCATTCACTGTAGAGCAGCGGTTCTCATTCAGGGGCATTTTGTCCCCAAGGAGATACTTGGCTCTGTTTGGAGACATTTTTGTTTGTCACAGCTGGGGAAAGCGGAAGTGCTACTGTCCTCCAATGGATCAACGCTATGGATACTGCTTAACCCCCTGAATGCGCAAGGAAGCCTCCTACAACAAAGAATTATCTGGTCCAAAATGTCAACAGTGTCAAGGTTGACAAGCTCTGCGACAGAGCATTTAGATAATTCAGAAAAGTTTGAAACAAAATTTAAATCACAAGCAATTCTACCAGTGATACAAAACTATTGTTAAAAGTTTGATATGTGTACGTGTTAAAGTTTCTGTGACAATGTTGTATTTTATGATCACCGCAAGAGTATGTTTGAGGCAAACCACTTCATTTTAAAGGCCAATTCTTCCTCCCCAATCTACAAAGGTTTTTCAAATATTAAACATATCAGTCTTTGCTTAGGAGATGATGTTCCTCAAGATTTGTAATTTCAGCTCATTTACCTGAAGGGATACACCATCAGTACTGATCCATCATCATTTATCTCCTGATTTTCACCTTTCCGATCAGAGGTTTCATTTCCAAGTATTTATATATTTGCTTAAAGTAGAGAAAAGCTGTGCCTCAAAACAGAATCTGTCTAATATATAAAGGGCTGTGTGGTTGACTAAGCAGGTCGTAGCAATCCCATCACCCCTCTGGTGATTGGGTTTGGAATGGGCACTTCCCAGTTCTAGGCGATGAGATATGGATGCATGCCTACTTGGAGTCTTTGGAGAAAGTTTTCTCAGCTCTTAAAGAAGTAAAAGAGACACAATAGATTGTTGTTGGGAAAACAGAATAGTTTAATCAGGCCCCTTCACCTCAGGTCCAGTTGGGTGTGGTGCAGTACATTCTCTGTAAACAAATTGTGTGTGTGGGTGGAGTTAGTGCTCATGCTGGCCAATGTATCTTTTTAGTTTTGTTGCTATCCTCGCGTGTTCTTTAGAGTTGTGTGGAGCAAGGGCCCTGAACTGCTGGCCGGCAGAGAGCTCTGTCTAAAAAATAGAGCATGTTTACTTTGCAGGCAGCTGCTCAGTTTTTCTTTGGACTTCCTGGTAGCAGTTGAATTTTGAGTTTCTCTTTGGACTGCCTAGCTCCTAGACGTGTGTGTGCAGAAATAAAGACTATTCTTTCTTCAACCAAGGCTCCAAGGACCTTTCTTCTGGTTGCCTAGCTCATAAACCTGCGTGTGAAGGGTTGGTGACCCAGTCTGGACAAGGGCTTCAGGGGATGTGAGCTCCAGACCCAGCCCTAACTCTACAATTGTTCACACACACAAAAATCTAAAAGGATGTATATATCTAGTATTACAATTAACAAATGTATTTAGCATGATCTTGCTAGATACACGGTCAGTATTGCAAAACTCAACTAGATGTCTATATCCTAACGTTAAAATTATGAAGAGAAAAAAATATTTAATGCCATTTATTATAGCATCAGAAAACATCAGACACCTAGGAAGAAACCTAACAAAAGATTCCCAAGATCTCTGCCCAGAAGTCTGCATAATAATTCTGAGAGATATAAAATAAAGACCTACATAAATCAGAGATATATCGTGTTTATAGATTGGATGAGGATATTATGAAAGTAAACTGACGAGGGAATTTCAATGAAAATGAGCTACGGATACCATGAAATCCAAGTCAAATTCCCAGCATTTTTCTAAAAATGGAAATGGGCATGCTGCTTCTAAATTATAAAAGGCTATCAAAGATCCAAGAACAGCCAAAGCCTTCTAAAACAAGACATCTTTTCAGGACTTTCACAGCCGGACAACAAGATCAACTGTGAAGCTCTGATAATTAAGATGGTGTGGTACATGCACAGGAACAGACAAATAGGCCAATGGAGCAAAGACAAGGGTCACGGACGGACTCACATATATCTGGTTGCCCATTTACAACAAACGTGCCACCACAGTAGTCTGGGAAAAGGATAGTGTTTTAAGTAAGTCGAGCTGGACTAAATGGAAACCCATCCGTATGGGAAAAAAAGCTAACTTTTGGCCCTTACTGACGCCATACACAAAAATTAATTCCAGAAGTTAAGGCTTCTACTAAATAACGTATAAGTGTAACTCTACAACCTTGAGGTAGACACAGATATCTGAAGCAGGCCATAAGGACACTGATGACAAAGGAAAACATTGGTAATTTGAACTTTTTCAAAAGTAAGGATGTGTGTTCATCGAGACACATGTAGAGACCGAAAAGATAAAGCTCGGGATGGGAGAAAGATATTTGTAATATGTATATTCCACAAATGTCTTATGGGCAGAATATAATACCTCCCAAAATCAAGAAGAAAAAAGAATAATGCAAGCGGAAAATTGGCAAAATATTTGAACAGAAACGTCACAAAATAGGGCATCTAACCAACTGACCAATAAACCAACAGCTGTTCAATCTCAGTCACTAGGAACATGCAAGTTAAAATCCCAGTGAGATATCACCAAACATCTACCAGAATAGCCAAGACAAGTAACAATATCCAGGGTCGCTGAGGATATGCAGGAACCCTCTACTGCCGGTGGGAGTGTGAATTGGTACCAGCACTTTGAAAAACTGTTTGGCACTTTCTATTAGAGCTGAACATGTGCATTTTCTATGACCCAGCAATTCTATCTGTGTTAGTTGTCTATTCCTGCATCATAACAAACTACCACATCTTAGCGGCTTTAAAACAATGAGTACTTATCAGCTCGCAGTTCTGTAGGTCAGAAATCCGTAGGTGGCATGAATTTGTTCTCCGCTTGGTGTATCACAAGGTGAAATCAGGTGTTGGCCAGGCCGTGTTTCTCAGAGGAGACTCTGAGGAGGAATCCAATTCTAAGCTCATTCAGGTTACTGGCAGAATTCAGTCAAACTCTCAGCTCCTGGAGGTGGCCCACACAGCTCCTTGTCACTTCGACCCCCCCGTACACCCTCTCATGCTTGAGTCGCTCAGGAAGGGCCCAGGTCATATTAAGGGTTCACTTGATTAGCCCTGGCCCACCCAAGATAACCTCCTTATTGGAAGATCCACTGATTGGGACCTTAATACATCTGCAAAATATCTTTTCCCATAGAGCGTAATATAACCACAGGAGAGATATCTCATCCTCTCATCCATATTTACAGGCTCTTCTCCCTCTCAACGTGAGGGGGTTATACAAGGTCAAAGGTCATTAGGAGGCATCTTAGAATTCTCCCTACCGCAATTCTCCTGCCCTCTGACCCCCAGGGATCCAGTCGGTCCCACAAACAAAATACATTCCCTGCCATCTCATGGTCTCCAAATTTCACATCGTTTTACAGCATCAGCTCAATTGCAAAAGCTTGTTTGAATCTCTTTGTTTGAATCAATTCAAAGTCCAAAATCTCACCATCTTGACCATCTAAACCAGGCATGCCTGAGGTCCCTAGGTATGATCGATCCACCCAGTGTAACTCCTGGGACACAATCCCTCTCCAACTTTGGACGGTTGACCCTAAAGCGACAAGCTGTCTTCCCTAACACTCCCACATACAATGATGGGATGGGCATAGGATAACAGCTCTAAACATTCTGGTTCAATAATGGGGGAAGGAGAGATGGAAGGTAGAAAGGAGTTAGAGTTTTTAAGCAGATTGGAAATTCAGCCGGGAAAACACCAGCCAGAATTCTCCAATAAAGTTTCAAAGCCTGGAACAATCCTCGGTGCCTCTCGGCTCTGTCTTTGGGCCCTTGGTTCTTCCCTCTGACTCATCCTTCCTTTTTCATGAAAGGTAGCAGGTATTTGCAGCTGAGTAGTCATATCAGCCTGCTCTCTGCCGGCAGAATCTTAGGGGTCCAACAGCCTCTTTTCGTTTTGTACTCTCTCTTTCCCTTTACGTCCCAGCTGGCAGTATTTCCGCTGCTCCAAGTTTCTCGAGAACCTTGTGGGACATGAGTGGATTTCACTGGCATTCACTCTATTACACAAAATCCCCATCCATAAATTTGTTCAGCGTAAACCCTTCTTTATTTGGGGTTCCTGCTGAGATGACTGAGGGACAGCAGCCTGAAGCTTCCCAGAGGCCTGCCGGTATACCGAAAGAAATCTGTGAGACGCACCTTTAGTCTTTTGAAGGGGGTTCTTGTGGGACTAAACTTTTGCTGTTTCTGAGCTTTCAGCAGAAGTTTGCACAGCCAAACTTGCTTTCTTCCTATGCCACTCTCAGAAGCGATCTCTTAATTTTAGCCGGCTTTCCCCCATCTAGATAGCCTGAAAACTCCCCACATCATCAAGTCCTGGTTCCTTTTGTTTAACAGTTCTTCCCACAGTTTATCTTACTCCTCTCACATTCTACTCTAAGCAGCAAGAAGAAACCAGGTCACTCCTTCCACACTTTGCTGGGACGTCTCTTCAGCTGTATATCCAGGTTCATCATTTAGAAGTTCAGCTTTCCATACAGCTGTGGGATGCAATCCTGCTAAGCGTTCTGCCACCATATATCGGAGATCTTCCCCCCTATAGTTTCCAACAGCGTGTTCCTCACTTCTTTTGGAGCCCTCACAGTCTGAAACCTCCAAGTCCAGATTGTTTTAAAAGTCTGTTAACAGTCTTCGAGTGTGGTGTTATAACACCAAGGTCAAGGGTGCAGATCTCAGTACCAGCCAGCCGCCAGAAAAAGAAAAACGACGACAACAACAAACCCCAGTCATTTTGGCTTTCTTTGAGGCAATTTAGGATTTTCATAAAATTCTCCTATTGCTTGAGAGCCCCCGCCAGCAGAGTTTTTAAATTCCAGATTTGTATTAACAGTCTGCTCAAGATAATCTAGGTTTTTGCTATATGCTCCCAAATTTTGGCTAGCCTCCACCCACTGCCTTCACCATATATCCAAGTGTGTCGTTTATATTTTCTTCTTTCCACAAAACTGCAGACAACGATCTTGTTAAACTTTCTGCCACTAAATAGCAGGGATCCCCTGCCTCCAGTTGACAATAACATGTTCCTCCATCCTTCTGAACCCTCACCAGCAGTGTCCTCAGAGGCCAGATTTCTACTAACAGTCTGTCCAAGGCAATTAAGGCCTTTTACAAGGCTGCTTAGGCTTTCTCTATCACACACCTCACAATTCTTCCAGCCTTCACCCACTGCCCAGTTCGAGCCACACCCACATTTTGGGGTGTTTGCCATGGCAGAACCCCGCATCTAGGCATCAAAATCGGTGTTGGTTTTCTTCTGGTGTGGGACAAATTACCACACTCCTAGCAGCTGAAACCAACACTCATTTATTAGTGCACAGTCGTGTAGGTGAGAAGACAGTGCACAGCGTGACTGGCTTCCCTGCTCAGGGTCTCATAGGGTGGGATGGTGTTGGACTTGCTGTGTTCCTTTCTGGAGGCTCTGGGGAAGAAGCCCTTCCAGACCCATCCACGTCGTCAGCTGAATTCAGTTCCCTGCAGCTGGGGGCCGAGGCCCCCTTTCTCTTTCTGGCTGTCAGCTGGGGCAGCACTCATCTCCTAGATGCCACTTGCAGTTCCTTGCCATGTGGTCCCCTCCAAATGCTCTCTCTTGCTTCACATCTCTCTTTCAGCAGAGACCTGGGTTCTTCTAAATGCTCACAGGATTAGGTCTGGCCCATCTATCTTAAGGGCAACTGATCTGTGATCTTAATTACATTTGCAAAATCGTTTTTGCCCTAAAAGTAATATAATCGTGGGAGTGATATCTTGTCACATGCACAGGTTCCACCCCGACACAATGGCAGGAGATTATAAGACGACAAGGGTCATTGAGAGTCATCATAAAATTCTGGCTATCATGCGATCCAAGTATATATGCAACAGAGATGCATAAACATGTTCTCCAAAAGACATGAATAAAAACGTTCACTGCTTCACTGTTGATGGTAGTCACAATCTGAATGTCTATCAACAGTTGAACAAACAGATAAATTGTCGTATATCCATATAACAGAATACTACATGGCAATGAAACAAGCACCTATCCTTACATGCAACAACATGGGTAGACCTCAAAATCAGAGTATTGAGCAAAAGAAGCCAGGTAAAAAAGAAAATGTCCATAATATATAATTCTGTTTGTGTAAGGTTCAAAAACAGGCAAAAACATTTTTATAGTGACATAGGTCAAAATAGTGGTTAACTTTTAGATGGGTACACAACACACTATTCCAGGATGCCAGTCGTGTTCTATATATCCTGGGCTTGGTGGCAGTTACATGCCTGTGCTCACTTTGTAAAATGTCATCCATTTGTGGTCTTTTAAGATTTGTGCACTCTTCTCTTTGTATGTTGTACTTTAATAAAAGAAGATTTAGCAAAAATTTTAAGAATGGGTAAAACATAAGAAGAATTGAAAGAAACACCCCAAATTCCTTATTTCAAGTCTAAAATCCCAAATGCTGTGAAAACCGATTATTTTTCCCAGCTCATTTGTCCACAAAACTAAAAAAAATGAGGCGGCTTGGAGTCTTTCTTTATCCTTCCGGCATGAATATTTATGTTTTTCTGAAGAGATATTATTTTATTAGATTCAGCATTGCTATTCCAGACCCTGCAATGGTTCTTATGTACAGTATGGTATATGGAGTCTGAAAATTGATCTGAAGAGATTCAGATAAGGGACTGTGGATGGATGGTAGCAGAACACTTTAACATCGTTTTGCCAGCCAAAGACAGATTAAGTAAACGAGAACTAAGACTGAAGAGAGTTTACCAGTCGTGGATTAAGTTACTTGAAGTATTTTTTTTCCCCCAGCATTTCAGATGATAGGGTTTTTCTCCTTTGACCTATTGATATGATGGATTGTTAAAATAGTCAAATATTTCCTAATATTACACCATCCTCTCCCTTACAGATAAAGAATTAAATCTATATCCATAAGTGAGATAGATCCATATTTCTGTGTGCGTGCACATATGTGTGTGCGTGCATGTGTGTGCGCTTGTGGGCTTTTGCGCATGCACTGTCTTTTCCAGGTGCTGGTATCAGGGTTTAGGCTACCTTCACTGAATAAATTTGGAAGATTTTTATCTTTGCTTCCAGCTTCTAAATCAATGGAAGAAGGCTTAGGAATTTCTGATTTCTGAATAGGATTGGAAAATCATATTCATCTCTCCTTGTACTTTCCTCAGTAATTTTGCTTCCAGAGCCTAGCTGAAAAAAATAACACCATTTTTGGATAAAGCTGTGAATATTAAAAAATGTGCATTCTGGGACAGGCAGAGAAATACATTGGAAAGACATGGATACTGATACAGACCGACATGGGAGGCTGTCCCAGATCCACCGCTTACCTAGTGTATGGCTTTGAGCAAGTTACTTAATCTCTTTTAGCCTAAAGTTCTTCATCTGTGAAATGGGAAGGCAAGCCCCTCACTTTCATTGTTTCCCCAAGATTTAGCAGATGGCAGTTTTCACATTATCGCCCCAGCCAATTAGTGCGCAAAACTGCTGTGATCATGAGTCATACACGCATATCGATTAACTCACAGTGACAACAGATATCAACAAGCAAGAGGTAATAACTGTTTTAGGAATCATACGTAATTTGGCACATTTATTTAACCTTGAAATTACACTTAGAATTTTTGTGAATTTTTTGTGTGTAAAAGTTCTAGACTATTTCTACGTAAAATGCATCACCTATTATTTAATTTTCTCAAATCATATATGTATAGTGTTTTAAAAATAACAATCCTAATAGTTGATAAAAAACAGATATCGTTTGATTCTACAGCCACCCCCTCCACAGACACACCCCTCCTGCTGGATCCCTGAGACAACTTCTTTCAACTTTTATCTGCTTCTCCTGGTTCTTAGCATGACATTTGCAAATCATAGGAATATACCGATTGTGGCATATTTCAAAATTGGCCACAAATAATGAGACTTCTGGTTTCAGCTCCCCATGCAAAGAGGCAAAAAAAAAAAAAAAAAAAAAAAAATCACCACTCCCATCCTTACAAGGAGAAAATGCTGGGAAAATGGAATCAATGAATTTTGGGGGACTCATCAGTGATGGAGGCAAAGCACCAAACCACCACCCTGGAATCTAGAAAGAATGTCAAATCCAGAGTGTCACAACTGAGATCGGGTCCCTGGATCAGAAGCTTCCGTCATCATGCACTGGGAGAAACACTTAAATGGTACATACGATGAATTGCCGAGGCTGGGTGTGGGCTAGCGTGAGAGTGAGAATATGCAGTCATAGGGGGCATTCACATGTTCACTGGCTTTAGCTCAAGAAACAGGCTTTTATGGTGAAGATCTGAGAAAGACACTGGTTTCTCTGGCGGGGAGAGAGGAAGGATAGTCAGTTTCAGATACCCCGAGGGCCTTCTCCAAGACAAGGGCCTACCCTCTCCAAGGCAAAAGACTTCCCAGAGCCTTATCCTAGATGGAGGAAGGGCGTTCATCCCACCCCAGGCCCCTCCAGCCTTCCTGTCTCACCTAAAAGACAGTTAATAGAGATCAATATTTCAAGGAAATAATGGGAATACTGCAGCCAGGGAAAGGATAGAGGATTGGGGAGAAGCCACCACTACTGGAGAAACACTTGTGAAGGTCAAGCCCAGAGACGCGCTCCCTCTAGAAGACTGAGATCCAGTCATAACGCTGTGGAATCTCCTCCCACCCCTGTACGTTACACTACACCAATCAGGCCACAGGGAAATAATGGATTACAGCTGAAGGTACTCGAAATCACAGACTCTGTCTGAGCAGGAGTACTTGGGGAAGACCAAATTTAAGGCGGGGGTCGGGGGAGGTGGCACAGACAAAATCAAGGACACTAGAGGAAGTGGAAGCCTCTGGCACTTACGGCTACAGCAACCATAAAACACAGCCCCGCTCCCAGCCAGATTAGCACAAATATTCACAGTAAATGCCTGTTTATTTCAGGTCCTGTTTCTCAATAGAACATGCGAAGAAAAGGAGAGTAGACTTAAATATTTAAGCACATGCACGTGCGCGTGCACACACACACACACACACACACACACACACACAGACACACACAAGAAATTAAAAAAGCAAACATTAGAACCTGTCTTAGATACTACAAAGACATTGGAATTGTCAAACAGGGAATTTAAAGTAACTATGAATAATACGGTAAGGTCTCTAATGGAAAAATAGAAAACGTGCAAGAGCAAATGGGTAAAGTAAGCAGAGAGATGTAAATTCTAAGAAAGAATTAAAAGAATACTAGAAATCAAAAACACTGTAACAGAAAGGAAGAACGTCTTTTATGGGCTCATCAGGAGACTTAGCACAACCAAGGAAAGGATCGGTGAGCTTGAAGATGGGTTACAGGTCAATAGGACCTTTTCAAGTTGAAATGCCAAGAGAAAAAGGACAGGAAAAAATAAATAAATAAAGGAATTGAACATCCCACTGTGTGAAAATTGCAAAAGTTTTGACATTTTAATTTGAATACCAGAAAGAGAACGAAGACAGAACAGGACAGAAAATAGAAAAAAAAAAAAAAATTAAAAGCCATAAGCGCTGAGAACTATCAAAATTAATCATAGACACCAAACCACATATTCAGGAATCTCAAAAAATATCAAGCAGCATATATACCAAACACACACACAGACACACACACAAATTCACATCTAGGCATATTATATTCAAACTGCAAAAAACTAAAGACAAAGAAACAAAACAAAAACAAAAAACATGAAAAAGTAAAAATACCTTACTTACAGGGCAACATGGAAAAGAAATACAGCCAAACTCTCATCAGAACGCATGCAAAGAAGAGAGTAGAGTGAAACATTTAAAGTTTTGATTGAAAAAAAAAAACACCTACCTAAAATCCTATATCCTGCAAACTTACCATTAATTGATTGTACATATCTGTGGGGTACAGTGTTGAATACCTGTGTGCGATATGTGATGCTCCAATCGGGATAATTAGCATATTCAACATTACTGAATGTCCTGACAAATTCTAAATAAACATTTCAGGAAGAAATGATACAAATTCCCCACCATCTCTTCCAGAATATAGAAGCAGAGAGAACAGTTCCTAGCTCATTCTTTGAGGTCAGCATTACCCTTATAGCGAGACAGACAAAGACATCGCAGGAAAAGAAAACTACAGACCAATATCATGAACATAGACACAAAACTCCTCAACAACATATTATCGAATGGAATCTAACAATGTATAGAAAAATTATACACCACAACCAAGTGGGATTTATTTCAGGCATGGAAGGCTGGTTCAACATTCGAAAAGCAATCGATACACAACCTACCAGATCAGCAGGCTAAAGAAGAAAAATCATATGATTGTATCAATTGATGTAGAAAAAGCATTTGATATAATTCAACGCCATTCAAGTTAAAAACTCTCAGCAAACCAGGAACAGAGTAGCATTCCCTCAACTTGAGAAAGGACATCTATGAAAAACCTACAGCTGACTTCATACATAAGGGTGAGAGACTGGCCGCTGGCCGCCCAAGACTTGTCTGCTCTCACCACACCTATTCGACACAACCCAGAATCCCAGCTTGGGCAATAAGGAAACCAAAAGATATAAAAGGCGTACAGATTGGAGTGGTTGAAACAGAACTTACTGTTTACAGATGATCTGTGTAGAAGTTTCCACAAAAACCTGATGAATTAACAAGGGGGTTTTGCAAGGTCACAGGATACAAGGTCAATATACAAATGACAACTGTTTACCTATATATATGGTCTGTGAACAATTAGAATTTGATGTTTTTTGGATTACCTTTTATAACAGCAACCCTACATATTAATTACTTAGGTATAAGCATATCAAATATGTACAGGATCTGTTTGTGGAAAACTACAAACATTAATGAAAGAAATCAAAGAACGTCTAAATAAAGGAGAGATATGTCATATATGTGGTCCGGAAGACTGGTAATTAAGATTTCAATTCCTTCCAGATTGATCTGTTACAGAAACATCAGAATCCCAAAATCGCAGCAATCGCTTTGTAGATATCGATATCGACTCAATTTTGTGTTGAAAAGCAATGGCACTAGAATAGGCAAAACAATTTCTGAAAAAAAAAAAGAGCAAAGTTGCAGGACTCATATGATCTGATCTCGAGATTTACTATAAAGCTGCAGTAATCAAGACAGTGTGGTGTGAGCAAATAGACCCAGAGTTCAAAGCAACAGAAGAGCAGGCCCAGTAACAAACCTGCACAAATATCACTCAACTGATCTTTGACAAAGGCACAAGCACAATTCAATGGCAAAAGGATAGATAGTCTTTTCAATAAAAGATGCTGGAATAATTTGGAGTCCATGTGCAAAAGAATTAACCTAGACCAAGACCTTACACTTTTACAAAAATTAACTCAAAATGGACTAAAGTTCTATAAGTTCAAAACACGTAACTTCTAGAAGAAAGCACTTGAGAAAATCAACATGTCTTTGTGTTTGCTGATGCGTTTTCAGACACAACACCTGAAGCACAATCCAAGAACAAATAAAGATAATTAGGATTTTCTTAAAATTTCAAAACAAAAAATGTGCTCTGTGAAAGACACTGTTCAGAAAAAGAAAGAAAGAAATTAAGAAAGAGAGAGAAGAGAGAGAGAGAGAGAGAGAGAACGAAAAAGAAAAACCAGGGACTGAAAGAAAATATTTGCAAAACACATGTTTTAAAAGACTTGTCTCCAAATATGGGAAGAACTGTTAACTAAGCGACCCTAAGTGAGTGCGAGTGCTTTGGAAAGTCTGGCGCGCCTCCACGTCCCCAGAGCCCAGGGCAGTCCCTGGCGCCCAGCAGGTGCCTTACTAGGATGGCTGAATTTCAGGCCAGCAAAGGCCGTTCTGATAGGGTCAGGGGACGGGTCTCTTTACATCACGTTCAACAAGTGGCCAATCCTGCCGGTGTGGACAAGGAGGCTGCTCCGTGACTGACTAGGAAACAGGGGCGGTGGGCACGTGCTTAGAAGGTTGCAGCCGCCATGAGCAGGGTGAGGAACCGAGCGGCTCTTTCGCCCGGGGATCCGCCCGCCGCCTGTGCAGCCATCGCGTTCGTGGACGCCAGCCGCGCGCGGTCCGAGTCGGCGTCGGGAGCCACGCGGCGGGCAGCGAGCGGGCAGCGGCCAAGAGGGGAAGGTCGTGGCAGAAGCGCTGGTGGCGGCGGTCTGGAGGCGGTCCCCAAGGATCCGCTTCCACCCGCCCAACCCCCACCACCCCGCGAACCCCCCAGCGCCCGCCGCGTCCGGCAGTGAGCTGTACCTGGGCGCGCAGCGGGAGCGTTGGGAGACGTTCGGGAAGCTGCGGGGCCTCAGCTGCGAGGGCGCCGCCAAGGTCCTGCTGGACACCTTCGAGTACCCGGGCCTGGTGCATCACACCGGAGGCTGCCACTACGGCGCGGTCCGCTTTGCTGCCTGGGCCCCTGCAGATCTGCGCGTCTTGGTTTGCTGCTGAAAGCTGTGCAAGAAGCGGCAGCACCACCACTTCCTGTCCCGGCCTCGCGCTTCACTCTCCTCCAGGGCGCCGAGAGCCTCGTCACCTATCGATCCAACACGCACCCGGTGCTGCACAGCTTCTGCAGTAGGTGCGGGGTGCAGAGTTTCCACGCCACTGTCTCTGAGCCCCGGGTGCACAGCGTCGCCCCACACTGCCTGGACGCGGGCACCGTGCACAGCGTGGTCATCGAGGAAGCCCGCGGTGGCGATTCAGGGGAGGAGGTCAACCAAGAAGCACAAGACCATCCAGAACATGTCCACCGACTGAGCCCCTGCCAGTCCCCTCCAGAAAAGGAGCAGTGACGGGGCCGCAAACACGCCCAAAACATGCCCGGGCGCCCCTCGAGGGAGCCACCACAGTCCTCCTAAACAAAAAATTATTGTGTGAAAGAAGTCCGTCTGCTTCTGGACTGGTCGACCTGTGGTGTCCATCCAGGCTTCCCTTCCAGTATTTTCCCTTCCCTCCCAGTATTTTTCAGGGGACTCACTTGTAATCCAGATCTCGAGCACACGAATCTGTGTACAATGATAATCTTGCAATCCAATGAGCAAGTAGCGTCTCCACTTTTCCAAGTCATCTTTTATGTCCAACACTCGGTTTTACTATTGTAAATACAGTTCTCACAAACCACTTGCAGGTTATTCCTGTGGACTGCACGTTTTGGGGGCTATGGGGAACAGGGTTGTTTTTGACAGCTGCGTCTGGTGCGTAGGACCGCTGTCTCCATACAGTTTGATGAACATTTATTAGGACGTTTTCCACCGGTGGTTGTGTGTGTGTTTTAGGTAGACACTCACATTTACACTACCTAGAGAAACGCGTTATTTTCAGCCACGTTGTTTGTTTAGTGTGTTTTCAGATAACGTTTTAAGATTCGTGAGTATTACATACCCCATTGCCCTTATTAGTCATACCAAGAATTTGGTATTTTGCTTGGTTTTGTTTTAGAAATTGTCTCTGGGCAGGGAGATGGGGAGACAGGAATGATAAAGACATCGGTGCACTGTTTGCCCTCTTTAATGTTATGAAATACCTCTCGTACATGGGTTAAGTATTCAGAAATTAGTAAATACTTAATAAATAGAAAAGCGTGTACTTCTATTCTGTATATCATAAAACTAGCATTAATTTATATGTAATTTGTTGATACCTGAAGTTTTTATTTAGCAATAGGTGATGCGTCTCATTTCATGTTCAGTGATACATATCAACGTTATCATCATTTCATGGCTTCATACAATTAAAAAAAAAAGACTCTTCTCTAACTTATTTTAAGAACTTCCTCTGACAGATGTTTAGCTTTGTTTTCAGCTTTTCATTATAGTAATAATACTTCAAAGGATCAAAGTACAAATAAATGTCCTCAGTGTTCTGTCACTTGGGTAAAAGGGCCTCTTTCCATTTGTCTTTTTCTTGCTGTCTGTCTCTGCTGTGTACATGTTTCGTTGGCTGTGCATACAATATTCATTGAGATGTTTAATGTGGTTCACCTGTTCAACAAATTGAAAACATCAGTTAAGTAGGTTTCTGTATTAGTCTGTTTCTGTTGTTTACAACAGAAATACCCGAAACAGTAATTTGGAAAGAAACAATATTTATTGCTAACAGTTTCAGAGGCTGGGAAGCCCACAGTCCAGGGGGTACATCTGGTGAGCGCCTTGTGGTGGTGACTACAGAGAGGCAGGGTGTCACATGGTGAGAACTGCAGAAACACGAGAGAGCTAATTCTTCACTCGCTCTCCTTTTAAAGCCATCAGAACCACACCCATTACTCCACGGATGGATCAGTCCATTCACCAGGACCCAGTTCTCACAATCTAATCACCTCCTAAAGGCCTCAGTTTTCAATTACCATAATATGATTTCCCACCCTCTTATCACTGTCACAGTGGGGATTAAGTTTCAATAAGCTTTGGGAGGACATTCAATCCACAGCAGTATGTGTTTCCGCGTATGCAAGAAATAACACGGCTTTGCATTCACACAGAAAAGCAACCACCCTCAATCCCTACCTTCAGTTTCCATATACCCTGGCCCCTAAATAGAGGAAGGAGATTTACTACCTGGTTTCTCTAACATGTCCCTTTGCTCTCCAAGATTCCTCCTTTGTTCTTTGGAATAGCTTGCCACCATCCTTCACCACCTAAGGGTTGACTTGCGATAGAACAGGGAGAGAGGGAGAGAGGGAGAGAGAACACGAACATGAATATACACTCCAGATGATTCAGTCATATCCATGTTCAGAAAGTACCAAATTACACTTGAGAGTTACACCCATATGACATTTTATTGCATGGATTGGGATACAGAGCGAGAGAGAGAGAATGAAAATGGCTCAAGACTTCATTCTTCTACCACGTGAGTGTTTTTCTGTACAAAGAAATGTGTGTGTATATAATTTTTCTCTTTTTCTGGGTGACTTTTCTCTCAAAGCAAATATTCATGATTTTCTGCTTCTCTATGCCATGTGCAAACTATTCATGAGTTTGTTTGGTTAAAAACCCATTTTCAAGAGCTTCAGACAGCGTTTACAACTTGGCATAAAATTTAAGAGTCCTGGGCTGGTTTTCAAGTGTGGGAGTGCAGGCAGGGGACTGTAGTGCTGGGAAGAAGGATGTGAGAGGGGCAAACCTGAGGCTGGCCATGCTGTTGGGACAGGGCATGGCCTCTTGGTGTCTGAGGATGGAGAATTCCAGAGCAGGAGAAGCAATGAGCAGCTTTGACCCAGTCAGGAATGCTGGGAAAAAGAAGAGGAGTTTAAGAAAGTCTTTGGGGGTTTTACCACTGTCAATGTTTTTTCCCCCGTCTCCAAAGAAGGTCTTTTTTCTGTCACACGCAAATATATATTACACTTTAAAATTGCGTCTGTTTGCCCACGCACCACCAGTCATCGTGGACACTGACAGTGGTCTGTGTGCCATGCTTTAGGCATCTCTTACTTCAAGGAAAGAGCAAGGGCTTGACATTTGGGCCTGGGATGAAATCCCAACTTTTCCACCTACTATTGTCTGGCTTTGTAAAATCTGTAAAAACGCACCCTTGCCTTCATTGTGAGGATGAAATGAGGTCACGCGGCACAGTGACTGACACCCAGCAGGCACTCAATAAGAATTTGCTGTGATTATTGCTCTTATCAGATCAGGACATCAATAAACAGAACCAATGGTCATGACTGTACTCACTTCTAGGATTTAGACACTTTCACGGCCATCCTCATAGGGTTCATTTTTGAGGCACTTAATGCAAGAGTCAGAGCAATCCAGTGACGAGGTAGAAAGGATAATAGGCCACAAGTCTGCAGGATGCTGCATGCTCGTTCTCTTCTTACTGGATTCGTCAGACAATATCCATTGTTTCTTTTTTGTGCACCCAGACATGCATCTCTCCTCACTCATCCAAGCCCCTAATGGGGGAATCACCCCTGGTGAAATCTCATCCTACCCCATCTCATACTCTATTCTCTCTCCAGCTTTACTCCATGTTAAGCCTCTCGGGTGCCCAGCACTGTTCTCCATGCTAAGATAGACAGGGAACAAAACACAGTCTCTAGGCCCCTATCTCTTCCATCTAGGGAATGAGAGAGACAACTGTCAACCTGCAACACAGAGTGACTAGGGAAAGAACAGGGTATTGCGAGAGCACAGACAAGAGCTCCTATTCTTGGACCAGTTAATAAACCTCTCTGAGCCTCAGTTTCAGTGACATCATCTTTAAAATGGTTGTGATAGTAGTACTCATCTCCTAATCTTGTACTCTCTCCAGGATGAGATACGCAGGAACCTAAGGGGCCAGTCATGTTCTGGGAGAAACCTTTAATTCTGTGCCCTGTGTTAGTCACATGTTAGCATGGAAGGGAAGCGTTTTAGGACCCTTGGCATCCTAGTCCACCCTGGGATCGTGGGTACAAAAATAGGGGGTGGGGGCAGGATTGGTGCCATTTCCATCCTTTCCTGTAGAGGATTCATAAAGCAAATGCACTTCACAGGGCCTGGTTTTCCAAAGCCTTGCAGTTTCAAATATTGACCTTGCAAAGGACAGGAAATTTTCCCCAGGGTATTGAATCTCTGTTGCAAGATAAGAATTGTAACACAGCAAGGTTGCTGGCTCAAAGACAGACAAGTTACTGATTGATATGTAAAGATCTTGGGAAACTGTGGTAAGAAGAGAATGTTTGCTAAAATCAAGCCTTTGTTGCAAATTGCATTACAGAAGGTCACCTTGCTTGACTTACTGAATGTTACCAGCTTCTATTGTTAAACTTGTTAAACTGCACTTAACAAAACTCCACCTGGGTCTCTTCCTGTAACTTCTTGGTCTGGAGAATAAATGCAGGAAAAGAACCCAATTTGTGGTTAATTTCCCAGATGGAAGGATGCCTCAAGCATGAGGGTCCTGGGATATTAACCCCTTTCTGGGGCTTCTCACTGCTCAAAAGAGATGGGCTTTGAGTAATCTTTGGCGGCTCTGTCACCCAGGGGAAAAAGGGTGACAAATCCGTGGGAGGCAAAGCATCACTTTCCTCTATATCCTCACATCTACTGAAAGGGCTTCTTTGATTTATTAGGTCCTCTGTGCTATGAGGACTTATAATTATAGATTGTAAGTCATTAAAATTATTCCTTACAGGTCATATACCATGTCTATCTATCTTTCTATCTATCTATCTATCTATCTATCTATCTATCTATCTATCTATCTATCTATCTATCTATCTGTCTATCTATCATCTTCCTACCTGTATATATACTACAGAAGGTGGTACCAGCAGTAGCATATCACCCTCCAGTGGGTATTATAATTAATGACACATTATTGGATGATTTTACTGCAACACTTGAGAAATTCAAAGGGGATGGGTGATGCTTGCTTCCTCAGAGTCTCTGGCAAAGAACCCTAGTAGTCAGGATGTTTTCCTGTACAATAAGCATTCCAGGAATCACAACCAGAAATAATAGTGTCAAGCAGGAAAAGAGGAACTGTCACTTTCTGTGTGTCTCTTTTTATGAAATGAGAAATCTTTCATAAAATCATTGCTCCTAAGTTCTATTTTCAGTTTTCTTTTTCCTAGCTAAACAAAATCTTAGGGTATTTAGTATATTAAGAAAAGAACCTTGATCAGTAAATTTCAAGTCTTCGGTCATGTCTGTTCATCCAGCTTTGACTGTGACATATGAATAGGAAATTGATGTGAATGCATTATTTCTAACTGCTTTATGTCTCCATCCTATGAACTGGGTCCTCCAGCTGTCATAGTGCCTTTCCTCACATTAGAATGCCCGGTACTGAAATAGGCTCTGGGATATAGAAATGAGCAGGGCATACCTGGTCTCAGTCCTTGTGGAGCTCACAGTGTGCTTGGGGAGACTGACAACAAATCTAGAAACAACAACAAACTGTTGTAGGTGCTCACAGTGATTGGGGAATTCAAGATGCCCTGACAATATATGTCAAGATATACAGCAAGGTGTATATTTTCAAAGAAAAAGACAGGTCATCTGAGACATAACAAATGAATAGACATGGGCCAGGTGAATAGCAGAAGTAGAATTTTCCAGAGAGTGGGAATAACATACATGAGGTCTTAGAAGACAGAGAGAGTGTGATACACTAAGGAACAGACTTCTATCCTGGCCCCAATATCAGATCATTAATTGTATTCGTTTAATTGCTGTTTTCTGTGGGATTTTTGAGAGCGAGTACTGTACCCAATTCTTCCTGAATCTCAAGTGCCCAGTACAGCATCTGACATATCGTTACTCGATAGATATCTATGTGTGCATAAACTAAGAGCGCCCGTTCTATGTGCCAGGCATTGAAGTAAAAGTGCCATTGTCTTTTTATAACATTCACTCTTACACTTATTCAGAAAGTACGTATATTAAAATATAGCTATTTCCTGCCAATGATAAGAAATTCAGAAAAATGTATTTACCATTTGAGTGAAAGGTGTGGGAAAACAACTAACCAGTGTTTTTGAAAATTCTTGAACATTCGAACATTCACTGTATGTACACACTGCTATGTCCATGCATTAACGTGTTTAAAAATGAATAAAGTTAGTTAAATTTACTGTATTTGTATGCTTAAATATCTATTTATGTGTATACATGTACTAATGTATATCCTTGGATACACATTGAATATGCATCGAAGTTTGTAAATAATTTAATTCTAAGTAAACATTCGATGTACATTCTCACACACATGTACCTACAGAAATGGCCTATCCTGTCTTCCCTGTCATCACCTCCACCTTCCTCCTCCATTTACTTCCCAGTTCCTGTTTCAAGGCCTTATGAACCATTTTCTCTAACTGTCCCTTCTGATGTCACCTGCACTGCCCACGGTCAGCAACCACTGGTGAGAGCTGGGAGGCCACAATATTTGGTGTGTGTTGTGGGGGGCGGTGAGGGTATCGGCCAGTTATATGTTGGTATATACTTAACAAGTATCTCTCAAAGTGTAATTCTGACGTAAATTTTGTTTTTAAACCTGTTTATTTTAACAAGTAAGAGGAAACTCAAACAATGAAGATGCTTATCAGAACCTCACTAATTTGTCAATGACTTCCGTGACTTCTTTGCCAAATTGGACAGTAGTTTTCAAATACAAAAAGAATAGTTCTTCAGTTTTGTATGTAATTCTATTGGGAATGTCACTGCCTACAAACACAAAACACACTTAAGTTTAATCTGCATTTAATCATGCAGACTTTTTATGCCACTTCCTTAATTTTAGATAATCAATATAACAATAAATCAAGCCCTGATTTCCTGATCTCCGTGATGTGGTATAAGTACCCCCACGATGGCCTATTTCAACCTACCGATGTGAAGTCACTGAATACATACCTGAGCAGAAATGTGCAGTAGCATACCATTCCATAACACTTCCACAATACAGATACAAAAATGTAAATAACTTCAAGAACACAGCTAATAGTAAAATGTAATAAAATAATTAGAAAACAATTAGTTTTGAATATTTGTCGCTAATATAATTTAATTATAAGTTCATGTAACTTATTTTTTAATTATCAGCTCTAGCAAGTCGGTATGAGCTGCCTGCAGCACACTGCTGATCTTGACCCCTTCTCTCCCTCTTCTTCTCTGTAATCCTGAGACAGAACTGAACAATCCATTGCAAAGAGGACCCCACCTTCTACACTCATCCTCCAGCTGATCTCCAGGACTCAATTAAGGACCCAGTTTTCCTAACATTACCTTTCCTTGAAACCTCAAGTCCCTTGTCCTAAACTTAAAGCCCTTAGTTTTCAGGAATCCCTGGCTCTGGCCGGTCACCCTCATCTTTGGGTGTGTTGTACTAGTGCAGAAACTCTAATATGCTTAGTGAGCTGTTCTTCTCTACCATCTTAACCCTTTTCTTCACAAGAGCAGTTCCTTACTTCATGTCAAAAGAATGTTAAAAGAGCACGTGGTAATATCCTATTGCCTGGATTTAAATGGGAGAAGAGAGAGGGAAAGAAAGAGGAAAAGGGAGAGAGGAAGGGGGTGGAGGGAGGGAGGAAGGGAGGGAGGGAGAGAGAGACAGAGAGAGAGAGAGAGAGAGACTAGAAGTAGGCTGGATGTTTGGTACTATTCCTGCATCCTGTTACTTCAGTATTTCTGGATTTGAAATTTTTTTGTATGCAAATTGTCTTAGTCTGTTTGTGTTGCTATAACAAAATACTGGGTACTGGGTGATTTATAAAGAAAATGAAATTTATTGCTTACAGTTTCTGAGGCTGGGAAGTCCAAAGCCCAATCTGGTGGTGGTGACAGTGACCCAGGGGTCTCACATTGCAAGATGCTGGAAGCAGAGAGAGCAAGAGAGAGACAGACTCTCCTCTTCTTTTAAAGCCCTTAGAACCACGTCCTTGACCACCATTTTTAATCCATTCACTACTGCATGGTTCTACAATCCAAACACCTCTTCAAGGCTCCACCGTTCAATTACCATAATAGCATTTCCCACCCTCTTAACAGTCACAGTGGGGGCTAAGTTTCTAATACATAAGACTTGGGGGACACAATTCAAACTTCATGGAGTTTTGGGGGGACATAATTCAATCCACTACGCAAATCTTTCTTTTTTTCTGGGAAAGAACTGTACTTTAAATAAAAACTTGTGTAACTGAGGACTAAGACAGATTATACATGTGAAACTCCTGGAAAAGTAGTCCTTAGTGTGTCTTAAGTACAGGAATCAGAGTGCCTGTGTTTGAAAATTGACCCCTTCCTTTAATGGCTGTGTGTTTCTAGGCAAGTTCATTAGCCTCATAGTCTTAGTGTTTTTTGTTCTTTTTTTTAAACACGTAAATTGGGCATCATATCAGTACCTACCTCATAACGTTGTTCTAAGGATTGAAATGGGTGTTGAAACATAGTTAGTTCTCAGAAATACACTTCTCATCCTAATGATGATATTTCTGATCCCAGTGGCTAACACCTTATCAATATACTTTGTTGTGAGACTGCATTTCCTGGGATTAGCTCGGCGATTATATTGTTAGATGAATATTTCATCTTCTTCTAAGGATTCTGGTTTGTCCTGTCTGTATGGATCAGGCTGCATTGCATTTAATTATTTCCCACTCCAGTTTTCTGACCATAAAACTGTAGATGGGTCATAAGGCCTAACCTGTATTCATAGCACTGTGCTAATCCCTGATGCTCACACAATGCAGAGGACTAGTAATATTGTGGTTCTACTATGTACAGCAATCATTTCTCATCTTTCTATTAACCCTGAGAGGTAGGTTTTATTACTTCTAATTTGCACAAGTAAACAAGCTCAGAGGAGTGCAGGGTCATCTCCAGAGTCCAAAAACCAGTAAGTGGCAATCAAGTGTGTTTATAAATCTAGAACCAATACCCTTCCTTCATCGTTATCCAAACTGTCTTCAGTACTACTCGTGGACAAGATCAATATGCACTGTCTTCCCAATAGGACCATTGAAGGCAGAGAACATGATTTAGCATTCTCTTGTGCCCCTGGTACTTGATGTAAGCCCATAGTAAGTATGCATGAAATACCTAGTTTATGGGGACTCAGTTTGTATTTCACATAATTTGATAAGGCTGAATCTGTAATGACATTACACCTACAGAAAGAATATGTCAGTTGAAAGTACTCCGCACTAAGGTATTTTTCTGTTCTCAGAAGCTGTATGAGTTGGTAAAAAAGACTTGAAGCAGTAAATATTTAATCAGGCATTTGTTCCAAAAACTCAAGGATCTTTAAACTGTTTTACTTGCATAATCTTGTATTTAATTCAGAAATATCACTTGCCATTAATTACATGAATAAGATAAATAAGGCAGGATATTGTTTTTACATTCATTTACTTAATTCATTTGCAATGTGGTAAGAACTTATCTTGTTATGATAATTACTCTTTGAATAGCATTGTTAAATGAATGTCATCATGCATTGGTTTATTTTGTCTCTTTGAACTAGAATATAAACTTCCATAGAGAATGGACAGTGTCAGTTTTCTTCACCTCTGAATCCCATCACCTAGAAGGGTGCCTACTCATATTAAATGAAAGATAAGTACTTATTGCATGAATCATATGATCTAGGAGCCAGCCTTGGACACAAGGTCCATCTGGAACAGGGCTCCTTTCTGAATTTTGAGTAGCATGGAAAATGGCCAAGTTAAGCTGCAGGAAGTCCCAGAGTCTAGTAAAGCCAATACACCCAAAACTGCAGGCTTCTGGATTCAGGCAGACCTGGGATGGAATTCTGCTTCTTTCACTTGCAAGTTGTGTGACATCAGGATTGGTTTAGAACCTGTCTTAGCCTGCGACCTCCTCTGTATGGTTGTTGTATAAAATTCACAAATGCTCTTATTCATTTATTCGAGAAGCATTTATTGAATGTCCTCCATGTGCCTGGCACTGCTGTGGGAGCTGGGAACACAAAGAAAAATAAACCGGAATGTATACATTTTCTGGCCTCTGGAAGCTCACAGTTCAGTGGATGAAGCAGACAAGTTACCACTGTTTACAGCACAGTGGGATTGGGGCTCTCATAGGCATTTTGTAGCTTGCCAGTGGCAGATGGAATAAGAGAAGTTGCTGCTGTTCACCTTCTTTCAGTCTTTCTACCAGTAAAGACTTACGCCTTTCAAAGGTCTGTATCCTGCCTCTTGAATTGTCTGTGGATAAAACTTAACATGGCAGGGAGAGTGAGGTATTGTTTTTGGCTCAGTTCTATCCAAGTGTAGCTCAAAACCTCAAATGGAAACAGTCATGGCAAAGGTCAATGGAGCAAAAGATGCCTTCCTCTGTGGAGATTCTCGTGAACATTGGCATATGAGCAGTTTCCACAGACCTCTAGGATGCAAGAAAGGACTTTCCAAATAAGCACCGTTGCTTTGCAGCAGAAGCAGCTGAGTCTCGGTTCACCTCTGCACAAGAGAAATTGAAAGACTCCCGCAGTGGGTAGTCAGTCAGTTCAGGGAGACCCTCCCAAGGAACAGCGAGACCACGGCTTCGGATGCAAAAACAAGAGGTTTATTGAACACACAGGTACCCGGGCGACTCAGTCTTTCGAAAGACTGGCGCGCCGAGTAGAGCTCCTGGGTCCTTTTTATAGCAAAAAGCGCGGGTACAGAAGCGAGAAGCAAGGTAATTGGTTAGTTTAAATCAAGCCAGGGGTGAACTTCGGTCAAGTGGGAGTCCTTGAAACAGCTGAGGGGCACTCTTGAAACTTTAACTGACTTGTCTATTTCTGGGAACTATCCGCCCTTTGCCTCGGGCCGGGGCCCAGGTGCATAACCACAGATATCCTGTTTGACTCTGTTCCCCTTGTTTCTTAACTTGACTTTTTGGCTGTATTTTCCCTATACCCTTGTAAAAAGCACTTCCTTCATTCCCCCATTTCTCTTGTGGATCGCTCTAATCTTAGAGCGGAATTAAAAGCTATCTTCGCCATTTAAGGTTTGGTATTTTTGCCTAAGGACCAGAATCTTAACTGCACTTACCCTATCATTGATGAATTGGACTAGTCTATTGATGACGTAGGGCCCAAGGGTGAACAACAGAAGGAGGAGTAATAGGGGCCCGGCGATGGTTGACAGTAGGGTAGTGAACCAAGGGGAGCTATTGAACCAACCTTCAAACCAGTTTTGATCTTTTTGGCGCTCTAACTGTCTTTTATCTAGTCTTTGTTTGAGTTTGGCCATGGTGTCTCGTATCACACCTGAATGGTCTACATAAAAACAGCACTCCTCTCTGAGGGCCGCGCAGAGGCCTCCCTCTCTTAAAAACAGTAAGTCAAGGCCTCGCCTATTTTGGAGTACTACCTCAGATAGAGAAGTCAATGAGTCCTCTAACTTGCTGACTGAATCCTGGAGGGCCCGGAGGTCAGTGTCCATGGCAGTCTGGAGCTCGGTTAGGCCCCGCTGGAGGTCTATAGGTCCTTTAATCAGAGCAGCCGAGCCGGTACCTATACCTGCCACAATTCCCAGTAGGACAGCTAGGGTAAGTGTGAGAGGTTCTCTCTTAAACCTGGGATGAGGGTTGTCATAGGCCTGCAACAAAGTTTCTTCAGGATGGTAATAGATGCGAGGAATCAGCTGAACCTGGACACAGAAATCCTTAGACTGATTAAAAACTGAGAGGGAAACGCAAGGGGTGAGACCGGTGCTGCAAGCCCACCAGCTATGGTTGGAGGGGAGAAGGTACTGATGGTCCCCGGAGGAATTGATGGATAGGGTCTGGTTGCAAAGATGTTGATGGGTAGAAGGTATTGTTCCTATACATAACCCTTGTCCTGTGACCTCTGTGAGAGTAAGCTTTCCCTGGGTCCCCCAACGGCAACTCTCGGCGCTGGTATAATTGGCCTCTCCCAAAAAGGCTATTCCTTCATAGTAGGGGGGGCTTATGGCCAGACAGAGCCAGCAATGCTCTGTGGCGTTCGGGTTGGTGGCATTTAGAGCTAGGAAGGCCCCCTGTACAAGACCAAAGAGCCTGTCACCCGTGGTGGGGGGTAGAGTGCCTGGTGATAGGAGGCTCTGTGTAGCAGTGCTCCTTTGTGCCGCGGGGGGTTGCCTGCTAGTCATTGGGAACAGCTTGTTGCTAGGAGGTCCCTGTTCTGCAAGGACGGGGTCGGGGCCCACTGCCACAGTTGGCATATTGGTGATCTCTAGGCGAATGGTAAACTGTACACCTGGATCGTTTCCCGTCAAATAGAACCTTAGTCCCCAGGTTCTTCCTTGTGCCCAATCTCTGGAATTTTTTCCTTTCTCTGTGAATTTTATTTTAAGGGGGTTACACCAGCCGGAGTTGTCACAGCTTTTACTGCTACCGTTACGTTCTACAGTTATGAGGTCCCATGAGGAACTAGGTCCCCAGTAGACTGTCCCCGTGGTTTCACAACCCCATTCTTTGCAATATAGGGATTCCAGCCCTCCGCACCTTCTAGCTTCTGAAAGGGTCCGGCCATCCCGGGGGCACACGTAGAAGGGGGAAGCGGCAAGCCTGTTTCTAGCTCGGGGATAGCTGCACCCTGGGACCCCCCAGGTGATCTGATTATAAGCTTTTGTATAGTCTGAATCAGGGGGTCTGATCTGGGCCTTGGAGGCCGATACACTGGATCCCGGGATATCCCAGGTTTCAATACCCGCCGCCAGGGCACATACATCAGGTTTAAGATCGGGCCACCAAGTCCAAGGAGGCTGGGTAGCCTGTTTGGTCCAGACAACTTCTCCAGTTTGGGACAGTACCTTCCAGGTGAGGATCACAGGCCGGTGGGGGTTCTTACCCGGTGGACTCATTTTTCCGCCGCCGAATACGCAGCTTAAGAGGATGATCAGTCCTTTCCAGCTCCCAGGTCTCGTTTGGTGCCGGGGGTGGTGCAGGCTTGAGATGGGAAGCATGGACCCAGGCAGCGATGCCATCAACTTTTACTGCGGTCGGGGTGGTCAGCAATACCAGATACGGGCCTTTCCACCGAGGCTCAAGGTTGCTGGGTCGATGGCGTCTGACCAGCACTCGGTCTCCGACCTGGAACGGGTGGGGGACAGCTATGGTACCGGGCTGATATGCCTCTTTGATCTGGTCCCAAATCTGGGTCTTCACAACTTCTAGAGCCTTTAAATGGGTAAATAAGACAGGGAGAAAATTATCATCGGGACCCAGTGTTTCTCCCAACTCAAGTATGGGGGGGGGTCCCCCGTAGAGGATTTCATAGGGAGTTAGACCGTACTGGCCAGGGGTATTCCTGGCTCTGAACAGCGCTAAGGGAAGGAGGGCCACCCAGTCTTTTCCACCGGTCTCTAAGGCCAATTTAGTTAAGGTCTCTTTGATGGTTCTATTCATTCTCTCTACTTGACCTGAGCTCTGGGGCCTATACGCACAATGTAACTTCCAATTTATCCCCAGTTGTGTGGCCAGTCCCTGGCTTACCTGAGCAACAAAGGCTGGGCCATTATCTGACCCGATCACCTTGGGGATCCCGAAACGGGGCAGGATTTCTTCTAGTATCTTTTTACATACAGTCAGGGCCGTTTCCGTTTTGGTAGGAAAAGCTTCTACCCATCCAGAGAAAGTATCTACAAATACTAGCAGATACCTGTTCCCATACCGGCCAGGCTTTACCTCTGTAAAGTCTACTTCCCAGTATACGCCGGGTCGATCTCCCCGTTGTCTTTTTCCGGTCTCTCGGTAGGTGGTAGTCGCATTAGTCATGGCACAAGCCGGACACCGATTGGCGACTTCTTGAACGGTGGACCGGAGATTCGGGATGGAGAGGCTGGTGCGGCTCGTTAGTTGAAGGAGCTTTTCTGGTCCTAAGTGTGTTAGCTGATGTAACCGCTAAATGAATTCTTTTCCCTGGTCAGGAGTGAGCTCTCTTGGCTTGGTCCTAGCTTGAGCAGGCTCGATTGGCTCTTGAAGCTTTATAGTTTCTGCTAGCACCCTGACCGACAGGGCGGCTTGTTTTGCAGCCTCGTCGGCCCTCCGGTTCCCGGCCGCCACAGGGTTATTTCCTCTCTGGTGGCCCGGGCAGTGGATAATGGCGACCTGCTTAGGGAGGTGAATGGCCTCTAGCAGAGCCAGAATTTCTTCTTTGTTTTTAATGTCTTTTCCAGCCGAAGTGAGCAGTCCCCTCTGTTTATATATTGCCCCATGAATGTGAGCAGTGGCAAAAGCATACCTGCTGTCCGTGTAGATGTTGATGTTTTTTCCTTCGGCTAGGCGTAATGCCTGCGTCAAGGCGATTAGCTCGGCCTTCTGGGCTGATGTCCCTTCTGGCAGGCTGCTTGCCCATACCGTCCGTTTGCCATCTACGATGGCGGCCCCTGCTCTCCGCTTACCTTCCACAATGAAGCTGCTACCGTCTGTATACCAGGCAGGCACTCCGGGCAATGGCTGGTCCTTCAGGTCCCGTCGAGTCCCAGCTTCTTCAGCAAGGATTTCTGAGCATTGGTGTACTGGGGTGGATTCTGACTCGACTGGTAGTAGGGTAGCTGGGTTCAGGACAGCAGGGGGCGCGAAAGATATCCTTTCGTTTAGCAGCAAACTCTGGTAATGAGTCATTCTGGCATTGGTCATCCACCGATTGGGGGGCTGCCGCACAATACTTTCGAGGCTGTGGGAAGCAATCACAGTCACATTTTGCCCCAAGGTTAACTTATCAGCGTCTTTGAGGAGGAGTGCCACTGCAGCAACCGCTTTTAGGCAGGTTGGCCACCCACTGGCCACTGGATCCAGTTTTTTTGATAGATAAGCTACTGGCCGTCGCCATGGTCCTAGGGTCTGAGTAAGCACTCCTCGGGCCACACCGGCCCTCTCATCTACGTATAGAGTAAATGGTTTGGTGAGGTCTGGGAGAGCCAAGGCGGGGGCAGACAGCAAGGCTTTTTTTATGTGGTCAAAAGCCTTTTGATGCTCCTCAGTCCAGGTAAAAGGAATGTTTTCCCTTGTCAGGGGGTACAAGGGTGCAGCCAGGGAAGCAAACCCAGGAATCCAGAGCCTGCAGAATCCGGCAGTACCCAGAAATTCGCGGACCTGCCTGGGGGTTATGGGAGTAGGGATCTTCATAACTGTAGCTTTCCGGGCCGGGGTCAGCCATCTTTTTCCCTCCTTGAGCAGGTACCCCAAATAGGTGACCTCTTTCTGGCATAACTGGGCCTTTTTAGCTGATACCCGGTACCCCAACTTACTCAGTTCCTGCAAGAGCTTTTGTGTCCCTCTTTTGCAGCCTTCATATGTGGGAGCTGCCACTAGGAGGTCGTCCACATATTGGAGTAATATGACCTGGGGGTTGAGAGCCCTAAAAGGAGTTAAATCCCGGTGGAGGGCCTCGTCGAAGAGAGTGGGTGAGTTCTTGAACCCCTGTGGCAGCCGTGTCCAGGTCAGCTGACCAGTGTTACCTTTTTCTGGGTCTCTCCACTCGAACGCGAACAGTGGCTGGCTGTTGGGGTGTAGTTTGAGGCAAAAAAAGGCATCCTTGAGATCCAAGACTGAGTACCAAGTGTGACTAGGCGGAAGGGAACTCAGGAGGCTGTATGGGTTTGGGACTGAGGGATGAATGTCTTGCACCCTTTTGTTAATTTCTCTCAAGTCTTGGACTGGCCGATAGTCATTGGTCCCTGGCTTTTTTACTGGTAGCAGAGGGGTGTTCCAGGGCGACTGGCAGGGCACTAAGACCCCTAGGTCTAAGAACCTTTGGATGTGGGGTCTGATGCCTTCCCGGGCTTCTTTAGTCATTGGATACTGTCGGACAGCCACCGGTGAGGCACCCGATTTCAGCTCTACTACTACTGGTGGGACGTTATTGGCCAGTCCCATACCTGTCTTTTCTGCCCATACGGTGGGAAAAAGTTGGAGCCAGGATGGGTCGATGGAGGGAGAGGCCGGCTTTTCATACAGCCGGTATTCTTCTTCTAGGTTTAGGACCAGGCACATGGTAGAGTGATCTCCCCATGTTACTTGTGGGCCCTCTGTAGAAAACTGGATTTGAGCTTTTAGTTTGGTCAGGATGTCCCGGCCCAACAGAGGAGTAGGGCACTCAGGTATGACCAAAAAGGAATGGGTCACTTGCTTATGTCCGACCCTTAAAAGTCTCTGTGTGGTCCAGGGGTAGACTTTGCTGCCGGTCGCTCCTACTACGACTGTCCGCCTGGACCCTACCTTCCCCATGGGTTGGGTCAGTACCGAATGTTCAGCCCCGGTATCGACCAGAAACTCGATGGGGGTCCCCTCCACTGTCAATGTTACCCTAGGTTCGGGGAGGGGGTCCGAACCTTGACTCCCCTAGTCGTCTAGGGATAGAACCTTGGCTTCTCTGATGTTCCTTTTCCGGGGACATTCTCTTGCCCAGTGACCCTTCTCTTTACAGTACGCGCATTGGTCTTTGTCTAGAGGGGGTCTTCCATCCCTAGGTGTTTTCTTTGCCCGGTTGCTCAGGTTCCCTGTCTGCCTATCTCTAGACCCTCTTTCACCTACCACTGCGGCCAAAATCCTAGTCAAGTTTTTTTCTTGGCGCCTATCGCGCCGTCTCTCTCTCTCTTCTGTCTCTCTTTTTTCTCTTTCTTGTTTTTCCTCTTCTGTCTCTCTCTTGTGGTACACCTTTTCTGCCTCTCTCACTAAATCTTGTAAGGAATAATCTTGGAGCCCCTCTAGCCTCTGCAACTTTTTCTTGATATCTGGGGCTGCCTGTCCGATGAAGGCCATTGCAACTGCCGCCTGCTGTCCCTCAGAAGAGGGGTCAAACGGAGTGTATCTCCTATATGCCTCCATCAGGCGTTCCAAGAAAACCGAGGGGGGTTCTACCGGTCCCTGCAAGACCTCTCTTACCTTAGCCAAATTGGTGGGGCGCCGGGCTGCCCCTTTGAGACCTGCCACTAGAGTCCGGCGGTAGACCAGAAGACGCTCCCTACCTTCGGCCGTGTTGTAATCCCATTGAGGTCGATTGAGGGGGAAGGCCTCATTAATGAGGTTCTCGAGTTGTGTAGGGGCCCCGTTGTCCCCGAGAACGTTCTTGCGGGCCTCCAGAAGAATCCTTTCTCGCTCTTCAGTGGTGAAGAGGATCTGGAGTAGCTGTTGGCAATCGTCCCAAGTGGGCTGGTGAGAGAACATAAGGGACTCAAGAAGTCCCGTGAGTCCTGCTGGTTTTTCAGAAAAAGACGGGTGGTTAGACTTCCAATTGTAAAGATCTGCTGAGGAAAAAGGCCAATATTGTAGAGGAACTAGGCCGTTGGGCTCGGCTGGGGGTCCTATGGCTCGGAGGGGTAAAATCACAGTGGAGTCAGGACCTGAGTCGTCTGCCGGACTGCGGGCACGGCGACTCCTGGTCCTAGCGGCTGGTCCCTCAGGATCGGAACTATCGGGCGCCTGGCCCGGCACCGGTCCGATCGCCTGAGGGGCCAGAGGAGGCGGCAGGGCCGCCGGGTAGGGCGGGGGCTCAGAGAGAAGGAGCGAGTCGTCTGGTGTCGGGAGGACGGGGGGTTGGGGAGGGGCGGAAGGCTTCCTTGTAGGTGGCCTTTGAGTATTTTCTGATCCCGAAACAACAGCGACTTTGCTGGAGGGTGGCACCCAGGGAGGGGGATTCTGGGCGAGGTCTTGCCATACCACGACATAGGCAACCTGGTCCGGGTGTCCTCCGGTCTCCTGAAAAACAATCTTTTTAACTGCAAAAATGACAGTAAGATCAAAGGTTCCCTCTGGCGGCCAACCTACGCCGAATGTGGGCCACTCAGACGAACAGAAAGTCTGCCATTTTCCTTTTTTGATCTCCATGGACAGATTGTGAGCCCTGGCTTTGACATCTTTCCAATGATCTAGAGTAAGGGAGAGGGGCGTAAGGGCACTTTGCCCCATCTCGAAAATTTCCAATAGGGGAACGACGACGCAAAGACCTATCACAACTAAGACAAAAAGAAACCAGAAACGGCGACGAGACCGAGTGCCGTAGAAATAGAAGAAAGAGTCCGATGGCAGAGCGCGCCTCCCGAGACGCGGTGAGACCAAAACACAATAATCCTCTGCCAAGGGGTCCACCAGGCGTCCCTGGTCCTCCCCTGATCCTGGGACGTCTCCCAGGATTGCCGGGTGGCGAGCCCCCGAACACGTCTGTTCGCTACCCGCACTTCGCTCCCAGAGCGACTAACCCGGAACAAACTGAAACCAAAATGCGCGCGCTCAGAAAAGACAGTCGAAATCACTGAGTCAGACACAGAGACGAGACACAGAAACGAGACACAGAACGACTGCTGGCCAGCTTACCTCCCGTTGGTGGGTCGGTGGTCCCTGGGTGGGGGTCTCCGATCCCGGACGAGCCCCCAAATGAAAGACTCCCGCAGTGGGTAGTCAGTCAGTTCAGGGAGACCCTCCCAAGGAACAGCGAGACCACGGCTTCGGATGCAAAAACAAGAGGTTTATTGAACACACAGGTACCCGGGCGACTCAGTCTTTCGAAAGACTGGCGCGCCGAGTAGAGCTCCTGGGTCCTTTTTATAGCAAAAAGCGCGGGTACAGAAGCGAGAAGCAAGGTAATTGGTTAGTTTAAATCAAGCCAGGGGTGAACTTCGGTCAAGTGGGAGTCCTTGAAACAGCTGAGGGGCACTCTTGAAACTTTAACTGACTTGTCTATTTCTGGGAACTATCCGCCCTTTGCCTCGGGCCGGGGCCCAGGTGCATAACCACAGATATCCTGTTTGACTCTGTTCCCCTTGTTTCTTAACTTGACTTTTTGGCTGTATTTTCCCTATACCCTTGTAAAAAGCACTTCCTTCAAAATGTGCTGATGCTGCTCAGGCTGAATGTGGTTCAGAGAGTTTTCAGGGCAAGGAGATGACCGAGACGGGGCTGCTATGCTCTGGGAGTTTACAGTCTAATAGGGAGGAAACATAGATAATCTCAATGAGTACATTTTTTCTTTCCCAACCTGCTCTGAGAGATCTTTATCAATAGCTGCCCCCTGTGCTTTCTACAGATGAGGAAGCAGGCTGAAAGGTGTTCAGTAACTTGGGTAGTGACTGATGGAGCTGGGATTCACATCCGGATTTGTCTGTCTCCGAAGCCAGACCTTTATCCACTAACTGACAATGCTTCACTTATATTATACTTGCTGACATATACCTGCCCTTTCTGACGAGACATGCATTATGCTTCCAGTAGGGTTCATGCCTGGAAAATCTGGGCACCCAGCAGGAAAGAGCAACCCTGTAAAGTGCTAAGTCAGATCTCAAAATTGATGCTCTGAAGCCAACGGGCTGGGGTGAACTTCATAGAGAATATGGAAGAAGAAGAAGGTAGCATGGAAGTGACAGCAGAGACAGAGGAAGTGTACCTCTAAAGTCTGAATGAAGACAGATGGCATGTTATAGGTACGAGCTTGGGGTAAGGTAAACTGCATGGAGCGCTGGAGTCATCCTGACCTAGTGATGAAAACTGACCACACCACTATTTAGCTCTGCGCCCCTGACCAAGTGAAGCCTTTTCCAGCCTGATCACAAACATACACCCCTCAGCCTAGTGTTTAGAGGCCTTTCTCTGAGTTTCTAGTGTCTCATCTTCTTACCCCTGTCACAGTCCTCATCAAAATATTTGGTATGATAACCAAAAGAGTCTGCTCTGACCAGCTCAGCTAAATTATAGTGCCTTGGGAGATCTGGAATGTCAGTAATCACGTCCACCTGTCCTGGAACACGTTCTCATAAGGCCATTTTACTTAGAAGCAGCCACAGTGGCACCAGAAAGCCATAAAATAACCTAGAATACTACTTATTATTCTTACTCTAGACCCCTGCATGTAGAATGTAACCTAGTAACAATCCCAAATCTCTATGTCATGTACCACCAATAGAAAGCCTCATTAAGTAGTTAGGCGGGGCTGCCTTTCTCTCTCCTTTGACCCTTCCCTCTTCTTGTGATTATAGAATTTTAAGTTCTGCTGGCCCTCTTTGAAACACATTTTCAGGGCTACCTGATCTACGTGTCTCCCAGTTACAATCATAATATTGGCTCAATATATCCTTGCTTTATGTATTTGGTCTCAGTTTCTGTTTAAGCTAACATTTTGGCAACCATGAGCAGGGACCCCAGAACAACCCCCCTGACTGACCAGCATTTCCCCTTGTGTTCGAACTATCGGTACTGGCAACAAGAGGGGCCCGTTGTGCGCTCCAGCTCCAGGGACTTCATTGCTGTGGAAGGGGTGAGTTTCTCCTGGACTCCACCCCTGCCTCTTTTTGGTTAAGATCAGAGGGTCTATTGAGCTGTTCTTTTTTTTTTTCTTTCCCAACCCTCTCTTTTCCCTTTGAGAGAGACGGTTTCTGTCTTTCCCACGAGGGTTTCAGATAAAAGTACTGCAAATTTCCACTCTCCCTGCACGGTGGGAGATTCTAGGTTTGGCAGCTGACTATATACTTTTTATAGAACTCTCATCTCAAATAACTGTTTTATTATAGATACATCTGGGAAAAAAATGAACGAAACAGCCTTTAAAACAGTTAAAGTTCCTTAGACCTGCCACAAAATTCCTTTAACTTAGGAAAGAAATATTCATAAAAATTAATTTAAATTCTTAACTTAAAATGATGACTCTTAACGTTTTGGCGTACATATTTGTGATCCTTCTACTCCCATAGACAGCTTTTGATTTCTGTTTTATCTTACCAATGGTTTTTTATTTTCCTGCTAGACTAGAAGCACTTTGTAACCTTGGCTTGGTTCTTCTCCATGTCCAAAAATAAATAAAAAAGAATGAAACGAATAGACTTCCACGCTACTAAACAGGGGTACTTCAAAAAGTTCATGGAAAGATGCATATTATCTTTTAATTCTATTTTTCTACCAACTTTCCGAAGTACCCTTGTATTCTTTCATCCAGTCCCATAAAACAACTCAGAGTGCATAATACCATTTCCATTTTTCAATATGAGTAAACTGATACCTGAGACGTTAGGAAACATGCACAAAGTAACAGAGCTGCTACATCACAGATTTAGGAAGGAAACCCACAGCCACATGATGCCAAAGCTGGCAAAGATTGCTGAGGAGGCAGTGTAGGCAGTCCTCAGCTTGCTTATTCACCAGCATTCTCTCTGACACAGCTTTACGGGGTTTACATCCTCCCAACAGTCAGCGCTATCAGCCAATTTCTCATCCCTGAGGCCTCTCCCCAGATCATGTGGCAAAATGCTCAGAACACCCAAGGAGATTAAGTATGGCTTTTTACTTCCTGAAATGCAGTTATAATTTGTGTCTTTTGGGGTCAGGGGAATTTGTTTGATGGCCTTCTGAGAAAGGAAAATTCATGGTTTACAATGTCCTGCTATTGTCCAAAGATTGTGTCCTGAGGAGGGACCTTCGTTGCAGAAATGGATTCTGGTAGAACAATGCAAATCAGAAACTTAGATTCTGCTTCTGTAAAAACAGATGACAAACGGGGGAGGACAGAAGGGTGGCTTCTACTCTTGGGGAAACAAGAAGTCTGATAATGGATAGAGGATTTAGAGAAAAAAAAATGGGCAATTGCCAATAGGGGAGGAAGTCCGAGGGAAAGATCAGAGATATTTACAGGAAATTTTATGGTGATTTTCCATTAAGTATGTAATGTCGATGCCCTTCCCCATCACCCCACAAAAATCTTGATCTGGCTGTGATACATTATAATAATAAAAATCGCTATTAAATTTAATAATAATTTAAAAATTATTGTGGGTATCATCAGTTTTCTGTGTTTCACACTTTTGGAAGCTCTTACTTTCAAAAAAGAGAGAGAGTTTTGAAACTAGTCAGACCTGGACTGCAAAGTTACATGTCAAAATGGGCAGAAAAGGTGAACAAACCGTTAATCTTGTCTATAATTAGACATGGTACATTTCACAGCCTGAGATAATCCCTCAGTCCTGAATTGTGGCATCCTTTCCATACAGTAACACATGGCATTCCTGATGAGATAGGCATCTTCCTGGCAACATCGTTTCCACCTGGACAATCTAAAAATCCAGGAGGACACAGTGCCCTATAATGTGCCAGAAGCCTCTGAGTCAGCCCTAAAAGGAGTTGCCCCGAAGCCAGTAGGCCTGCAGCCCACCTTCATAACTTTTTGTTGTGAGTGCGGTAAGAGCAGACAGCTCAGAAGATGACAGCGACATTAGAGAGCAAGCATTTTCTCATGAAGTTCAGTGCCTCACTCAAAGAGAAAGGCTTGGAAACTGCAGCTTCCCCTTCTGTCACTGCCCTGTACGTGAGGTTCAATCTTCAGAGAGAGCAGCTCTCTAGAATCCCCTGTGGCCTGGGAAAACGGGAAGGAAAAGACCTGCCTCAGAGCCTAGTACCATTCACGACCAGGCAGGGCTTTTATTCCAGGGTTCTCCTCTGCGCAGGCACCAGGAAAATATAAAGACTTGCTGCATTCTGTCCTTGGAAACTGTCTCCTGATCATAGACCACACAGTATTTAGCTGATTTTAAAAAATCAGACACAAGCAAATCCAGGGAAAGTGAAGGTTATAGTGGCTAAAACAAGTAACATTATTAAGAAAAAGAGAGTTTAGCGTCGTGGAAGAAGCACAGGGCTTTGAAATAGCCCAATCTCGGATTGAAAACTAACTCCAGCACGAGCTAGCTGTGTTGTTGAGCAAGTTGCTTAACATCCATTCACTCCTTAAAGGAATGTGTACTGAGTGCCTGCTATAAACCAGGAACTACTCTCTCGGTTAATTCCTCATCAGGCAAATGGGGATAATAATAATGCCTACCTTCTAAACAAGTCCCCTACTGAGACCACATGGATTAAAGGGGCCCATCTCTGTCTTTTCAGCGTCCCGTGTTCTCACAGCTTCCCTAGCTCCCATCTCAGCGGTACCATACTTATCTGTGTGTCTCTCTGTCCATTATTGTACTGATTATTTGTTACTTGGCAATAATATATGGTAAATAAGTGATCATAGGACATCTCTCAACTCCAACTTTCTTCACTAAAGGGAGGATCTGTGTCTTCCAGTCCCATACTTTTCACAACTTCCAGTGCCAGTATATTCTTAAATTAAATTCTTGACTTCTTAATGTATCTGAGTATATCTGTTAGTACAATTTTTTTTCACAATGGGATGAGCAGAGTGATTCAGCCTTACATAGACATATTTAAGGGCGTGAACCCAATGATCAATGGAATTGTCAAGTACAGGTAGCATTCTCATACTCAAAAGAGAGAGTTCTGCTGGTTTTCCTTCAACTTCTGTAGCCATAGCTTCTCTCTCTAGTTCACTTCTCTCCCCTTCCTCTGTGTCCCTCCTTTGCACTTCCCTGATTCTGCAGACAGGGCAAGGACCATATTCCCTGGTCTCTACAGGTCCAGCATGCAGGCCATTGGTTAAAACCTAACAGGCATACTGACTTATTTGTTGAATTAATTGATTAACTGATACAGTGACATCGATAGGAAAAGAGCCCCTTCACCCAGTCTGGAGTTAGAAAAGTAAGTGCTATCACTATTGGCACCAATGTGTAGCTTTGTGGATCAGGTGCCAGATTAACTCTTCTGGTGAGCTGTGAAGTAATGAAGGGGAAGAATTGTGACTCCTTGTGCCAAGACATTGCACATGCTAACTATCGTAGTGCTCACCACGCACCATGAATCAAAGTAGCTTTTCCCAGATCTTGGTCATTCATGTATCGTCTCTAGGATTTTTTATATGTCCAAATACCACCTGAAGAATATTTGATTAATATTTCCATTAAAATCATATAAACTCTTAAAACATTTAAAAAGATACCCCACATCATAATCAAAAATGGAAAATCAATGTCACATGTCATAGTATATAATTAAGAATAAATACATATATCAAGTCATCATGTTGTATACCTTAAATATATGCAGTTTTTATTTGTCATATCTTAATTGTAACGCAGGAGCCCCAAATCTGAGAGGGCACTCGTGTAGTGTTTGTCTGTTCCAAAGAACTCACCGGGAAGTCCAATGGGTAGAGACATCAGTTTAGTAGACTTGCGAAAAGTTACTGACGCTGGCCAGGCAGCTGGATATCCACACCACCACAGGGTGCATACAACAGTTATATAGCGAACAGATTAAAGTAGGGGTGTAAATCATTTGCAGGCTTACGGGGAGACCCTCACTTAGCTCACATAACTGAGAGCATGGGAGATCTGGCTGAGTAGACAAGTTAATCTACTTGCTCCTTTCCTGGTGCCTTAGGGTCCCTGCTTCTTCCCGTCTTCCATTTGTCTTAAAGCGGATGTGCCTTTCCTTAGGCAACTACCTTGGCCGAGGGTAGTTTCCTAGGGGAGAGGGGGAACTCTGGTATGCACGGAGAGGGGGAATAGCGCTAAGTCCAGCATTCATCTTACATCAATAAAGCTGTAAAAAATAATAAATAAAATAAAACAAGACAAACAGTTGTGAAATTCTTAAAAATTCAAAAATAACAGAGGTCCTATATCTGATTACCACTATATTATAAAACTAATATGTGTTTTCTTCTGAGAGATGAGGAAGAAATTTTTGCCCTTTCTTGCTGCCTTCGAAGGAAGATCCTTTATTTTAGTGCTGGCTTTTGGTATTAAGGTGCCCATAGAAGGGATTCAGAGAGAGCAAAATTTCCATGTCTGAGAAAATCCATGGAAGAGGGGTTGAAGAAGCAGGCATTCGGGGAGGGCAGAAAGGATTTGGAGGATTTGGTGAGAGAAGAAATGGGACCACTTCCACCAGGAACAAACTCGAGGGAAAATTTGGAGTGTTTAAGGGGATTTTATGGTGATTTTCTTTGGATGTGTAATACTGGTGTTCTCCATGACCACCACTCAGTGCACCTTTAAAATGCTAGTGTTTTTGCTATTGCAAAATAAAACAAATACCCTTCTATTTTTCTTTTTTCTTTTTTCTTTTTTTTTTTTTTTGGTAAAAGTTTGTTCATGTTTTGCTAAAGCATTTTGCACAGCATCAATAATCTTCTTACAATTGTCAGAAGAACTGGCTGAGCAGGAAGTGTCAGGGATTTGAAATTGGACAACTTGACCTGTGTACCAACTGTGCCACTTACAGTTGTCCAATGTTGTAAAATCTGTAAAAATTTTTACGTACCTTGACTGTTAGGAGTAATGGGTTAATGCGTATAAAGCATAAAGCACGGCCCCCACCACTTACTCAGGTCACACGCCCAGGACAGGACAGGAGGAGGAACTTCCCCCAGCTCTGAGGGCTCCCAGGTCAGTGCTCTTTCCATCTGCGAATGGTCACAATATATACCCCACTTCATCACTTCTTTCTTGGCCTATACTTGTCCCCAGTTACAGAAGCTGGAAACCTGGCAGTCTACTTGGACTAATCCTTTTTCTTTCACCTGCCCAATTGAGTCCCAACTCCAAATGGTGCAGTAGACGTCACCTACCCATTTCCTACCACAGCCCTCCCCACACACCACACGTTTAATTTCTACCACATGTCAGGCACTGTGCCAGATGCTAGGAATGCAGTGGATAAGAAAGCACAATCTGACACTGGGCATATTAATCTAGAAGGTGAGGCAGATGAATAACCATCTATTTACAAAGCTGTATGTTAGGAGACACAGGGAGGACTGTGAGGTCTCAGAGAAGGTCCTGTACAAACTAATATATCTCTATGGGCCTTGGTTTTCTCATCTGTAAAATGGTAATAATAATAATAGTACACATTTTACAACCTTGTACAGGTTGAATGAGGTGACTGGATATAAAGTGCTTAGTTCAGTGTCTGTTGTGTGAAATGGTCAATGGTCAATAACCATTTCACACATTAGTTATTGTAACTTTTATTGTTGTTTAGCATCATTACACTCATGGCTTCGCTGGGCACATAGTAAGATTTCAATACACCTTAGTTATCATTTTATTAAAGTGCAAAATAAGGTATTAGTAATCAAACCAAAATAAACAGAGCCTCCTCTGTTCTGCCTGAAAACAGTTCTGCTGAAAATAGTGCAAGTGGCAATTTCCAATCTCATCCTTTTTGAGCAGTGAAGTCCTGCGTTTTCTCTGAAGGACGAGTTTATGTGTCATGGGAATAAACTAGAGCTGCTACAGCTGGGGTTCAATTCGTTCAATCATGATGAGTCCCTAAGGTTTAACACTACTCCTCTTACTCTGCCTGGACAGGAATCTTGGGGACCTAAGCATACCTGCCGTGGTCCAGAAGAGCCATTCACACTGTGCCCTCTGCTAGCCACACATCAGTATGAAGGGAACCCCTGGGATTCTAGTCTATTCACAGATCAGAAACAGGGCGGATATAGCGCTGGGGACAGGATCACTGCCATTTCTATCTTATCCCTTTTGTCTATACAGCTAAGTCCTGGACCTACTTTACATATGAAACTGTAAATGATTCACATCTACTCTCACTGAGAAACGCAGATGGTATCAGCAGTGGTGTGGCGCCCTCCTGTGGATTTTGGAGGAAATTGAACAATCCTGGATAGGTTCTTGGGGATGCTGTTTCTCCGCTGACTCTTCAACGTGTCTGGAAAGGCTGTCTGAAGTCAGAAGATAGCTGATTTCTGTTTCCAAGGGGTCCAGGAAATAAGCCTTCTGACATCAAAAGAGACTTCAGTTAGAATGCTTTTCTCTGCAATTAGAGTTCCAGGCATGAATTCCAGGCACAACTGCATCCAGCAGAAAAAGAAGGCTGCCGCCTTTGAGTGTCTTTTCTTAGGAGCAAGAAAACCCTTCCCAGAAATCCCCAGCCCCCAGATTCTGTTTCCAACTACATTTTATTTAATTTATTTAATTTATCTATCTATCTATCTATCTATCTATCTATCTATCTATCTATCTATCTATCCATCCATCCATCCATCCATCCATCCATCCATCTATTTATTTATTTATTTATTTGAGCCCGAATAAGATCTTGGCCCGTTTGGGACATTAGTAGTGAGTTTTCATCATCTTCCATTCACTAAGAAGTCACCTCCTTTATTTGTGCCTTTCAATCAGCTGTAATCTATGTTGGATGATGAGGAAACGATGGGGGCAAAGTTTCATATTGGTCTTTGAGACCCAAATGAGACAGAGTTCTCCCAAACCTGCCTTCTGGGTATTGTGTTAGATTCTAGAATGCAAAAATAAATAAGGTTTGTGCTGGTTTTGTACGGTCTGCTAAGAGTCAGAAAACAAAACATACAAAAAAGAAACTACAGCAAAGAGTGTATGTGCTCTCTGAAGTATACAAAATTCAGGATGTTTTGATGTCACACAAGATGAAAATTTCTCCTAGTTTAGGGTGGCCGCCTAGAAGAAGACATTTAGAAACTGAGACCTGAAGGGACAGTAAAAGACTGCCGGGTGGAGGGGGCAGGGCAATTTTTCCAGTTAGTGGGCACAGCATATCTGAGCCCCTGAACAAGTCAGAGAGAGCTTGGTTCACATGAGGAACAGATTTCTCTCCTAGCTCTCATATTATGCTGAGATTGTTTGGTTACACAGAATCCCCTCCTCTCCATATATGTATACACACACCATATCACGAGAACCCTGTTTTATTCATTTAAATCTTGAGTACCCTAATCTGGGAATGGGAACTAGGGGATTAGAGACCCAGGATGAGATGGGGACTTTTTAACCTATACCTTTTTATTTGCTGATTTAAAAAATTCTGTGAAAGTATTATATAATTCAAAATAAAATAATAAAATATGTAATTAATTCAAATGGTGGCAAATCCCAAACATAAAATATCATCTGCAATGCCATCATTTGGAGATGACGTTTTTGTGTGTTTGTGTATCTTTCTAAACTTCTAACTATACATGTGAATGTACACACTCATACACACACACACAACACATGTCTCTATTTCAAAAGCTGTTTTTCTTGTTTGGCCTTGGAAGATGAAAATATATATATATATGTTTATAAAATTTTACTTTATCATGATAATTAAAGCCATATATGATATGCCCACTGCCAATATCATCCTGAATGGGGATAAGCTGAAAGCTTTTCCTTTAAGAACAGGAAGTAGACAAGGATGCCCACTCTCACCACTCCTATTCAACATAGTGTTGGAAGTACTAGCCAGAGCAATCAGAGAAGAGAAGGAAATAAAGGGCATCCAGATTGGAAAAGATGAACTCAAACTGTCCCTGTTTGCAGATGACATGATTCTATATTTCGAACAGCCTCTACAATAAAACTTGATTTCAGCAAAGTAGCAGGATACAAAATCAGCACACAAAAATCAGTAGCATTTCTATTCTCCAACAGTGAACATGCAGAAAAAGAAATCAAGAAAGCTTGCCCATTTACAATAGCCACCAAAAAAATAAAATACTTAGGAAGAAAGTTAACAAAGGATGTGAAAAATCTCTGCAATGAGAACTACGAACCACTGTTGAGAGAAATTAAAGAGGACACAAGAAGATGGAAAGATATCCCATGCTCTTGGATTGGAAGAATTAACATTGGGAAAATGTCCATATTACCCAAAGTGATCTACAAATTCAATGCAATCCCCATCAAAATTCCAATGACATTTTTCTCTGAAATGGAAAAAACTATGCTAACATTTATATGGAATAACAAAAGAACATGAATAGCCAAAGCAATTCTGAGCCAAAAAACAGGAAAGCTGGAGGCATAATAGTACCTGACTTTAAACTATACTACAAAGCTATAATAAAGAAACCAGCATGGTACTGGCATAAAAACAGACACTCAGATCGATGGAATAGAATAGAGAACCCAGAAATCAACCCATACACCTACAGCCATCTGATCTTTGACAAAGGCACCAAGTCTACACACTGGGGAAGAGACTGCCTCTTCAGCAAATGGTGCTGGGAAAATTGGATATCCATATGAAAGAGAATGAAACTAGATCCATACCTCTCACCATATACCAAAATCAACTCAAAATGGATGAAAGAATTAAATATACACCCTGAAATAATAAAACTCCTTAAAGAAAATATAGGGGAAACACTCCAGGAAGTAGGATTGGGTACACACTTCATGAACATGACCCCAAAAGCACAGGCAACCAAAGGAAAAGTAAACAAATGGGATTACATCAAACTAAAAAGCTTCTGCACAGCAAAAGAAACAATTAGCAGAGTTAAAAGACAACCAACAGCGTGGGAGAAAATATTTGCAGAATATACATCTGACAAAGGATTAGTATCCAGAATATACAAGGAACTCAAACAACTTTACAACAAAGAAACAAGTAACCCAATTAAAAATGGGCAAAGGAGTGGGATAGGCATTTCTCAAAGGAAGATATACGAGTGGCCAACAGACACATGAAAAAATGCTCAACATCACTCAGCATTTGGGAAATGCAAATGAAAACCACACTGAGATACCATCTCACTCCAGTTAGGATGGCTAATATCCAAAAGACTGAGAATGATAAATGCTGTTGAGGTTGCAGAGAAAAAGGAACCCTACTACACTGTTGGTGGGACTGCAAAATGGTGTAGCCTTTATGAAAAATGGTTTGGAGGTTCGTCAAACAATTACAGATAGATCTACCATATGACCCAGCTATTCCACTGCTGGGAATATACCCAGATGAATGGAAATCATCATGTCAAAGGGATACCTGTACTCCAGTGTTTATGGCAGCACTATTTACAATAGCCAAGAATTGGAACCAGCCCCAATATCCATCATTAGATGAGTGCATAAGGAAACCGTGGTATATCTACACAATGGAATTCTACTCTGCTATAAAAAAGAGTGAAATACTACCACTCGCAGCAATATGGACGGACTTAGAAAAAATTATATTAAGTGAAATAAGTCAGGCACAGAAAAAGAAATACCACATGTTCTCACTTATTTGTGGGAGCTAAAAATAAATAAATAAATACACAAACAAACAGTGGGGGTGAAGAAGAAGACACAACAATCACAATTCCTTGAACTTGTTAAGACAAGTGAACAGATATGATGTCGATGGGTTGCAGGGGAGGCAGAGCAGATGGTAAAGGGACATGAAAATTAACTACATTGTATAATCATAAAACTAAAAAATAAAAAAATAAAAATTTATTGATTATGCATATTCATGAGGTATAAAGCTGCACCTGGTATGTGATGGTCTGATCAATAATATCAGGATGCCTATTACCACAAATTGTGATTATTCCCCATATACCCCACCCAATTAATCCCCGACCCCCCTCCCAACCCTATGTATGCTTTCTTCCTCTGTAAGTCCAACACACCACTGTGGTCTTTCTTTCCTTCCTTCTTTCTCTCTTAGTTCCTGGGGAATATACTAAAAAGCATATGTACTTCATAGAGCCTGGTTTTCCCAAGTCTTGCAGTTTCAAATATTGACCATTCGGAGGACTGGAAATTTCCCTCAGGCTATAAGTCTCTGTTGCAAGATAAAGAATTGTGGCACAGCAGGTTGCTGGCTCAAAGACAGACTAGTTACTGATTGTTATGTAAAGATACTGAGAAATTGCTATAAGAAGGACTGTTTGCTAAGATCAAGCTTGTGTTGATAAGACCACTTAATTGTCTACTGGAATGTCATCTGGCTTGTTTCACTGAAAGTTACCAGCCTATATTGTTAAACTATAACCCCACCTTTGTTCTCTTCCTGTAACTTCCTGGTCTGGAAGATAAATGTAGGAAGAGAACCCCAAATCGGTGTTAATTTCCCAAGGAAGAGATCCCTCTTGCTTGAGGGTTCTGGTGAGATATTAACCACTTCGGGGCCTCTCACTGCTCAGAAGAGATGGGCTTTGAGTAATCCTTTGTGTCTCCATCACCCAGGGGTAGTGGGGTGACAAATCCATGGGGGGGCGAAGCAACACAAAGCAACAAAATGGTGCCCCATGTGAGAACGTTCTCCACGGATCAGAGACTGACCTGCCAGGCATTGGAGAGGAATAGGACATCCGATTCATCCCAGAAAGGGAGTCCCTAATAAGGGAGATGAAATGCACCCCAGTAAGGGAATCACAAGTGGCTTTCGATTAGCGATTGCACACCTGCAGCAGGTCAAAGTTAGGTCTTTTCAACCCCAGAGATATTTTTTTTGTTTTCTTTACTTTTAAATTATGGATAATTCGTTAACAAAAGGGGAGACTGAATATACATTACAACTCCAATGTCTCCTTAAAGCAGCAGGCTGTAATAACTGAGTAGCAGCTCATTAAACTGTTAGTGGATATTAAACAACCATGTCCTTGATACCACAAGGGAGGGAGCCTTAAGATAAAAATTTGGGAGCAAATTCGTCACTGGTTAATTATGCAATGGGTCTTGTTAAGGCTTCCCACGTGACAACTAGGAATCTATGTCAAGTCGCTCTGAGACCTAAAAAAATACTAAGACATGTTTATGTCACCAAAAAAGGATAAAACTTAATCTTTGCCAGTGACTGAGAAAACTTTAAATTGGACAATCTAAAGTAAAAGAAGTTAATATTTCTTTACAGTGTTGGTATTATGTGAGCATGTTTTTCTTTCTTATCTGCATGATGCTTCTCTCCTCTCTTCAAAGCAGTGGTTCTTAACTGCATGTGCTACTCTCTTTCTCTGAAGACTCTGGAGTTTTATGAAGAAAAGCAGCCATGGCGCCAACCAGACCCCTTTTGGGTCTACTGCTCTTCTCCTAAAAACCTCAAGAGTCAAATGGTTTCATCTCTGATAGGTCGCTCAGCTCTTGAGCTCAGTAACCCATTTGAGGAACTAAAACTAACCTAAAATCTACCTGTTTAACTAGATGGTCTCAAATTTTCTGGCAACTACTTGGTTATCTTAAACAGACGTCTAAATTTTCTTCTAGTCTCATCTATGTATTTCTTCACAAAATCCTATTGGTAGAATTCTATGCTATCTTCTTAAAGGAAGAAAATCTTCTCTGCATCTTCTTGAAAAGTTTTGCATACTTTGTTTTACAATGTAAATTTGTTATCTTGCTTTCTTTAAGGCAAGGTGAGCTCACCAATAAGTCTTTTGGAAACAACACAACCTAAACCTGACTGTCCTTTTTACTAGTGAGCTTTTATTACATCTTGAACAAAACCTATAAGATCTTTTGTTCTTGTTTATGTCTGCATATATGTGTGTGTAAGCTGTATGTTATGTCTATATATATGTTCATGTCTGTTTGTGTAATCGTTTTATGTGCAAGGTACCAAATTGGCTTATAATTAATGAGCACTCATTAAATAAATAAGTATACTTTTCAAGTTCACGTGACTTAAATCTTCTAAGTTTTGATAAACATTTTTTCAAAATTTGATTCAAACCTTTTACCTAAATTTGTCTCTAGGTCAATATGTCTCCTTGTTATCTCAGCTCTGCCTCCTGGCTATGCTGAGAGAAACAATATCATTTAGACAGAGATAGTGAACACTGCCCTCCGCCTCTCTGGATTCCACATGGCTCCAAATGCCATGTGGAAACCTGGGACCTGAAATGGCCAGTGAAAAGAAATCTATGCCAAATATCACATAGGCCCTGGTTAGTATTAACTGATAAGGGTATAGATAGAATACACCAAGTTTTTGGCTGGGAAACCATAAATGTGTATTTGGTAAACTCAAACTGGGCTTTGTATAATTTGGTCTGATAAATGGATGCCTATTTACTAACCTGAATGTATAAAAATGTTCTTATCAGTGCACATCATTGCGTGGGTTTACTAATCAAATGGGATTACTACAGATCTTTTCACTTAACTGCTCTTGATGCAAAGTTGTAAAAGGTTTTCTTTGTCTCTTAGATAACTGGTTTAAGAAACTTATTTCATGATAAGTTCTTGTGCTCTCTGCCTTTGAAACCCTTTATCACTTTGGTTTTGTTTTTTGTAATAATTTGTGATCTTATTCAACTAAATGTTTTAAGCCTTTTGTTATTCAACAAAGCTTTCCAACACGAAATTCTGAAAGTTTAAAATAACTTTGAGGAATTCCAAGGGCCCTGGAGTTTCTCAAAGGATATATAAAAGATGTATCAACACTAATTGGCTTATTTAATAAATTAGACTATATGGGAAAGCATTGTCAGTACTGAAGGTGTTATGGATATGTGTTCCAAAGTCTTGTAATGTTCTTAAATATCTGTGTCTTGATATAAATGCTACCGGTCATAATCTTGGTTTAATTATAATTTTAAAATGTTATGTCTTCAAGTATTTCATGAAAAATCTCTGATAGGTACAGTTTTCCAACAAACTTTGAGTTCATAGCTTTAAACTGAAGTTCCAAAATTCTAATGAAGAAACTGATGGCTTTATGAAATTGTTCACAAAGGTCAAAACAACAAAAGTTAATTGGTAAACTAAAAAGTAGTATGGGTTTTTACAATTTCCTTGTTTTAAAACACTGCTGGTTCTCCTAATGTTTTCCAAATGTAAGAAAACTCTCTCTCTCTCTCTTAAGCTACCTATAACTAACAACAGTTTGGTAAAATGTCATTTAAAACAGAGATGATAGCATTTGTTTTCTCCTTATTTGATCCCCCCGAAATTTAGGAACTTTAAGTATTCTTATGATTATTATGACAATGTGGCTATTTTTATGTTCAATGAAAATTAACTCACTCTCTCTTTACAACAGGATATAACTTAGAACTTTGGATATAAGATAGCATGTCTCATTTCCACGTTGCTGATTTCTTTTTCTGTTGCTGTAAATTTGGCCCAAACTGCTACTTCATCCTGCTGTTCATCTTTCCCCCCGACGTGGGACAGACAGATCTTCACCTGGGAAACAGTGTTCCCAGCAACATGGGACAGATCACTGAAAGAAAGTGAGCTGAGATGCTTCTTTCAATCACCACCTGGGAAAGAGCCTTCCCAACACCAAGAGATTTATGCAGCAAAAAGTAAGACCTTTTCAATCAAGATATTGATCATCAATGCTTTTATGAAGAATGCCTTGATCATAAAGGGGGAAATAACATCTTCTCTTTAAAAGCAGTTCTCTAAATTTTCCTGGCCTTAAAGAGGGTGTTTGTAATTTGGATGAGACATCCTGTTTTTAAGCAAAAGACTTGTAGTTGAACAACAATTTTACAAAAGACTAGATGCTCTGAGAGCAGTAATGTCCTGGACAGATAAACATTAACAAACTCCCTGGACTCAGAATCAACTATTATGGGGAGCAGAATCCCTTCAACAATTGGTAATTACACCCAATTCACAGCACCTGGATTGATGCTGCTGCAGCCACCCTGAGAGATGATGACATCATCTGTCCTCACCTAAAGTAAATTAAAAGGACTTGCCATGCTAAATGATACTAACTTTGCTTTAACCAAATGCTTTTTGTCTTAACTGTGCCGACCTGATCTATAGCTTTTTCTTTTTCTTTTAAATAAATGAAATGGGGGGGATGTGGAATATATGAAAAATCATATGTACTTCACAGGGCCTGGTTTTCCAAAGTCTTGCAATTTCAAATATTGACCTTGCAAGGACAGGAAATTTTCCTCAGGCTATAAGTCTCTAGTGTGTCGGGTCTACCGCCGGCTGACCCGAACAGCCCTAGCCTCGTTCCTTGGTGGGCGAGCGAATTGCCCAGATTCCTCTTTCCCTCCAGTCTCCGTTGGGAGGAGACGGGGGAAGAGAGCCATGAAGAGAGGTGAGCAAAGCCGCCAGCCCCAACCTGCCTGTTAACGGACACTCAGATGCGGCAGGGGTTCTGTCGAGCAGTTCCGTTTATTATCACACAAGCACTTGCTTTTAAAGGCAAATGGGGAAGGGAGGTTTTTATATCCTCCAATCAGCTTAAAGGTTACAAGAGCATGCATCCTGTCTCAATGCCTAGCTATTGCAATCACGCAGTGTTCACGAGCGCGGAAGCGCGTATTTGGCCAATAAGGGCTAAGGCAAGGTTCCCGCAGACACTACCACCCTACTTCCTCCCGGCGCCATCTTAGGCTGCCACGTTCCTTGTGGGCCCATAATGGCACCGCTCATAACGTCACTTAAGGTGGCGTTAGTTTTTAAGGCCCGACACTAGTGTAAGGTAAAGAATTGTAGCACAGCAGGTTGCTGGCTCAAAGACAGACTAGTTACTGATTGTTATGTAAAGATACTGAGAAATTGCTATAAGAAGGAATGTTTGCTAAGATCAAGCTTGTGTTGATAAGACCACTTAATTGCCTTACTGGAATGTCATCTGGCTTGTTTCACTAAAAGTTACCAGCCTGTATTGTTAAACTATAACCCCACCTTTTTCTCTTCCTGTAACTTCCTGGTCTGGAAAATAAATGCAGGAAGAGAACCCCAATTTGGCATTAATTTCCCAAAGAAGGGATCCCTCTCGCTTGAGGATTCTAGTGAGAGATTAACCACTTCGGGGCCTCTCACTGCTCAGAAGAGATGGGCTTTGAGTAATCCTTTGCATCTCCATCACCCAGGGGAAGTGGGGTGACAAATCCATGGGGGGCAAAGCAACACAAAGCAACAAGTTCCCACTTATGAGTGAGGACATGTGCTATTTTCCCCTCTGTGCCTAGCTTATTTCATTAAACATAATTTTCTCCAAGCTCATCCATGTTGCTGTAAATGGCAGAGTTTCATTCTTTTTTATGGCAGAGTAGTATTATACAGTGTATATATATCACCTATTCCTCATCCAGGTGTCCATCAATGGACATTTAGGTTGCTTGTATATCTTGGCTATTGTCAATAGAGCTGTGATGAACATGGGAGTGCAGGTATCCCTTTGACATGATGATTTCCTTTCCTTTGGGTATATACTTAGAAGTGGGATTGCTGGATCATATGGTTGATATATCAGTAGTTGTTTGAGAAACCTCCATACTATTTTCCATAGTGGTTGTACTAATTTACAGCCTGACCGACAGCATAGGAGCAGTCCCTTCTCTCCACCCCCTTGCCAGCATTTGTTATTCTCCGCTTTTTTGATTACAGCCAGTCTAACTGGGGTGAGCTGATATCTCTATGTGGTTTTAATTTGCATTTCCCTGATGATTAGTGATGTTGAGCATTTTTTAAAGTGCCTGTTGGCCATTTGTACGTCTTTCTACGAAAAATGTCTATTCAGCTCCTTTGCCAATTTTTAAATTGGATTATTTGGTTTTTTTTTTTTTTTTTTTTTACTGTACAGTTCTTTGAGTTCCTTGTATATTCTGGATATTAATCCCTTGTTGGATGTCTAGTTGCAAATGTTTTCTCCCATTCTGTAGGTTGTCATTTCACTCTGTTGATTATTTTCTTTGCTGTGCAGAAGCTTTTTAGTTTGATATAATCCCATTTATTTATTTTTTCTTTTGTTGCTTGTGCTTCTGGGCACTTGTTCATAGTGTTTGCGCCCAGTCCTAGTTTCTGAAGTGTTTCCCCTATATTTTCCCATAGTAGATTTACAGTTTCAGGTCTTACACTTAAATTTTTAGTCCACTTTGAGTTGCTTTTGGTATATGGTGAGAGGTGCAAGTCTCATTTCATTCTTACGCATATGGATTTCCAATTTTCTCAACACCACTTAATGAAGAAGCAGTCTTTTCCCCAATGTGTGTTTTTGTTCTGTTTCTCAAATATCAATTGACTGTAAGTCTGTGGGTTGATTTCTGAGGTCTCTATTCTGTCCCACTTGTCTGAATATCTATTTTTATGCCAGTACCATGCTGTTATGGTTACTATAGCTTTGGAGGATAATTTGAAGTTGGGTAGTGTTATACCTGTGGCTTTATTTATCTATTTCTTTCTCAGGGTTGCTTTGGCTATTCGGGGTCTTTTCTTGTTCCATATGAATGTGAGGATTGCTTTTTCTGTTTCTGTGAAGAACGTCATTGGAATTTTGATGGGGATTGCATTGAATCTGTGGATTGCTTTGGGTAGTATGCACATTTTCACGTTAATTCTTTCAATCCAAGAGCATGGAATATCTTTCCATCTTTTTGTGTTCTCTTTAATTTCTTTCAGTAGTGATTTGTATTTCTTATTGTAGAGATCTTTCCCCTCCTTGGTTAAATTGATTCCTGGGTAATTTATTGTTTTGGTGGCTATTGTAAATGGGCTTGCTTTCTTGATTTCTCTTTCTGTTAATTCATTATTGGAGTACATAAATGTGACTGACTTTGGGGTATTAATTTGTATTCTGTAGCATTATTAAAAGTATTAATCAGCTCTGAGATATTTTTTTATAGAGTCTTTAGGTTTTTCCTCCATAGAAGATCATGCCATCTGCAAATAGGGACAGTTTGACTTCATCTTTTCCTATTGGGATGCCCTTTATTTCTTTCTCTTGCCTGATTGCTCTGACTAGTACCTCCAGTACTATGTTAAATATGAGTGGTGAGAGCGGGCATCTTTATCTTGTTCCTCTTCTTAAGGGAAAAGCCTTCAGTTTTTCCCCACTTAAGGTGATATTGGCAGTGGGCTTGTCATAGATGGTTTTTATTGTGTTGCGATAGTTTCCTTCTATCCCTGATTTGCTGAGAGTTCTTATCATGAAGTGATGTTGAATTTTGTCAAATGCTTTTGCTGCATCTATTGAGATAATCATATGGTTTTTGTCCTTGATTTATTTGATGTGGTGTATCAAATTTGTTGACTTGCATATGTTGAACCATCCCTGCATCTCTGGGATGGATCCCACTTGATCATGGTGTATAATTTTTTGATGTGTTGGTGTATGAAGATGAATATATTTTTGTGTCAAATAGTATATGATCGCATCATCATTTCTAGTATCTCCATGATATTCAACTTCATGGATATAGCACAGTTTATTTTACCACTGCCCGCTGTGATAAATGCTTAGGGTTTTTTTTTTTTTTTGGTTGTCTATGGTTATAGTGCTAATTCAAAAGAGCAAAGTACAAAAGAGTGTGTACAGTGTGCTACCATTTAGGTAAAAGTGGATGGAGAATTTATTGATCAATGTACTTATACAATATACCTATCAATATACTTGGAGAGTTACTGAATTCTTTACCAGGTGAATGTTACAAACTATTTTTTTAAATCCACAAAGATTTCAAATTAACAGTCATTCATTTTCACATGAGTGGACTATAATAGAAATAACCATTACACAGACAAGCCCACCCCATTCAGCCCCTTCACCCTCCTCCACTTTCAATCCCTGCTCACCACTCAAAGCATGAAAAAACAAAACAAAAAAAAAACAAAACAAAAAAACACGTTCTCCAACCTGTTCCTTTTCAATCCAGTGCCCTGTAATCACCTGTACTTTTTCCTCATGAATAATCTGTCATCACCAATCACCACTCTAGGGCTAGCAGCCCTCTCCTGTGCACCCACTGTCCAGTGACAAGTGCCAGAGGGTTTCGGGGGTCCTAAGAAGTAGTGATGTATTTTGCATGTATTGGAAATAGTTGGGCAATCACACCCATCACACAGAGAAGCCCAGCTTCCCATTTTGCTGTGTGCTCCTACCCCCTGCTCTCCCCACTAGTGCCTTAAGAATGAATTTAGGACCCGTTTCTCCTAGTATTCCCTTTCTCAGTAACCTGACAACCAGGACATTTTATTTTCAGGAAAATCTTGCTACAACAAATCACCTCCACTTTCCAGAGAGCCTTCCAAAGCCATGATCACTCTAGCATGCCAAAAGGAGTCTCCATTTTTTAACCCTTTCTCTTCTAGGGTGGCCATTTATTTCAAGGTTGTGGCCAAAGAATGTCAAAGGAGAACTTGAATTTAGGAGTGTGTGATATCCCATAGCATGGATTTGATGGGCTGGGGAGGGAAAGGGGAAGGGGAGAGAAGAGATTGAAGGAGAATGGCTTGATAGCAGAAAGTGTTGTGCAAGTTTTTCTACCATGTCTGTATTTCTGTATAAAAATGTCTTTTTCTTCTTTTCACAATTGGGGAGACAATAGTGTACTGTAGTGGGTTATGATCACGGGTACTAGGGCCAGACTGATGCCTGGATTGAAATCTCTGCAGCAGCATTTGCTAGCTGTTTAAGTTGGCTGAGGTCCCTCGGTTTCCTCATGTGTGATATTTAGAAAGTAATAGTACCTACATCATAAGGTTGCTGTGAGGATTAAGTCGGTGTATAAGAAATACTTAAAACAATTCCGACATATCCTATATCTTCAACAAGTGTTAGTATCAATATTTCTTTTGCTATTGTAACATAATTGATTACACATATTTGTGGGGTAAAGAGTTGACTATCAGTATTTGTATATAATATGTGATGATCAAGTCAGGAGAGTTGGCATATTCATCACTACAAAATGTACTTATTCTTCATGTTCGTTAACCAATTTCTCACTACCCCTCCACCTTTCCTCCCTCTAATAATCACAGTTCTGTTCTCTCATTCTGAATGTTCAATGTATCATTGTTTGTTGTTTCTTTGTTTCTTTCTTAGCTCTCACTTATGAGTGAGGATATGCAGTATTTCTTTTTCTGTGCCTGGCTTATTTCACTTAACATAATTTTCTCCAAGCTCATCCATGTAGTTGCAAACGGCAGGATTTCATTCTTTTTTACGGTAGAGTAGTATTTCATTGTGTACATATACCATGTTTTCCTTTTCCAGTCATCTGTTGATGGACATTTAGGTTGGTTCTATATCTTGGCTATTGTAATTAGAGCTGTGATGAACATGGGAGTGCAGGTATCCCTTCGACATGAAGATTTCCATTCCTCTGGGTATCTACCCAGAAATGGGATTGCTGGATCTTATGGCAGTTCTATCTGTAGTTGTTTGAGGAACCTCCATAATGTTTTCTATAATGGCTGCACTAATTTGCAGTCCCACCAACAGTGTAGGAGAATTCCCCTTTCTCCACATCTTTGCTCTGTCTTTTAGTATCAACAGGCCTGTGTAAATCAATTTAGAGACAATTTATTTAAAATCAGTGTTCAGAGGTTTCAGACATTTGTCTACTTGGTGCAGTGCCCTCCAGGTTGAAAACAAATATGCCCAGTGTTAATTTTTTATGAGACTCTCTTACTGTACTGTGTGTGCGTGCACGTGCGTGTGTCCCTCAAGGCTGCCTGGAATGAATTAATAGACACTTAACTTTTTAAAAAATTGTTTTTGTGTGTCCTGCCTGGGTATGTCCTGGAGCTATAGATTTTGTCAATAAAATTTTCATGCTTCAGTTTAATATTTAGAAAAGAAGTGGAACCTTGGATTCCAAGTTCAGTTGAGTGGAGTAGATACCGAGAATCAGAACTACATTGTTCCTTAAAAGTACATTTTGTGCTTAACTACTGATTTCCATTTGTATTTTGCCTCACATACAAGAAATTACTTTGTTTAGAAAGCAAGTTTTCATGACTTTGTTTAGCTGTAGTTAGCACTGTTCCTGCAGAAGAGAAAGAGATAAAGATTTTAAATTGCAATGTATCAAAAAGTAGTGGTCATCAGCATTATGCTCAAAGAGGCTGTTGTGGAAAGAAGGTGGACAAGATGTTACAATGTTTAGAGTTGTTTTAAAGTTCTAGCTCAAGGACTTAGATATTGGGAAAGAAGTCAGGATGCGCCCAAAAGAATGACAGGAATGAGGAGAAGCCATCTGCTATGGGCTCACATAAGGGATATAAGGGGATATTTTTTCAAATTAGCCTTTATTATTGGGGAAGTTAAATATGTATTTTTAATTATTTGAAAATGGGAAGATATTTCATTATGCTGCTCATTATGAGTTTTTTTTTTTGTCATGCACTTAATTTGATTGCAATGCACAATTTTTCATTTCACAGCAGTTTTGGATGATAACAACAATTCAATTATGTTAGAATTGTTGAGATATAGATGTATTTGCTCCTGAGATGGTCATCTACTTCCAGCACCATTTTTTTGAAAAATACAGGCACCTCACAGGACACACCATTTCTGTACAGTATCCCTGATCAAAGCTAAGAGAATCTTCTCTGAAACCAGCAAGATTGTGTTCTGTTTTTTTCAAATTTCCATTGATGAGGATGGAGGTATGCAGCCTGAGCGACAAAAGTAAAAGGCAGTATAAGACCGAATGGGTACCTTAGAGAGTTTAAAGGACTTGAAAATGGAGGTGCTCCTTTTGTACTGCCCCCAAATGGGGCACATTGCTCAGAGAGAGAGATAGCTCCTCCAGAAACTGCTGTTGCCTGGGAAAGAGTAATGTACTACCTGAAAGCCCCATGCCACACACAGAGAGAACTTTTACCCACAAAGTTCCCCTGTGGTGGCACGAGTGCCTTAAGATCCAAAAGAAATTCTAACTTTCTGGGCAGAGGATAGGTGAAAAAGGCCCCTGGAAGCCAGAGAATATGGAGAGGGGGAATGTTGGAGAGGAGAGAGCTTGAGAACGGAATCTCCTAATTTCGTGAATAAGTCTGCTTAAGTTTAAGGCTTATTGTTAAGTTGCACATGCACAGGATTGACCCAAAGGAGCACAGTAAAATATTTCACACTTAACTGTGACATAAGCCACCACTCGGATCTCAGACTAAATCCTGACAGGTATGTGTGTGGGACAGCCAAAGCAGCATAGCAGTTTCTTTGCAAACTGAACTGACAGTGTAATAACCATCTAAAGAAGGAGAGAGAAAACTTTTAGTCTGAACATGTCCAAGTTGGCCTAGCTAAACCAAACCAACCAACCAACCAACCAACCCACCCAACTATCAGCATTCTCCAGAGAATACTAACAGGACCCAGAGTCTAGCATCATAATATTCAGAATGCCAAGAGGACAATCCAAAATTATATGATGCATCAAGAATCAGAAATATTTGAAGAAACAATGTAAGGAAAAAGGCAGCCCTAAGGTGACCCAGACATTGGAATTGTCAAAGATTTTAGAGAAGCTATTATAACCTTGCTCCATGTGGTGAAGTTGTAGTAAAGGTAAATGCCGTTGAAATGAAAGATAGAAGTTCTAAGCAGAAAATCAAAAATGATATATATATATTTTTTTAATTTTATTTTGTCGATATACATTTTGGCTGATTATTGCTCCCCATCACCAAAACCTCCCTCCCTTCTCCCTCCCCCCTCCCCCCAACAATGTCCTTTCTGTTTGCTTGTCGTATCAACTTCAAGTAATTGTGGTTCTTATATCTTCTTCCCCACCCCCCGGCTTTGTGTGTGTGTGTGTGTGTGTGTGTGTGTGTGTGTGTGTGTGTGTAATATCATTTTTGATTTTCTAAAGCTTCTGTGCATAATGCAGGCAGTGGTATCAGATGAGCCTTTAAAATATACATACCACATAGTATGAGATCTGAGAGAGTTATAGAGAATTTTTTTGAAAGACATTTAATATTTCATCTGAATCATAAGATAAAAGTTTAATAATCCCATTTCACAAGGAAAAGAATAAAGCATGATGCTTCCCCCCCCCCACACAAAAAAGTTCTAAGCAGAGAAATAGAAAATTAAAAGAAAAAGCCAAATAGAAATTTTATAAATGAAACAATTTTTTATTTTTATTTTTTGATACTAGCATATTTATTATTACAAACCATGATTTTTCTTTATGCCCTTTACCCAACCTCTCCCTACCCAAAACCCTGCCCTCCTCCCCGCATCTCTAGTATCCTTAGGTTTGTTCTCTCCTTCTGAAAGTTGAATGTATTGTTGTAGACTTTTCTTTCTCTTTCTTTCTTTCTTTTTTCTTTCTTTCTTTGTCTTTCTCTTTTTGTTTTGTTTTGTTTTCTTCCTTCTTTCCTTCTTGTTTTCTTGCTTTCCTCCTTCCTTCCTTCCTTTCTTCTTTTCTCTCCTTCTTTCTTATCACCCTGTTATGAGTGACAACATGTGGTATTTTCTTTCCTTGTATGGCTTATTTCACTTAACATAATTTTCTCCAGACACATCCATGTTGCTGCAAATGGCAGGATTTTGTTATTTTTTATGGCTGAGTAGTATTCCATTGTGAATATATACCACATTTTCCTTATCCAGTCATCCATCAATGGACACTTAGGTTGGTTCCATATCTCGGCTGTTGTAAATAGAGCTGTGATGAACATGGAAGTGCAGGTATCCCTTCAACATGATGATTTCCATTCCTTAGGCTATAAACACAGCAGTGGGATTGCTGGATCATATGACAGTTCTATCTGTAGTTGTCTGAGAAACCTCCATACTGTTTTCCATAATGGTTGTGGTAGTTTATAGTCCCACCAACAATGCAGCAGTGTTCCTCTTTCCCCACATCCTTGCCAGCGTTTGTTATTCTCTGTCTTTTTAATAATGGCCAGTCTGACTGGGGTGAGATGATATCTCAATGTGGTTTTGATTTGAATTTCTCTGATGACTAGTGATGCTGAGCATTTTTCCATGTACCTGTTGGCCATTTGTATGTCTTCTTTTGAAAAATGTCTATGTTGTCCATTTTTAAATTGGATTATTTGCTTTTTTACTGTGTAGTTGTTTGAGTTCTTTGTATATTCTGGATATTAATCCCTTGTTGGATATATAGTTTGCAAATATCTTCTCCCATTCTGTAGGTTGTCTTTCCACTCTGTTAGATTGTTTGCTTTGCTGTGCAGAAGCTCTTTAGTTTGACATAATCCCATTTATTTAGTTTTTCTTTTGTTGCTTATGCTTTTGGGCACTTGATCATAAAGTCTTTGCCCAGTCCTATTACCTGGAGTGTTTCCCCTATATTTTCCTTTAGTAATTTTATGGTTTCAGGTCATATGTTTATGTGTTTAATCCATTTTGAGTTGAATTTGGTATATGGTGAGAGGTACAGGTCCAGTTTCATTTTTCTACATATGGATGTCCAATTTCCCCAGCACCATTTATTGAAGAGGCAGTCTTTTTCCCAATGCATGTTCTTGCTTCCTTTGTCAAATATCACTTGGCTGTACATATTTGGGTTTATTTCCAGGTTCTCTATTCTGTTCCATTGATCCAAGTGTCTGTTTTTATGCCAGTCCCACTCTGTTTTGGTTACAATAGCTTTGTAATATAATGTGAAGTTGGGTAGTGTTATGCCTCTGGCTTTATTGTTGTTGCTTAGAATTGCTTTGGCTATTTGGGGTCTTTTGTTCCATATAAATGTTTGGATTGCTTTTTCTATTTCTGTGAAGAATGACATTGGTATTTTGATGGGGATTTCAGTGAATCTGTAGATTGCTTTGGGTAGAATGGACATTTTTACGATATTAATTCTTCCCATCCAAGAGCATGGTATGTCTTTCCAACTTTTTGTGTCCTCTATAATTTCTTTCATCAGTGGTTTGTAGTTCTCATTTTAGAGATCTTTCACCTCCTTGGTTAAATTGATACCTAAGTATGTTTTTTTTTTTTTTTTTTGGTGGCAACTATAATTAATGGGCTTGTTTTCTTGATTTCATTTTCTGCTAGTTTGTTATTGGAGTATAAAAATGCTATTGATTTTTGGGTACTGATTTTGTTCCTGCAACATTACTGAAATTGTTAATAAGCTGTAAGAGATTTTTGGTAAAGTCTACAGGTTTTTCTGTATATAAGAACATGTAGTCAGAAAACAGGGACAGTTTGACTTCATCCTGTCCAATCTGTATGCCCTTTATTTCTTTCTCTTAACGTGATTGCTCTGGCTAGTACTTCCAATACTATGTGACATAGGAATGGTGAGAGAGTGAACATCCTTGTCTTGTTCCTGTTCTTAAGGAAAAAGCTTTCTGCTTCTCCCCATTAAGGATGATATTGATGATTATTTCTCATAATGGCTTTTATTATATTGAGATAATTTCCTTCTATACCTAATTTGCTGAATGTCTCGATCATGAAGAGATGTTGAATTTTGTCAAATGCCTTTTCTGCACCAACTGAGATAATTGTATGGTTTTTGTCCTTGGTTTTGTTGATGTGGTGGATCATATTTATTGACTTGTGTATGTTGAACCAATCTCATATCCCTGGGATGAATTCCACTTGATCATGGTGTATAATTTTTTGATTTGTTTCTGTCATGTGATTGCTAGTATTTTGTTGAGGATTTTTGCATCTATGTTCATCAAGGATATTGGCCTATAGTTTTCTTTTTTTGTTGTGTCTTTATCTGTTTTTTGCATCAGGGTGATGCTGGCCTCATAGAATGACTTTGGGCAAATGGCTTCTGTTTCAATATTTTGGAAAAGTTTGAAGAGAAGTGGTATTAATTCTTCTTTAAAGGTTTTATAGAATTCTGCTGCAAGCCATCTGGTCCTGGGCTTTTCTTTGTTGAAGATTTCTGATTACTGCTTCAATCTCACTGCTTGTTGTTGATCTGTTCAGGTTCTCTATTTCTTCTTGGTTCAGTCTTGGTAGTTTGTATGTGTCCAGAAATTTACCCATTTCCTCCAGGTTTTCATATTTGTTGGTGCACAATTGTTTGTAATAATCTCTAATGATTCTTCACATTTCTGTGGTGTCAGTTGTAATGTCTCCCTTTTCATTTCTGATATTTGTTATTTGGGTCTTTTCTTTTCTTTTTTTCTTTTTTATTAAGCTAGCTAATGGTTTGTCTATTTATCTTCTCAAAAACAACTTTTTGTTTCATTGATCTTTTGTTTCATTTTTGGGGTCCCCATTTTAATTAGTTCTGCACTGATCTTAATTATTTCTTTCCATCTACTACTTTTAGGATTGGATTGTTGTTTTTCTCATTCTTTAAGGCATAGTGTTAGGTTGTTTATTTGAAGCGTTTCCATTCTTCTGATGTAAGTGTTTATTGCAATAAACTTCCCTCTTAGTACTGCTTTTGCAGTATCCCACAGATCTTGGTATGATGTATCTTTACTTTTGTTAATTTCAGGAAATTTTCTTATTTCCTATTTAATTTCTTCTTGGACCCATAGGTCATTCAGGAGACTGTTGTTTAGTTCCCATAAACTTGAGTAGTTTCCAGAATTTTGCTTATTATTGATTTCCAGTTTTAGTCCATTGTGGTCAGGAAAAAAGACTAAGAATAATTTCATTTTTAGAAAATTTGCTGAGACTTGTTTTTTACTTAACATGAGGTCTATTCTGGAGAAAGTTCCATGTCCTGATGAGAAGAATGTGTAATCTCTAGTTGTTGTATGAAATGTTCTGTACATGTCTGCCAGGTCTAATTTATCTAAGGTGTAGATTAAGTTGTGTGTTTCTCTGTTGATTTGTTGCCTGGAATATCTGTCCAGTGCTGAGAGAGAAGTGTTCAGGTCACCCCCTATTACTGTGTTAGGGTCTCTTTTTTTTAGGTCTAAGAGTGTTTGCTTTCCATATTTGGGTGCTCCAGTGTTGGGTGCATACATATTTGTGATTGTTATGTCTTCAAACTGTATAGATCCCTTTATTATTATATAATGGCCTTTTTTGTCTCTTTTTATGGATTTTGATTTGAAGTCTATTTTATCTGAAATAAGAACAGCTACCTCTCCTCATTTTTGGTTTCCATTTACATGGTATATCTTCTTCCATATCTTCACTTTTAGTTTGTGTTTGTCTTTATAGATGAGGTGGGTCTCTTGAAAACAGCATATAGTTAGGTCTAGCTCCTTAATGCAATCAGTCTATCTGTGTCTTTTGAATGGGGAGTTTAATCCATTTACATTTATGGTTGTTATTGATAAGTATTGCTTTACTCCTGTCATTATATTGCTTTTTGTTGAGGTATTTTAAATATCATTTGTTCCTTTCTTCCCCTTTTGTTTTTCTTCTTCAATGTTAGTTGGATTTTTCAGGTGACATTATTTAGCTTCTTTCTCCTTCTCATTAGCATTTTGATTTTAATGGCAGGCTTTGCTCTTTTTTGTTAATCTGTGGTCGTTATTATTGTTTTTCAGATTCTGGATGCAGGACTCTTTTGAGAATTTCTTGCAGGACTGGTCATGAAGTAGTGAACTCCCATAATTTTTGTTTGTCTGGGAAATATACTATTTCTCTCTCATTTCTGAAGGATAACTGTGCTGGATGTAGGATTCGTGGCAGGCAATTTTTTCCTTTTAGTGTTTTGAACATATCATCCCATTTTCTTCTGGCCTATAAGGTTTCAGTTGAGAAGTCTGCTGTTAGTCTAAAGGGGGCTCCCTTATAGGTGACTCAGTGCTTTTCTCTCACTGCTTTTAGAATTCTCTTTGTCTTTGTGTTCATCCCCTCCAGGGCTCATGCAGGAAGCTGTGCTCTGCTGGGTGCTGGCTGGATGAGTGTACAACCCCTCTGGGGCTCAGGTGGTCCTGGGAGGGCCTGCAGCTGTGTTAGGGGTTGGTCATGTAGGAGCCTGCGCTCACCTTGGTGCTGGCTTGGTCAGAATACAGGACTCTGGGGCTTGGGAGGCCTGGGTGGGCCTGCATCCATGTTGGGGGTCAGCTGCACAGGAGCCTGTGCTCAACTGAGCACTGGCTCGATTGGTGTTTGTCCCTTCAAGGGCACTGGCAGGAGCTTATGATCACCTGGGCGCTGGCTCGCTCAGTGTGCAACCCCTCTGGGGCTTGGGTGGGCCTGGGTGGTCCTATGGTTGCGTTGGGTGTCAGCCACATGGAAGCCTGTGCTCACCTGGGCACTGGCTTAGTCTTTCTTTCTTTCTTTCTTTCTTTCTTTCTTTCTTTCTTTCTTTCTTTCTTTCTTTCTTTCTTTCTTTCTTTCTTTCTTTCTTTCTCTCTCTCTCTCTCTCTCTCTCTCTTTCTGTTTCCACTTATGAATGAAGACATGTGGTATTTCTCTTTCTGTGCCTCACATATTTCACTTAACATAATTTTCTCTAAGTTCATCCATGTTGCTCTGAATCACACAATTTCATTCTTTTTTATAGCAGAGTAATATTCCACTGTGCATATGTACCACATTTTCCTTATCCAGTCATCCATCGATGGACATTTAGGTTGGTTCCAACTCTTGGTTATCATAAATAGAGCTGCAATAAACACCGTAGTGCGGGTATCCCTTTGACATGGTGGCTTCCATTCCTTTGGGTATATACCTGGCAGTAGGACTGCTGGATTGTATGGCATCTCTATCTGTAGATGTCAAATATTTTCTCCCATTCTCTTTGTTGACTTTTTGCTTTGTCAACTGTTAGTTTTGCTGTGCAGAAGATTTTTAGTTTGATATAATCCCATTTGTTTATTTTTTCTTTTGTTGCTTGTGCTTTGGGGGTTTTATTTATAAAGTCTGTGCCCAGTACTACTTCCTAAGTGTTTCCCCTATGTTTTCTTTTAGGAGTTTTATAGTTTCAGGTCTTATATTTAAGTCTTTAATCCATTGGTATATGGTGAGAGGTATGGGTCTAGTTTCATTCTTCAACATATGGATGTCCAGTTTTCCCGACACCATTTACTGAAGAGGCAAACTTTTCCCCAATGTATGTTCTTGTTGCCTTTGTCAAAGATCAATTGGCTGCAAGTATGTGGGTTGATTTCTGGGATTTCTATTCTATTCCATTGGTCTGAGTGTTCGTTTTTACACCAGTACCATACAGTTTTGGTTACTGTAGTTTTGTAGTACAAATTGAAGTCAGGTAGCTTAATGCCTCCAGCTTTATTTGCCCATATATTTTTTTCTGTCGGGATTGCTCTGTTGCTCTTTGGCTGGGTTGGGTTTCCTGGGCAAGCTTGTTAGCACCCTGGGTAGTGTACCATGACCCTGATGGGTGCACTGGGGTATATTGGAGCTCCTCAGTTTGATTGGGTGACCCTGGGTGGGGTTCTCTTTCCTTTTTCCTATAGATGGAGGCTCCTATGTCCTGCTTCACCTGCTTGGAGAATGGCTTGGTGGTGATGGGGAATTTTCTTCCTTATTCTACTTGGGTATCCTGGGTTTCTGAGCTCTAGGGGTGTTCCATGTGTGTCTCTCCCTGGATAAAGGCAGTTCAGTGGGCTGTGCATGTACCTCCCACCCCCTGTGGGTGGGGCCTCTGTGTCTCAGATCTGTGCTTGCTCACCTCTTTCTCCAGGCTGTGCTGGTGAGTCTCCTTGTGTCAGTGCAGTCAAGTGGTCATTAGGCTGTCTGCATGGTTGTGGTAGCTGCTGCAGTGACAGTGGCTGCTTCTGTGGTAGTGAGCCACCCTTGTAGTGGCAGTGGCTGTGGCAGACCACCCCTGCACCTGCGGTGTCTGCAGCAGTGGTGGGGGCTTCTCTCAGCTCCAGAGGTACCTGGGTGCGTTCCTGCTGTCATATACATATACATATACATATACATATACATATACATATACATATACATATACATATACATATACATATACATATACATATACATATATCTCCTAGAACGACCAGTAAAAAATTTAATACTGAAGACAGTTAAAAAGACTGAAGATAAAATAGCATAGTAAAACATTTAAACAATCTAAAAGAAAAAAAGGAAATGTTGAACAGAGAAATGAAAAATGAGTGGGGAACAACAACAAAAATAACAACAAAAAGCCTAAAATAAAATGTTAGAGCTAAATTAAACATATGAATAAGTAAGATAAATATGAGTATAAGTAGCCAAAACACATCAATTAAAAATAGATGTCAGATTATATAAAGAAAAAAAGACTCAACTATATGCTATTTACAAGAAACCCTCCTTAAATATAATAGTATGGCTAGATTAAAAATAAAGAATGGAAAAATATATACCATGCCAAGTCTAATTAAAAGAAAGCTGGAGTGGGTATAATTATATCAGACAAAGCAAATTTTGGAATAAGAAAAATGATCACATGTGATGAAGAACATTGAATAATGATAAAAGGATCAAATCACTAAGAAGGTATAACAATGTTACATAGGTTTGCACCTACCAGCAAAACTTCAAAATGCATGAAGTAAAAACTTGTAGCATACCAAGCAGAAATAGACAAATCCATATGTATAGTTTCAGAATCATCATTCTTTTCTCAATAAATTAGCAAGGTTATAAAAGACCCAAGCAGCATCATCAACCAACTTATCCAGTTCATGTTTACAGAATGCCCCACATAATGGCAGTAGAATAAACAATCCTTTTAGGTGCACATTGAACATTAGGGAAGATATGTCTTATTCTGTTCCATAAAAAAGAAAATCTTAACATATTTAATAGAATTGAAATAATGCAAGGCATATTCTTCAACCATAGCAGAATTAAACCAGAAATTAATAACAGAAGATATTTGGGAAAATCTTAAAATATTTTCAAACATAACTACACACTTATAAATGACCCATGGGTCAAACAGGAAGTTTCAAGACAAATTTAAAAATATTTGTAATTGAATGAAAATGAAAATATAACATATCAAAATTTGTGGGATATGCAAGGTGGAGTAGCCTCATTGCTCCAAGTTCTTCCTTCTACTACTAAAATCTCTGGATATAACACTACAAACATATAAAAACATGGGAAAAGTGGAAAGAAATCAGGCTGCTGAAGAATCTTGAGACTTGAGGAATAACGTGGGCACTGATTCCCTGGATTTCCTTAATGCCTCCTATATATTTCAGGCAGACAGGGCTCTACAGAAGCTTTCAACCCAGAACCACCAACAGGCACAAACAAAAAGCTCCTAGAAAAGCTGTTTTCATTAGCTAAAAAGCTGGGAAAGAGTGGCCTAAAAATAGAAAAACCTTTTTGGCAATACTAGCTCTACTCCAGCCAAAAACCAAAGGAAAAATTGCACCCTCTTCCTCCCGCAGTGGCAGCCCTCTATTTCCCCAACCTGGTGGTGCTGGCCACGTTGAGCAGAGACCTAATCTTCCATCTCGCACACGGCAGAAGCATACAGTGCTCTGATCACTCCACTGAATGGTACCAGTAGATCAAGAGGGAAACTTATCTTTCATCTTTTGATGTTCTGAGGAGTCCCCTGCAGGGATAATGTCTCTGGGTGGGATGGGGGGAGCTGGTGGAAGTAGGTAATACAGATTCTCCTGCCAGGGTAGTGCCAGTGGGGTCCAGTAGTGAGCTGAGCATCTAACTCCACACAGGAGCAAAGAGACTTAACAAGGCAATTCAAGGTGGAGCTAGTCACCACTGCACTTCATCGGTATGCTTCACCTGCCACTCCTGCAAGGACAATCGAGGAGCTGAGCCTGTACCTATCCACCTAGCATCAATGAGACAGAATTAAATGGTGAGGTGGGACTAGTTGGCACTCCACTTTCCTACCATCCATGACCTGGTGTTAAAAGAGCTAAATTGGAAACTGAGCATACACTGGTACTCAGAGGCAATTGATACAGTGAGAATTGGTGCCCCATTACCACCATGAAGGTAGTGGGATAGAAGGGGAAGCTGAATTTCTATTCCACCAGTCTGCAATAAGACAGAGTGAGTGGGTGCCTACTTTTGCAAGGGTGGAGTTGGCAGGGCCCAGCAGGAGTTAAACATATGATGAGACTTTGAAAAGGTTGTGGAAAAATGGAATTAAAAGATAAAAATTAAAAAATAAACCATTTCTCAATGTAAGCTCTATCAAGTTCGAGATACTTTTGTAAACAATGATACCAGCCATTTAGTACACCCCTAAAGTACCGAGGGTCCTGGAAATGAAATCTTTTCTGCATTACTAATTGAAGAAAAAATGGGTACCCTTTAAGGATTTTTAAGATTAGGAAAACAAAAAGAACTCAGAAGGAGCCAAATCAAGACTGTAAGTTGTATGCTTAATGATTTCACATCAAAACTCTGGCAAAATTGACTTTGTTTGATGAGAGGAATGAGCAAGAGCATTGTTACGGTGGAGAAAGACTCCTTGGTGAAGCTTTTCCAGGTGTTTTTCTACTACAGCTTTGGCTAACTTTCTCCGAACACTCTCATAATAAGCAGATGTTATTGTTTTCTGGCCTTCCAGAAAGTCGACAAGTGAAATGCCTTGAGCATCCCAAAACACTGCTGCTACGACTGTTGTCCTTGACAAGTTCACTTTTGCCTTGACTGGACCACTTCCACCTCTTGGTAGCCATTGCTTTGTCTTCAGATTGTTCTGGTAAAGCCATGTTTCATCTCCTGTTTCAATTTTTGGAAGAAATGCTCCAAGACCTTGATCCCACTTGTTTAAAATTTCCATTGAAAGCTCTGCTCTTGTCTGCAGCTGATCTGGGCACAACAGTTTTGGCACCCATCAAGAAGAAACTTTGTTCAACTGTAATTTTTCAGTCAGAATTGTGTGAGCTGAGCCTATTGAGATGTCTATGGTGTTGGCTGTTGTTTCTGCCATTCATCATTTGTCCTCTTCAATTAGAGCACAAACGAGATTAATTTTTTCCCCATGAATTGATGCAGATGGTCTGCTGCTTCATCTTCAACATCATCTCATCCTTTCTTAAAACCATTTATCCATTTGTAAATTGCTGATTTCTTTGGGGAACTGCCCTCATAAACTTTTGGTAAAGCATCAATGACTTCACCATTCTTCTACCCAAGCTTCACCATAAATTTGATGTTTGTTCTTACTTCAGTTTTAGCAGAATTCATGTTGCTCTGATAGGGGCTCTTTTCAAACTGATGTCGTATCCTTCTTAGTGCCTCAAACTAGATCCTGTTCAGACACGTTATAACAAGTTAGTATGAGTTCACTTTGGTGCAAAAGAATTTTGAAATCCATACATAGTTTTTTCCTAATACACATTTTCCATGAGCTTGTTGAAGATTCCTCATACATACCACCTGGCTCATGTGGTAAACCTCAGCAGGAGCTATGTCTCATTAAAAAAAGAAGATTAAATAAGATCTTGTGTGTTACAATATAGTATCCAATATGTCTCATATACAAGAGAAAATCAAATGTCATACCAAGAATCATGAAAATCACATAAACAAGAAAAGGCAATAAATGAACAACATGATTGAGAATGCATAAGATATTGGAATTTTCTGTAAAGGGTTTTATTTTTTATCCTTATTTTATTGATCATGCATATTCATGGGGTACAAAGCTGACCATCACCACCTGTGCCCAAGATATAATGATCAGAGCAATACTATCAGCATGCCCATTACAACAAATTGCAGTTATTCCCTGTGTCTTACACCCACTCCCCCCAAAGTCCTAGGTATGCTCTCTCCATTTGCAAGTCCGAGGAACCACTGTGGTCATTCTTTCCTTCCTTATTTCTCTCTTAGATACCACTTACGAGTAAGGACATGTGGCATTTTTTCCTCTGTGCCTGGCTTCTTTCACTTAACATAATTTTCTCCAAGCTCATCCATGTTGCTGTGATTGGCAGAAATTCATTCTTTTTATGGCAGAGTAGTATTCCATGGTGTATATATACCAAATTTTCCTTGTCCAGACTGATCCATCAATGGACTAAATGTTTCCATATCTTGGCTGTTGTAAATAGAGCTGTGATGAATATGGGAGTTCAGGTATCCCTTCAACATGAGGATTTCCATTCTTTGGGTATATACCTAGAAGTGGGATTGCTAGATCTATGGCTCTATGGATCTACGTAGTTGTTTGAAAAACTTCCATACTATTTTCCCTAGTGGTTGTGCTAATTTACAGTTCCAAAAACAATGTAGGAGCATTTCCCTCTGTCCACATCCTTGCCAGCATTTGTTACTCTCTTGATTATATTAGTCTAATTGGGTGAGGTGATACCTCAATGTGGTTTTAATTTGCATTTCCCAGATGATTAAGGGATGTTGAGCATTTTTTTAAGTTCCCATTGGCCACTTGTATGTCTTCCTTTGAAAAATGTCTACTCAACTCCTTTGTACATTTTTTTGTTTGTTTTGTCTTTTTCGTGACTGGTACTCAGCCAGTGAGCGCACTGGCCATTCCTATATAGGATCCGAACCCGCGGCGGGAGTGTTGCTGCGCTCCCAGCGCCACACTCTACCGACTGTACCATGGGGTTGGCCCCTTTGCACATTTTTTAATTGGATTATTGTTTTTTTTTTTTTTACTGTGCAGTTGTTTGAGTCCCTTGTATATTCTGGATGTTAATCCCTTGTTGAATGTATAGTTTACAAAAATTTTCTCCCACTCTATGGTTGTTGTTTCACTCTGTTGATTGTTTCCTTTGCTGTGCAAAAGCTTTTTAGTTTGATATAGTCCCATTTGTTTATTTTTTCTTTTGTTGCTTGTGCTTTGGGGCTCTTATTCATAAATTCTTTGCCCAGTCCTACTTCCTGAAGTGCTTCCCCTGTATTTTCCCTTCCTAGTTTTAGAGTTTTAGGTCTTATACTTAAGTCTTTAATCCATTTTGAGTTGATTTTAGTATATCATGAGAGGTATGGGTCTAGTTTCATACTTCTACAGTTTTCCCAGTGCCATTTACTGAAGAGGCAGCCTTTACCCAAGTGAATGTTCTTGTTGCCTTTATCAAAGATCAGTCAGCTGTAAGGCTGTGGGTTGATTTCTGGATTTGCTATTCTGATCCATGGGCCCAAGTGTCTATTTTTATGCCAGTACCATGCTGTTTTGGTTACTATAGCTTTGTAGTATAATTTAAAGTCAGGTAGTGTGATTACTCTGGCTTTATTTATTTTTTACTCAGGATTGCTTTGGCTATTCGGGGTCTTTTGTTGTTCCATATGAATGTCAGGATTGAGGCCGAGCCCGTGGCGCACTCGGGAGAGTGCATTACTGGGAGCGCTGCGACGCTCCCGCTGCGGGTTCGGATCCTATATAGGAATGGCCAGTGCACTCACTGGCTGAGTGCCGGTCACGAAAAAAGACAAAAAGAAAAAAAAATGAATGTCAGGATTGTCTTTTCTATTTCTGTAAAGAATGTCATTGGTATTTTGATGGGGATTGCATTAATCTGTAGATCACCTTGGATAGTATGGACATTTCCACAATGTTAATTTTTCCAATCCAAGAGCACGGAGTGTCTTTCCATCTTTTTGTGTCCCCTTTATTTCTTTCAGTAGTGATTTGTAGTTCTTATTGTAGAGATCTTTCACCTCCTTGGTTAAATTGATTCCAGGTATTTTAGTTTTTTGGTGACTATTGTAAATTGGCTTACTTTCTTGATTTATCTTTCTGTGTGTTCATTACTGGAGAATATAAACACAACTGATTTGGGGGCATTGATTTTGTACCCTGCACCATTACTGTAATTATTAACAAGCTCTGAGAGTTTTGTGATACAATCTTTAGGTTTTTGTATATATAGGATCATGTTATCTGGAAACAGGGACTGTTTGAATTCATCTTTTCCAATCTGGAAGTCCTTTATTTCTTTCCCTTGTCTGACTTCTCTGGCTAGTACCCCCAGTACTGTGTTAAATAGGAGTGGTGAGAGAGGGCATCTTTGTCTTATTCCTATTTTCGAGAGAAAAGCTTTAAGTTTTTCCCCGTTCAGGATGATGTTGGTGGTGGGCTTGTCATAGATAACTTTTATTGTGTTGAGATACTTTCCTTCTATTCCTAATTTGCCGAGAGTCTTCATCAAAGTGGGATATTGAATTTTGTTGAATACTTTTTGTGAATCTATTGAGATAATCATGTGTTTAAAAAAAATTTTTTTTTAAAATTTTAACTTCTCAATAAACATTGTAGTTGATTTTTGTGGCCCTTTACCCATTTTATTTTGTTTTTATTGGTTATGAATATTCATGGGGTACAAAGCAAATTATCAACACATGCCTAAGATGTGATGACCAAATCCATATTGGCAGCATGTCCATTACTACAAATTGTCATTATACCTCATGTCCCACACCCAATTATCCTCTCAATTATCCCCGACCTCCCTTCCCATCCCCCTTTCTCCACTCCACTTCATATCCCTAGGTCTGTTCTCTCCCTCTGCAAGTCCAACACACCACTGTGGTCTTTCTTTCCTTTCTTCTTTATCTCTTATCTCCTGCTTATGAGTGAGTACATACAGTATTTATTACTCTGTGCTTTGCTTATTTCACTCAACATAAGTTTCTCCAAGTTCATCCATGTTGTTGCAAATGGGAGAATTTCATTCTTTTTTATGGCAGAGTAGTATTCCATGGTGTATATATACCACAGTTTCCTTATCCAATCATCCACTGATGGACATTTAGGTTGGTTCCCTATCTTGGCTATTGTGAACAGAGCTGCGATGAACATGGGAATGCAGGTATCCCTTTGACATGATGATTTCCGTTCCTTTCAATATATACTCAGAAGTGGGATTGCTGGATCATATGGAGGATCTATCTGTGGTTGTTTGAGAAACCTCCATACTGTTTTCCATAGTGATTGTACTAATTTACAACCCCATCAACAGTGTAGGAGTGTTCCCTTCTCTCCACATCCTTGCCAGCATTTGTTATTCTCATTTTTTTGAATATAGCCAGTCTAACTGGGGTGAGATGAAATCTCAATGTGGTTTTAATTTGCATCTCCCTGATGCTCCCTAATGACTAGTGATATTGAGCATTTTTTCAAGTACCTATTGGCATTTGTATGTCTTCCTTTGAAAAATGTGTATTCAGTTCCTTTGCCCATTTTTTAATTGGGTTATTTTTTTTTATTTTTTATTTTTTTACTGCATAATTGCTTGAGTTCCTTGTATATTATGGATATTAATCCCTTGTTAGATGCATAGTTAGCAAAAATTTTCTCCCACTCTGTAGGCTGTCATTTCACTCTGTTGATTATTTCCTTTGCTGTGCAGAAGCTTTTTAGTTTGATATAGTCCCAATTGCTTGTTCTTTCTTTTCTTGCTTGTGCTTTGGGGCTCATGTTTATAAAGTCTGTGCCCAGACCTAGCTCCTGAAGTGTTTCACCTATATTTTCCCTTAGTAATTTTACAGTTTCAGGTCTTATACTTAAGTCTTTAATCCACTTTGAGTTGGTTTTAGTATATGGTGAGAGGTGTATGTCTAGTTTCATTCTTCTGCATATGGATATCCAATTTCCCCAGCACCATTTATTGAAGAGGCAGTCTTTTCCCCAATGTATGTTTTTGTTGCCTTTGTCAAATATCAGATGGCTGTAAGCCTGAGGGGTGATTTCTGGGTTCCCTGTTCTGCTCCACTTGTCCACATGGTCTATTTTTATGCCAGTACCATGCTGTTTTGGTTACTATAGCTTTGTAGTACAATTTGAAGTCAGGTAATGTTATGCCTCCGGCTTTATGTCTTTTGCTCAGGATTGCTATGGTAATTTGGGGTCTTTTGTTGTTCCATATGAATGTTGAGATTGTTTTTTCTATTTCTGTGAAGAATGTCATTGGTATTTTGATGGGGGTTGCATTGAATTTGTTGATCACTTTGGCTAATATAGACATTTTCACAATGTTAATTCTTCCAATCCAAGAGCGTGGAATGTCTTTCCATCATTTTGGGTCTTCTTTAATTTCTTTCAATAGTGGTTTGTAGTTCTCATTGTAGAGATCTTTCACCGCCTTGGTTAAATTGATTGCTAGGTATTTTTTGTGTGTGTGTGACTGTTGTAAATGGACTTACTTTCTTTATTTCTCTTTCTGTTAGCTCATTATTGGAGAATATAAATGCAACTCAGTTTGGGGCATTTATTTTGTTTCCTGCAATGTTCCTGAAAATATTAACCAGCTCTAGGAGTTTTTTGATAGAGTCTTTAGGTTTTTCTATGTATAGTATCATGTCATTGGCAAATAGGTACAGTTTGACTTCATATTTTCCAATCTGGATGCCCTTTATTTCTTTCTCTTGCATGTTTGCTCTGGCTTGTACCTCAAGTACTATGTTTAGTAGAATTGGTGAGAGCGAGCATCCTTGTCTGGTTCCTGTTCTTAAGGGAAAAGACTTCAGTTTTTCCCCATTCAGAATGATATTGGCAATGGGTTTGTCATAGATGGCTTTTATTGGGGTGAGATACTTTCCTTGTATGCCTAATTTGTCTTTATCTTCAAGGGATGTTGAATTTTGTCAAATGTTTTTCAGCATCTGTTGAGATAATCATACAGTTTTTGTCCTCGAGTTTATTGATGTGATGTATCACATTAATTGACTTCCATATGTCGAACCATCCTTGCAACCCGGTGATTAATACCACTTGATCATGTTGTATAATATTTTTGATGTGTTGCTGCATTCTGATTGCTAACATTTTGTTTTCTATGTTCATCGAGGATATTAGCCTGAAATTTTCTTTTTTTGTTGTCTTTATGTGGTTTTGTATCAGAGTTATGTTGGCCTCATAGAATGAGTTTGGGAGAATGGCTTCTGCTTCAACTTTTTGGAATATTTTGAACAGAATTGGCATTAATTCCTCTTTAAAGGTTTGGTAGAATTCAGCTGTAAAGCCATCTGGACCTGGGCTTTTCTTTGTTGGGAGATTGCGGAATACTGCTTTAATCTCATTGCTTGTTGTTGGTATGTGCAGGTTTTCTACATCTTCTTCGTTCATTTTGCGTAGTTTGTATGTGTCCAGAAACTTATCCATATCGTCCAGGATTTCATTTATGTTGTCATACAGTTGTTTATAATAGTCTCTAATGCTGTTTCATATATATTGTGGTATCAGTTGTAATGTCCCCTTTTTCATTTCTGATTTTTGTTATTTGGGTCTTCTCTCTTATTTTTTTTTGTTAACCTAGATAATGGTTTGTCTATTTTATTTATCTTCTCAAAAAAACAACTTTTTGTTTCATTGATCTTTTCTGTCATTTTTTGGGTCTCTATTTCATTTAGTCCTGCTTTGATCTTATTTCTTTTTGTCTACTACCTTTAGGATTGGATTGTTAGGGCCGAGCCCGTGGCGCACTTGGTAGGATTGGATTGTTGTTGTTTTTCAAGTTCTTTGAGGTATATATTGTTAGGTTGTTTATTTGAAGTCTTTCCATTCTTTTGATGTAAGCATTTATTGCAATATATTTGCCTCTTAGTACTGCTTTTGAAGTGTCCCACAGGTTTTGGTATGATACACCTTTATTTTCATTAGTTTCAAGAAATTTTTTGATTTCCTGTTTAATTTCTTCTTGGACCCATAGGTCATTCAGGAGCCTATTGTTTATTTTGCATGTATTTTTATAGTTTCCAGAGTTTTGCTTGTTATTGATTTCCTGTTTTAAACAACATCGTAAACTTTTAGTTAGGTTGACTAAGAACAAAAAGAAAGAAGACTTAATTTATTCAAATCAGAAATAAAAGTGGGGACATTTCCACTGACTTTACAGAAATAAAAAACATTATGAGAGAACACTATGAATAACTGCATGCCAACAAATTGGATAACCTACATGAAATGGGAAAATTCGTAGGACACATAAACTCCCAAAACAGACCAAAGAAGAAGTAAAAAATCTAAACAGAACTAGAGCAATAAAGAGATTGAATCAGTAATGAAAAACCTCAACAAAGAGAAACCCAGTTACCAAATGGCTTCACTGGTGAATTCTATTCAACATTTAAAAACTAACAGCAATCCTTCCCAAACCGTTACAAAATATAGAAGATAAGGAAATACTTCTTAACTCATTTTACTAGGCCAGGATTACCCTGATAACAAAACCAGTCAAATGCATGCAAAAAAGGAAACTTATAGACCAACATCACTTATGACTATAGATGCAAAAATCCTCAAAAATACTTACAGATTAAGTCCAGCATCATGTTAAAAAGATTATACAACACGAGCAAAAGATTTTTATCCCAGGAATGCAAAGGTGACTCGACATACAAAAAATCAATCAGTTTAATACACCTCATTAATAAAATGAAGGGAAAAGGAACATGAAAATTTCAATTGATGCAGAAGACTAAATTTGCCAAAAGAAGCACAAGTCTTATACACTGAAAATTGTAAAATACTGCTGACAGAAATTAAAGAAGATCTGAATAATTGGAGAGACATTCTCTGCTTATGGATTCAAAGAAACAGTGTTATTAGGCAATTCTCCCTGAATTGGCCTACAGATTCAACACAATCTCTATCAAAATTCTAGCAGGGCTTTCTGCATAAAATGGCAACCCGATTCCATATATGGAAAGTAAAGGATCTAGAATTGGCGAAATAATCTTGAAAAAGAAGAAAAATGCTGGAAGACTTATACTACCCAGTTTTAAAACTTTTTATAAATCTACAGTAATCAAAACACTGTATTACTGGCATCAGGACAAATAGTTCAATGAAATAGGTTTGAAAGTTCAGAAACAATCCCGTATATTTATGATTAATTAATTTTTTTTGAACAAAGATGTCAAAGCAATTCATTGGGGAAAAGGGTAGTCTTCTCTATAATTACGCTGGCATGGTTGGACACCCACATTGAAAAAGACAACTTTAGACCCTTCAAACCACGCACAAAAAATGAACAGATTGTAACTCTAAACGTAATAGCTAAAACTATAATTCTTTTAGAAGAAAACATGGAACCAAATCTTCATGACCTAAGGCTAGAGAAAGATCTCTTTCATAAACACTAAAAACACAATCCGTAGAAGAGAAGAATGATACATTGTGCTTCACTAACCTCAATACTCCTACACTTCAAAAGATGCCATGAAGAAAAAGGAGACAAGCCACAAACTAGTAAAAATACTTGCAAATCATGTATCTGATGAAGGCTCGTATCCTAAATAGCACGTATAAAAAATTCTTACAAAAAAATAGCAAAAAGGCAAATAAACCAATTTAATAATGATTGAAAGATTTTAATAGACATTTAACCAATGAAGGTATATGAATATCCACTAAGCACAGAAAGGAAGCTCATTTTTATTCATTAGGGAAATCCAAATCTAAGCCAAGTTACTCTCACTAGAATGACTGTAATCAAAACTACAAAAAATAAGAGGTGTTTATAAGGATGTGGAGAAACTGGAATCTTTATACATTGCAGGTGGGAATGTAAAATGATGCAGCCACTTTAGAAAACAGTTTGGCATTTTCTTATATTTTCTTAATATAAATTTACCACATGGCTGTGCTTCTAGGAATTCACTCAAGATAAATGAAAACATATGTCCCCATAAAGACTTGCTGATGAGTGTATGCAACAGCATTAGTCTTCATAGCCCCAAATTAAAAATAGCCAAATGTCGGCCGAGCCCATGGCGCACTCGGTAGAGTGCTGCGCTGGGAGCGCGGCGACGCTCCCGCCGTGGGTTCGGATCCTATATAGGAATGACCAGTGCACTCACTGGCTGAGTGCCGGTCACGAAAAAACGACCAAAAAAAAAAAAAATAGCCAAATGTCTATAAATCTGTGAATGCATAAACAACAGTAAGTATAATCCATACAAAATGCTGTAGAGGAATAAAAAGAACTGAGGACTGAAACACGCTACAACCGCATGGAAGTTCCTCAAACAATTACAGATAAATCTACCATATGACCCAGCTATTCCACTGCTGGGAATATACCCAGAGGAATGGAAATCATCATGTCAAAGGGATACCTGTTCTCCAATGTTTATTGCAGCACTATTTACAATAGCCAGGAGTTGGAACCAGCCCAAATGTCCATCATCAGATGAGTGGATAAGGAAACTGTGGTATATCTGCACAATAGAATTCTACTTCGCTATAAAAAAGAATGAAATACTACCATTCGCAACAATATGGATGGACTTAGAAAAAATTATATTAAGTGAAACAAGTCAGGCACAGAAAGAGAAATACCACATGTTCTCACTTATTTGTGGGAGCTAAAAATAAATGAATAAATAAGCACACAAACAAAAAAAGGGTGGGGGAAGAAGACACAACAATCACAAAAATTCCTTGAACTTGTTAAGACAAGTGAACAGATATGATGTAGTGGGGGAGAGGGGAGAGAGGGAGCGGGGAAAGCGGAACAGGTAAAGGGTCACAAAAATCAACTAAAATGTATATCGAGCAGTTAAAATTAAAAAAAAAAAACAACCATAGTTGAAACTCATAAACATGTTGATGAAAGAAGCCACACACAAAAGATGAAATAGTGTATTATGCAATTTATATGAAAGGGCCTTAAAAGGCAAATCTATAGAGACTGAAAGTAAATTAGTCATTTTCTGGGACTGGGGGTGGAAATGGAGATTGTATGCAATTTGGAGGGATGTTGGAGATGTTCTAAAATTTGATTTTGATGATAGCTGCAAAACTTTGTAAATTTGTTACAAATTGTCAATAGGACACTTCAAATTGTTAACTTTTATGGTAAAGAAATTATACCTCAAAACTGTTTTAAAAAGAAACAAAATTAACCCAAATAAAGAAGAAGAAAGGACATCATAAAGAGCAGAAATTGTTATAATTAATAACATCAAAATAATAAAAAATCAATAAAATGAAAAGCTGGTTCTATGATAAATAAAACTGATAAACCTCTGGCCAGACTGACCAAGAACAAAAGAGAGAAAACACCAAATACCAATATCAGGAAGGAAAGAGGGGGTATTACTACAGACCCTACAGGGATTAAAGAGTAATAAGCTAATATTATGATCAACTCTATTCCCAGATCGAGGATTAAATCCCAGGATTATTTTATTCTAAATGTGCGCAAGACTTGCATAGCAAGCCCCCACTTCGATTATTATCCCAACAACTATCTTTTATTTCCTTCTCTTTTCTCACTAATAGGTTCCACAAAGTTTGTAATCTAATTTTCTCTTCCCCTAGATCCTTAACTTGAGAGATTTCTCAGCTTCTTCAGCCAACTATCTGGTTAATTTAGAATAGTTTTGAACTTGAATCATATCAGTGTTTTAGTTATGTTATGACAAGAAATTTTGCTTTTAACTTTTGTGAGTGGGAGAAAGAATTATGTTTCCAGCTGCCTCCTATATGGTGTAAAGATTCTGAGAAGGATCTCTTGCTGATAAGCAAGTTTGGGGAGTGATCATGCAATAGGGGGCTTAGACAGAGATCTAAACTGAGTCATCTATGAACAGGAATGAGTGAAAAAGCCAAAAGACACAGTGGTTATAGGGAAAAGACTGTATAGCTATCAGTGGGTGAGATTTAATATGTGGAATTAAGTGCTTTTACAAATAAAATCCATAAGTGAGGTTGATGGGGCAAGTCATCTCTGGTTTTCAGGCTCTTTGTCACAGAACTCAGAGAGTAGGAGTTTCTGCTGTCACTCACAGATCAGAAAATTGTAGCAAACTCCACTAATGCTTTGCAGAGCTCTGAGGCAGGTGACTGGTAAGAAAAAACAAAAGCTGCTGCAAAATCCGTGTTTACCAAAGTCAGTGTACAAGCCACTGTAGCAGGAACATTGAAATTCCTGCTGACAAGAAAGTCCAGGGAAAGAAAAAAAAAATGTTTCCAGGTATCCAGCCACTGAGATTCAGGGGAGGAAAAGGAAGTTACTGGAAATGAGTGTTAATTGCAAGGAAAACACAATGTCTATCTCATGACATTTTGGAAAATATAGTTACATGCAAATGTGGGTTTATTGTGACAAGAGCTTCCTTTATAGTGAGCCTAGTGTCTGGTTTGTTTGCTTATTTTAATATGGAATCTTTAAAATAAATATGTTACACTGGATATTTAAAGATAAACAGAACTTTTTTCAACTTCTTCTTATAAAGGAGATATGTTGGCTAACATGAGCAGAGGTTTTGAAATGTGAAAAAACTGAGTTCAAATCCCAGCAAGGGGCCAAGCTGAGCAGGGAGTGGGTGTTAGGACCCTCCTTGGCGGCCCCTGACCAACTGCTAGCTGCTGAGAGGCCTCGTGTCCCGACGGCCAGCCTTCCTTCCTCTGTACTGCCATGGGAATTCAAGGCCTGGCCAAACTAACCGCTGATGTGGCTTCCAGCGCCACCCGGGAGTGTGGCATCAAGAGCTACTTTGACTGCAAGTTGGCCATTGACGCCTCCAAGAGTATTTATCAGTTCCTAATTGCCGTTCGTCAGGGTGGGGCTGTGCTGCAGAACGAGGAGCTGAGACCACCAACCACCGATGGGCATGTTCTACTGCACCATCCGCATGATGGAGAATGGCATCAAGCCCATGTATGGCTTTGATGGCAAGCCACCGCAGCTCAAGTCAGGCGAGCTGGCCAAACGCAGTGAGCGGCGGGCTGAGGTGGAGAAGCAGCTGCAGCAGGCTCAGGCTGCTGGGGCCGAGGAGGAGGTGGAAAAATTCGCTGAGTGGCTGGTGAAGGTCACTAAGCAGCACAACGATGAGTGCAAACACCTGCTGAGCCTCATGGGAATCCCGCACCTCGACACACCAGCGAGGCAGAGGCCAGCCGTGCTGCCTTGGGGAAGGCTGGCAAAGTCTGTATATACTACGGCCACCGAGGACATGGACTGCCTCACCTTCGGCAGCCCTGTGCTAGTGACACCTGACTGCCAGTGAGGCCAAGAAGCTGCCCATCCTAGAATTCCCTCCGAGCTGGATTCTGCAAGAGCTGGGCCTGACCCAGGCACAATTTGTGCGTCTGTGCACCCTGCCGGGCAGCGACTACTGTGAGAGTATCCGGGGCACTGGGCCCGAGCGGGCTGTGGCCCTCCTCCAGACGCACAAGAGTACCTAGCAGATTGTGCGGCCGCTTGATCCCGAGTACCCCGTGCCGGAAAATGGGCTCCACGAGGAGGCCCAGCAGCTCTTCCTGGACCCTGACTCTGTGGAGCTGACGTGGAGCGAGCCAAATGAAGAAGAGGTGGTCAAGGTCACGTGTGGTGAACAGCAATACCTTGAGGAGAGAATCCACAGTGCTATCAAGCGGCTGAGTAAGAGGCTCCAAGGCAGCACAGAGCGCTGCCTGGATGATTTCTTCAAGGTGACCAGCTTTCTCTCTTAAGCTGAGGCAAGAAGCCAGAACCCAAGGGCTCCTCAAAGAAGGCGGCAAAGACTGGGGCAGCAGGGAAGTTCAAAAGGGGAAAACAAATGTGTTTTCCCCCATTAAAAAGAAATCCCAGCCAGGAAGGTTCCTAGCTGTGTGACTGAGAGCAAGTTATCTACATTTTTCTGAACCTTAATTTCCTCATCAGTGAAATTTGAACAAAGACATCTATGTCACAGGGTCTTTCTGGTAATTAGCAGTAAGATTGCCTTCTACTCACTCCATCAGTGAGTGACGTATTCCCACCCGTGGGTTATGAGAATGGCCAAGCTCATGACACTGAATACTGAACAGATGAGATCGACAGCAGTTTATTAGTCACCTTTATTCACAACCTGGGGAAGGACATCTCATGCCACACAGGGCCACGAGGGGTTGTCCTTGGGAACAGAGTAGACGATCAGGGGCTGTGGGAGGCAGGCCTTGTAGTTATTAAGAGGGTTGGGTGCCCCCTCTTTCCCATGGGGGGATCTGATTGTCTTGTTTGAATAATTTCGTGGGTGGGCAGGGAGGTGAAACCTGCTACTCAGGGATAAGCAGGAACTGTGTCTTGTCTCCCTAATAAGGAGGGTTGTTTGGCTAGGGACCTTATCCATGGTGGGGAGAGAAATTCATAGGTCATTTGAAGCCTTCTCCATTTCACCAGATGGCAAGGCAGCACATAACATTGAGCCTTAATTTTCGGCCTTATACACTTATATACTTATATATAAAGTATCTCATACGCAATTGGAATTTTCTTACAGGCATTGTGGTAATTTCACAAAACAGGCAAGAAAATCTAAAAAACAAGGTCAAGGATGATTCCATCTGAGATGTAGGTTGGTATTGAAAGCTATCAGATTAAAGCTACAGAGAAACTTATAAAGTAAACATCTATTTGGTGTCCTTTCCTAAAGAACATTGGGAACATTTTAAACACAGCTATTTATTGAAGGAAAAAAAATTGGTCCTGAATTAAATAACCTGAGTAGAATGAAATTTTAAAAACCTGCTTTTCCTACAAATAGATTACAAAAGAATAATGTCTGAGTCATAGTCCGTGGTCATAACCACTCTACTTTGGTGCTTGCTGATGAAGCATCTCTTTAGAATAGGCTGATAGTACAGAACACTTTACAAATGAGCAGACAATACAGAAGATATTTCACTGACCATACATTCTGAGGACAAAAATACACTTGTGTGAGTTTTCTGGTTTTCTTTTCTTTTCTTTCTTTCTTTCTTTTTTTAAATCTCAGGAACCGTGACATTTCTGAAGCTGCTTGTTGACCCTGAGGAGCATGTGTACTCTCAGGGGTACTTGTTCCATGGAGCCTCTGCCTGTCAGTACACACTATCCCTCTGATAAGTAAAAGTTCTCTCTTGATCTTGTTTGGTGTCCTTGGGGGGAAAAGAGCATTAGACCCACCCTCCCATGCTTTGAGGAAAGCTTCGGGGTGTGAATTGCAGTGATCTATATGTATACATGGTGCTTGTACTATGTGCCAGACTCTAGATGTGCCACCTAATTTTGCTTCTATTCCGCCAAGTTTTTTTTCTTTCTTTTTTTATTATACATATTTGTGGGGTACAGAGTTGACTATCAATAGTTGTGTACAATGTGTGATGGTCAAATCAGAACAGTTAGCTTACTCATCATTGCAATATGTAATCATTCTTTTTGCCCGTTAACCAATTTCCCATTATTCGCTTCTCTCTCTCTCCCCTCCCCCTTTCCACCTCTAGTAACCACAGTTCTGTTCTCTCCTTCTAGGAGCTCAAAGTATTGTTATGATTGTTGTTTCTCTCTCTCTCTCTCTCTCTCTCTCTCTCTCTCTCTCTCTCTCTCTCTCTCTCTCTCTCTCTCTCTATTTTGTTTATTTATGAATTCAGCTCCCACTTATGAGTGAGGACCTGTGATATTTCTCTTTCTGCACCTGCGTTGTTTCACTTAGCATAATTTTCTCCAGTCTCATCCACGTTGCTGTGAATGGCAGAATTTCATTCTTTTTTATGGCTGAGTAGTATTGTGTATATACCTCATCTGCAGCCTTTATGATGCTAGTTTAAGAGGAGCTATGACTCAGTAAATTCAGATAACTACGAGTGAAGGTGTGCCACTCCCAACCTGGTCAGGTTATGATTTTCTGCGCCACATGTTATAAATTATTGCTTAAATGTTGTTTTTAAATTTGTCTTTAGGGAAAGGCTTATGCAGAAATATTCTGGTAATAATAGTACTTATGACTCACGAAGAGTAGATTCAATTCAGGAGTTAGTTAAGAAAAGTAGTAACCATCTTGTTTTACTGGTACACAGAAAGCAGCTAGTTTTGTCGTTGCTGTTACTCTGAACAAACATTCTTTATGCAGCTGTGGGACAGGCACGTTGTTAGCCGCTCGCACATGTCATCCCGGAAAGTCTTCAGCGCTTCTCTCAGTGCACTTATTCCCATTCCCAGTTCACAGTGAGAAATTATAATGCTTAGCGATTAATGGCTTGCCCATGTCTTAGTCCATTTGAGATGCTATAACAAAATGCCATAAACTAGGTAGTTTATAGACAACAGAAATTTATTCTCAAAGATCTGGAGGCTGGGAAGCCCATCATCAGGGTGTATTAGTCCGTTTCCGCTGCTTATAACAAAATACTTGGAACTGGGTAATTTATAAAATAATGAAATTTGTTGCTTACAGTTTCTGAATCTGGGAAGACCAAAGTCCATCTGGTGGTGGCAACAGTGACCCAGGGGTCTCACATTGCAAGATGGTGGGAGCAGAGAGAGCAAGAGAGAGAAACTTCTCTTCTTTTAAAGCCGTCGGAACTATGTCCCTGCCCACCATTTTTAATCCAATCACCTCTTCAAGGCTCCACCTTTCAATTACCATAGTAGGATTTCCCAACCTCCTAACAGTCACAGTGGGGGCTAAGATTCTAATACCTAAAACTTGGGGAACACAATTCAAGCACCAATGAGTTCTGGGGGGACATAATTCAATCCACTACACAGGGTGCCCCAGATTTAGTGTCTGCTGGGGGCCCGCGTTCTGGTTTATAGACGGTGCTTCCACACTGTGTCCTCACATGATGGAAGCGGCGAGGGGTCTCTCTGGGGCCTCTTTATAAAGGCATTTATTCCACTAGGGCGGAGCCCTCAAGACTTAATCACCTCCCAAAGGCACCACCTCCTAATACCACAACCTTGAGGGTTAGGATTTCACCAGGAGTTTTAAGAGGACACGGACATTCAGACCATAGCAATCTACCCCCAGCTCCCCAAATTCATGCCCTGCTCACGTGGAAAATACATTCGTTCCATCCCAATGGCCCCAAAAGTCCTACTTCAGCATCAACTCAGAAGTCTAAAGTCCAAAGTCTCATCTAAAAATCATCTAAATCAGATATGGGTGAGACTCAAAGTATAATTTATTCTGAAGTAAATTCCCTTCCAGCTGTGAGCCTGTGAAATCAAAGAAGTTATGTGCTCTCAAAGTACAACGGTGGGACAGGCACAGGACAGACATTCCCATTCCAAAAGGGAGAAATAGGCAAGAAGAAAGGAGTAATAGGTACTGAGCAAGTCAAAAATCCAACATGGCAAACAATATTAAATCTTAAGCCTCCAGAATATTCCATGACTCCATACTTTGCCCTCCAGGCTCGCTGGAGAGGACATCCTGCCTTCCAGTTGTGCTGGTGTGGCAGTTTCTCTTCAGAAGCTTTGCCTGCCTATGGCTTTGGACGGCCCTGCCCCCATGGCTTTGATGGGTGCAGCCCACACCACAGCTCTCCCAGGTTGCAGCTGCATGCCCGTGGCTCGCCCAGGCTGGAATTGCTCGCTTGTGGCTCTACTGGACTGAGATCGCAGGGGCATCCCTGCCCCCACAGATCCACTAAGCATTGTCCCAGTGGGGCTCTTTGCTGTGACCCTGCCTCCATGATGATTCTCTGCCTGGGCCTTGCAGCTCTCTGGGCATCCTTTGAAATCTAGGTAAAGACAGACACAACCCCATAGCTTTTCTGGGTGGAGCACATGCACACTGGAGCTCACTGGAGCCACACCTGGTGTGCCCAAGGAGTGTGGCAATGGAGTGTGGGGAGCAGAGCCCATGAAGGGTGGTGATGCCTGGCAGCGACAGCCTCTCCTTTGGTATCATTCTGCATCCCAGGCCCTGGCTCTCTGAGTCTGTGATGGGAGGGGCAAACCTTCTGAGGAGGGAATGAGGAGCCCTAATGATCTCCAATATGCCTTCAGGGTCATCCCTCCATTGCTGTGAACAGTAGATCTTGGCTTCTGTCAGATCACTAATTTCTCCATTGTCTTGGTGAATAGCTCCTCATTTCTGTTGAGATGGCCAATCCATACTAATCTCCTTGTTAGTCACCTGGCCAAAACCACGTTCTCTCCCAAACAGGTTTTCTCATGTTTTCCAATATGGATACACTAAGAATTTTCCAAATTTTCAAGTTCTGCTGCTCTTTTGATTAACAATTCTGTCTTCAAATCATTTTTTTTTTCTTTTCACATTTTACTACAAGAAGATAGGAACAAACAGGTTGCTCCTTCGATACTTTGCTTAGAGATTTCTTCAGCCAAATATCCAATGCCATCACTCCCAAGGTCTACCTTCCACAAAACACTAGGACAGGAACACAATTCACCTGAGGTTTTTGCTACTTTCTTACAAGGATGATCTTTCCTCCAGTGTCTAGTAGCATGTTCCTCATTTCTAGCTGAGATTTCATCAGAATGGCCTTCATCATCTCTACTTCTACCCACATTTTGTTCATGACCACTTAGGTATTCTAAGATTAAGGCTTTCTCTACAGCTCTCTTCTTTTCCTTTGGAGCCCTCACTGAAACCATCCTTTATGGCCCATTCATGGCAATGAAGGTTTTTGTTAGTGTGCACCTCAAAACTCTTCCAACCTCTACCCATTACTCAGTTCCAAAGTCACTTCCACATTTGTAAGTATTTGTCACAACTGCACTCCTTCTCTTGGTACCAATTTTCTGTCTTAGTTCATTTGAGCTACTATAACAAAAACCTTTGACTGAGTAGCATACAAACAACAAAAAATTATTTCTCACAGTACTGGAGGCCGGGAAGCCCATGATCAAGTTGATGGTAGATTCAGCGTCTGGTGAGTGCCCACTTTCTCTTTCGCAGGTGGCACCCTCTTGTTGTGTGCACACATGATGGAAGGAGTGAACAGTCCTTCTGGAGCCTCTTTTCTAAGAGCACTAATCGCATTCATAAGGCCTCTGCTCTTATATCCTAATCACCTCCCAAGCACACCACCTCTTTTTTATTGAAACATAACTGATTGTGCATATCTCTGGGCTACAGCATTGAATATCAACACCTGTGTGCAACATGTGATGCTAAAATCAGGATAATTAGAATATGCAATCTTATACATTGTAACGATTCTTTGTGGCTCTATACAATTTCTCACTTACCCCCCCCCCCCCCGGCTTTCCCAACTTTGCTGGCCGCAGTTCCATTCTCTCCTTTTGAAAGTTCAATGAATTATTGTAATTCTTTCTTCCTTCCTTCCTTCCTTCTTTCTTTGCACCCACTTATGAGTGAAGACATGCAGTATTTCTCTTTCTGTGCCTGGCTTATTTCACGTAACATAACTTGCTCTAAGTTCATCCATGTTGCTGCAAATGGCAGAATTCCAGTTTTTTTTTTTTTTATGGCAGAGTAGTACTACATCATGCATATATACTACATTTTCCTTTTCGTCCGTCAAGGGACATTTAGGTTGGTTCCAACTCTTGCCTGTTGTAAATAGAGCTGTGATGAACATGGGAGTGCAGGTATCCCATCCACATGATGATTTCCGTTCCTTTGGTTATACACCTCGCAGCAGGATTGCTGGATTATATGACAGTTCTATCTGTAGCATTTTCAGGAACTTCCGTACTGTTTTACATAAGGGCTTAACTAATTTACAGTCCAACCAACATTGCAGGAGGGTTCCCACTTCTACACATCCTTGCCAACATTTGTTATTCTCTGTCTTTTTTACAATGGCCAGTCAAACTGGGGTGAGATGATATCTGAATGTGGTTTTGATTTGCATTTTCCTGATGCTTAGTGATGTTGAGCTTTTTTTCACGTGTCTGTTGCCCATTTGTACATCCTCCTTTCAGAAATGCCTATTCAGCTCTTTTGCTCATTTTTAAATCTGATTGTTTGTTTGGTTTTTTTTACTGTGAAGTTGTTTGAGTTCTTCATATATTCTGGCTATTAATTCCTTGTCAGATGCATAGTTTGCAAATATTTCCCATTCTGTAGGTTGTCTTTTAGCTCTACTAATTGTTTCTTTTGCTGTGCAGAAGTTTTTTAGTTTGATATACTCCCATTTTTTTTCTTTTGCTGCTCGTGCTTTTGAAGTCTTATTCATAAAGTCTTTGCCCAGTTCTGCTTCCTGAAATATTTCCCCTCTGTTTTCCTTTAAGAGTTTTATAGATTCACGTCTTATATTTAAGTCTTTAATCCATGCTGAATTGATTTTGGTATGTGGTGAAAGATATGAGTCTAGTTTTATTCTTCTACATATGGATGTCCACTTTTCCCAGTGCCATTTATTGAAGAGGCAGTCTTTTCCCCAATGTATGTTCTTGTCACCTTTGTCAAAGATCAGCCATCTGTAAGTATGTGGGTTGATTTCTAGGTTCTCTATTCTGTTCCATTGGTCCAGGTGTCTGTTTTTATGCCAGTACCATGCTGTTTTGGTTACTATAGCTTTGCAGTATAATTTGAAGTCAGGCAGTGTTATGCCTCTGGCTTTATATATTTATTTATTTTTGCTCAGGATTGATTTGGCTATTTGGGGACTTTTGTTGTTCCATATGAATGTTAGGATTGTTTTCTCTATTTCTGTGAAGAATGTCATTGGTATTTTGATGGATATTGCATTAATCTGTAGACTGCTTTGGGTAGTATGGACATTTTCACAATGTTAATTTTTTCAATCCAAGAGCATGGAATGCCTTTCCATATTTTTGTATCCTCTTTAACATCTTTCATCAATGATTTGTAGTGCTTGTTGTAGAGATCTCTCACCTCTTTGGTTAAGTTTATTTCCACCTTTTTTTTTTTTTTGGTGATTATTGTAAATGGGCTTACTTTCTTGATTTCTCTTTCTGCTAGTTCATTACTGGAGTATAAAAACACTACTGATTTTTGCATGTTGATTTTGTATCCTGCAGGTTTACTAAACTTATCTATCAGCTCTAAGAGTTTGTTGGTAGAGTCTTTAGGTTTTTCTACACATAAGATCATGTCATCTGTAAACAGGGACAGTTTGACTTTGTCTTTTCCAATTTTGATGTCCTTTATTTCTTTCTCTTGTCCAATTGCTCTGGCTAGTGCTTTGAATTCTACGTCAAATAAGAGTGGTGAAAGGGGCATTCTTGTATTGTTGCTGTTCTTTAGTGAAAAGCCTTCACCCTTTCCTCACTCAGGATGATATTGGCAGTGGATTTGTCATACATGGCTTTTATTGTGTTGAGATACTTTTCTTCTATACATAATTTGCTGAGAGTCTTTACCATCAAGGGATGTTGAATTTGGTCAAATGCTTTTTTTTTTGAGTCTTTTGAGATAATCGTGTATTTTGTCCTTGATTTTGTTGATGTGGTGTACCTCATTAATTGACTTGCATATGTTGAACCATGCTTGCATCCCTGGGATGAATTCTACTTGATCATGATTTACAGTCTTTTTGATGTGTTATGTATTCTGTTTACTAATATTTTGTTGAGGATTTTTGTGTCTATGTTCATCAGAGATATTGGCCTATAGTCTTTTTTAGTTGTATCTTTATCTGGTTTTTTTATCAGGGTGATTTTGGCCTCAGACAATGATTTTGGGAGAATAGCCTCTCTTTTAATTCTTGGGAATAGTTTGAAGAGAATTGGTATTAATTCCTCTTTAAAGGTTTGGTAGAATTCAGCAGTAAATCCATCCACTCCTGGGCTTTTATTTGTTGGGAGGCCACTGATTACTGCTTCAATCTCATTGTTTGTTATTGGTCTGATGGAGTTTGGATGTATTGTCCCCTCCAAAAGTCATGTGGAAATTTGATCTCAAATGTGGCAGTGTTGGGAACTGACTGAGTCATGGGGGCAGATCCCTCACGAATGGATTAATGCTCTCCCTGGGGGAGGGGGGATTAATGAGTGAGTTCTCACTCTATTAGTTCTCACAAGAGCTCGTTGCTTAGAAAGACCTTGGCACCTTCTCTCTCTCTCTTGCTTCCTCTCGCCATGTGATCTGCTTGTACCTGCCGGCTGCCTGCTGCTTTCCACCATGAATGCAGTCTGAAGCCCATGCCAGATGCAGCTGTCCCAGAATCGTAAGCCAAATAAACCTCTTTTCCTTATAAATTACCCAGTCTCGGGTATTTCTGTTATAGCAACACAAAACGGACTAAAACATGGTCTGTTCAGGTTTTCTGTTTCTTCTTGGTTCAGTCTTGGTAGGTTGAATGTGTCCAGAAATTTATTCATTTCATCCAGATTTTGAAATTTTTTGGTGTGTAGTTGTTTATAATAGTACATAACGATTCTCTGTATTTCTGTAGTATCAGTTGTATTGTGTCTTTTCATTTCTGATTTTTGTTATTTGGGTCTTCTCTCCTTTTTTTAGTTAGCCTATTTAATGGTTTGTCTATTTTGTTTTTCTTTTCAAAAAACCAACATTTTGTTTCATTGATTTTTTGTATCATTTTGTTGGTCTCTATTTCATTTAGTTCTGCTCTGATCTTAATTCTTTCTTTCCATCTACTAATTTTGGGAATGGATTGTTCTTGTTTTTCTAGTTCTTTGAGGTGTAGCATTAAGTTGTTTATTTGAAATCTATTCTTTTGATGTAAGCGTTTATTGTAATAAGCTCCCTCTTAGTACTGATTTTGCAGTGTCCCACAGGTTTTGGTATGATGTGTCTTTATTTTCATTAGTTTCAAGAAATGTTTTGATTTCCTGTTTTATTTCTTCTTGGACCTATAGGTTGTTCAGGAGCATATTGTGTTATTTCCATGAATTGGTATAGTTTCGAGAGTTTTGCTTGTTATTGATTTTTAGTTTTATTCTGTTGTGGTCTGAAAAGATATGTGGAATGAATTCAATTTTTAAAAATTTGTTTAGAATTGATTTGTGACCTAATATGTGGTCTAATCTGGACAATGTTACATGTGCTGATGAGAAGAATGTACATTCTGTAGTTGTTGGATGAAATGTTCTGTAGATATGTACCAGGTCCAAGTGGTCTAAAGTGTAGTTTAAATCCTTTGTTTGGCTGTTGATTTGTTGCCTAGATGACCTGTCCAAGGCTGAGAGAGGGGTGTTCAGGTCCCCAGCTGTTATCATAGTGTGGTCAGTCTCTTTCTGTAAGTCTGTTTGTGCTTGCTTATATATTTGGGTTCTCCAGTTTTGGGTGCATCTAAATTTATGGTTGTCATGTCTTCTTGCTGGATAAATCCCTTTATCATTGTGTAATTTCCTTCTTTCTCTCTTTTTATGGTTTTCGGTTTAAAGTCTACTTTTACATTGGATAGTAAGAATAGCTACTCCTGCTCATTTTTGGTTTTCATTTGCACGGTATATCTTTTTCATCCCTTCACTATTACTTTTTGTTTGTCTTTACAGGTGAGGTTAGCCTCTTCAGGAAAGCATATAGTTAGGTCTAGCTTTTTTTTTTTTTAAATCTGTATATCTAGTGTTTATTAGGCATCCATCATCTCTAAGTTCTGTAAAGAAACTGGAAAGACACACTATAAACTCAAAACTCCTGCCACCTAGAAAGCAAGACGTGCAAATGCATGGAGCTACAAAAGAGGAGTATGGAAGTTTTGTGCAAACAATGGCCTCCATAAAACATCTTGGGAACCAGGCTATAGGCTCAAAGGTCATTCTAGGATTTTTCTGCCTCAATAATAATTCTTTCCAAGTTTCTGGTGCCTTAAAGTTGCCAGAACATTTCACATGCATTTCTTAATTTAATCCTAAGAACAGACACACACATGATCACCGCCACCACCAATTCCACACGTTATTTTACAGATGGGGAAACTGATTCAGAGCTATGAAAGACTTGCCTAAGGTCAAGTTATTAGTATAATACTGATGCAAGATTCAAATTCAGGTCTCTCCAAATGCTACTTTCTTGTCACTTTTATTATTTTCTATTTTTTTAAAAATTTAATTTAACTTCTCTAAATACATTGTACTTGATTTTCATGCCCCTTTACCCATTCCTCTTCACCCTCTTCTCCTCCCCCCGCAACACATCATATCTGTGCACTTGGCTTAAATAGTTCAAGGAATTTTTATGGTTTTTCTGTCTTCTTCCCCCCACCATTTATTTTTTTTGTGTTTATTTATTTTTTAAATTTTTAGTTCCCACAAATAAGTGAGAACATGTGGTATTTCTCTTTCTGTGCCAGACTTGTTTCACTTAATATAATTTTCCCTAAGTCCATCCGTGTTGTCACAAATGGTAGTATTTCATTCTTTTTTATAGCAGAGTAGTATTCCACTGTGTAGATGTACCACAGTTTTCTTATCCATTCATCAGATGATGGACATTTGGCTGGTTCCAGCTCTTGGCTATTGCATATAGAGCTTCAATAAACATTGGAGTACAGGTATCCCTTTCACATGATGATTTTCATTCTTCTGGGTATATTCCCAGCAGTGGGATCACTGGGTTATATGGTAGATTTATCTGTAATTGTTTGAGGAGCCTCCATATCATTTTCCATGAAGGCTGCACTATTTTTCAGCCCCACCAACAGTGGATAAGAGTTCCTTTTTCTCCACAACCTCTCGAGCACTTATCGTTCTCAGTCTTTGGATGTTAGCTATGCTAACTGCAGTGAGATGGTATTTCAGTGAGGTTTTGATTTGCATTTCCTGGATGCTGAGTGATATTGAGCACTTTTTCATGTGTCTGTTGGCCTTTCATATATCTTTTTTGAGAAATGTCTGTTCAACTCCTTTGCCCATTTTTTAATTGGGTTATTTGTTTTTTTGTTGTAAAGTTGTTTCAGTTCTTTGTATATTCTGGATATTAATCCTTTGTCAGATGTATATTTAGCAAATATTTTCTCCCACTCTGTTGATTGTTTTTTTTTTTTACTCTGTTGATTGTTTCTTTTGCTGTGCAGAAGCTTTTTAGTTTGATGTAATCTCATTTGTTTATTTTACCTTTAGTTGCCTGTGCTTTTGGGGTCCTATTCATGAATTCTGTACCCACTTCTATTTCCTGGAGTGTTTCACCTAAGTTTTCTTTAAGGAGTTTTATTGTTTCAGGGTGTATATTTAATTCTTTAATCCATTTTGAGTTGATTTTGGTATATGGTAAAAGATACAGGTCTAGTTCCATTCTCCTACATATGATTATCCAGTTTTCCCAGAACCATTTGTTGAAAAGGCAGTCTCTTCCCCAGTATGTAGACTTGCTGCCTTTGTCAAAGATCAGATGGCTGTAGGCATATGGGTTAATTTCTGGGTTCTCTATTCTATTCCATTGATCTGTGTGTCTGTTTTTATGCCAGTACCATGCTCTTTTGGTTATTATAGCTTTGTAGTATAGTTTAATGTCAGGTAGTGTTATGCCTCAAACTTTATTTTTTTTGCTCAGGATTGCCTTGGCTATGTGTGGTCTTTTGTTGTTCCATATAAATGCCTGGATAGCTTTTTCAATCTCAGAGAAAAATGTCATTGGAATTTTGATGGGGATTGCATTGAATTTGTAGATCACTTTGGGTAATATGGACATTTTCCCAATGTTAATTCTTCCAATCCAAGAGCAATGGATATCTTTCCATCTTCCTGTGTCCTCTTTAATTTATCTCAACAGTGGTTTGTAGTTCTCTTCATAGAGATTTTTCACATCCTTGGTCAGCTTTATTCCTAAATATTTTATTTTTTTGGTGGCTATTGTAAATGGGCTAGCTTTCTTGAGTTCTTTTTCTGCATGTTCACTGGTGGAGTATGGAAATGCTACTGATTTTTGTGTGTTGATTTTGTACCTTGCAACTTGGCTGAAATGGTTTATCAACTCTAGGAGTTTTTTAATAGACACTTTAGGCTGTTCAATATATAGGATCATATCATCTGCAAAAAGGGACAGCTTGATTTCATCCTTTCCAATCTGGATGCCCTTTAGTTCCTTCTCTTCTCTGATTGCTCCGGCTAGTACTTCCCACACTATGTTGAATAGCAGTGGTGAGAGTGGACATCCTTTTCTAGTTCCTGTTCTTAAGAGAAAAGCCAAAAGCTTTTCCCTGTGCGGGATGGTATTGGCAGTGGACTTATTGTATATGGCTTTAATTATTTTGAGATACTTTCCATCTATGCCTAATTTGTAGAGAGTCTTTATCATGAAAGGATGCTGAATTTTGTCAAATGCTTTTTGATAACGTGGTTTTTGTCTTTGCTTTTAGTAACATGGTGCATCACATTTATTGATTTGTGTATGCTGAACCAACCTTGTATCCCTGGGATAAATCTCACTTGATCATGGTGTATAATTTTCTGTATGTGTTGCTGTATTCTGTTAGCTAGAATTTTATTGAGGATTTTTGCATCTATATTCATCAAGGATATTGACCTATAGTTTTCTATTTTTTATGTATCTTTGTCTGGTTTTGGTATCATGGTGATGTTTGCCTCATAGAATGAGTTTGGGAGAATGGCCTCTGTTCAAACTTTTGGAACAGTTTGTAGAGAATTGGTATCGGTTCCTTTTTGAAGATTTCGTAGATCTCTGCAGTGAACCCATCCGGTCCTGGGCTTTTCTTTGTTGGGAGCCTTCTGATAACAGCTTCAATCTCTTTTATTGTTATTGGTCTCTTCAGATTTCCTACATCTTCTTGGCTCAGTTTTGGTAATTTGTATACATCCAGAAATTTATCCATTTCCTCCAGATTTTCAAATTTGTTGGCATATATATGTTTATAGTAGTCTCTAATGATTCCTTGTATTTCTGAGGTGTCATTTGTAATATCACCTTTTTTCCTTTCTAATTTTTGTTATTTGGTTCTTCTCTCTTCTTTTCTTAGTCTTGCTAAAGGTTTGTCAATTTTATTAATCCTTTCAAAGAACCAACTTTTTGTTTCACTGATCTTTTGTATTGTGTTTCGTGTTTCTGTTTCATTTAGTGCTGCTCTGATCTTAATTATTTCTTTCCATCTACTAACTTTAGGTTTGGACTGTTCTTGTTTTTCTAGATCTTTAAGGTGAAGTGTTAGGTTATTTATTTGCCATCTTTCCTTTATTCTGAAGTAAGCATTTAATGCAATAAATTTCTCCCTTAAAACTGCTTTTTGTGGTATCCCACAGGTTTTGGTATGATGTGTCATTATTTTCATTACTTTCAGGAAATTTTTTGTTCCTGTTTAATTTCTTGGGCCTACATTTCATTAAGTAGAATGTTGCTTAATTTCCATGAGTTTGTATAGTTTTCAGAGTTTATTTATTATTGGTTTCTAATTTAATCCATTGTGATCTGAAAAAATACATGGAATAATTCCAATTTTTTTGAATTTGTTAAGTCTTGCTTTGTGACCTAACATATGGTCTATCCTGGACAATGTTCCATATGCTGATGAGAAGAATGAATATTCTGAGGTTGTTGGGTGGAATGTTCTGTAGATATCTGCCAAATCCAATTGGTCTAAAGTATTGTTTAGATCTTGTGTTTCTCTGTTGACTTTTTGCCTAGATGATCTGTCCAATGATGAGAGTGGGGTGTTCAGGTCCCCCACTATTATGGTGTTAGTGTCTATTTCTTTTTTTAGATCTAATAGTGTTTGCATTGTAAATCTGGCTGCTCCGACATTAGGGGCATATATATTTATGATTGTTATGTCTTCTTGATGGATAGATCCTTTTATCATTATATATTGGCCATCTTTATCTCTTTTAATGGTTTTTGCTTTAAAGTCTATTTTATCTGATATAGGAATAGCTACTCCAGCAAGTTTTACATTTCTACTTGCATGATGTATCTTTTCCCGTCCTTTAACTCTTAACCTATGTGTGTCTTTACAGGTCAGGTGAGTCTCTTGGAGACAGCATATTGTTGGGTCCATCTTTTTAATCCAGTCAGTCAGTCTGTGTCTTTTAAAAGGAGAATTTAGTCCCTTTACATTCAGAGTTATTATTGAAAGGTATTGATTTACTCCTACCATTATACTGATTTTTGTTTAGATATCTTAAGTATCTTTTGTTCTTTTCTTTCAAATTTTCTGTTTGTCTTCTGTATTTGTTGGTTTCTTGAGGTGATAGATAAACTATTTTTTCTCTCTTTTGTTAGCATTTTTGTTTTGCTGGTACGTATTGTTATTTCTTGTGTATTCATGGTAGTGATGGCTGCTTTTGTGGTATCAAACCCAATACTTACTTGAGAATTTCTTGTAGGGCTGGTCATGTGGTAGTGAACTCCTCCAGTTTTTGTTTGTCTGAGAAATATACTATTTGTCCTTCATTTTGGAAGGATAGCCTCGCTGGGTAAAGTATTCTTGGCTGGCAATTGTTGTCCTTTTGTGCTTTGAATATATCATCCCATTCTTTTCTGGCTTTTAGAGTTTCTGATGAAAAGTCTGATGTTATTGTGATTGGAGCTCCCTTATAGGTGGCTTGCCACTTCTCTCTTGCAGCTTTTAAGATTCTCTCTTTGTTTTTGATTTTTGTCAGTTTGATTATCACATGTCTTGGAGAGGACATTTTTGGGTTGAATGTGTTTGGTGATCTTTCGGCTTCCTGAATCTGGGGATCTGTGACTTTCCCTATACCTGGGAAATTTTCTCCTATTATCTCTTTGAGTACGTTTTCAATGCCATTTCCTTTTTCCTGCCCTTCTGGAATATGCATGATTCAGATATTTGAGTGCTTAAGGTTGTCAGTTGTCTCTCTTCAATTTTCTTCAATTTTTTAAAATTCTTTTTTCTTTTTCCTGTTCTGCCTGTGATAATTCAAACAGCCTGTCTTCGAGGTCAGAAATTCTCTCTTCTGCTTGTTCAAGTCTGCTGGTTAAATGCTCTATTGTATTTTTTATTTTGTTGAATGAATCCTTCAGCTCCACGAGCTCAACTGCATTCTTTTTCAAGGCATTGATTTCTTTGTACATTTCTTCTTTCAGATCCTGTATGTTTTTTTTTCACCTCATTGTGTTGTTTCACTGAGTTTTCTTGTATGTCATTTAGTTTCCTTAGAATAGTTACTCTAAAATCCTCATCTGTCATTTCAAAGACTTCCTGTTCAATAGGATCTAGCACTTGTAAGTTACTAATTTCATTTAGTGGTTATGTACTTTCTTGACTTTTCATATTTCTGGCTTCTTTGCTTTTGTGTTTTGTCATTGTGGCCAGGGGTATCACAGTTCACTCTTTTCACCCTGATGTCTGGCTTGGATCCTGAAGTGTCTACTGTTTCTGGACAGCAGAAACTAGTCTGGACCAGAAGTCCCACCCCACCTGTCTTCAGTGGCTGGTTGGGTGGCATGGGAGTCCAGAGCCTCTCAAGTTGCTCACGGAGACAGATGGCCTGGGCCGGAAGTCCCACTCCACCTGCATTCACTGGCTTGTCAGGCTCGGGGCTTGGGAGCCCATGCCTCTCAGGTTGCTCACGGAGATGGGACGGCCTGGGCCAAAATTCCTGCCCTGTCAGCCTTCACCAGCTCATCTGGCTCAGGGCTTGGGAACCTGTGCCTCTCAGATTGCTCATGGAGATGGGACAGCCTGCACCAGAAATCCTACCTTGGCCCTGCCTGCCTTCTCTGGCCAGCAGGCTTGGGGCATGTGGGCCCAAAAGCTCTAAAGTCTCTCTATGAAATGGGGATCATCCTGAACTGGGGTCCCACGGTGGGCGGCTCCTGTCCGTTCCAGCACAGATTTTGGGTCATCTGTCGCTGCTCCTCAAAAGCTGCAAATTGGTCGCTCTGTGGGAGAGAGTGACACCAGGAACTGACTACTCCGCCATCTTGATCCCTACCTCCTCTTGGGTCGAGCTTTTTAATCCAGTCAGTCAGTCTGTGTTTTTTGAATGGGGAGCTGAATCCATTTACATTTAGGGTTGTTACTGACAGGTATTGTCTTACTCCTGGCATGATGTTGATTTTCATTCGTATGTTTTAAATATCTTTTGTTGCTTTCTTTCCCTTTTTATTGTTTGTTGCCTTCAGTGTTTGTTGGTTTTTTGAGGTAGTAAGATATAGTTTCTCTCTCTTTCTCATTTACATTTTTTTTCTCCCAGTGGGTTTTGTTCTTTTTTTGTGTATTCATGGTAGTGATTATCATTTTGGGGGCTCCAAATGTTCCAGTCCCCAAGGACTCCCTTGAGGCTTTCTTACTGGGCTGGTCATGTTGTGGTGAACTCTGGAAGTTTGCTTGTCTGGGAAATACACTATTTCGCCCTCATTTCTGAAGGACAGACTTGCTGGGTGTTGTATTCTTGGCTGGAAGTTTTCGCTTTACTATTTTGAATATATCATCCCATTCTCTTGTCCTGTAGAGGTTCTGTTGACAAGTGTGCGTTAGTCTGATGGGGACTCCTTTATAGGTGTCTTGATGCTTTTCTTGCTGTTTTTAAGCTTCTCTCTTTGTCTTTAAGTTTTGCCAGTTTGAGTATAAAGTGTCTCAGAGAGGACCTTTTTGGGTTGAATCCATTTGGGGTCTTTGAGCCTCCTAGATCTGAAGGTCCATGTCCCTTCTTATACCTTGGAAGTTTTCTGTTATTATTTCTGTGAATAGGTTTTAGATTTTCTACATTTTCTTAATTCTTTCTTTCTTTTTTTTCACCTGGATTATTTTGATGAGACCATCTTCAAGATCAGAATTTTTTTCTTCTGCTTGTTCTAACCTGCTGCTTAAGCTCTCAGTGTGTTTTTTTCATTTCACTGAATGCATATTTCTGTTCCAGTAGTTCTGCTACATTCTTTTTTAAAGTATGTCCTGTGGGTTGGGCCACTGGGTCATGGGTCGTCACTTGCTCACCTCTTTCCCTTGGCTTCACTGGTTACTCTCCTTGTGTCAATGCAGTAGAGTGGTCTATGGGCTGCTTGCACAGTGGTTGTGGCTGCTACTGTGGTAGCAAGCTGCCTTTGTGGCAGAAGTGGCAGTGGTAGTGGCTGCACTGGACCACCTACATGGCAGCACTTCCTGTCATCTGCTGGTCTGGCGGAGGGCTGCCCATGTCTCCTGATGTCCCTGGGCATGCTTCTTGCCATCTGCTGGTCTTGGGTCCCAACTCTTAATACCATAATATTGAGGGTTAGGATTTCAACATATAAATGTTTTGGAGACACAAACATTCAGACCTTAGTAGCCCACTATAATGGTATGCTAAATCTGGCTCACAGTGGCTTTTGGGAGCTGATTGTGTGCATTTCTTCCTTAAAATTGGCTATAGTGAAGTGTTTATACAATGAAATCAGCAAACTCTACAAAGTATGTGCTCTCAGGCTCCTTCTTCCACTCTTACTCATTTTTAAACATTTACCAGCACACCACTGCCCAAGTCAAGTTCCAACTCTAGTTTTTCTAGCTACTGACTCTATGACCTTGTGTCAGTTCTTATCCTCTGTGAGCCTCACTTTCCTTATATATAAAATCAGTATGTATATAGTTTGTGTTGTTTTGTGGATTTACTATTTTATACTCTCTTGGGTTGTTGGGCCAACTAAGTCAGTTCCTTGAGCAATAAATAATATAAATATATAAATAATTTGAATATAAACTCTATCAATAAATTATTTTTCAGTCTTTTTTAGAAAAGTCCATCATGAAAAAGAGTTTGAGGAAGACATTGGCTCAGTGGGTATTTTATGTGAAACCATTAGAAAAAGACTTTGTAGAGGAGGAACACTTGAAGCACTATTTGCCAAATATTTGTCATAGCTACTTTCTTTAAAATAAATATTAATGGCGTACCACTTGCGCATCTCCTTCCTGAATTGACCCAGAAAAAGCCAAACAACTTCTCTTTTTAATAAAACATTAGAATGACTCTAGGGCTGTACAATGACTTTGAATTTAAACGACACAAAAATCAATTTTATTTGCTGATAGAAAGAATTAATAATTGAAGACAAATATCCCCCAAGGTCTACATTACAATGTTATTTACCATAATATTTTGAGTTGCTTTGAATGGAAAGAGTTGATCTGAGCACCACAGTTTGCCAAAATACTGGAAATGTAACTGTGGTCTAAATTCTAATTACAATATTCTATGTTTCAGGTTGCTTATAATAGCAAACATTGGAGAATTATTTTTTTTATATTTCTCTTATTTTCTACAGGTCTTATATAATCATTTTAGGATTGGAAAATAACTCAATTTTTAAAATAAATAAATTTAAAGTATTTATTAAGCAAATAAATTTATAAGTATTAAGCACCTCTGATGTATCTAGCTATGTTCAACTAGAATAACTAGGATGTACACACACACACACACACACACACACACACACACACACACACACACAAACACATACTGGCACACATACACTGACACATAAACTGAATTTCATTAGATGTTTTGATGAAAAGATGTTTGGATGTTTTATTAAAATATCTGTAATGAAGGAATTTATTTCAGCATTTATTATAACAGTAAAACTTGAAAACAAAAATTACTTTCTAAGAATCAGAGACTGTTTTATTTTGTGATCTTGGTGGTTATATTTGTGTTTGCTTTGCATTAAATTATTGTTTCTTACATTTCTCTTTACGGGTGTTATTCCTCACCACAAAGGAGAAAGAAAAACCAGGAGGAACTACATTAAATTGTTAACATTGCTCATATCTTGTGATGAAAAGAGGGAAGGTTTTCTTTCTTTTTAAAAATAATTTTTCTGTTATTTTCTATGTTTTTAAAAATATGAATTTATCTCTTGAATAACCAGGAACAAGAGAGTACAACAAAAGTGAAAATTTAGAAATAAAACCATGTGTGAAGTTTCCTGTGGCTATATACATTATAGATCACATACAAGGCTTAGCTTTAATGGAGGACCTACTCAAATGTAATAGTAAAAATAAATAGAAGTTTAAGACCTGTAGTCCCGATTAAGTTGTTGGTGGTGGTGGGCAATGTTGGTGTCCTATTTCTCTCAAATTTTACAATGGCACATAAGGAACACGTTTCCCTGATAAGACCTTTTGATTTTGTATTCTGTGGATTTCAAGAAATGAAGTGTATTACCAAGACAAAAAGACACTATTTATTTGTGTGTGCACATATGTGTGTGTGTTGGGTATGCTTTATATGTGCAAATAAACAAGGTTATCTGCAAAGAATATTGGAATTTTTAAAAATGTTGCAGAAATCAGAGCTGCTAATAATATAGGCTTAATCTGTCCTAGCAAACACTTGTCTAACATTACTTCCATTCCCCACAAGATCCCTGGCAGTAGAGAAGAGTTTCCACGTTTTCCAGAACTGAGGCTCAGTTAGGTTAAGTGACTTATCCTCAGTCACAGTATGGTCTCACTGAATCCAAAGGATGCCCTGGTTTCTCTGACACATGGCCCTGACCCAAGTCAGCCTTTTTACAGGATCTGTGACTGCCCAGAAGATTCGAGGACAGAAGATAATTCTAAAAAGTGACCACTTACTGGTCTTAATTGTCACCTTAATTATTTGACTGAAGAATAATTGTAGGGACACAGGTTCTACCTGTGGTCCATCCTCTCACATAATTTGCTTCAGCTTCACAGGGTTTGAGAGCTGTGACCTGGACCATAGTTATGTGAGGTCTCAGGACTCTAGAAATGTGCTAGGTCAGTTCTGTTGTTGCTCCAGGGCCTGTTCCAGGGAACCACACTGCTCTCTGCCAGGGCGGCAAAGGGGACTTCATCAAACATCCATTCCTTCTCTAGAATACAGGTGTTCCCATGAAATTTTTCTTTGTGGCACAGACAGCAGAGGTAAAATCCCATGCTTTGCCGTTTTCAATATGTGTGAACCTCAGCAAGACATTCCATTGTTGGGAGGAAAAACTTTCTCTCCATCAACTTAGGTTTGAATGGTCAAGTAGTCTGGGCCTGCGAATTAACTGACAATGGATAGATTAACAGGAGAAAAGACAATGTTTATTTTTACATGCATATGGGAGCACTGAATAATGGGTAACTCCCTGAATAACCAGAGAGAAAGGTTTAAATACCAGGTTAAGAAAGGAGGAGGTTAGGGCTTCAATGGGAAAGTATGGAAGATTCTATTGGGCTTTTTGATACCAATGGGTATGGGCAGTTTATTTCTTTCATGGATGGAAATTTCCCCTTGGGGAGGTTTATGGCAGCTGAATTTGCCCCTCCCAGTGCTAAGGGTCAGTCTTCTTTCAAACAGGAAACTGCTTTGGAGTCAACCAGCAGCCGTATTCTCTGGAGGTTCTGCTTAAGTTTAGATAATGTTTCTGCAGCTGCTGTCTGTAGAGGTGTTTTCAGTTTAAAAAATCTTGAAACAGAGTAAGGCTAGGCCTGTGAACCAAACTGACTCCATTTTCCCTACAGAGGACACTCTGTTACTTTTCCACTCCTCAGTCATGAGACCACCAGGGCAAATGATTACCCTATGGCCCACCCTGATAAAATAGACTGAGATAAGAGAGGGAACATATTTATAGAGTTGCAAAATCCCTCCCGAAGGCTTATTTACAGAATTGTAAAAATTAAATTACAGATTAACCTTGAGACACCTTTAGGAATTCCTGCATGTACACAAAGCTTCAAGGTTACCACTACAATGACCCTCTTGGGGTAACAATGATGAACACCACCGCCATCTTGGACCTACCAAGGAGCTCGAGGACCAAAGCCTTAAATGAACATGCACCATGATGCAGCCAGGAAGAAGATAATGGACCACCCCCAGTGACGCTGGCCTGCACCACTTAACGCCTTTCCCTATAAAAGACCCTGAACAGCTCCCCTCAGGGGGCTAGCTTTACTGTTGCTACCCCACTTATGCATAAGTCTGTCTCCTCTTTTAATAAAGCGTTGCTTGCTTGACTGCTGAGTACACTGTTCATTTCCATGACTTAGGAATCCAAGAACCTAATTTAGTCACTGGGGAAAATCGGAAAGCTTTGTCTCTTTACCTTTCTCTGATTTTCTGAGCCCTCTTCTGCTGTTCTGTATAGGTGCACCCTGGAGGGCTCCTGGCTATGCTTTGTTTCTCTGATTTAAATCTGGTCGGTACTTTTCTTCTTTATGCCGACAACAGTGCGGAGAACTGCTTTTGTCAATTACTGTGTCAGCAGAATAGGTCGGCCCCTCCCATTGGGACTAGGATAGAGTATATCTCCCTGCTCCTCTTTTCTCTTTGTTTGCTTGGTTAGACATTTAGCTGAGTGCTGGTCCTCTGAATAAACCTTCCAATCCTTGCACCAACTTTTGGACTTTCAAGTAATTTGTTTAGTGTGAGAAGGCGAGCTGAGCCTGGTCAGTCGGTAACAATCTTCATAGCACTTTGGTGGGCTGCTAATTCCTTCACAGTTACTGTGAACCTATTTCGTCGTCTTTCATGTAGGGGAAATATCTGCTTTGCAGAATTGCTCTGAAGATTTCATTGAATAATACACACACACACACACACACACACACATATATGTATGTGTACACACACACACACATATGTATTTATCTTATCTGACACACTGGAGGAAGAGTGAAAATAAATAATGTAGTTCCCTTCCCTCTTTCTCTTATTGCATGGTCTATCTCTCTGCTTCAGTTACCAGTCCCAGATCCACTACTTCTTGGACCGAATCTTGTCTTAAATCACACTTACGTCAAGTTTCCTTGATTTAGCTACTCAGCTTCTGAAAACAGAGAAAAGATTTTTGTGAACCCAGAGGGAAAGTGTCTGGTCATAGATTCAATTTGGAAAGCAATTTCTTCATTATATGAATCCGCACAATTTACCACATCTCACTCTATTTAAATCCTAAGGGCATTTGCAGGGCCCCTACCGTGAGCCAGGCCCTGTGCTTCTCTTGTCTCCTACATTTCCTGTAGATCAACAGCTCCTTATCAGTTTCTTCTTCCTTCCCTCCCTTCCTCCACAGCAGCCCCTAGTTCCTCTAAGCTTCATCTCTTCTCCCAGATCTTTTCAAGGGGAGGATAATTTCCATCTCTTCCTCACGCCCCTGTCTGAATTTTCACCCCCAGAAACCAGATCACAAAGAGCGCTCCTCAGGACGCTCACTCCTTAATAGTCCTCAAAAAGGTGTAGATGACAGTTGTTTTATGTTCTCAGAAAGATTTTAAAATATCAATTTTTCCTCTGTTTTACCAGACCTTGGTGTTTGGATGTACAAGCAATGGGCCAGGGGATTTGGGAGTGTCCCATGAGAGAAGGAGCTGCAGAAAGTGTAAATAGGACATAGTCTGAGAACCAAGGAGATCTGAATCAGTGAGACAAAGGGCGAAAGGAACCAGAGAAAATCACTTGAGGAATAATAAAGTTAAGGACTTCCTACACTGCACTCCATGTGGGCGTTGGCATAAAAAAACCTCAACTTGGTTTAGTGTCCTGGTCTTCCCTGACACTAGCGGCGTGACACTGGGCTGTGTTACCTAACTTTCCTGGGTCTTAACCTCATCTGTGGTACTGGGAAAAATATTTTTTAGAAGAGCTATTATGAGGATTGAAAGAGAGAAGATACACAAAGTTGTTAGTGAGATGCACATGACTAGCTTACTATTACTTGTACTGAATACACTGAACCTTAATTTCATTTAAAAGTATTTCATAATGTTTTGTGTTCTTAGTTTTTAATCTTAGAGTTATGTCTCATTTCAAATGATTCTTTTTCTTTCAAAAAACAGAAAAATATATTAGACAAATAAAAGTACAGATTGCGCACAGATAAAGTAAAAACCCCGAGTGACACTCAAAGGATTGAAATCAAGGAAATGCTGCAGTAAATCATTACATGTACCGTCATGCTAAGTGTGCATTGCCAAACAAAATGACTCGGACAACATTGCCCTCAAAAACGCACAGCTTAGAAGAGTTTGCTTGGTGTCTGGTACAAAAAAACAAAATACATGGTGCCTACATCAATAATATCTTCTGAACGACATCTACATTGGGCAAATGTTTTTCCTATCTCTGTTTCTTATAAAAGAATAAATAATTTAAACTTCAGTGGTGCTTAACAGATTTCAGGCAGTGAACTGGGTGGCCAACAAAATATAGCCCTTGCTCTCGAGGGTCTCACAGTCCAGTGGGAGAAACAAACACATCCATTCCATCGAGAAATATGTATCGAGTGAATACAATGTGTCAGGAGTTGTTCTGGAATCAATACCACACAGCTAGCTAGAGGTAGAGTCGGTTTTTGGTTCTGGGTCTGTTGACACCAACCTCCAAATATGTTTTCACGTATAGCCATCAAAATATTTCTTATAGCTCTTTTACCTCTATTTCTTAAAATCTGCTGAAGTCTCTAAAGAAACCTTTTGGTGCCTCCCACAGGGGAACCGTGAGGTGAAAGCTCTGCCCAGATGTGAAAGGCTTAGGGCTCTGAAGCAGGCCTGTCACCTTCCCTTTCCCATGTAACAGCTATTTCTGAGAAACTGCTCTCTTAGGATTGGAACCCACTGAAATGGCAGAAATACAGGGGCAACTGCAGCTTTACAGCCTTCCATACTGGGTGAAAACATCCATCTCCATAGAAAGGCCCAGGACTGTGGCTCTCACTGTCCATGCTCTCTGCTCCTTCCTGACACAAAACAGTGAGAAATATGGACTGGCCTGTTGGCTTCAGCACACCTTTTTTGAGCTTTGAGAGTGATCTAGCCTTTACGGGTGTGCTATGTCTTGCTGTGTGGCTTGATTTCCAGATGTGAGTCATTTGGGGAACAGGATGACTCTCTCGTTGAGAATTACTCATGCCACTGCATATAAGCAGTAAAGTGTTGCCATAATGACTGGAAAGAGGATCACTTTCAGTGTCAAACATGCCTAGCTGTAAGTCCAAGCTCCACCGCTCATGATCTTGGTCATTTAACCTCTTAGCATCACTGAAACCTAACCAAAGCCTCACTGAGAAAAAAAATTGTATATGAGGTGTATTCAAAAAGTTCATTCAAAGATTTATATTTTCTTTTAATTCCATTTTCCATGAACTTTTCGAAGTATCCTCGTGTGTGTGTGTGTATGTGTGTGTGTGTGTGTGTGTGTGTGTGTGTGTGTAAATTTGCATGACACAACAGAGATCAGCAAGAAAGGTTATGATTTGTCTGTTTACGTTTCTCCCCCCACTGAACTTCAAGAACCTCGAGGGTAGGAACTCTATATAATTCATCTCTGTGCTCTCCACACTTAGCACAGCCCGGAACACACTTGGTGTCAGTGTATTCTGGTTGATCGAATACATTGTTGTTCATCTCTCCCTCTGAAAAATAATGCTATTCCACTTGGCAGTTCTTTTCAAAGCTTATATCCAACAGTTATATAGAAACCACTCACTTGCCATATATAAAAGTCATAATTTCCAGTATTGTAACTTTCTACTTGGTGGTTTTTATTTGAGCCTTTGATTTGAACGTGGACAGGTGTGGGCCGGATTTGTTTCTTTGCATTCCGCACTAGGCTGGGTGATACACAAACCTAACATTTACTATCCGGTAGAGGCAATACAACAATATCACAACTCAAAATAAATGTCATTGAATTGATTGTGAAGGTGAAGATTTTATTAAAACGGTTGCATGAAGTCATGGCAAAATAGACCATCCTCTTCTCTGGGTTACATCATGAGGTTTTATGCACACTGATGGAACTGAGGCAGCAAATGTCTAAGTAGCTTTTCCAAGGTTCCATAGCTGTTAACCAGTGGGAATGTGATTGGAATGCAGATACGCACTAAGATACAGCTCAAGATTATTTTCACGAAGAGAAAGAAAAACCAACACAGCAAACACTTTCCAGGAAACATACTAGTGTTAAGCAGGTGAGGACCTTATCTAAGTTGTAAACTCCATATACCACTGAAAAGTGCCATAACAAACAACTCAATGAAATAATCCTTTAGATAAGACATGGTGGTAGTGTGAAAGCATCTGTTAGGCAGCCAGAAAAACTTGAATCCAAATCCCAACCCCACTTTAATCTCTGGTTTACTCTTATATAATTGGCATTAATACCAAGATGCTATGAGAATTAAAGGAGATGAAGTGTTTTACACAGTGCCTAGCATATAGATTGTCCTCAACCATTACTGGGTGACTTAAACCCTTCCCTTTCCTTCCGACTCTAGACAATGTTACGTGTTAACCCCCCCTCACGACAGATTCAATTTTCATCACAAAACCAAGTATTGTGGTCGTTTTTGTCTCTTTCCTTTTTGGTGAAGCTAAAAGATGAGAGTTTAAGTTCACAGCAGTCAGCAAATAATACTTCTGCAAAATTAGTGAAATATTTAATAATTATCGCAAATCCAGACATTGGAATGCCCTGTCCTTGAAAATGATTTTACTCTTCTTAAAAAGAAATAGGCATTCTTCCCTTGTTATTCTAATAGGTGAATTGACATGTTTATGTTAAGTTCTGCAAACAAAATTTCATTGACATTTTTATTGGGGTTGTATTAAACCAATAAGTTATGGCTTTTCTGTTCTAGAAATAGGGTTTTGTCTGCCATTACCATCAGGCGCTGGCCTACCCCATTCATGTTAGCATGCCTTTCTCCTTTTTCTCCTTTCCCCTGGAGGATTATGCCTCTCCAATCTCAGTGTCTTTGCAAGGACCATAATAGGTTTTGGAACTGTTGAATCATTCCACAAAACGACACATAGATGAGACATTGGGACTGTGAGGAAAATGGAGTTAGTTTAGTCAGGCCGCCTCACGTCCTATCAGGCTGGGTATGACTCGGCACATCCATTGTGAACAAGTTACCTAAGAGTGGAGTTAGTGCGCATGTGTGCCCATGTACTCCCCGGCTCCCTGCAACTACTGTGTACTTGGGTGTAAAAGGCAGCAGCTCTGAGCCGCAGGTCTGCAGAGCTGGCATCGGAGTAAAGCACGTCCACTTTGCCGACGGTTACTCAGTTTTTCTTTCAGCTACCTGACTCAGGACCTGCACAGGACGGGGTAGAGACATCTGTGATCCTAGCCCGACAGGGACCCTGCCTGATAATTGCAAGGGGCCCTTGTGATGTGGCCGGAGCCTGGGGAATTGATGGCCCAAGATGGGCATTGTCATGACTTCCTTATCACCACAGTCGCCATTCCCATCATTCCCAGCTCTGCAAAACTGCCTCTCCATTTATTATTCAAATCCTCATTCAAAATTCTCAAGTTTTATCATTTTTTAAAACTAGGTCCTATTATGAATGTCATCATTTTTCTCATTATGTTTTATATGTAGGTCTTGCTGATACACATAAAAGCTATTGATATTTTAAATAGTTACCATTTATTCAATCCTTTTGTAAAATTCATTTATACCAAGACATTTTATGCTGTTTCTAATGTTTTCCAAGAGTATATCCCTGTATTCTGCAATGATAATTTTGTCTTCTCCTTTCCAAAAGTTACAAACCTTATTTCTTTTTAATTTCTCTTTACAGTGAATTCCTAAATCAATGTTAACTAATAGTGGGGATAATGAACATATTACTCTTGGTCCTGATTTTAATGGAATTTCCTCTGGTGATATAAAATCATTCTGTCTTTTGACGGGGAAAAACAGTCACCTGTACCTCAACATAGCCTATTACAATTTACATTTAAAAAACATATTTAAAAAAATGCGAATAGCTGTTTAATTATTATTGAATAGCGTTGGAACATATTTTGAGTGCATCGGATAATTTATATCTTTGCAATTCAGTCTTCAAATCCAGTTGCAAGGAAAATATTTCAATTTATTCAAATCACCTCTTATTTTCATTCCATTTAATACATTTTAAATATAGTGGCCACATCTCTTTCACATTATTCCTAGATATTATATGGTTTTATTGCTAGTGTCAACAAGTTATTATTTATTGTATAATGGCAAATATCAATTTGAGAGTGTTTGTTGTTTAGACAGACGATTTACTAAGCATTTTTACTAAGAGATTTATTTTCACCATCAACTCTCTTTCTTGTTATAGATATACAATCAAATTGCTTATAAATAATGAATTATTTGTTTAACCAGTGTCATGATGGTCAAAGTATATTTTAATTTGGGGGTACCCTATACAGACCATTTCCTCTTCTCTTCCCCCAACTCAACTTTGTTTATTTTTTACTTTTAAAATTATTATGTTTTCAATCAGAAAAAAATAAGCTAAAATACCTAAGGAAAAGGAAACATATTTACTAATATAAAACATACAAATATTTACCTATTATATATAGACAGAAAAATGACTGAGCAGAAACGTGAAAATGTTGAGTGGTTGCCCACCTTTGGGTAATTTCCTTTCTATTTCCTAACATATTTATTACTCCAGTTTCATGACTGAAACATACTACTAAACAATTCTAACAATCAGGCAAACAAACAATATCTTTTGCAACCCAATAATCTGGCAGACTGAAAAAATAAGTTAATGTGTAATCTTTTCGACTACACGTATCAGTCATGCTCTCAGAATTTACTTCTGGTGATGTTGGTCTGAACCAGAATTAAACCTTGGTCCATCCCAGATACCCATAGTTATAACGAACCTCCATCAAGTTCCATCCAGTGAAATCCCAAGCTTTATTTGGACTTTTCACCCAGGTAAAGCTGTGTTTGATGAACAGCAAATGAAACTTATGTATTAGGAATACGACAGTTTTCATTTCTGTATGTTACCATCCCCCAAAACGAGCTTCAGCTGTGATAGTTTTCTTAGAACCCTCAATGTGTTAACTCAAATATGCGATGGAGAGAACACAAGATCTGGAAAAGCATACATGGGTTGAAATCTGTTCTTACCCATTTCTTGACCTTGGAGCAGTGCCTTGCTGAGCCATAATTCTTTATCTGTAAAAAAGGACCAAAACCAATTATAGTAGCAGCAATGCAATCAGCAATCATATCACAAACAACTGTTTATCAATATGACTCTGATTATTCTTTTATTATTTTTTTTTACAGAATTCTTACTTTATTTTATTTGTTTTATTTTATTTTTTTATTGACAAGTATGGAAGGAGAATATCGAGTAACACAAAACATCCATATTTGCCAAGGAAATTATTTTCATACTTACAAATAAAGAAGTGTCTGAAAATTTAAACACATAAGGGACAAACCCATCCATTGTGATAGTTTTGCATAGAAAAACCTGTAATCAAAACCAGCATCTCCTTTCCCCTGATTGCTTCATTGCATACTGGGAATGGAAGAAATGACTACTAAGGATGATACCTTCCTGTAGGAGAGTTAAAAGGTTGGAGAAGAAAGCATACAGAACACAAGTGAAGAGATCTACCTTAGACTGAAAAAAGGACATCTATTCTACTGTACTAGAAAGGAAGGAGGATAGAACGGGTGCTGTGATCAATTTCAAAAGCAGAATTCTTTATACCTCCCTGTATCCACACCCCTTTCCAATGTGACGGAGAAGATCCTCACATCAAGGGGTGCAGTCTATATCTCTATAGCTTGAATTGGACTTCTGACTTGGTTTGACTAATAAAATGTAGAATAAATGATGTTTTTCTAATTCTGAGCATAGCCTTAAAGAAGCCTTGCGTACTTCTGCTTTCACTCTTGGAACCCTACTCAGCTGCCATGTGACTAATCCTGGAGCAGCTGGCTGGAAGATGAGAGACCACATGCCATGGATATGAGCCATCCCATTTAGGGCCATCTTAAAATCTCCAGCCCCCCGTCAGTCTTTCAGCTGACTACGACTACAGGAATATGAATAAGTCCAGCAGAGACCAGAAGAACTGTCTAGCTAAGCTAAGCCTAAATTGCTGATGAGAATAACAAAAGTTAAATAAATGAATATTATTTTAAGCCATTAAGTACTGAGGTTACTTGTTTTGCAGCAACAACTAACTGATAAGAGAACGAATGAAGCAAAATTTTTAGTTTCAGTTGTAAGAAAATAAGAAAAATTTCACCTGATGGTGAGGAAATTCTGATTATGGCGGTTTGAAGAGTTTGGCTAATCTCTGCCAAGAGCAAGTATAAAACTGACAGAATTGTCAAAAGCAACCATTTTAGGTTTCTGAAAATCTACTGATGGTAAACAACTTATTAAGAAGTATTTAATCTTAAAAAACCACTAGAACTGTGTGTAAGCATAAGAGTCTGGCCTGCTTGCATGGGGTTACTCCCATCCAGCCCACTCTCCACTCTCCTTCAGCTCTAAAGGTGAGAAGGATAGTTTTACAAGTATGGTCCGGCCAAAACAATTAGCAGCTTTTCTCCCAGAGTGGGTGAATTCCACTTGGGTCAGGTGGTAAAAACAAAAGGATAAAATCTGTCCTATTTGGTAGTCCACGTTGGGGTTCCAGTGGAGCAAGCAGTGGACCAAGCAGAAACTTAATGGAGTGATTTTGAAAATGAAAGCACCATCATAGGGCTCTAGATAACAGGCTGACTGGGAACATATATGCACATGCATGGGAGAGACTCAAGAGAGCCCAGAGAAGAGTAAAAGTGAAGGACTCGAGAACTGGCTGAAACGTTTACTGTGCTCCCCAGGCCACACACAGATCGATCAGCTGAGGGTGGAAGCCTTACAGGCTTGAGGCATTTGAGAACGACCTCTGTCCAAATCATTGCCTGATCACTAAGCTATGCAGACACAGGGGTGACCAATGGAAATCCAGAATAAAAAATACAAAGAAGAATAATAAAACTTAGCAGAGACCTCAATGGCTGCTTACTACAGGGTGACAGATTATAATGCTAAAGCCAGGCATTCTTCAGAAAAAAAATCATAAAATTAAAACAGAATCCAGAATTGCTACAATATATTATCTAAAATATCCAGTTTACAACCAAAACATATGAGACAACAAGAACAGGAAAAGAAAGCCAAATAGGCAACACAAACTTACTCTGAGTGGGCCCAAATGTTGTATTTAGCAGAGGAAGCATTTAAAGCAGCTATTATAAATATGTTGAAAGAACTAAATAAAACTATACTAAAATAAGTAAAGAAATATGTGGTGATCATAATCAGCTAGGTTTTATCCCAGGAATTCAGGGCTATTTTAACAATCAGAAAACATCAATGTAATTCACAATATTAACAAACTTTAAAGAAAAAACATTTGATCATCTCCATAAAAGCAGGAAAAGCATTTGAGAAACCCCCAAATCCACTCCCAATAAACACTCTCAGAAAACTAGAAATAGAAGAGAACTTTCTCAACCTGATAAACAAGGTTATAGCCCCCTGACACATGCTGTCAGAGACCACTGATCAATAAAAGAACTCCTGGAACTCATAAGTGATTCTAACAAGCTTGCGGGATACAAGGTTAATATACAAAATTCAACTGCTTTCTTCTATACCAACAATAAAAAACTTGAATTTGAAATTAAAAACACAGCACCATTTACATTAACAGTAAAAAAATGAAATAGGTATAAATCTAACAAAATATGTACAACATATATATAAGGAAAACTACAAAACTGATAAAAGAAGTCAAAGAAAAACTAAACAAATAAAGAAATATTCCATGTACATGTACAGAAAAATGTATTAAAAATAGAAGTATAGAAGTAGGATTGAAAAGATATAAAAAGAAAGAAAGAAAGAAAGAAAGAAAGAAAGAAAGAAAGAAAGAAAGAAAGAAAGAAAGAAAGAAAGACTCAATATTGTCAAGATATCAGTTCTTCCCAACATGATCTAGAGATTCAATGGAATGCTAGTCAAATCATAGCAAGTTATTTTGGGGATATCAACAACTGATTCTAAAGTTTATATGAAATGGTAAAATATCAGAATAGCTAAAACAATATTGAAGAAAAACAATGTTGAAGGACTGACACTGTCCAACTTCAAAACTTAGTATAAAACTATGACAGTTTGGTCTTGGCAAAAGAATAAACAAATAGATTAAGGGAACAGAACAGACATCCCAGAAAAAGGCTCAAACAAATGTAGTCAACACATCTTTCATAAAAGAGGAAAAGCAACTCAATGTAGAAAGAATAGTCTTCTCAACAAATGGTGCTGAAACTACTGGACATCCACATGCAAAAAGATGAATCTAGACACACACCAGTAACCTTTCATGAAAATTAACTTAAAATGAATCATAAACCTAAAAGTAAAACCAAAAGCTACAAAACTCCCAGAAGATAACGTGGAAGAAAATCTAGGTGACCTTAGGTTTGGCGATTATATTTTAGATACAATATCAAATGCACAATCCCTGAAAAAAAAACTGATTTCAGACTTAATTAAAAGTAAAAGCTTGTGCTCTGAAAAACACATTCATAAGAGAATAAAGAGACCAGCACAGACTGGGAGAAAAATCTTCGCAAAGCACATATCCAACAAAGGACTGGTGTCCAAGAAAATACAAAGAACTGCTAAAATTTGACAATAAGAAAACAACCCAATTAGGATGAGTCATGCAGCAGGAGCTGGCAGAAGCCTCAGCTGTGCCCTTCAGATGGAGTTACCTAGAGGCAGGAGGGGAGAAGAGGGCCTTGGCAGCCCCCAGGACAGCAAGACCACTAATAGGGTTCCCGTGGACCCATGCAGGAGCGAGGAGCCAGAACAAGTGAAAAAAGGGAGCCATTCAGAGGCTGGTGAGTCATTGCAAGGGACCGGTGCACAGCCCGTCCCAGGGGAAGTGTTTGGAGCATGGGCAGAGGGGGAGATGGGCCCACCGGGAGGACACTGGGGCACAGCAAGGACAGCTGATCTGCTCCCCAATCAGCACAGGACCACTCAGAGGAGACTGGTCGGGAATGCAGAATTGCATGGGGTGCAGTTTGATGAAAAAACTCAGGTCCAGATCAGCGTTTCTACACAACACAGAACCACCGGGTCTCTGGAGAGCTGGGAGTACCTATAAGGTCAACCATTAAACCCTGAGCTACACAAAAAGCCTTCCCTAGGGAAACAGCAGCAAAGCAGCAATTTAACTCAACCACACAGCTCAAGTACTGGTTCCCACAGGAAGTTTCCACGTTTTAGAAGTAAACAAAGGACAACAAATTAGTTCCTGCCCAGGCACATCACCAGCACCTTGGGGCCTGCCTGGGAACCCGAGGCATGGAGAAGGGGACCGGACCCCCCCTCCCAAAACTAGACACACTGCACCAGCCCCTTGGGGCCTGCCCAGGGATCGGGGGCATGGAGAAGGGGACCGGACCGCCCTCCCACAACCAGGCACACTGCACCAGTGCCTCGCAGCCTGCCCCAGGGACCCGGGACATGGAGAAGGGGACCAGACACACCCAACAACCAGGCACACCACCAAGCGCCAAGGAGCATGCCAAAAACATCACCTCCACGTGGGTGGCCCACCACAGCCACCACACCATGGCTGCTGCGAAAGCAGCTAGACACCACACCCACCATGCAGATGGTCCGCCAATCACTGGAGTGCATTGACACAAGGAAAGTCACCAGCAGAGATGAAGAAAAGAAGCGGATGTCTCTTTCCACAAAGCCCATTTCAGAGTGACAGAAGAAGCATCTGCTCTATGATAATGTTGGGGGACCTGGTCACACCTCTGAGCATTGGACAGATCATCTAGGCACCAAATTAACAGAGTAACCATTGTTCTTTCAGAAGGAGAGAAGGAACCTAGGGTAATTAGAGGGGGGAGGGGGAGAGAATGGGGAATGGGGAGACAATGGACAAGGGGCATAAAGAATAATTATGATTTGTAACAATATATATGCTAGTAATATTGATTGGATCAACATATCTCAATGCTGAACCCCAAAAATATGTATAATCAATTTTGATTCAAAATAAAATAAATAAAAAAAGAAAACAACCCAATTAAAAATGGGCAAAAATACATGAACAGATGCCTCACTAAACAAGACACACAGATCGCAAGTAAGGATACGAAAAGATGCTCAACAACATAGGTCTTTAGAGAATTGCAAAATTAAAACAATAATGAGAAGTCACTACAAACCTATTAGAATGACTATAATCCAAAACACTGTCAAATGTTGCGTGTGGAGAAACAGGAACTCTGGTTCATTGCTGGTGGGAAGGGAAAATGGTACAGCTAGTTTGGAAGACAGTTTGGCAATTTCTTACAAAACTACACATACTCATACTATATGATCCCACAATCAAACTCCCAAATGAGATGAAAATTATATCAAGACAAAAATTTGCCCCAAAATGTTTAGACCAGCTTTCTTCATAATTGCCAAAACCTGGAAGCAGCCAAAATATCCTTCACTGTGTGAATGGATAAACAAATTGTGGCACATCTATACAATGAGATATTATTCAGTGGTAAAAATAAATGAGCTATCAAGCCACAAAAAGACATGGAAGAACCTTAAATGCATATTGCTAAGCTAAAAAAGCCAATCTGAAAAGGTTACATATGGTATGATTCTAGCTGTATGACATTCTGGAAAAGGCAAAACTATGGAGAGTAAAAAGATCAGTAATTGCCAGGAGTTTAGCGGGAGAGAGGGAGGGATAAATAGGTGGAGCACAGGGGGGTTTAGGGCAGTGAAACTATTCTGTATGACACCGTAATGATGGATACATGTCTACATTTGTCAAAACTCATAGAGGTGTAGAACACAAGGAGTGAACCTTAATATAATCTATGGACTTCAGTTAATAATAATGTATCAATACTGGCTCATCAAGTATAACAAGTGTACCACACGAATACAAGATATTACTAATAGGGGAGGAGAGTGTGTGAGAGGTGTATGGGAATTCTCTGTAGTCTGCTCATATTTGGATAAGCCTAAAACTGGTCTGTGAACTATCTATGCCTTCCACAAATTATGAGTGCCTGCTATATTCCTGGCACTTTTCTCTCCATTCCTAGGTTTCCCCATCTGAAAAGTGTGGACAGTAATACCAACTATCTCATAAATTATGGGAGGCAATTTAGACAATTTGAGTTAGCATCCTCTTCTCTGTTCTTGGTATCCACTTTTTTCATGGTTCTCCTGATAACAACACATTAAATATCTGTCTGTGTGTTTATTTATTAATCTGAGAAGTCACTGAGTGTTGTGACACAGCCTTGGTCATATGTGTCCCCAAAATTTGGCACAGAGCCTAGAACCTTGTGTCTAGCTGGTGCCCAATAAACATTCATTGTATAAATGTGGATGGCCCCTAATTTGATAATCACACAATAAAACTTAGTTATTAATTTATGACCTATTTGTTCATTGGGGAAAATCCATGATAAATTAATGAATATAAGCTATCATTGTACTCAGATTACCTTTACTTAGAGAAAGATTTTGTACTTGATCATTGCTCTAATTTTAGAAACTTCTAGTACCAGTACATTCTGGACTTTTTCATGAACAATTTCATAATATTCACAGGGCAGTCTGTTACTCTATGAGCCTCTAATCTGACCTCACAGTTGGACATCATTTGATAATTCTCTGAAAATTTAGCAAGTGCAAAATGATTGATTTTTAATGGAGGTACTCAGCGGGCTTTGGTTTTTGTTTTTAGTTTTTTTTTTTTTTTTTTTGGCTGGAAAAACATTTGAATGGATGTGCCTAATAATTAAATTATTTTATTTCAGAGAGTAAAGATATATTTCATTCAAGGATGTGAAATCAAAAATGAAATTAATTATCGTGTTCAGGTGGACGCTCCCACCTTAACATTGAAGATGCAGCCCTCCCGATTTTATCTTACTTCCTGGACCACTCCTCCTCCGTCCATTTCTCTGGTCCACTTCCTCTGTGTCCCTCCTTGGGATCCCACTGTACTTTGCACAGATTTATATTTTAAACTCTACCGCTTCTTTTTAAATTAATTTTCACTTATGTGTTTGCCTCTAACACAAGATTGTGAAATCCATGATTGTGAAAGACCATGTTTCATTGCTTTCATGGCTCCTTGCATACCCAGGGTTCAAAACACTTCTGGAAATATGAGTATAACTGCATGTTTAATATTTTAATAAATTAATATTTTCTAGAAGTCACAGATAGAAAAAATACCCTAATTCTAACAAGAACTTGATGTAATGGATGCTACTTTTGTAGCACCGTTTGTGTGGCTTTTTTTTTTTTTTTTTTAACAAAAAAGATGGAGGGGTTTTTTGGGTTTTTTAAAAAAATGTTTTGTTTTTATTGGTTATGCATATTCATGGAGTACAAAGCAAACTGTCACCACTAATGCCTAAGATGTGATGGCCAGATCCATACTGGCAGCATGTCCATTACCACAAATTGTGATTATACCCCGTGTCCCCCACCCAATTATCCCCTCAATTATCTCTGACCTCCGTCCCCATCCCCCATTCCCCGCTCCACTTTGTATCCCTAGGTATGTTCTCTCCCTCTGCAAGTCCAATGCACCACTGTGGTCTTTGTTTCTTTTCTTCTTTATGTAAAAGATGTAGATATTTAATGTATACAACTCGATGTGTCTGGAGATAAGTATACACCTATGAAATGATCAAAACATCACCATTACCAAGGACATAAACTTACCCACCACCTCTGAAAGTTTCCTCCTGCCCTCTTTCATTTTTTTCCCTTTTGTGGTGAGAAAACATAATATAAGAGCCACTTTCTTAGCAAACTTCTAAGTACACAGTACAGTATTGTTAACCCTAGGCCCTATATTGCACAGCAGATCACCAGATCTTATTTTGCTTAACTGAAACTTCAGAAATTTTGACCAACACCTTTCCATTTCTCCTTTCCCTCAGACCCTAGCAACTACCGTTCTACTTTATGCTTCTATGTTTTTGACATCTGTAGATTCCACATATAAGTGAGATCATGCTGTATTTGTCTTTCTGTCTCTGACTTATTTCATTTAGCATAATGTTCTCTAGGTCCATCTGTGTTATCACAAACAGCAGGATTTCCTTCTTTTATAAGGCTGAATAGTGTTCCATCAGCAACAGACTCTTAAGTTGCTCCCATATCTTGGCTGCTGTGAATAATGCTGCAATAAACACGGGAGGGCAGATATGTCTTTGAGACCGAGATTTCAATTCCTTTGGAAACATACCTAGAAGTGGGACTTCTGGATCAAATGGTAATTCTATTTTTAATTTTTTGAGGAGCCTCTATATTGATTTCCATAGTGGCTACACCAATGTGCATTTCCACCAGCAGTTTAAAAAGTGTCCTCTTTTCTCCACATCCTCACAAAAATTTGTCCTTTGTTTTCTGGATAGCAGTCATCATGAAAGTTGTGAGGTGATATTTCATTGTGGTTTTGATTTGCATCTCCCTAGTGATCAGTGTATCAGACACCTCTTCATATACCTGTTGGCCATTTGTAAGTCTTCTTTGGAGAAATGAGTATTCAGGTTGTTTGCCCATTTTTAAATCAGGTTATTTTTTTAGCAATTGGATTGTAAGAGCTCCTACCATAGTTTGGATCTTATCAGACATAGAGATGGCAAATATTTTCTCCCATTCTGTAGGTTGCCTTTAAATTTTCCTAATGGTTTCTTTTGCTGTGCAGAAGCTTTTTAGTTTGATATAGTCCCGCTTGCTTATTTTTGCTTTTGCTACCTATGCTTTTGGTGTCATATCTAAAAATCATTGCATAGTCAACCACCTAACAGTTTTTTCTGTTTTCTTCTAAGAGCTTTATTGTTTCAGGTTTTACATTTAAGTATTTAATCTATTCCTTTCACACATGGCTATCCAATTTTCCCAACACCATTTATTGAGGAGACTATCTTTCCACGTTCTATAATCTTGGCACCCAGTCGAAGGTCAGTTGACCATACACACATGGGTTTATTTTGGGGGTCTCTATTCTGTTTCATTGGTTTATATGTCCGTTTTTATGTCAGTACCACACTGTTTTTATTACTGTAGCTTTGGAATACATTATAAAATGAGGGAGTGTGTTACCTCCAGCTTTGTACTTGCTCAAAATTGCTTTGGCTGTTTGGGGTCTTTTGTGGTTCCATATGAAAGTTGGGATTGTTTTTTCTATCTCTAAGAAGAATAACCAAGTGACCAAATTTAACATCACCAGTTGTAAAATATACTGATTTCATGTGCCAACTCATATAATGCACTGAGAAGGGAATACTATCATTTCTGTGGTATTCCTGGCAAAAACGTATAAGCTGAATCTAATCATGAGGATAGAAAATCAGGCAAATCCAAATTGAAGGAGAGTCTACTAAATAGCCCATACTTCAAAAAACTGTATGACAATGAAAGACAAAGAAAGCCTGAGGACTTGTTCCAGACCTAAGGAGATGGAAGTGAAATAACGACTAAATAAAATGCATGATACTAGACTGGATTGTAAAACAGAAAACGAAAAAACGTTCTGTAATTGACACTGTTGAGATAATTGGCCACATTTGAATAAGTTCTGTGAATGAGATAGATAATAGTATTGTATCAATGTTAATTTTCTAATTTTGATAATTGTACTGTGTTTATGTAAGAGAAGGTTTTTGTTCTCAGGAAGAAACAGTGAGGTATTTAGGGGTAAAAGGACATGGCTCCAGCTGACTCTCAAATGGTTTAGAAAAAATACATACATATGTGTGTGTGTTTATGCACCTGTGTGTGTATGGACAGAGACAGACAGAGAAACAGGGAGAATGAGTGCACGAATTTGTGAGAAGTCAACAACTGAAGTATTAGGATGAAGTACAAATGGGAGTTCCTTGTACTATTCTTGCAACTTTTTTGTAAATTTGAAATTATCTTGAAAAAACAAAGTAACTTTCCCCAAAGGAATGTGGGCTCTGGATTACTGACTAGGATAAATTTCTACTTCGTTTATTAGCTGTGTAATAACAGGAAAGTTACCTAACCTCTGGATTCAACGTTATGGACCCGTAAATAATCAGGATAATCACTGAGCATACCGACCTCCTGAGGGCCACGGTAAGGATTAAATAAGATGATACGTATAATATGTTTTGAGCAGTATCTTGGACAGAGGGAACACTCAATAGAAATGAACTCATGAATGTTTTTGATTCTTTGTTTGTTTGTTTTCAAAGCACATCATTAGCTCAGACACTTCTCGTTCCAAGCACTTGGATCTAACCATGTCACGGGGGGCCTGCCTCGGGTCAGACTCTATGTGTTTTGGAGGGGGCGCATGATTGCTCAATACCAGGGAGCTTTCATCCTGATTACAATCATTCATGCCAGCATTGCTTATCTTAATATCTAGTCTCTTACCATTCCACTTAGCTGCCTAAGCATGTTCCAGGGTCCAAACATCCTCACATTAACATCTAGTATGTATGTACTAAGGTTACTAGACTTGTACATGTGCTGTTCATATTGTTCAGAAGCAGTTTAATAATTTCATACTCTTCCTTGTGACTACCACAGTGTATCACAGTAACATCATCTAACACTTACTGAGAGGCTACAGTATAGCACACGTGACAACCTGGGGAGTAGATTTTAAATGTATTTCTCTTTTGGAAGTGAACATACAGGCTCAGAGAAGTAAAGAGACTTGCCCAGAATCACAAAGCCAGTAAGAGGTGGCACATGGAGTATCTCACTGCAATGCTCATGGCCTTGCTGTTAACCTGAACCGTATTTGGTTGTGTCAATGTGCACTATCATTATGCACCATCTTCCCAACTAGACTAGAGTGTCACTGAAGGTAGAGAACACCATTTAGCTCTCATGTGTAACCTGGCACCTACTTCACTCCTAAGCATAGAATAGGTACTCAAGTAGTACCTGTTTCTTCTTTAGCCTGACAAGAGGGTTTGCTTTTACACATTTTAAGAAGCCTCTAGAAACGAGTTAAGTAAGGTTGTTCTCTAAGTGCACACCGAAAACTCAGAGCAGAGATACGATTCCATAAAGTAAAAGAAAAAAAAAACTCAACTAGGTGGTTTAGAGTTGTTTGCATAGGCGGTAAAAGTATAATGAGCAGCAAGGAAGAAATTCTTCTATACAATGACCAGGATGGTCGTCACCTTTATCAAGGAGATGTGGTCAAAGAGGAGGCGAAAATGGGTCCTGGAGTTCTATTATTTGATTTTTTTGTTGTGGTTACACAGGATTTCACTTTACAAGTATTTATTACTTATCTTTGTGCATATGTTTCATGAACTTTAAACAAAAAAAAGAATAGGACTGGTCTCAGGTCAGAGAAACACTAGTTGAATAAAGGTATTAATATGGCTACGTAAAGAATGGATCAGTCAGAAGAGGAATTGGTGATATACTAAAGAAAACACTGGTAGTGCTCATCTAAGTGTTGCATGCATAAAAGAAGTCCCTACCAAGTGACTGAGTATTTCTGGTCCCATTGCCCAAATATTACCAAGTGTGAGAGGGGTATATTGGATGATGTTAGCCTCATGCCATTAAAGGACATAGAGTATCTATGCCCGATATCAGCTCTTCCACCATATTCTGGCTCCTGGCTTACCATAATCAGTTTCTTTTCACTGCAACAATTGGGTAAAAGCAATCAGCCCCTTTTCAGGCACGCACGCGCGCGCGCACACACACACACACACACACACACACACACACATCCTATAACACCAGTGTACTGATCTGATACTGGTGTGTTTCAGGGGACATTGTGCTTGACTCCCCAGCATACCTTCCATCTCCTGTTCCATCTAAGAAGGCAGTCGTGGCAACTCCAATATCTTTGACAATCACTGATATTAGATTGGTCGTTGTGGGGAAAATAGAATAGTTTAGTCAGGCTCCCTCCAGCTCAGGTCTTGCTGGGGGTCGAGCAGCACATTTCTTGTAAACAAATTGTGCGTGGGTGGAGTTAGTGTGCATGTGCACTCACGTATCTTTCTAGTTAATTGCTAGTGTGTGTTCTACAGTTTTGTGAAGCAGGCTGGCGTCTAGCAATAGAGCATGTTTACTCTGCTGGCAGCTGCTCGTTTCAGTTTTTCTTTGGACTTTGCCGGTAGCAGTCGAGTTTCTGAGTTTCTCTTTGTACTGCCTAGCTCCTAGACGTGTGTGTGCTGAATAAAGACTATTCCTTCTTCAACCAAGGCTCCAAGGACCATTTTGTCCAGTTACCTAGCTCGTAGACCTGCATGTGAAGGGTTTGTGAACGGGCTCGAGGGATCTGTGAGTTCCAGACCCTAGCCCTAGCTCTACAGTCGTGCGGCCAAATTCAGTCTCATACGCTGGGGCTGATGGTGGAGATATTGTCTGGAAAGTACTATGTCATAGGTTCTTTTTGAAAAGGGACACTGGAAGATATTTGCCTTTTTATATGTAAAGATTATCATGCCTCGATCAAAGGCCTGGAATCGCTACAGCCATCTTGGGACAAGTGTGATGAGGACACTGAGGACTGCAGAGGAAAGAGAGGGAAAAAATTCTGAACTCTTGATGACAACCCTGAGCTAGAGCTCCCCGTGTCTAGCATCCACCTACTTTTGACTTCCAGCCTATTTTGGAAACAGACCAAACATTTAATAAGTAATAACTAACTGCCAGGCACTACTGTTGGCCCTGAAGCTACTGTAGAGAACAAAACAGACAACTGCCTCTGCCCTCGTGGAACTCATAGTTTTGTGTAATTATACAACAATAAATAAAAGACATAACTAAATGTACTGTATGTTAGAAGATTATTGCTCCACTTGTCACTTCTCGCTGTGTGACAGAGACACAAAGATTACTCAGAGCCCAAATATTGAGAGCAATGAGAAGCCCGAAGGGAGTAGACTGAGAAAACTCCCTCAAGAAGGGAGAAACAAAGCACAGCCCCGAGTCAGTATTTACCTCAACTTATATTGTAAAGACAAGGAAATAGAAGAGCAAAAATAAATTAACCAATCATTTATCAAAGGAATGAAAAGGAATCGTCTATGGGGCAATCTCTGGAAAACATCTTGAGAAACAAAGGGAAGGGAGTAAAGCTGGATAAGAAATTACCTTAATGTTCTTATCTAATCTAGCAGAACATCTTTGAAGATCTTTGCTGTGTGCTAAGAGTTTTTTCCCTTTGAACAATCTCTGTTCTGCCTCAAATCTCTTGTCTACATTAAAGGCTTTTGCCCCATGTAAATTCCCTGGAGTTTCTCAATCTTAACATTCCTACACTCCTCCACAGATATAATGGCATGGGGAAAATTAGAGCAAGTTAAAAAAGATCTGGAATCCTGAGGAGTTGGAATTTTTAAAAAGGGAGTCAGGATAGGCCTCCCTCAAAAGGTGACATTTGAGCTAAGATTTAAAGGAGTAGATGAAATGAGCCATTAAATATGTAAAGGAAGAATATTTCAGAGGCAGAGAAAGCCAGTGCAACAGGCTCCAGGCAAAAGTATGACTATTGTAGCTAAGGTTGATGTGGAGGCATCTAGTGGGAGGGTAGCTGGATTTTAGAGAAGCACCAGAATATCAAATCATGTAGGAACATGCAGTCCTCATAAATACTTTGATTTTTTTTTTCTCTTAATGAGATGGAGAAGAATGCAGAGGAGTGGCATGATCTGCCTTAGGTTTTAAAAAGATACCTCTGTCAGCTGTGATGAGACTGAACATTAAAGACAAAGTTATAGGAAGCTAAACCAGTAAGAATGTCATTGCAATAATCCAGGCAAGAAATTGTAGTGGCTTAGAGTCGAGTGGTAGCAGTGGAGGTGGTGAAATTGCTCACATTCTCAGTATATTTAGAATGTGGAAGCAACAGGATTTCTGGATGGATTTAATGCCAAGATTGATCACAATGTTTCTAGGAGAGCATCTAGAAAGATAATGTTAATGTTAACTGAAATGAGGAAGAATGCAAATTGATGAAATGAGGGGGACGAAATAAGAAGTTTGAATTTTTACATCATTAAAATCAAAATGTTTATTAGGCATCCATGTGCACTTGCCAAGTGGGCAATTGGAAATAGACTGTGGAGTTTAAGTAGAATATCTAAATTGGAGAGACAAGGATGTAGATGGGATGTAAAGCCACAGTACTAGATAAGATCTCCAAGGAAATGAGTGTTGGTACAGAAGAGAAGAGGACCTAAAACTAAGTTCTGAGGCACTTCAATGTCAAGAGATTACAAAGAAAGTAGGAGAACGGGCCAAGGAGACTGAGGAGTTGCAACTAGTGAGGCCAGAGAAAAATCATGAGAGTATTGTTCTGGAACCCAGAGAAGAACATATTTCTATGTAGAGGAAGTGATCAACTCTACCCAAAATTATAGATAGGACAATGAGAGGTCTGCAAAACAGCCATTTTATTTAGAGATATTGATGTCATTGTTACCTTGACAAAAACAGTTTCAGGTTAGTAGAAGGCGTATAAGCCTGATTGGACTGTTATCGAGGCAGAAAGGGAGGAGAGGAATTAGAGGTAGTGAGTGCAGACAACTCTCTGTGAGAGGTTGGTAATGAAGGGGAACAGATAAATGGCAGTACATAATGGTGGAGGAAGTGAGGTAAACAGGTTTTGGGTGGGATTTTGGGGGTTTTGTTTTGGTTTGCTTTTGTTTTTTAAGATAGAAAAAATGACACCAGTTTGTATGCTGACAGGAATAATGTAGCGGAGGGAGGAAATATTATGAGGATGTTGCAAATGCTGTGAGATGATGAATTTTCTTTTTGATTTAGGCAGTCCAGGTAAGAATTTTCTGCTACTTGAAACCTGCAGAGTGAGCTCTGACAGAGTGAGTCATTGCCTTGGTGTGTCTAAGAAGTTTTTGTTTTATGCCTATTGTGGAGGCATAATTTTTAATAGTACTCTCTTTCATCTGGTTTGGATGACAAATTATATGGTCACGCTAATTAGTTAGGAACACTGGTTCTGAAGCCATAGATTCCAATCTTATGCCAGCCACCTACAAGTTGTCATCCAGGATAAATTACTCGGCTTTTGTGCCTCAGTTTCTTCATATGAAAATGGGGTTAATAAAGACACATATCTCATTGTGTTATGCTTATCAAATGAGTTAAAGCATTTAAGGAGCTTACAAAAGGGCTTGCAACATGGTAAAAGTTTCCTAAATATTAGAAATCCACCTACCACATAATGTAGAATTCCCCTTTGCAGTACAGAATGTAAACTGTCTGACTGTTTGGCCCACTCACGCATATAAACTTAATTAATTAACATGTAACTATCAAAGTGAAATTATTGACAGCATCATTTTATAGGTAAGGAAACAGGGAAATAGTTTAACTATGATACAAGGCAATTAAAAAATAAGTGTTCATTTATAAACTGTGTGTCAACTTGACTGAGCCACCGAGTGTCCAGACATTTGATCAAATATTTTCCTGGGTGCGTCTGTGAGGGTGTTTCTGGATGAGATTATAACAGTGTTTGAATTGGTAGAATGAGTAAAGCAGATTGCCCATCCCAGTGTTGGTGGGCCCCACTCAATTAGTGGAAGGTCCAAATAAAACCAACAGGCTGACCCTCTCTTGAGAAGAGAGAACTGTTTCTGCCTCAATCTAGAGCTGGGATATTGGTCTTTTCTTACCTTCAGACTCAAAAAGAAAAATTGGCTTTTCTCAGGGCTTGAGCCTGCTGCCTTTCGGACTGGACCTTACACCATTGACTCTCCTGGTTCTCAGTTCTTCAGACTGGGATTGGAACTTACATCACTGGCTTTCCTGGCTCTGCAACTTGCTGACTGCAGGTCTTGGGACTTCTCAGCCTCCATGATTGTATAAGCTAATTTCAGTTTCATAAAAAATCTCTCTCAGTGTCTCTCTCTGTCTCTCTCTCTCTCTCTTTCTCTCTCTCTCTCCATACACACACACACACACACAAGGGTACTTCAAAAAGTTTGTGGAAATATAGAATTAAAAGATAATACAAATCATTCCATAAACATTTTGAAGACACTAGATACACACACACACACACACACACACACACACACACACACACACACACACACACACACACACACACACACACACACACACATATGTACCATACTGGTTCTGTTTCTCTGGAGAACCCCGGCTAACGCACTTGGCAAGGCTACAAACTTCTTGTTAAATTAAAATTACATGGGGTGCTTGTGCAACAACTTAAAGAGTGTACAGTACATTGACAGTACAGACAGGCAAGTACACAAAATAGGGCTTTCATAAATAATTAATTGATGGTTATTACAGTTTGTGACAGGCAGAATTCTAAATTTGGTCTCCCAAGATTTCCTGGCATAATTGCAGGGGCTGTGAATACAATCAGGTATCACACCCATCATTATGTTATGTTAAATGAAAATAGGAATCTGCCAGTGTAATTAAGTTACTAAACATTTTGACTTTAAAAAAGGCGGATCATCCTGGATTATCTAAGAGGACCTCCTCTAATCCAACAAGCCCTGTAGAAGCAGAAAGCTTTCTCTGGCTAGCAGCAGAAAGGAAAGCAAGAGAGATCTGAAGCACAAGAAGGATTTGACACATCACTGCTTACATGAAGATGGAGGTAACCACGTGACGTGAAATACAGGCAGTCTGTAGACGCTGAAGGCAACCCCTGATGACAGGCTGCAATGACCTGGGGTCAGCCCTGCAACCAAGAAAACTGAATCTGCCAACAACCTGAATGAGCTTGGAAGCAGATTTCTCCGCCGGGCCTCCAAGTTAAGATCCCAGCCCAGCTGACAACTGGATTTCAGCTTTGTGAGACCCTAAGCAGAGAACTCAGTTGATCCATGGCAGACATCTGACCTATGGAAGTGGTGAAATAATAAATGTGTGCAGTTTTAACCCACTACATTTGTGGTCATTTTTATGCAGCAATAGAAAACCAATACATGAGTGTTTAAGTTAGCACAGCATTGGATCTGTGGTGGTGAAAGCAATTGGCTGTGTTATCCAACCTACTGGAGAGGATGAGGAATAATTTCTGGCTTCAGCATAACCACATGCAGCTCTAAGGTACAAATTAAAATAAGCACGGCCGAAGGCACAGTGCAGAGAAGTCTAAATGTTGTGTAATGCAGAATAATCGCAATATAGAGGCAAGAACAGACAGCTTGAGGTGTGACAGCACCAGGTAAGATGCCACCAGACTCAGCGTGATGGGCTCAGATGCTGTATCTGACCCTTCAGTCCCAGCCCTTTAAATGAGGCAGAGCTTTCAGTTCCAGGGTTCTCCTATGGGGCAACAACAGACAAGCAAAGCCAGGGGAATGGCAGGTAATGGCTCTGAATTAAATTGAAATAACTTATGAAAAAGGATCTGGTGTGAGAGACATTCCTTGAGGCTTTAAAGTGAGACGGATAGGCTCCAACACCAGCCAGCTCTGTGTCCAGAGTTTCAGGACTCTAATTTGTGAAGTGTGCCTATGCGTGCATGCAGGGGTGTGTGTGTATAACACGACCTTATTAAACGATTTTGACAACCTTTACAGACCACTGGGGTTAGGATTCACTGCATAATATTCAGCACTAAGACAGCTGCACAATAATGTCTGCATGTCCCCCTAACCCCATACTCTTCCACAGTGCATGGAACATGGGGACTTTCTGACTTTTATCCCAGCTCCCATCTTTCAGTGCCTTCTAGTACCAGTGTACTGTTGACTTCCTGGTTTCGTAATCGATGTCAGCCTTTTTTATAATCTCATGGTTTCTGAAATGTCCTCACAGTGGCATTACTTTTGAAGTTAATCTAGGCTTTGGAAATAAAATGTGATTGATGCAGAAAAATGATACCAATTTAACTGGAGAAATTAATAAATGAATATAGGACTGCTCATTTGATTAAGTGTTTAGGTGAAAAGCATAACTGTTCAGGAATATGAAATCAAGCCTGTGAACCGCCAAACAATGGCATTTTCAGGTATAGGCATGCGTGTTCACAGTCACAAGGTCTCACTTCTCCTGATTTGGCTCCTGATCCTATTCCCCCTACTCTTTCTCAGTCTATTTCTTTTTCTCCTCTTCCTCTTTTCCCCTTTTTGCACTGCAAATGTACCGTGTTCAGATTATCATCATTCAGAATTTACATCCCTGTTTTTGTTTTCCTATGGGACAGTTAAGGACTAGAACCATGTTTTATTTGGTCTTTGCATATTGTCTACCAAGTACACTGCATAAAACACGGTAGGCATTGCAGAGGGTTTGCTGAATTACTATATTTCATACTGAAACATGATAGCAAAAACACCCACTTCCAAATTGGAACAGCACAGTAGATGCTTTTACATAAGTACCACACGTGTGGCTTTTGTGTATCAGGTGCCATGCAAACTCTTCTAGAAGCTAGTAGGTGTTGGAGGACTAGAAAGTCCACGTGCCTCTACACGGTGCATAGCATAGTTTTCAGCATACGATGTGAGGTGATTCAGCATTTCTCATAACTTAGTCATGTGTATGCATTTTCCTATCTGCCACCCCCGAATATAGTGTTATAAACTTAATGTTTTAATCGACTTATTTGTCATGAGTGAAACTCTCAAGTTTTAGATTGATGTAGATTGATGACATAATAATGGCCTGGAATTTTTAAATTTGCATTGGTGGCTTTCAAAGACACAGGGATTTTTTTCCAAGATTTTTTAAATTTGGGGATGTGCTGACCAATGTAGGCAATAGATTGCAACAGCACTTCTTTTAAATCTCAACTCTGCCACTTCCTAGCTTTGTGATCGGGGGTGAGCTATCTATTGCTTGAGCCTTAATTTCCTCCTCTGTGAAACTGGAATAAAGGTACTTATGTCACAGGGATTTTATAAAAATTATCAACAAGATGCATAAAGTACATGTCACATGGCAGGCCCTGAAAGAACTATTCTTATATCTTCTAATATTGTAGTGAAGATACAAAAAAAAAAAATAGGGTTTTTTCATAAGGATTTTGGGATTTCAATATTTCTTTGGAGTGTTCATCCAAAGCAAAAATCAAGGAGGCTTTCTTCTGAGATGTAGGCTGCTAACTATAGCTATTTGATCAAAGCTAAAGCAGAGTTCAGAAACTAAGAGTCTGACTGGTGTTCTCTTCTAGGAGATATAATAGTGTATTTGGGGAAAACTGCTAACGCAACCGCTAATTTTCAAACTTTCCTCAAAATAAATAACTTGGAAGAAGATGGAAGAAAAAGAAAAGTTATTTCCCTTCTGGTCTCGAATTCCCAGAGAAAGATGCTTGGCTCAGAGCCCATGGTCATGACTGATCTACCAAGGTAATGATGGTGCATCTCTCCAGGTCTGGCTGGTTTTATTGAAGGTACGTGAAGCTTTTATTGTGGAACCGGGAATGCAGCCATTTTCCCCATCACAATTTTCATTCCAAACATCATGTGTATGTGCCTTGTTGTCTTCACCTAACGAACCCGTGAAGTTTTAGAACAGCTTGGTGACCCAGGGAAGCCTGTTCTGCCTCTGAGGGAATTGGCCTCATAGTGCCTGAGCCTGTGGGTACACAGTGTCAGTGATACGTAAACTATCTTCCCTCCTGGGCTGTCGTGATGTCCTTGTGGAAGGAAAGGCATCCTGCCAAGAACAGTATCTTCACACACAGAAACTAGCTCTGCAACAAAGGACCCTCCTCAGGATCCACCCTTCTCAAAATGGCGAAGGAGTTGTAAATACCAAATATTTTATCTCCTCACAAGGACTTGAAACAGTCCCCTTTCTTCCGCCTCAGCCCGCATCAGCGTTGAATTTACCAGCATTTGGCCGAAGGAGCTGGAATGAGGAACTTCTGAAAGTGTTAGGAGATGGGATGAAAACAGTGGAGAGATGAATCTCTGAGAAACGGGAGGGGACCAGAGAGAATTGCTGGGGGCAAGTTAAGTTGGGGTCTGTCTATACTGCAGTCTTTGTGGGGTGTTATCATCAATGAGCCTGGAAGCTTCCACCTCATTTGGCTACCTACTAGCTGTCAGACACTGGGCGAATTACACAATGCCTTTGATCTCAGTATTCTCCCTCATAAAAATGGGAGCGACGATATTTCTTTGAAGTGTTTTATGAGAACTAAATGAAAGAAGAAAAATGAAGTAGCACATTATTGTGTTTACTATTACTTTACATTACCCACAACTTTATTTTCAACTATGTCATGACATTGTTTTGGTTCCATTGTGTTTAATTTATTTGTTATTATGTTTTATTCTGAAAGATAATGTCTTATTTAAAATATATATATATAACATGTAAATGATAGTACATGTCCTGCACAGATAAAGCAAAAACCTTTCAGGTGATCTGGAAACACCACCCCAACTCACGCTGAGTAGCAAGAACTGCCCTAGCCCTATGAGGATGCGGCAGAAAATGAGAGAGACTCCTGTTTTTTCCATCAGTGTCACTTTCCAAAGATTAATTAGTGGAACAAATATTCAGCAGTGCCCTTCTGGTTGTATCAGAGAGCATCCTTGATGGTAGATTCACAAAGACCAACAAAACATGGCCCTTTCCCTCAAGGGTCTCCCATCTAGCAGGGGAGACAAACACCTTCATTGTATCAGTAGAAATTTCTGAGTGACCACGATGTCTGCTCAGCAAAGTTCTGGGCTGCTTGAGATATCCCAGTGAGCAAGAGACCAAGATCCCTACCATCCAGGAGCTTATACTCTATCTAGCAAGAGCAATAGGGGAAGAGAGAGAGAAGCAATAACCTAATAAATAAGCAAATTACAGAGTCTGTTAGATGACACGTGCTGTAACAAAAAGGAAATTTAGGGCGAGGTAAAGGGGATCAGGATTGTCAGTGACAGGGTGGCAAAGATGAGTGTGCTTAGCAGTGTATCATACGGTGGCCTGGGTAGGCCTCATTGAGAAGGTGAGAAGTGACCAAGACCTTGACGGAAGTGAGGAAGTTAGCTTCGAAGATATGGGAGAGGAGCATTCCAGGCAGAGGGAACGGTTAGAGCAAACACCGAAGGAGTGACACGTACTGTACAGCCCAGGAACTCTCGATGCAAGAGCAATTTGTCATAGTGAATGCACAAGGATTACCTGTGGACTCAGACACACCAGGGTGGGAATCCCAGCCCCACCATTTACTGGTTTGCTTACTCTAACACATCTCAGCCTGTTTCTTCATCTGTTGATGGGCATTTTCATACTCATTTTCAGATTGGTTGCTAAATAGATATTAAGTACATAAAATAAAGCAGGCCATCAATAAATCAAAACCACAGCCCAGAGGGACGACAAAATAGAATATCTTTTTGTCCGTATCACTTAATTCCTTTTTATCTTGCAGGGGAAATTGAAGCTTCAAATTGTTAAGTAACATGTCGAGGTGACACAGCTATTAATTGCTAGCAGCGAGATAGGCACTCACATGCTCTTTTCACCATATTGTGCGGAAGAACACCACGATGGAAAATAGCTTTCACTGAACTCAGTGAATCATAGCAAATAAACACCTTACCTAAGAAGTTCGGAGTTGACTGTGAACCTCATCACAAAAGACCACAAGAAATCATAGCTCTGGAGAAAAATACCCTTTTGACAAGACGTGGTGGTGTGGTGAGAATGTGGGCTAGGGAGACATGAAGCCTTGAGTTCAAGCACAAGCTCCACTCTAAACCTTGACTTTCTCCTCTATAGAGTGAACATCATGCCTGCCTCCCTCCCTAACGGTTAATGGGAAGACATTTAGATAGGACACGGGACTTAACACAGGGCTGGACACCTAGACTGTACACATCGAACATTAGCTGTCTCAACCTCATCCCTCTCCCTCTGACTCCAGGGAAAGTGAAATGCCAACCTCTTTAAGTAGAGGTGAAATTTCTACTAGGAAACATATTTTTTCCTCTCTGATCGCTTTGGGTTGGATTTTGATGGATGGCAGCTAATGGTTGTATCAGCTAGCTTTTAATGCATAACAAAGCACTCCACAATTTAGAGCTTTAAACAACAATCTATTCTTTTGTTCACAATCCTGCAGGTTGACAATTTCAGCTGGGCTCCTCTGAATGGTTCTCCTGCTGTTCTTGGCTAGACAAGAACAACATCTTATGCATCTGTGGCTAGTGCCCTGTCAGCTAAGTAGCTTTGCTGGGGGCCCAATCATCTAAGATGGCCTCATCCATGTGTTGGGCAATTGGTTCGCTGTCAGCTGGGATGAAGAGGATAAATGCGCCATGGGTCCCTCATCATGGGCCAGCCCGGGCTTCTTCACATTGCTGTCATAGGGTTTCAAGAGCAGAAAGAGAGGGGAAACCTCAGCGTGCAAGCGTTTTTCAATTCTCTGCTTGCTTCACATTTGCGAATGTCCCACTGGACAAAGCAAGTTACATGGCCAAGGCCAGAGGCAACGTGGGAGGAAGAAACAGGCTGGAAGGAACAAAATGCAGTTGCTGTTGTAACAGTCCACTGCTACAGTGATTCATGAATTAAGGCTGCTCATCATTAGAGAAATACAGTCGACCCTCCGTATCTGTGCCTTCCGCCTACTTGGATTCCACCAAACACAGATTGAAAATATTAAAACAAAACAAAATTGCATCTGTACTGAACCCGTACAGATTTTTTTCCTTGTCATTATTCCCTAAACAATACAGTATAACAACTACTTACATAGTTCTAGGTATCACAAGTGATCTAGGCATGATTTAAAATATCTGGGACGATGTGTGTAGTTTATATGCAACTACTAAGCCATTTTACATCAGAGACTTGAGCATCTGTGGATTTTGGTATTTGAGGGAGTTCCTGGAACCAATCGCCTATGGGTATCAAGGGATGACTGCACTTAAATATGGATAAACCAGACAGTGGAATGCTATTCTTTTCAGAATGATTTTTACTCTTCTTTAGGAAAAGTCATAGCTGTTCTTGCTCTATTACTCTAATAGGTGACTAATAAAATTGTTTTATGAAATTCTGGAAAAAACCTAATCTGGAAACATGTAAATGGTGAATCTCCTTACGCAGAAACATGCTATGACCTTGACTGTAGGAGGCCAGCCTGTACCTCTTTTTGTATTATAATGTTACTGTTCCTCTTGCTTGGGATAAATATGCCCCCCAGCAGAGGCATATTGGATAGGCGTAGTCTGAAGTGGAAGTGCAGGAACAGACTAGTAAATGGTACCTCTGGTAGGTAGTCCCCGGAGATAGTCCCCGGCAATTGTGAAGTAGGCTTGCAATGTGGCCCAGGCCTGGTTGGACCACTCTTCCCCCGGGACACCAGCCTAATCTCCTGCTTTGCTGGAGTGCCTCTTGATTCATTCAAACCATCTTTCTAAGTTCTGAGTAGAAGTTTTATCGTTCTCTACTACTGTTCACCATGTTTTCGATCCCTTGGTATTTTGTTTTGTGGTGGTTGACATCGCCAATTTGAATGACATCATTTCTCTATTTTATTTTCTACATGACTATTGCTGGTGTGCATAATAGCTATTGATAAGTTAAATATTAATATTTTATTCTTCCTTTTATAGGAATTCATTTTTACATTTTTCCTTAGGTGTTACCCTAGGGTATATTCATATCATCTACAAATAATGGCAACTTTGTCTCTTTCTCAATATGACTTTTTTCTCTTTACAATCTCATTAACACTGAAAAGAACTTCTAAAGCAATATTTAATGATATTTGTTATAATACGGCTATTTGTCTTGGTTTTGATCGTGATGGAATTTTTTTTCTAATTGTTTAAGATTATCTGTGTGTTTGAGAGTATGGAAAGGCCAAGGAGTACAGCCTGCTAAATATATTTTCTTAGTTTGTTATGAATCAGCAGTGTTGAATTCCTTCAAATGCTCTTTAACCTTCCATACGTCTTTAAAAAATGGCCAGTAGCAGTAGTGTCTCTATTTATTGAAGCCATTCTCTTACATCTCTCTATTTTATCATCCTTTTCATACATGACCCATACATTTTTGTACTGTTATGCTCTAGATATTGCAGATGTTCTTTGCCCCTTGGGAATAGAATCATTTTTATTAGTGATTCTGGGTATAAATGGAGTCCAGCAGATCCTGGGAAACTGGACTGAGTTATTTGAAAATTGGACTGTATGTTTCACAACTCCTTTCCATTTCCACTTCAGAGTCCAGTTCCCCTTGATGAAGGGATTAATTATTTCATTGGAAAAGTAGTTCTTCATGATTCCCCTCGCTGATGCCAACAGAGTGTCAGCAAGCAAGAGACAAAGACGCTTAAGTTGCAATACGACAAAAGTTAGGGGACTCTAGAGGTTCTCCTCTATAAGGGAAACACTAAGAAGAGATAAAAAGGAGAGGGAAGGCTCTAGGTTGTTAGATTGGGGGCTGTGGGGTGCCATTTCTTGGCCAAGAGGACAGGATGACCACACAGCTGTGAGAGGGCACCAAGGGCCTTGCTCAAGTCCCACGCCAGGAGACTTTGTAAACTCAGAATGTCAGAGTTGAAGGGACTTGCGCGTGCATGTTTTCCAAAACCCCAAGCAGTGCTTATCAGTGAGGGAGAGGGTGGAGCGTCGTGCGGAGGGTAGAGAGTCTTGGGATTTAACACATGGCTAGTTGGGATGGTTCTCCAGTTGTTAGGTGGCTATGGATCAGAGTGCAAATGCCTGCAACAAGTAGGCGAGAGCTTTACAGATGAGGAAACTGAGGAACAGAGAAGTTCAGTGAGATGTAAATAGGGGTTTAAGAAGAGTGTTAAATTATGGGCTGTGCAAGATGCTTGGCAAGGCGGACAACCTGTTGAAGAAATAAAACCGCATGATGTGGCTCAGCAAAGATTAGGTAATATTTTGCCGAGAATCCTGTTGGTCATTTTGACAACACGGGGCCTTCCTATAAGTCATCATGGTACTGGTCACGGTGGGGGATGATGACGACGATGTCCTTGCCCCTGTCGTGTGTAAAATGAGTGTGAGTGTGTCTCATGCGTCGCGGTGGGGAGGGTGCGGACAAACGTCCGGCCGCGCCACAGCCAAGTTGGGCTCAGGGGCACAAGTGGAGGCAGACAGTCTTGGCCAGAGCCACAAGGCAGCGAATTTCACCCAGCGCGAAGGAGGCTCCCAGCCCCAGAGGTGCGGGGCGCCTGCGCAGTCGGCCCCAGGCGTCGCGCGCTGCGGGAGCCGGGAGACCCCCGCCTCCGCCTCTCGCCCTCCGCCGCGAACGCGCACGGAACGGTCCGAGAGCGCGCACGCGAATGCGCCTCACCTCGCTCAACCCCTGCCGGGGCGGCTGCGGGAGACGCTCCGGAGACGCAGGTGGGCTCTGTGCAGAGGCGCGGGCTCGCCGGCTCCCCGGCTCCCGGGAGGAGGAGGCGGAGGCGGCGACGGCGGCGGCGGCGGCGGCGGGGCGACCACTCAGGCGGCTGGGATCGGGACCCTCCTCGCGGGACCGGCTGGCCGGCCACCGGACTGGCTGGCCGACGCGCCCCGCCCGCCCCCGCCCCCGCCCCATCTTTTCCTGGGCTCCGGGTCGCCGGCTGAGGCGCCACTCTCTGCCCGCCCCTCGCCTCGGCCTTTTCTCTTCCCACCGCCTCGGCTGCCCGGCGGCGGCGGCGTCCTCGAGGATGAAGTGTAAGCCGAACCAGACGCGGACCTACGACCCGGAGGGCTTCAGGAAGCGGGCGGCGTGCCTGTGCTTCCGGAGCGAGCGCGAGGACGAGGTGCTGTTAGTGAGTAGCAGCCGCTACCCGGACCGCTGGATAGTGCCGGGCGGGGGCATGGAGCCCGAGGAGGAGCCGGGCGGCGCGGCGGTGCGCGAGGTGTACGAAGAGGCGGGAGTCAAGGGGAAGTTAGGCCGGCTCCTGGGCGTGTTCGAGCACAACCAAGATCGCAAGCACAGGACGTACGTGTATGTACTGACTGTCACTGAGCTGCTGGAGGATTGGGAAGACTCGGTTAGCATTGGGAGGAAGCGAGAGTGGTTCAAAGTCGAAGATGCGATCAAGGTTCTCCAGTGGCACAAGCCCGTGCATGCCGAGTATCTGGAAAAACTAAAGCTGGGCGGTTCCCCCGCCAATGGAAACTCCATGGCCCCGTCCCTGCCAGATAGCGATCCCTAGTATGTACCGCGCCGGCACAGACTTGCGATTGTCCGCTCCCTTAGGCTAAACCCTGCCCGAAGCACCTCTCGTGCCATGTGCGGTCTCGCTGGGAGGAGGGAGGCTTCTTTTGTTTCCTTGGCAGACCTCTGAATCACGCTTGCAAACTGTCTCGGTTGCCAGGCGCAGTTTTCAGACAATTTGCACGTTTTTCAGATGCTTTGAAAATCGCTTCTTGGTTACACTGTAAAATGTTTCGGTAAGCCAAAGCCGCACGGGTTTTGGGTTTTTTTTTTCTTTTTTGGTTTTTTTTTTTTTTAAGGTGCCTTAACTGCTCGCCCTGTTCGTGGAGAGGGTGGGGGTGCGCGCGCTCTGTGCAGCCTGTGATGTGTGTATTTGTTTGTCTGACATTTCACACGTTTGTGCGTGAGTGTGCGTGCGCATTTTTAATACCAGTCTTGTAGTGGAGGCCTGTGAAGTCCGACCAACACCTTTTATTATTTTTATCCCTTAAGTTGTTTTCTCTTTTCACAGCATCGGCCCTTGCCACCGAGCCCTTCTGTGGCGAGAGTTGGTTTAAATGATGAGTTTGGAATTTTTAAAAAAGGATTAAGAAATTTTACGTCTTGTGCTCCTTCAGCACTGGACGGTAATTTTAGCTTCAGAAATGTGATCTAATGTGCCTTTTTCAGGAATTCGTCTGTTCATATGTAGATCATTTGATTTTCAAAAAACTTTCACAGCTGGTCATTTTTCACTGCTGACTTGAAATGGCCACTTTCTATAGAGTTTAGCAAGGTAGTACCTCATACAGTAGCGACTTCTGGGGAATTGCTAGCCAAGTACATTTGATATACAGTACACATCTTACCTTGAAAACTGTGTTCACAGAATATGATTTAGTGTCGTCAGTTTCCGAGGCCCATTGCCCCTTTCTCCATACCCTAGAAGAACCATGATTCTCTCGATATAAATTCGTTTCTGAAAGAAATTTATCTTAGTGCCATTCCAGTTAAACTTCCCTGACGCCCATTAACCACAGGCATGGGATCTGTTGTGATGATTACATCCCAGTTGAGTGAGCTCTTTTGATACTCAGCTGTTACAGACTTCTCAAACTGTTGGGACACTCTCTCTTAGAGATTGGGGGGTAAATGTTTTGTTTCAGGACAAACTTTTTGGGGTGCCGAATTAAAAGTTCTTACATTTGCTTCGATACTTGCCTGAAATCAGGAATCCCCTCTAAAATATGTGAGTATATCTTCTGGAACTTTCTCTATTCCCCCAGCCATGTTAGAAATTATGTAGAAGGAAAGCCTACTTTTGAAGCGAGTACCAAGGGTGGAAAAATCATGCCTAATTGTAAGGAAACCTAGAATACATCATGTCTCTTAAACATTATTGATAGGCACTTTGCGTCCCTGTTATGTATTCTACTTAAGAGTTGTGTGAAGTCTGAATTCTTCTGGAACTCATCTTCTCCCGTGAAGGTTGTGGAATAGCTTACTTTGTGAAGGGAGTATAGATGAGGGATATCTTTCTACATAGAACCCTTAACATCTTAAGAGTATTCTACAAACTAATAATAAATTTAAGTGGTTATTAACTGTAATTTAAATATTTTGTTCTACAAATGAGCTTTTTAAAAGACACAATCACTGGTCGAATTGAATATTGTTACTTTTTTTAAAAAAAATCTTTGGTGCCTCTTTTTAAAATAAGATCTTTGCCATATAGAAATATGTCTAAATAAAAAACATGTAGTTAACAAAAGTCAGTGTTGTCAAATGAATGAGTGGACTAGAAAATAAATAGCTTTAAAAAACCAAATGTATAATTTCATGCTCTAAATTATGCAGAAGTATGGATATTATCAAAATGTATCTTTCTTTTTATAGAAATACATGCCTTATTTTTAAAACAAACTTTTTAAATCCTACAAATTGACCTTTTCTGTTCCAATAATCTAAAACGACTAATAGTCTCAGTAAACTGAGATTCTTCAAAGTATACACTAACCACAAAGAAAGTGGATTGTTTCTTTATCACTTTATTTTATACGTAGTACTGCCTTGATCTAAAATGGCACACATACCTGGGAGATTTAACTTAAACGTGTCATTCATAGAGATAATAATGCACAATCTATGTTTTGACTTTTGAACTATGTATTTGACAAATGTGAAAAAGTACAGTGTTGATGTTAACCAGCTCAAGAGTTCTTAGCCTGTAAATATTTGCTCTGTTTTGTTCAGAATCATTTGGATTGAGTACTACAACTTGCTAGGATTTTCTTTAGCATCCAGATATCTTCAGTTTATGCAATTTGTAAAACTCCCAAGCCTTTCATTCCTAAATTGCAATAGAACATTTTACATTTATCAGACTTTAAAGTAAGTTTTGAAATTCACATAGGTAGTTCTTATTAAATATACTTATGGAATTCAGTGTAGAAAAAATTAAATGAAAGGGCCCAAATAGCCTTTCATTTTAAAAGAATAATCCAAAAATTTTAGGGTAAAATACTTGACACAAAGGTAAACTAAATGGTGTCTATAACCTCTGTCCTCCAACTTTAATGCACAGTTGGAATTTTCTTCTTACAGAGTCATTACATAGCACCTATACATTAAGTGATGATTGCAGTAAAAAATGTACAGCTTAATTTTTCAGCTCATACTCCGCCCCACCCCCCTGCCTCAAAAAACAGTGGCCTGATCAAAAAGAATTAAAATTTTCAGATATGAAGTAGAAATTTGTTTTCAGCATGTTTTTTAAAGGGCTATTTTTTTCCCCACTGGACAAGTGCCTACTCTTATTCTTAAAAAAAGCTTGAAGATGACATGTTGAAGTAAAGGTAATTTTAGTATGTTTGATACAGAATTTGCCCTGGGTGTCTAATGTATTGTATTTTCTAAGAAACCTATCTATATTCTGTTGATCAGATCACTGTTGAAAGAATTAACCCTGAAAGGAGTGAGGGGTGGCCATAAATGTTTTTAATTTCTTTGTATGGTTTCATTTGAGAGAACTGTAGTGATTTTAGCATATTTGTATTTAGAAACAATAAAAATTGGAGTATGTGTGTGTAAGAATAGGAACAGGCAGCTTGTAAAATAACAACATTAGAGGGCCCTTCTTGGACAGATAGTTTAAAGGGCTCTGAAGCTGGAGCTGCTCCTTCTCTCACTTCCCTTTAAGTGGAGTCCAACTGTAAGAAAGAGCAATTCCTTCCTCAATGGTTGTTAACTGGGAAAAGGGAGGTGAAAATGCTGCTTTAGAGCCTACAGTATTAACACCTGGCCAAATTTTTTTTTCAGTGTTCCTTTTGTGGAAGCATCAGGCAAAACAAATATTTTCAGCATCATTCTAGTATTGTAATCATCTTTCTGAATGACTGTTAGCCTATTAGAATATGAACTCTTTGAGGACTATGACCCAGACTTAATCCTCCCTGTATCCTCAAAGCATAGAAGAGGGGTGAAATTTTGAGACATTTTTCATTGATCCATAGATTAGAAATGTCTACCACCAGTGTATTCCTGATTTCTCAGCTTCATAATGTACCTGGGACAATTTGTTATTCCCTCAGGCTCTTATTTGGCCTCACAGTGGGACTGCAGTGGATAATTCACTGAAGGCTTTTCCAGTACAAAGTGGTTGATGAACCATAGTAGGTCCTCAGTAAATATTTGTTGACTAGAGGAACTGATGAACCAATAAAACTGTATTAATAAGATTATTTTTTTCTAGGTGAATGGCATAGATGTTGTTCAGATTTACTTTGAAAGAATCAAGTATGTGAACCCAATGATGAATGGAATTGTGAAGCACAGGTGAGCTCTTTCACTCTCCCAAGGATACAGCTCATCCTATGCTTTTGGACACTTCTTCCCTTTCTATTACAACTATTTTCCAGATTGTTGCACTACCACTGTATCTGTACAGAATTCTGACTTGGCACCTGTTGCCTTTTTTTGTGCTTTTATGATAATATGTCTGTATTTCTAATCAGGTTATATGATTTTGAATTTAAGGGACTTGTTTCCTGAGTCTTCTTTTTTATATCTAGCATATAAGCATTCCTTGAAATATGGTAGACATCACTGAAGTTTTGTTTAAATAGTTAATTTTGTAATGACACTGAGTGATAAAACATTCCGCTTCTAATTTGTCTAGCATATATTTGTCTTTTATATATCAGGTGTCACACAACTGTCTCAAGGTAGCTGTGAGATATTAGAAAGCAAAAATTCTTACTCATAGGTCTATGTCATCCCAGACATTGATGGGCCTCCTGATGGCAGTACTCTATACCACCTATGAAGTATATTTGCCAGAATTTTAAACCAAATTTGACCATGCCTCTAGACATAGTTCCTAATCTATAGAAAATACAGAGAAGAGAGAAACACACTACTGTATACCACAGAGATTCAATCGGCAGAATCCAGACTTCAGGAAACTCTATAGGACAAATGACCCAGTTTCTTCAGTAAATAAATTGCAAGGATGAAAGAAAGAGATGGAGGGTGAACCTATAGATTAAAAGAAATTTAAGAGACATCTTAACCAATTGTGTGGATCTTATTTGGATCCTGATTCAACCAAACTAAAATGAATACATTTATGAGATAGGGTAATTTGAACTTGACTGGATATTGATATTAGAGATAATGGTATTGCGGTTATGTTGGAAAGGAGTCCTTATCTGCATTCTCAAATATTTACAATTGAAATGATGCAATGTCTGGGAATTGCTACAAAACAATGAGTCTGGATTTTAAGTGCATTGGAGACATGGATGAAACAAGATTGGCCTTGATAATTGTTGAAGCTGGGTGATGGTTAAAGGGTGGTTCATTATATACGTTCATCTCTACTATTGTGTGTTTGACATTTTCCATAATAAAAAGTTAATTAAAACAACTATTGGAGTTTTTCTTATTAAGGCTAATATATAAGGTAAAGGAAAAAAAGTGGAGGAAAAATTTTAGATTGTTTAAAAAATGTTGGCTCTGAGGTTACCACTTCTGGCTCAAAGAAGTCAAATGCTCAAAAAGAGGGGAGACATACCCTGACTATGGTTTCCTTGCTACAGACCAATATTATGTTTTTCTTTTAATTTGGCCCATTGAAATAGGAAAAGTTAAATCCTTACTTATTCCTACTGGAAAATGAGAATGGATTCTCATATGCTGTTGAGTAGGGTTTTTGACAACACCTACAGTCCAGTTCATATCAATGTGAAAAATCAAGTGGAGCCTCTCAGGAGCAAAGTTATGGAATTTTATAAAAATCCACATAATGCTGTTTTTTGAATAGTTTTTAGGGGAATGATAGCTGTAGATTTGTTGGTTGCATGTTAATTAAATTTAAAGTTTTGTTGAAGGTAGGTGAAATAGGAAAGTAAGCAGTCAACATTCCTGACTGCAGTGAACCATTTTGCATTTTACAAACTGCAGATGTTCCTTCATTTCTGGACTGTGTTTAGAATTCCATAAAGGCTAAAGCCTTCTAGGTCAGAGTGTGAAGCTGTGCTTATGTCAAAAGATATGAGGTCTGTCCTTACTTTTCTGCAGGTCAAGAACGAGCAGGCAAAAAGTGAGAACAGCATTGAATACCTCTCCCATGGAAGATGAATTCCTTCCTAAGTGTAAAGGACTGTGAAGCTAAAGCTGCCCCTTCTACTCCTGCTAAGTGCGTTCTAATTCTAAGAGGAAGCAGTTCCCCAAACCAACCTGGGAAAGGGGAGGTAAAGTGTTTACTTTAGAGCCCTTTACCACTCACTACAGGACAGAGCTTTCAATTCCAAGGTTCCCCTGTGAAAAGGCACCATGATATACCACAAAAACTTTCATCAGTCTTTCCCTGGAAGTTGTTTCCTAATTTGAGTATACTCTGATTTTAGCAGATTTTTAAAATTTGGAGGCAGGCAGAGCCAGGGGAACTGTAGGTGATGGGAGTAAATTAAAACAAATAGTGGTTTGGAGTCCAATAGGCCATGGCTCAAAACTGGCTTGACCAAAGGCTGTATGGCCTCTGCCAAGTTACTTTATCTCTCTAATCTTTAGTTTTCTCATCTGTAAAATAGGGATAATCATAGTCCTTACATTTGTTAACTACTGCTTTGGGGAAGCCCTTCTTGATCTCCTGGGGTAAGATGTACTCTTGTGTTCCCAGGTACCCCATTGCTGTGCTATGTCATAGTTCTTATCAAAATTATATTTTACACTTATTAACCCAAATGTCTCTGCCTTCTAAACTCTGAGGTCCCCTGGCTCTGAGGCCCAGACTGGTTGTGCCCCTGGAGTCTGGCACAGAGCCTAGAACATGGCACCCCACAGGTGCTCATAACATGTTCATTATACTTGTCAAAAACGCATTGCTATTATTTTAGCAGGTGTTTTTTACTGGAAAATATGAAAAATGAAATACCAAAAGACTGTGACCTGTGCTCAAGTTTCTTTTTTTTTGAAGGAATATTTTGTGTATAAGTCATGTTTTTATGTTTCAGAATCTTCCAGTACCAATATATTCCCACCTTCTTAGCTTCATAAATTACTGTATTACCTCAGGTGCTAAACTCTATTTGATACACAGCTGTATTTGATAATTCTCTGAAGGCTTCCCAAAATACAAATGATTGAAGTACATAGCATAGTAAGCTCTCAGTATTTATTCATTGTAAGAACTGTTATATGAATACAAGTATGCTAGTTATTTTAGTTTATGGGTAGAAGACAAGATAGCAATCAGAATTATGGTAACAAGCTCATACATACAAGTCCAAGGCCTGACTGATTTGACCAGTAAAGATACAAGGAGCCACTTCTAGATTTAGACAATTTAGTACTTAGATAAACAGTGCAAAGAAGGGGCCAGCTCCCTGGGTCCTTCTCCCACATACCCAAAAAGATGACAAAGAAACAAAAGGGGCTAGATGACTGTAATGCAAATTGTGGGATACTCTGTTGCTGAGGAGCCAAATCTGCACTGCACCTGAGTGATTTTATATTCTGCACTCTATTCTGAAGGGCACAGGACAGAAAACCCTATATCTCATGGGAAACTGGTAGATGATGAGAAACTGGTTCATGACAACCCCCCAGGGGAGATAGGGAAGTGACTGGGAGACGGCCATTTAGCAACTACTTACTTTCTCATGTTTGGGAGGATCAAAAGGCATTTAACCAAGACTCAGATTAGCTATAGCTCAAGCCCACGTGGATACATGCAAGGATGCCAGGGCACCATGGAGGAGCCATTCCCCTACAACTTCACTTTCCTTTTATGTATCCAGCTGAGAATTATTTTTATAAACATAGGTCACCTGTGTGGCCACTCTGAAGATACAGAATGGACCCCCAAGCAAAATTTGGTTCAAATAGAAAGACTGATGCTACCACATACACATCAATAGGGTATCCGAAGGTTTATTACTCATAATAAAGAAGCTTTTTGGTGGGGGACAGGTGGGGAGAGCAGGGCAGGCTTCCAAAGCTGGTCTGAAAATGTCTTGAAAGAGCAAGGAAAGGATACTGGCTTGGAGTTTTTGTTGTGTTTAGGTGGGTGGGGCTGGGGTGAGGGCTCCAATGTGCAGCTGGGGCTTGCATGGTTTGAAATTCCCTCCAGCATTAAAGGAGAGAGAACCCAGGATTTTTATTAGCTCATGCAGTTGTAGGGCTGAAGGGGAAAAGGGAGAGGTGAGGCTTAAATGCTGTCAGCAGTCACACATAAAAAAAAGAGTATTACAATTTGCCCCTAGTGTTTGATAACTAAAATATATCATGTTTCTTTAATTGAGTTTGAACAAGTTTAAGTAAGCCATTATGGTATTCTATTATGTCTGTAGCCTGAGACCATTAAGGAAGATGGAAGTTCCATCAAGTGTCTTGTTCTAGAGCCTAGCTTTGTGTATTCTGAGAAGTAAAATGAAAGCCTTGGTTGCCATCAACAAAGTCTCTAACTCTGAAGGCAATAAGGAGTGTTTTGATAAGGCCTTGTACTATAGCTTTAGTTTATATAGAGGCATTGTATGGTATTGGTTTATACTTTGGTATCTGTGAGGCAAGAGATTACCAGAATTTCTTGCCCCAAAAGGGACAACATTGGATAAGGAATGTATGGTGCTGCCATTGGCCAAACTAGATAATTGGATCACTGGCAGTGGCCTAAGGGTCTAAAAATTTGCAGAGGGGCCAAATGTTGGCCAGGGTATTCACTGCTAAGATGACAGCTCTAGGGGATCTCCTGTATTGCAGACTTTTCCTTACCTCCATTGTGGAGTAGCAGTCCAGTTTCCCATTGGTAGTCCAGATCAATCATCCCAGCAAGTAGAGTAAATATCTTTTTTGCCTGTTGATTCAGAGGCATGAAGAGTCCAAAATGGCAGGTTGGAAGTCTTAATTTCCAATTCAATGGAATCATTGTTGTATATCCCAGTGGAAGCGTTCTACCATTCTACCAAACCAGCTACTTCAAGATGATGGAGAACTTGGTAAGAGCAGTGAATTCCGTGAGCATGAGCCCATTGCAACGCTTCATGACAGGAGTGACTGGAGAAAGAGGCTGACTGCTATCCAAAGAACAAGTCATCCTATCAACTTGATTTAAAAATCCTCTGCCAAGGTTACACTTCGGCGAGCATTTACATGAGATGCAAATATCTTTTCCCAGAGTAGTCTTCCACATACTCCTTCCCCAGACTTCCTTATCATCAATTTTCCAATCATGTTCCTCCCAAGTCCCTGACCATCCATCCAAACCATTACCCTCAGCCCATGAATTGGTAGATAATCCTATGTCTGACCACTTCTTCTTCCAGGCACAGTAAACAACCACTTTCACTGCCTGAAGTTCTGCCTACTAGGAGGATTTCCCTCCACCTCTGTTATTCAGGGATGCCCCAGAAAGGGGCTGTAGTGCTGTAGCTGTCCATTTTGGGGTAGCACCTGCATATCATGCAGAACCATCTGTAAACCAGGCCCTCCTCTTCGTCTGTCAACTGATTGTAGGGAACTCCCCATGAGGCCATAGGTGCAGGCTGGGAGAGTGAAAGCAGTGTAGCAGGAGTGGAGACCATGGACATTTGGGCCACTTCTTCATGTAACGTACCTGTGCCTTTAGGGCCTGCTTGGCCCCAGTCTTGCATGTACCACTTCCACTTGATGATAGAGTGCTGCTGTGCATGTCTAACTTTATGGCTTTGTCAAATAACACTCGTTTTATGAATAGCAGTTCAGATCACATGGTAACTTGGTGGCCCATGGTCAAGTGTTTAGTCCCTACTACAGCCCAGTAGCAAGCCAAGAGCTGTTTCTCAAAAGGAGATTAGTTATCAGAAGAGCATGGCAGGGCTTTGCTACAAAATCCCAACGGCCTATACTGCACTTCACATATAGGAGTCTGCCAAGGGTTCCAAACAACATCCCTATGCACTACTGATGCTTCAAGTACCGTTAGATTTGCTGGATCACATGACCCAAGTGCCAAAGCAGCTTGTTCAGCAGCGTGAACCTGTTGCGGAGCCTTCTCTTGTTCTGGGCCCTACTCAAAACTAGCAGCTTCTCCAGTCACTTGATAAATGGGTCAGAGTAACAAATTCAGATGAGAAATACATTGCCTCCAAAACCCCCAAAATGCCCACTAGGCTGTATGTGCTATGGTCGGAATGTGTCCCCCCAAATTCACATGTTGAAAACTTAATCTCCAATGGAATAATGTTGCTGGTGGGGCCTTCTGAGAGGTGTTTAGGTCATGAGGGCTCCACCCTAATGAACAAATTAGTGCCATTATAAAAAGGGCAAGTGGAACTGGATTTTCTATCTCCTACTCTTTTGCCACATTGAAGACACAGAGTAAATCCCTTTTGGGCCCTTTTACCTCTTGCCATGTGAGAATGCACTAAGAAGGCCCATACAAGATGACAGCACCTTGATCTCGGACTTCTCAGCCTCTAGAACTGTGAGAGAATAAATTTCTGTTCTTTATAAATTACAGTTGACCCATGAACATGGTTTTAAACAGCATGAGTCCACTTATATGTGGATTTTATTCAATAAATGTATTGGAAATTTTTCGGAGATTTGAGAATTTTAAAAAATTAACAGATAAACTGTGTAGCCTAGAAATGTCAAGAAAATTAAGGAAAAGTTATGACATGAATACATAAAATATATGTAGATACTAATCTAGTTTGGAAACTGGAGGAAAAGTCATTCTACTTATAAAATGGCAAAGAACTTGGCTAAATTATGTCCTTGTCCTAAGACGTTATAAAAGACAGAACTTAATAGTAAAGAACTAGAATATTTGGCAGAAGAAATCGCTAAGCAGCAAAGTGTTCAGGATGCTGCATGGCTTCTCTTAACTTTTTTTAGTAAGTTAAATGAGAAGAGAGAAACATTTTAAAGACAAAATTTTAAATTAAAAGGAAAGCAGAACATAAAGATTTGGAAAACTCTTATCCTGGCCACATAAAAAATTAAAAAGCTTGTTTAGGAGAGAAAATCAAGGATGTGGACAAGATACCATTTGATAAGGAGATTAGAAAATCAGGCGCTATTCATCAAGACAATGGGAGAAAGACCCCAAAGGCAATTCAGAGATCTTTGAGGCTGCTCCTCCCATCACATGCCCAGAATGCTAGGGCCTTGAGGACAGAACAGGTAAAAGAAATGGGCCTAGGAAGGGCACCTAAGGGACCTCTGGGCTTCATGCTCAGGGCTGCCTTGGGTCTCTGCTCCTTGCATTATGGTAAAGCACTCTTCAGTCACCCCAGCTGTGACTCAAGCAGGCCAAAGCATGGCTCAGACTGCCACTCCAAAAGGTGCTAGCAGTGAGCCTTGTTGGTATCCATGTGGCGCTCATTCTGCAGGTGTGCAGAGTGCAAGAGTTGTGAAGGCATAGCTGCCTCCACCTAGATTTCAAAGAATGCTGCAGAGAATTCCCACTAGGGCAATACCTAGTGGAGCCGTGAAACTGGGGCCACCCCCAAAACCCCAAAACTATAGAGCCACTAGTGTGTAGCACCAGCCTGGGAAAGCTGGTAAAACCATGAGTGCAGGGCTGACCAGGGTCGTGGAGGCCCAGCCCTTGCCCCAGTGTATCCAGAAGATAAAAAATGAAGTAGAAATAAATTATTCTCAAGCCTTAAGATTTAATGTTGTTTACTCTGTTAGGTTTTGGACTCATTTGGGGCCTGCTACTCTTTTCTTCTTTTTTTCCTATTTCTCCCTTTTAGAATAAAAGTGTCTATCCTATGCCTATTCCACCATTGTATTTTGGAAGCACATAACTTATTTAATTCCACATGTGACAGCTGGAGAGAAATTTGATGCTGGAATGAATTAAGACTTTTGGGGCTATAGGGATAGAATGACATTCAAGAAGAACATGAATTTGAGGGGGCAGGAGTGGAATGCTATGGTCTGAATATGTTCCCCAAAATTTATGTGTAGGAACTTAATCCCCAATGCAATAGTGTTGGGAGGTGGTGCCTTTTGAAAGGTGTTTAGGTCATGAAGGTTCCACCCTCATGAATGGATTAGTGCCACTATAAAAAGGACTTACAGGAGTGGGTTCTCTCTTGCCTGCTCTTCTGCCCTGTGAGGATACAGAATTTACCCATTTCTGGCCCTTCAGCCTTCTGCCATGTGAGGATGCTGTAGGCCCACACAAGATGCTATCGCCTTGACCTTGGACTTCCCAGCCTCCAGAATTGTGAGAGAAATATTTTCTGTTCTTTATAAATTACCCAGTCTCAGGTATTCTGTTATAGCAGCACAAACAGCCCAAGACTGTATATTTTTATTGTATATATTTAAGGTGTACAACATGATGTTTTGATATACTTATGTTGATATATATATATATATATATATATAGTGAAGTGATTACCACCATCAAGCAAATTAACACCCATCATCTCATTTTTGTTGTTGTAGTAAAAGCACCTAAAATCTACACTCTTGGCAAATTACCAATATTAAATATAGCCCTCCTGTTGTACATTAGATCTCTAGTCTTATTCATCCTATATAACTTTCTACCCTTTGACCTACATTTTCCCATGGTGCCTCTTTCTTGATTGTAGGAGGGCAAATATGACAACTTATCCTTTTCCCTTAGAAGAGATACCTTGACCTGCTCCACACCACTGTCCCCCTAAAAATTTCACTGAGGTAGAAGGCCTCTGAATTTTTGTCAGATTTATTTTCCATCCCCTGGCATGTAAAAGTCTGGGGTGGTTGCTACTTCTCAGGCACTAGGTCCAATCAATGTAATTTCGTCAATGTAGTAGAACAGTATTATATCTTGTGAAAGGGAAAGGTGATCAAGATCACTGCAAACTAAATTATGATATAGGAAAGGAGATTCGATATACCCCTGAGGTAGGACAGTGAAGGTGTTACTTGCCTTGCCAGCTGAAAGAAAACTGCATTTGGTGGACATATGGAAAGGTATGGAGAAAAAATCATTTGCCAGATCAATGGCTGCACACCAGGAGATGTGTTAATTTGCTGGTATAGCAGCTGTAATTGGAGTCACCACCTGGCTAAGTTTATGATAATCCACTGTCATTCTCCAAGATCCATTTGTCTCTGCACAAGCCAAATAAACAACTTAAATGGGTATGTGGTGGGAATCACTACCCCTGCATCCTTCAAGTAACACTAGTCTCTGTAATCTCTACAGGAATGTGGTATTGCTTTTGTTTTACTATTTTCCTAGGTAAAGGCAGTTCTAGTCGTTTCCACTTGGCCTCTCCCTCTGCAGTAGTCCTTACACCACAGGATAGTGAAACAGTGTGAGTTTTGCCAGTTGCTGAGTGTATCTATTCCAATTATGCATTCTTAAACTGGGGAAATAACCATAGGATGGGCTTGGGGACCTGAGCTAAAATTCCATTGATCACCTAACTCCATCAGCTCCTACTTGGACTGGTGGACCACAGAGACTTTTTTAAAAGAGACATTTTATTTATTTATGCACACATATGTGGGGTACAAAGTTGACTTTTTAAAAAAAAATTTTATTGAATCATAATTGATTATACATATTTTGGGGGTTTGACATTGACATGTTGATCAAATCAATATTACTAGCATATATATTGTTACAAATCGTAATTATTCTTTATGCCCCTTGTACAATATCTCCCCATCCTCCTTTCCCTCTCCCCTCCCCCCTCTAATTACCCTAGATTTCTTCTCTCCTTCCGAAAGAGTAATGGTTACTCTGTTGATTTGTTGCCTAGATGATCTGCCCAATGCTGAGAGGTGTGTGCAGGTCCCCCAAAATTATCATAGGGCAGATGCTTCTTTGGTCACACTGGAATGGGCTTTGTGGAGAGAGATACCCTCTTCTTTTCTTTGGTCTCTGCTGGTGATTCTACTTGTGTCAATGCACTCCAGTGGCTGGCGGACCATCTGCATGGTGATTATGGCATCTAGCTGCTTTCGCAGCAGCTGTGTTTGTTATGGTGGCTGTGGTGGGCCACCCACATGGAGGTGATGTTTTTGCATGCTCCTTGGCACTGGCATTGTGCCTGGTTGTGTGTGGAGGGGTCCAGTCCCTGGATCCATGCCTCAGGACCCCAGGTGGGCCCCAAGGCGCTTATGGTGTGCCTGGTTGTGAGAGGGTGGTCCAGTCCCCGGCTCCATGCCTCAGGTCCAAAGTTGACTTTCAGTATAGTTCTGTACAATGTGTGATGGTCAGATCAGGATAGTTAGCTTATTCATCATTACAACACATAGTCCTTCTTTGTGTCCCTTAACCAATTTCTCATTAACCCCCACCCTTTCCCCTCCCCTCCCCTCCCCTTTTCCACCTCTTGTACCTACAATTCTTTTCTCTCCTTCTAAAAGTTCAATGTATTATTGTGATTGTTGTTTCTTTCTCTCTGTCTCTCTTTATTCTTTATTTATTTATGGATTCAGCTCCCACTTATGAATGAGAACATGGGTATTTCTCTTTCTGCACCTGGATTGTTTCACTTAGTGCCGTGAGCCATCCTGCTATAGGGAACGGCATGGGAGCCTGAATGATACCTCTTGTTCTGCAGGCTACAAGGGGGTCCCATGTGTGTGGTACGGCTCCATGGAAGTTCTTGTTTGTTCACCTTTGGTTGCTTGACAAGGCTTCCCAGAATTAAACAGCCTAATCTTTTGGCTTAGTATGGCTTTGGGAAATTCCCTGGAGTTTCTCAAAGGACATGTTAAAATACATCAAAATTAGATGGTTTATTTAAAGGGCATTGTCAGTACTAAAGGTGTTTTTGATGCATGTTCCCAGTATGGGTTGGCTCCATTTAATTTTGTCATTAATCTTCCTTGTTAGTGATGTGTGCATGGACCCTTTGTGGCTGTGGTCAGGCTCTTGTACGTGTGAAATGAAGTTATTATGTTGGATTTCTATCCACATTCCCCCAGGGAGACGGTGGGTCTGGGTGCAGTAATGTTTATAACTAATTGATCATCAACCAGTTACAGATTTCTTTGTTTCTCCCCACTCCCACAGTTTCACTTGATTTACCAAGAACATGTTCTTTCTTTAGTAATAATAAGAATGATATGGTGTGTTTTTGTTAGTTTGAGTAGGATCATTTAACTTTTCACTTTGTCCCTGTGCTGTTCCCGGGGTCTATTGGCAGGGAGATGAAAGGTATAAACATTGTGATTTTGATTATAAATTTAAATGATCAATATAGAGTATAAGCAATATTAAATTGTTAACCATAACTAATCAGTGTTATTAAAATCAAGTATAATAAGTATAAGTAAGATTTAAAAAGGGTTAAATTGTAAGTTAAAAAGGTTAAGAATTATAGTTTAAACTAAAAGTCTGACGCTCTTTAAAGCCAAGCACGCTGCTATTGTATAGTTTCCTGGCCACAAGCCACAGGCTTTGGGGTGAACTATTGATGCATGAATGGGTGCTTTTATCACAGCGTGAATGCTTTGGAACATTCTGATTTTTCTTTTTCTATAGAACTGAAATAATAAATGTTTTGATTAAAAGATAAATCATCATGTAAAAGGTTAAGTAAAAAATATAAATAAAGCAAGATTTTTGTGGTTGTTGTCCACACTTGCACTGTACATCTGTGGTCCATCTCTTTCTTTCCTCGCCGATGCCACATCACCTATTCAGGTCCAACGAATCCTGTGGAGCTGGTCTCCAGCAACTTAGCATAATTTTCTTCAGGCTCATCCATGTTGCTGCAAATGGCAGAATTTCATTCTTTTTTATGGCTGAGTAGTATTCCATTGTATACATATACCACAATTTCCTTATCCAGTTATCCATTGGTGGACATTTAGGGTGATTTGACAATCTGGCTATTGTAAATAGAGCTGTGATAAATATGAGAATGCAGGTATCCTTTTGACATGATTATTTCCAGTCGCTGGATATATATCCAGTAGTAGGACTGCAAGATCATATGGTAGTTCTATTTGTAGTTGTTTGAGAAACCTCCATATTGTTCTCTATAACGGCTGTACTAATTTGCAGTCCCACCAGCAGTGCAGAAGTGTTCCCCTTTCTCCACATCCTCGACAGCATTTTTTGGTCTCTGTCTTTTTTATCATAACCAGTCTAACTGGGGTGAGATGATATCTCAAAGTGGTTTTGATTTGCATTTCCCTGATGCTGAGTGATGCTGAACATTTTTTCATATACTTGTTGACCATTTATATGTTCTCCTTTGAGAAATGTCTATTCAGTTCCTTTGCCCATTTTTAAATTGGATTATTTGGTTTTTTACTGTACAGTTGTTTGAGCTCTTTGTATATTCTGGGTATCAAACCCTTGTCAGACATTTAAGTTCACAAATATTTTCTCCCATTCTGTAGGTTGTCTTTTCACTCTGTTGATTGTTTCCTTTGCTGTGCAGAAGCTTTTTAGCTTGATACAGTCCCATTTGTTTATTTTTCCTTTTGCTGTCTATGCTTTTGGTGTCTTATTCATAAAGTCTTTGCCCAGTCATATAACCTGGAGTGTTTCCACTATGTTTTCTTCTAGGAGTTTTAAAGTTTCAGGTCTTATATTTAAGTTTTTAATCCATTTTGAGTTGATTTTGGTATATCACAGAGACATTTTAGGCCACCTAGAACTAGTGTTAGATCCAGTGTCCCTGAAGTATGATTATTTCCTTTTCTCCAATATGCAGTTACCCTGGTAAAAGGTCATAGGTCCCTTTGGGGAAGACTGGGAGACAGATTAATAGTATACATTTTTAGTAGTGTATCAGTTTCCTTCCTCAAGGGGAACTGGCCTCCTTTTCATTCAAAAAATTCTGAATCTATAAATCTGGGAATTGATTGAGGGAGTCTGACACTGTTTTTATGATTCAGGTTGAACTTTTGTTCCCTTGACCTAAACTTTTCTGCTTATACAGATCAAGTAAGAATTTAATAGGCTTCTGTCTTAGTCTCCTCCGGCTGCTATGGCAAAATACTATTGACTGGGTTGCTCAAGCAACACACATTTATTTTTCATGATTGTGGAGGCTGGGAAGTCCATGATCAGGAGGTCAGCATAGTTAAGTTCTGGTGAAGTACTTCTTCCTGATTTGCAGATGGCTGCCATGTTGTTGTGTCTTCACATGGTAGAGAGAGAAGAATGAGCTCTGGTGTCTTTTCCTCTTCTTATAAGGACACTAATCCCATCATGGGAGCTACACCCTCATGACCTCATCTAAACTTTCAAAAAAACCCACTGCCTAATACACTGTCATATTGGGGATTAGGGCTTCAACAAATGAATTTGGTGGGGAGGGACACAAATATTCAATCTATAATGGCTTCCTATCTATTTCACTTCTAGGAATACCATGATCAACTAACCAGTGCCATAGGTCTGCCTGGGCCAGACTATTCTGATGGCTGCTTTAACTCCATTACAGTAATAATACCCACCTTGCCTTTGGCAATTGAGTGCTGCCACTTGGCCCCTACCACTCTGGGATCCAATTACTCCCCTTGCATTTAGGTTACTGTCTTAGTCCATTTTGTGTTGCTGTGACATAATACCTAAGACTGGGTAATTTATTTTATTTTTTATTTATTTATTTATTTATTTATTTTTTGTCTTTTTCATGACTGGCACTCAGCCAGTGAGTGCACCGGCCATTCCCATATAGGATCCGAACCCGCGACGGGAGCGTCGCCGCGCTCCCAGTGCTGCACTCTCCCGAGTGCGCCACGGGCTCGGCCCAAGACTGGGTAATTTATAAACAATAGAAGTTTATTTGGCTCACAGTTCTGGAGGCTGGGAAGTCCAAGAGCATGGTATCAGCATCTGGTGAGGGCCTTTGTGCTGTGCTATATCATAGCAGAAGGCAGAAGGGCAAGAGAGCTCAAGAGAGCAAGTGATCAATAGGGGACTGAACTCCCAACACTGTTGCATTAGGAGTTAAGTTTCTAACACATGAACTTTGGGAGACACATTCAAATCACAGCAGATACCCAATTCAGCGACTGCAGTTCTCGCTGCAATATCTGGCCTATAGAAAAGAATGATCAAAGAGCTATTCAAGGATGCTGAGGTTCCCTTCACAAATACATTTCCCATAGTTGTGGTGAAAAGTGTGTCTTCTAGACCATCCCAGCTGGGTGAGTAGGGCTTAAATTACAAATCCACTCTGACATTCCAATCTCACTAAACTTTGAATTGTTTCCTCTACATTAAACCAAGGCAGATCTGGCATTTCACTCTCTGTGGGCCACCTTTTGGTCCATGTTTCAGCCAACCAACCAACCAACCAGTTAGAGTCCTTCCTAACTCCCCAAGCTGCAACATTAAATGCAAAATCTGTGTTTAGTGGGTTTGTATCTATAATTTCAGCCTGATACAACTTTATGTTTCTTCCATGATGCTCCCACACCTTTAACATCCATTCCCACACACATTCGCTGGATTTCTGTCTGTATAAATTAGACAACTCAAATAGTTGTTTTGGACTAGAGTGTACCTCTTCATGGGTCACTCTTTGTGCCTCACTTTTAGGGGCCTGCTAAGATTTTGTCTAATTATAGAACTAGAAGCAAAAAGGGTGGTTGTGGTGGATCATGAAAGAATTGGAATTGTATTGTGAGGCAACTGCCTCAAGAGAGACCAGTAGAGATTCCGCAGGAAATGCAGAGTTAATCTCTTCAGACAAGGATGGAAAGTCTGCTTTTAATGAGGGTGGGAGGCTGCTTTTACTAGCAAAGAAGACGCATTATCCGAACGTTTGGCTCAATATCCCAAACTTCATCAGGATCTTCCCACACATCCCCATTCTGACTGTCAGGATCCCAGACCCCTTCCCAATCGATGCCCTCATTTTAACAGTAGATACTCCATGATGCTGGCAGTTCAATTTGTGTTGTAATTCAGCCAATCACAGGATGAGACACTGGGTTTGGTTTTCTGCAATCTCTGCCCTGTGGCTACAGGAGATAAATGTCTCCTTCAGGGAAGATGTACAAACTTTCAGGTCATTTATGTAGCACATCAGCTGGGAATTCATTTTTTAAAAAATTTTATTTTATTGTGTCAAAATATAATGTGGTTGACTATTGTGGCCAATTACAGAAACCTCCCTCCCTCCACCCTCTCCCCCTCCCTCCCAACAATGTCCTTTCTGTTTGCTTGTATCAACTTCAAGGAATTGTAATTGTTGTCTTTTCTTCCCACCCCCCCACCCCTGGGTTGTTTGTGTATTTATTTATTTATTTGTAGCTCCCACAAATAAGTGAGAATTTGTGATATTTCTCTTTCTGTGCATGACTTCTTTCACTTAATATAATTCTCTCTAGGTCTATCCATGTTGTTGAAAATGGCAGTATTTCATTCTTTTTTTATAGCTGAGTAGTATTCCGTTGTGTAGATGTACCACATTTTCCGTATCCACTCATCCGATGATGGACATTTGGGCTGGTTCCAACTCTTAGCTATTGTAAGGAGTGCTGCAATGAACATTGGAGAACAGGTATACCTTCAACTTGATGATTTCCATTCCTCACAGTATATTCCCAGCAGTGGGATAGCTCAGTCATATGGTAGATCTATCTGCAATTGTTTGAGGAACCTCCATACCATTTTCCATAGAGGCCGCACAATTTTGCAGTCCCACCAGCAATGTATGAGAGTTCCTTTTTCTCCGCAACCTTGTCAGCATTTATCATTCACAGTCTTTGGATATTAGCCATCCTAGCTGGGGTGAGATGGTATCTCAGTGTGGTTTTGATTTGCATTTCCCGAATGCTGAGTGATGTTGAGCATTTTTTCATATGTCTGTTGGCCATTTGTATATCTTCCTTTGAGAAATGCCTATTTAGCTCCTTTGCCAATTTATTGATTGGGTTACTTGCTTTTTCTTGTAAAGTTGTTTCAGTTCCTTGCATATTCTGGATATTAATCCATTGTCAGATGTATATTTTGCAAATATTTTCTCCCACTCTGTTGGTGGTCTTTTAACTCTGTTAATTGTTTCTATTGCTGTGTAGAAGCTTTTTAGTTTGATATAATCCCATTAGTTTATTTTTCCTTTGGTTGCCTGTGCTTTTGGGGTCATATTCATAAAGTCTGTGTCCAATCCTACTTCATGAACTGTTTCTCCTACGTTTTCCATAGGAAGTTTTATTGTTTCAGGGTATATATTTAATTCTTTAACCCATATTTAGTTGATTTTAGTATATGGTGAGAGGTATGGGTCTAGTTTCATTCTCCTACATATTGATATCCATTTATCCTAGCACCATTTGCTGAATAAGCAGTCTCTTCCCCAGTGTATAGGCTGGGTGCCTTTATCAAAGATCAGATGGCTGTAGGTGTGTGGGTTGATTTCTGGATTCTCTATTCTACTCCATTGATCAGTGTGTCTGTTTTTATGCCAGTACCATGCTGTTTTGGTTATTATAGCTTTGTAGTATAGTTTAAAGTCAGGTAGTGTTATGCCTCCAGCTTTATATTTTTTGCTCAGAATTGCTTTGGCTATGCATGGTCTTTTGTTATTCCATATAAATGTCTGGATAGTTTTTTCCGTTTCTGAGAAAAATATCATTGGAATTTTGATGGGGACTGCATTGAATTTGTATATCACTTTGGGTAGTAGGGACATTTTCACAATGTTGATTCGTCCAATCCAAGAGCATGGGATATCTTTCCATCTTCTTGTGTCCTCTCTAATTTCTCTCAGCAGTGGTTTGTAGTTCTCATTATAGAGATTTTTCACATCATTGGTTAACTCAATTCCTAAGTGTTTTAATTTTTTGGTGGCTATTGTAAATGGGCAAGCTTCCTTGATTTCTCTTTCTGCATGTTCACTATTGGAGAATAGAAATGCTACTGATTTTTATGTGTTGATTTTGTATCCTGCTACTTTCCTGAAATCATTTATGAACTCCAAGAGGCTTTAGTCTGTTCGATATATAGGATTATGTCATCTGCAAACAGGGACAGTTTGACTTCATCTTTTCCAATCTGGATGCACTTTATTTCCTTCTCTTCTCTGATTGCTCTGGCTACTACTTCCAACACTATGTTGAATAGGAGTGGGGAGAGTGGGCATCCTTGTCTAGTTCCTGCTTTTAAAGGAAAAGCTTTCAGCTTTTCCCCACTCAGGATGATATTGGCAGTGGGTTATCATATATGGCTTTAACTATGTTGAGATACTTTCCATCTATACCTAACTTATAGAGGGTCTTTGTCATGAATGAATGTTGAATTTTATGAAATGCCTTTTCAGCATCTATAGAGATGATCATATGGTCCTTGTGTTTGATTTTATTGATGTGGTGTATCACATTTATTGATTTGCATACATTGAACCAACCTTGCATCCCTGGCATGAATCCCACTTGATCGTGGTGTGTAATTTTACGTATGCGTTGCTGTATTCTGTTAGCTAATATTTTATTGAGGATTTTTGCATCTATATTCATCAAGGATATTGGCCTGTAGTTTTCTTTTTTAGTTGTATCTTTCCCTGGTTTTGGTATCAGGGTGATGTTTGCTTCATAGAATGAGTTTGGGAGAATTGCCTCTGTTTCAGTCTTTTGGAATAGTTTGTAGAGAATTGGTATCAATTCCTCTTTGAATGTTTGGTAAAATTCTGCTGTGAATCCATCTGGTTCTGGACTTTTCTTTGTAGGGAGCCTTCTGATAACAGCTTCAGTCTCCTTTATTGTTATTGGTCTGTTCAGATTTTCTACATCTTCTCGGCTCAGTTTTGGTAGCTTGTGTGTATCCAGAAATGTATCCATTTCCTCCAGATTTTGAAATTTGTTGGCATATATTTGGTTAGAGTTGTCTCTAATAATTACTTGTATTTCAGAGGTATCAGTTGTAATATCACCATTTTCGTTTCTAATTTTTGTTATTTGGATCTTCTCTCTTCTTTTTTTAGTTAGCCATTCTAATGGTTTGTCAATTTTATTTATCTTTTCAAAAAATAACTTTTTGATGCATTGATCTTTTGTATTGTTTTTTGGGTTTCAATTTCATTAAGTTCTGCTCTGATCTTAATGATTTCTTTCTGTGTGCTAACTTTGAGTTTGGATTCTTCTTGTTTTTCTAGTTCTTTAAGGTGAAGTGTTAGGTTGTTCACTTGCCATCTTTCTGTTCTTCTGAAGTAAGCATTTAATGTGATAAATTTCCCCCTTAGTACTACTTTTGCAGTATCCCACAGGTTTTGGTATGATGTATCATTATTTTCATTAGTTTCAATAAATTTTTTGATTTCCTGTCTGATTTTTTCTTGGACCCATATGTCATTAAATATAATGCTGTTTAATTTCCATGTGTTTGTATAGTTTTCAGAATTTCATTTGTTATTGATTTCTAATTTTAATCCATTGTGGTCTGAAAAAACACATGGGATAATTCCATTTTTTCTGAATTTGTTGACACTTGTGACCTAACATGTGATCTATCTTGGAGAATGATCCATGTGCTGATGAGAAGAATTAATATTCAGAGGTTGTTTGATGGAATGTTTTGTAGATATCTGCCAAGTCCAATTGGTCTAGAATGTTGTTTAGATCTTGTGTTTCTCTGCTGATTCTTTGCCTAGATGATCTGTCCAATGTTGACAGTGGTGTGTTCAGGTCCCCTGCTATTATGGTATTAGTGTCTATTTCCTTCTTTAGGGTTAATAGCATTTGCTTTATCAATTTGGCTGCTCTGACATTGGGTGCATATATATTTATGATTGTTGTCTTCTTGATGGATCAATCCTTTTATTATTATGTGGTGGCTCTCATTATCTGTTTTTATGGTTTTTAGTTTAAAGTCTATTTTATCAGGTATAAGAATAGCTATTCCAGCTCATTTTTCATTTCTGTTTGCATGGTAAATCTTTTTCCATTCTTTCACTCTTAGTCTATGTGAGTCTTTATAGGTGATGTGGGTCTCTTGAAGGCAGCATATAGTTGGTCCTCCTTTTTAATCCAGTCAGCCCGTCTGTGTCTTTTGATTGGAGTATTTAAGCCTTTTACATTAAGGGTTGTTATTGAAAAGTGTTGATTTAATCCTAGCATTTTATTGATTTTTGTTTGGATGTCTTAGTTGTCCTTTGTTCCTTTCTTTCTGATTTAGTTTGTTTTGTGTATTTGTTCGTTCCTTGGATTGTAGATAGCCTTTTTTTTGTTTGCTTTTCCTTGATGCCATTTTTCTTATACTAGTGGGTTTTGATTTTTCTTGGGTTTTTTATGCCAGTGGTAGTTATTTTCCAGGTACAAAACCCAGTACTCCCTTGAGAATTTCTTGTAAGGGTGGTCGCATGGTAATGAAGTCCCACAGTTTTTGTTTGTCTGAGAAATATACTATTTACCATTCATTTCGGAAGGATAACCTTCCAGGGTAGAGTATTCTTGGCTGGCTATCTCTGTCTCTTAGTATTTTGAATATATCATCCTGTTCCTTTCTGGCTTTTATGGTTTGTGATGAAAACTCTGATGTTAGTCTGATTGGGCTCCCTTATAGGTGATTTGACGCTTATCTCTTGTTGCTTTTAAGATTCTCTCTTTGTCTTTGAGATTTGCCAATTTGACTGTAACATGTCTTGGAGAAGACCTTTTTGGGTTGAATACGTTTGGGGATCTTTGAGCTTCCTGAATCTGAAGATCTGTGTCTTTTCCAGTACCTGGGAAGTTTTCTGCCACTATTTTGTTGAATATGTTTTCAATGCGATCTCCCTTTTCCTCCCCTTCTGGAATACCCATGACTTGGATATTTGAGTGCTTAAGGTTGTCTGATATCTCTCTTAGATTTTCTTCAATGTTTTTAATTCTTTTTTATTTATTTACTTATTTTTGTCTGCCTGTGTTATTTCAAACAGCCCATCTTCAAGGTCAGAAGTTCTCTCTTCTGCTTCTACAAGCTGGCTGGTTAAACTCTCTGTTGTGTTTTTTATTTCGTTGAATGAATTCTTCAGCTCAGCAAGCTCTGCTACATTCTTTTTCAGGGCATTGATTTCCTTGTACATTTCTTCTTTCAGGTCCTGTATACTTTCCCTCATTTCTTTGTGTTGTCTAGCTGAGTTTTCTTGTATCTCATTCAGTTTCCTTAGAATATCAGTCGAAATTCCTTGTCAGACATTTCAAGGGCTTCTTGTTCTATAGGATCTAGAGCTTGAGAGTTATTACCCTTTGGTGGTGTACTTTCTTGATTTTTCATATTTCTGGTATCTTTCCTTTGATGTTTAGTCATTGTGGCAGGGGATTTCACATTCCACTGGTTTGACACTGTTGTCTGGCTAGGGTGTTGCTGGGGCTGCCAGTTTGGTATGGCTGCCTCAGTGTCTGCTCAGATGGCCACTAGTGCCTTGGGTGTGTTGTTGCCTTGGGTCTTGGGCCTCCTTGGGGATCTGCCTCTCTGTGCAGCATGCACTTGGCTGGGCTGGGGTCAGGTGGCAGCAGCAAGGCCCACCTGCTGGGTCACACATCAGCACCTCCGGGTGTGTGGTCTCTGCAGATCCTCTGCTTCTCCAGTTGGATGCCTCCCTGCTCTGCACGCACTCGGCCAGGCTGGGGATGGAGTCGGGTGGCAGCGGCAAGGCCTACCTGCTGGTTTGTGCACCAGCACTGCAGGGCACGTGGTCTCTGCAGATCTTCTGCCTCTCTGGCTGGACGTCTCCCTGCTCCGCATGCACTTGGCTGGGCTGGGGATGGAGTTGGGTGATGGTGGCAAGGCCAACCTCCTGGGTCACACACCGACACCACAGGGCCTCAGCTGGGAATTCAAATCCTTGAGCTCATCCATTTCTTTCTCCACTTTGTCCAGCAACATCAGGAAAAACCAGCCCATATCACAGCACTTGTTAGTTTGACAAAAATATTTGAAGGTATCATATGCACAGTCACCTGGATCCTTGCTTCTTATAACTGTTTGATTGGAGGTATCCAGTGCTATCCAATGCAATGATATCCAAATATCACCTAATCCAATGTCAAAAGTTTGCATATCTCTATTGCCAGATCATGCCATGGACTATCAGTGCTCTCTTTACCACTGGAAATAGAGTCATTAATGTCTTTAAATATGGTCACATTAGAAAGCCAATTTCAGAAATTTCAGAACCAATTCAGAAGATTCAACTTTAAGATTCTGTTCTTCTAGAATGACTCTCAGCATCAAAATCTGTATTAGTCATGATTCTCTAGAGAAATAGAACCAATAAGATATAGATATATATAGAGAAGTAGACTTATTAAAAGGAATTGTCCCACGAGATTATGAAGGCTGGTGATTCCATAATTTATAGTGTGGACCAGCAGCCTGAAAACCCAGCAGAGCTGATGTTGCAGTTCCAATATGATGGCTGGCAGCCTGCAGACCCAGAAGAGATGATAATAAGACAAATTCCAAAGGCAGTCTACTGGAGAATTCCCTCTTTCTTGGCAAGGCCAGTCTTCTTGTTCTATTCAGGACTTCAACTGATTGAATGAGGCTCATCTACATAGTGGAGGGCAATCTGCTTACTAAATGTTTATCACTTTAAATGTTAATGTAATCCAAAAACACCTTCCAAGTTGATTTGTAAAATTAACCATCACACCATCTACAAATTTATAAGGTCCCCAGGTATAACGGCAACTCGAGCCCCACTATTAAATCCATGAAGTTTTGCCAATTTTTCATTTTAGTAAATGCTAAAGTTTAATTCAATACCTATGTTTTAGAAGTACAAAAGCCAATCAATGCCCCTTTACCTTTCTTGTATAAATTCATTTAATAAATGTTGGATTTCCAATTGGGTCAAATTCTGGACCTTTGTTTTAGTTTTTTCCCCTCTCCCTATATCCTATACCTAATTTTCTTCTCTCCCCCATCTCTCCCAGTTATTGCATATACTTGGGGGGGGGGTCCCTCTACTCATATTTATAAATTTATTTTTCCAGAGATCCTCAAATCAACATTGTCAAGGTTAGGGGCTTCACCCATGGCAATGTTTGATTTATCGGGCTTAAGGACCCTGGCCTTAAGTTGGTTTTGTATTAACAGGAGTTAATATGGTATGCCACAGGGTATGCCATGGGCATTTTTTCATAGTACCCTCAGGATCAAGATATTTTCTGGTGACAGAGTACGCCACGGGGGTTTGCCAGTTGGTATGCCATGAGGGTGCCATGGGTGTTTTTTCATATTACCTTCAAGATCAAGATATTTTTCTGGTGACAGAGGCATAAGCAGCAGCAGGTGAAAAGGCATTTTTGTAGAGTACTAGTGAGCCATCTGCCTTTAGGGTCATGTACCTCAAAAATTCAAATATTCAAATAGTAACTCCTCTTTATACAGTTAGTATTCTTCCTTCACGTGAGCAACCACTTAGTGGGCCTATATATTGCATGTATTTCTCAGGGTGTAGTCTTTGCCTTGAGGGCTCTACAGAATGGGGGCAGAGGCAATGCCTGGTTGAGATATACAACCAGTTGGTCACAGGGTAAGACTCATTCCTCTGAGGCTAGCATCAGTTATAGCTTATGCTGCATTTGAGACACATCATTTATTTTAAGACACATAGATTGGTTCAGGCCAAGACAAATAACCCAGGACTGCTTTAGATAGGGTCTCAATCCTGTCCTCTGGTCCATAAATCCCAATTACTTATCAAAACTTCCAGTTTACGCTGGTTAAATCTATAACAGAAACTTGGTAGAACTCAGCAAATATAGCACAAAGAAGCACAGCTCGAAGGGCAAGCCAGCCAGTAAGTAGAAGCTCAAATTGCATACTTGCCCTCAGACAGTAGAGGCAGTTAGCAAGCCAAAGCAAGCAAGACAGACCCCCAGTGGCGATGGTGATCATCTATGTTACCTTGCTCACATTGCCAATACGTGTGCCCACTCTGAAGACTCAGGATGGACTCCCAACCCAAATTAGGTTCAAATATCAAGACTGATGATGCCATATGCAGGCCAAGAGGGTATTTGAAGGTTTGTTACTCACATAATGAGGCTTTGGGGGGAAAGCAAGGAAGATTTCCCAAGCAGGTCTGAAAATGTCTTGAGAGGGCAAGGAAAGGATACTGGCTAGAATTTTTTACTATGGTTAGGGAGTGGGTCCAGGATGAGAGTTCCCATGCATGGGCAGGGACATGCATGGTTTGAAACTCTCACCAGCATAAAAGGAGAGCATGCACTCAGGGTTGTTATCAGTTTGTCCAGATATGGGCCGATGGGGAAAGAGGAGGGCTGAGGCTTAAAAGCTGTCAGCAGCCAGAACTAATTTTAAAAAAAATAAAGTCAGATTCTTTATTACAATACATCATCAGATATCCCAATTAATTGTACTGACAGGGGCTTGTACCAAATCTGTTCTGTTTGTCTTAAGCAACACTGGACAAGAGCTACGATGATTATAACTCCTAGTAGGATGATTGAGCCCATCTGGAGGATAGAGCTCAGTCGCTTGTCATCAAGCCAGTTAAAGATGAATAGAAAAAGAATCCAACAATAACAAGATAAGGCTAAAGGGAATCATATCTGTCCAGAATTTTAATCTTTTTTTTTTTTAATTTCAAGTTGAGACCGTTCCTTTGTGGAGTCAGCAAATAGTGAAAGGTTTCTGTAGATGGTGGCAACAGTCTGTGTTAGATTAGCCATATGCCCTGTGGACAAGTGTGGAGAGAGAGAGAGAGGAGAGAGAGAGAGAGAGAGAGAGAGAGGAGAGAGGAGAGAGAGAGAGAGAGGAGAGAGAGAGAGAGAGAGGAGAAAGAGAGAGAGAGGAGAAAGAGAGAGAGGAGAGAGAGGAGAGAGGGAGGGAGGGAGGGAGAGAGAGAGAGAGAGAGAGATTAATGGTTTCCCTCCTCACTCTTGACCACCCAGGGTCAAAGGTGTTTTCTCCTCACCACCCAGGATTATTGTTCTCTGTTCACAGCCACATGATCGATATGACCAATTTCTGCAGCAATCCCTTCACTGTTTTTCCAATTCTCCCAATGTCTTACCAACCCCATATCTCAGATATCATTTGTATGTGGTTCAGAAGTTTCTTCTTTATATTTCTTCTACCACCCTAGATTATCTCTCCCTCTCTGACATGTGGGCCACGCTAAGACCACCTTAGGAGCTGTTACCTCCCATTTTTGATCATCAATATCCACAAGTGGGTTGGTGTGGGATGATGGACTAGAGTAACCCAGGGAGCATTCCTCCTACATGAGAAGACCAGAATAGGCCCACCGCTATCACTGCTGTACTTGCTGATGACATTGTCAGGACCCAAGACTGTCACCCTGTTTCCCACAGTGAGTTTTGCCCCACCTCACACTGCTACTGCCTGCAGCATGACTCCAGCCATTGCTGCTGCCAGTAGCCATCCACACCTGCACTGTAAGCACAAAGCAGACCAGCTATGCACAGGATCCCTGACCATGCTGCCACACCAGACAGCCCGGCTGTGCATGGGACCATTGCCACAGCTTCCTGCACTGCAGAGGCCATTGCCAGGGGCTGTCCATGCCTCTGCACCAGCCAGACCAGCCGCACATGGTACACCTGCCCAAGCCAACTCACCAGCCAGCCTGGCTACACATGTGACCCCCACATCATAGTCACATGCAGTGCAGCTGCTGCCAAAGCCATTGCACCAGCCAGATCGGCTGGGTGCAAGCCCCTGTGCCAATGCTGAAGCAGTAGGCAGCCTGACTGGGCATGGGATCCCCTACCACTGCTGCCTGTAGCACTCCTGCAGCAGTTCATGCCACCAGTGCACCAGTCAGACAAGCCCCGTTTGGGATCTCTGCCCACGCCACACCAGCCAGCCCTGGTTATGCACAGGATCCCCTACCCAAGCTGCCACATGAGCCAGCCCAGCCATGCATGTGGGACTCCCACCATAGCTGACTGCAGCACAGCTGCCACCACCACCATCACACCAGCCAGACCAGCCATGGGCAGGAACCCTTGCTACACTAAAGCAGTAGCCAACCCAGCTGGGTGTGGAACCCCAGCTGCTACCACCTACAGTGCGTCTTCCACTGCTGCCACTGCCAGCAGCCATATACACCACCACCACTGCTGCTGTGCCAGTCAGACTGGCCATGGGCAGGACCCGCTGCTGCCACCAAGCATTGACACAAGAAAGGTCACAAATGGAGCTGCCAGAAAGAGGTAAGCCAGCACATACCCATGCCCCAGTGGCCCAACCTACAGGGGAAATTACACCCTGTGTGCAGGCGCACAACTGCCTTGACTCAGGGAGAGACACATGCAGTGAACCTGAAGAATAGAGAAAACCAGGATAGCCAAATAGTGTACAGAAGAAAATTCCCAGCCACTACCAATTCGTCCCCCAACCAAGAGAATCCAGGACCCAGGAGAAGCCTTGGCCTATAGGAACAAGAAAAGATAAACCTTTCCAATTCAAGCCAAGGAGATCCAGTATATCCCAGTGCACCCATCAGAGTCATGGGACACTCACTGGAGAGCCAACAAGCCTACTTAGGGTTACCCACCCCAGCCAAAGAGGGACAAGGCAACCAGGCACTTCATCAAGACCTTGAGAGCTTGCCCGTGTCTTCAACATCCCAATACAGTGTCACTAACCTCGGTAAAAGAAATCACTAAGTGCCCCAGTTTCTACACCGCAGAGGCCCTCAAACACAACTCTGACATTGAATACAGCAGATGTACCCACACAGAAACTACGCTACTGCATCTACCCAGAACCGGTACTAAAACAACCTATTCAACAGTCAATATAAAATACATCTGCAGGAGGAAGTCTCTCTCCTCAAAGCCCACTTCAGAGTAACAGAAGAAACTGCTCTACCAGATGACTAGACACAAATGTAGAGAGACTAGAAATATGAAAAACCAAGGAAATATGACACCACCAAAGGAATACAATAGTTCTCAAGTACCAGACACTATAAAGCAGTAAACATTTGAAATGTCTGAAAAGGAATTCTGAGTAAGAATCGTAAAGAAACTCGGTGAGATACAAGAAGACTCAGACAACACAATGAAACAAGAAAAAAAATCCAGAACTTAAAGGAGAAAATTTACAAAGAGATAAATACCATACAAAAGAATGCAGCAGAACTCCTGGAACTGAAAGACTCATTCAATGAAATAAAAAACTACAATTGAGAGCATAAGCAGTGGGCTAGAATTTCTGATCTCAAGGACAGTCTTTTTGAAATAACCCAAGCAGACAAAAAGAAAAAATAATTTTAAAAAGTGAAGAAAATCTAAGAGATAGCAGACCACCTCAAGCACACAAACATTCAAATCATGGGTGTTCCAGAGGGGAAGGAGAAAGGAAAAGGCATTGAAAACATCTTCAATAAAATAATAGCAGAAAACTTCCCAGGTATTGGTAGAGATACAGACTTCCAGATCCAAGAGGCTCAAAGGTCCCCAAAGAGATTCAATACAAAAAGGTACTCTCCAAGACATATTATAGTCAAACTGGCAAAACTTAAAGACAAAGAATCTTTTTTATTATTATTACTGGTTATGCATATTCATGGGGTACAAAGCCGACTGTTACCACTTGTGCCCATGATGTGATGGTCAGCTCAATACTAAGAGCATATCCATTACCACAAATTGCAATTATTCTCCATGTCCCCCACCCCATTAATCCCTCACCTCTCTCACCATCACCCCCTCCACCACCCAACTTCGCAACCCTAGGTATGCTCTCTCCCTCTGCAAGTCTGATACACCACTGTGGTCTTTCCTTCTTTCATAAGCTCCCACTTATGAGTGAGGACATGTGATATTTTTTCCCTCTGTGCATAGCTTATTTTACTTAACATAATTTTCTCCAAGCTCATCCAAGTTGCTGGGAATGGCAGGTGTAGTGAATAGAATTATGTCCCCCCCAAACTCCCTGAAGCTTGAACTGTGTTCCCCAAGTTTTATGTATTAGAAACTTAGCCCCCACTGTGACTGTTAAGAGGGTGGGAAATCTGACTATGGTAATTGAAAGGTGGAAACTTGAAGAGGTAATTGGATTGTAGGACCATGCCATAGTGAACGATTAAAAATGGTGGCCAAGGGAGTGGTTCTGAAGTCTTCAAAAGAAGAGAAGAGTCTGTCTCTCTTTCTCCCTGATCTCTCTGCTTCCAGTATCTTGCAATATGAGACCCCTGGGTCACGGTTGCCACCACCAGATGGACTTTGGACTTCCCAGTCTCAGAACTGTAAGGAATAAATATTGTTTTTCATTATAAATCACCCAGTTTCAGGTATTTTGTTATAAGCAGCACAAATGGACTAATACAGCAGGATTTCATTCTTTTTAATGGCAGAGTAGCATTCCATGGTGTCTATACACCACATTTTCCTTATCCAGTCATCTGTTGATGGACATTTAGGTTGGTTCCACATCTTGGCTATCATAAATAAAGGTACAATGAACACAGGAGTGCAGATATCCCTTTGACATGATGATTTCCATTCCTTCTAGGGTATATACCTAGAAGTGGAATTGCTGGGTCATATAGGAGATCTATCCGTAGTTGTTTTCGGAACCTCCATACTGTTTTCCATAGTGGTTGTACTATTTTACAGTCCCTCCAACAGTGTAGAAGCATTCCCTTCTTTCCACATTCTCGCCAGCATCAGTTATTCTCCGTCTTTTGATTAGAGACAGTCCAACTGGGGTAAGGTGATATCTCAGTGTGGTTTTAGTTTGCATTTCCCAGATGTTGAGCATTTTTTTAAGTGCCTGTTGGCCATTTGTATGTCTTCCCTCGAAAAATGTCTATTCACCTCCTTTGCCCATTTTTTAATTAGGTTATTTATTTTATTTACTGTGTAATTTCTTGAGTTCCTTATATATTCTGGATATTAATCCCTTGTTGGATGTATAGTTTGCAAATATTTTCTCCCACTCTATGGTTGTCAATTCACTCTGCTGATTGTTTCCTTTGCTGTGCAGAAGCTTTTTATTTTGATATAGTCCCATTTGTTTATCTTTTCTTTTATTGCTTGTGCTTTTGGGCTGCTGTTCATATGTCTGTGCCCGGTTTTACTTCCTTAAGTGTTTCCCCTATGTTTTCCCTTAGTAGTTTTATAGTTTCAGGTTTTATACTTAAGTCTTAAATCTTTAATCCATTTTGAGTTGATTTTGGTATATGGTGAGAGGTGCAGGTCATTCTTCTGCATATGTATATCCAATGTTCTGAGCACTATCTACTGAAGAGAAAGTCTTTTCCCCAATGTATATTTTAGTTGCCTTTGTCAAAGAACAGTCAGCTGTAAGTCTGTGGGTTGGTTTCTGAGTTCTGTGTTCTTTCCCACTGGTCCAAGTGTCTATTTTTATGCCAGCACCATACTGCTTCAGTTACTATAGCTTTGTAGTATAATTTGAAGTCAGGTGGTATTATGCCTCCGATTTTATTTTATTTTTTGCTAAGGATTGCTTTGGCTGTTTGGGGTCTGTTGTTCCATATGAATGTTAGGATTGTTTTTTCTATTTCTGTGAAGAATGTCATTGATATTTTGATGGGTATTGCACTGAATCTGTAGATCACTTTGGGTAGTACGGACATTTTCACAATGTTCATTCTTCCATTTCAAGAGCATGGAATGTCTTTCCATCTTTTTGTGTCTTCTTTAATTTCTTTCAGGAGTGGTTTATAGTTCTTATTGTAGAGATTTTTCACCTCCTCAGTTAAATTGAATCCTAGGTATTTTATTTTTTTGGTAACTATTGTAAATGGGCTTACATTCTTGATTTCCCTCTCTGTTACCTCACTATAGAGAATAAAATGCAACTGATTTAGGGGCACTGATTTTGTATCCTGCCACTTTACTGAAATTATTAAATAGCTCTAAGAGTTTTTTTGATATGGTCTTTAGGTTTTTCAATATATAGGATCATGTCATCTGAAAACAGGGACAGTTTGACTTCATCTTTTCTAATCTTGATGCCCTTTATTTCTTTCTCTTGCCTGATTGCTCTGGCTTTTACCTCCAGTTCTGTGTTAAATAGGAGTGGTGAGAGTGGGCATCCTTGTCTTGTTCTTGATCTTAAAGGAAAAGCCTTCAGTTTTTCCCCTTTTAGGATGATATTGGCAGTGGGCTTGTCATAGGTTGCTTTTATTGCACTGAGATACTTTCCTTCTATACCTAATTTTTTGGGAGTCTTTATCATGAAGGGATGTTGAATTTTGTCAAATACTTTCTCTGCATCTATTGAGATAATCACATGGTTTTGGTCCTTGATTTTGTTGATGTGATGTACTGCATTTATTGACATGCATATGTTGAACCATCCTTGCATTTCTGGGATGAATCCCACTTGATCGTGGTGTATAATTTTTTTGATGTATTGCTGTATTCTGATTGCTAGTTAAAATACTAGTGAGGATTTTTGGATCGATGTTCATCAGAGATATTGGATTGTAGCTCTTTTTTTTGTTGTATCTTTGGTTTTGGTATCAAGGTGATGATGGCCTCACAGAATGATTTTGGGAGAGTGGCCTCTGTTATAATTTTTTGGAATAGTTTGAGAGAATTGGTATTAATTCCTCAAAGAGAGAATCTTAGAAACTGCAAGAGAAAAAGCATCAAGTCATCTATAAGGGAGTCCCCAGATATATGCAAAATAATAATAACAAAAAAACCCCCCTGCCAACCAAGAATACTATGTCCAGCAAAGCTATTCATCATAGATGAGTGGGAAACAGTGTATTTCCCAGACAAACAAAACCTAAGGGAATTCACCACCACATGAACAACCCTACAAGAAATTCTTTAAAAAGTCCTGCTTATGGAACCAAAAAAACCCAATAATCACCACCAAGAATACATGAGAAAGGACAAAAACCACTGGTGGAGCAGATAAGCAAATGAGAACGACAAAGAAACTGCACCATATAACCTCAAAAAACCCACAAACACTGAAGACAAACAATAAAAGGGGAAGAAAGGAACAAAATATATTTAAATCAAGTATACAAAAAGGAATTAAATGTCAGAAGTAAGACAATACTTTCAATAACAACCCTAAATGTAAATGGACTAAATTTTCCAACCAAAAGAGACAGACTGACCTACTGGATTAAACAGCTAGACCCAAAATATGCTATATACAAAAGACTTACCACACCCATAAAGACACACACAGACTAATAGTGAAGGGATGGAAAAACACATAAAACACAGATAGAAACCAAAAATGAGCAGGAGTAGCTATTCTTATATCAGGTAAAATTGACTTTAAACCAAAATCTATAAAAAGAGACAAAGAAGACCATTATATAATGACAAAGGGATCTATTCAGCAAGAACACATACAATCATAAATATATACGTACCCAGCACTGGAGTACCCAGATATATAAAGCAAGCGCTATTAGACCTAAAGAAAGAGATAGACCCCAATACAATAATAGTTGGGGACCTGAACACCCCTCTCTCGGCATTGGACAGATCATCTAGGAAACAAATCCACAGTGAAACAGAGGAGTTAAATTACACTTTAGACCAACTGGGCCTGGCAAATATCTATAGAACATTTTATCCATCAACTACAGAATACACATTCTTCTCACCAGCACATGGAACATTCTCCAGGATAGACCACATGTTAGGTCACAAATCAAGTCTCAACAAATTTAAAAAAACTGAAATTATTTCAAGTATCATTTCAGATCACAATGAATTAAAAGTAGAAATAAATAACGAGCATACTCTGGAAACTATACAAACACATGGAAATGAAACAACATGCTACTGAACAACCTATGGGTCCAAGAAAAACTTAAACAAGAAATCAAAAAATTTCTTGAAACTAATGAAAATAAAGATACATCATACCAAGACTGAACCAAGAAGAAATAGAAAACCTGAACAGACCAATAACAAGCAATGAGACTGAAGTAATAATCAGCAGTCTTCCAATGAAGAAAAGCCTAGGAACAAATGCCTTTACTACTGAATTCTACCAAACCTTTAAAGAAGAATTAATACCAACTCTCTTCAAACTATTCAAGAATATTGAAACAGAGGCCATTCTCCCAAACTCTTTCTATGAGGCCAGCATCACTCTGATACCAATACCAGGCAAAGATACAACAAAAAAAGAAAACTACAGGCCAATATCTTTGATGAATATAGATGCAAAAATCCTGAACAAACTATTAGCAATCAGAATACAGCAATACATCAAAAAAATTGTATGTCATAATAAAGTGGGATTCATCCTGGAAATGCAAGAATGGTTCAACATATGCAAGTCAATAAATGTGATACACCACATCAAGAAAATCAATGATAAAAAAAAAACATTTAATTACCTCAATAGAGGCAGAAAAAGCATCTGACAAGATTCAATATCCCTTCATGATAAAGACTCAGCAAATTAGTTACAGAAGGAAAGTATCAGTATTAGAATTCTCCAGAGAGACCGAATGAATAGGATATTTTATAAATATATGCAAGGGGATATATTAGAGGAATTAGTTCATGCGGTTGTGAAGAAAAGTCCCACAATAGGCCATCTGCAAACTGCATATCAGTAGCATGGATCAGTCCAAGTCTGAAGGCCTCAACACCAGAGAAGCAGATGGTGTCTTTGGTGTAAGTCCTGGAACCCAAAAGTTCAAGAGTCTTGAGCTCTGACGTCCACAGACAGAAGAGAAGAGTTTATCCCAGCTCCACTGGATAGAGAGAGAGATTCGCCTTTTGTCTCCACTTTTTGTTCTTTCTGAGCCCCCAAAAGATTGAATGGTTCCTGTCCATATTAAGGGCAGATCTTTCCCACCAAGTCCACTCAGGCTCTCTTGCCAATCTCTCCTGGAAACACCTTCATGGACAAACCTAAAAAGATGGCTTTACCAGGTTTCTTGGCATTCCTTAATCTAATCAAGTTGACACCTAGAATTAGCCTTCACAGTATCTCAACACAATAAAAACCATATATGGCAAACCCACTGTCAATATCATCCAAGAACAGTAACAAAACAAGGATGCTCACTCTCATGACCCCTATTTAACATAGTATTGGAAGTACTAGCCACAGCAATCTGGCAAGAGAAAGAATTAAAGGGCATCCAGATTGTAAAAGATGAAGTCAAACTGACCCTGTTTGCAGATGATATGATTCTATACAGAGAAAAATCTACAGATTGTACCAAAAAAAAAAAAAAAAAAAAGCCGACAATTTCAGTAAAGTTGCAGGATACAAAATCAACACGCAAAAATTATTAGCATTCTTATACTCCAATGACAAACTAGCAGAAAAAGAAATCAGGAAAACAAGCCCATTTACAGTAGTCACCAAAAAACAAACAAACAAACAAAAAACCCAGAAAACCTAGGAATCAAATTAACCAAGGAAACAAAAGATCTCTACAACAAGAACTACAAATCACTGATGAAAGAAATTAAAGAGAACACAAAAAGATGGAAAGACACTTCATGCCCTTGGATTGGAAGAATTAATGTTTAGGAAATGTCCATACCACCCAAAGCAATCTACAGGTTGAATGCAATCCCCATCAAAATACCAATGACATTCTTCACAGAAATAGAAAAATCAATCCTAACATTCATATGGAACAACAAAAGACCCCAAATAGCCAAAGCAATCCTGAGCAAAATAATAAAGCTGGAGGCATAACACTACCTGACTTCAAAGTATACTACAAAGCTATAGTAATCAAAACAGCATGGTACTGGCAAAAATACAGACACTTGGACCAATGTGACAGAATACGAGCCCAGAAATAAACCCATATATTTACAGTCAACTGATCTTTGAGAAAGGAACCAAGAACATACATAGGGAAACAGACTGCCTCTTCAATAAATGGTGCTGGGAAAATTGTCCATCTGCATGTAGAAGAATGAAACTAGATTCGTACCTCTCACCATATACCCAAATCAACTCAAAATGGATTAAGGACTTAAATATAAGACCTGAAACTATAAAGCTCCCAAAATAAAACATAGGGAAAACACTTCAAGATGTAGGATTGGGCAAAGACTTTATGAGTAAGACCCCAAAAGCACAGGGAACAAAAGAAAAAATAAACAAATGGGATTATATCAAACTATAAAGCTTCTGTGCAGCAAAAGAAACAATTAATGGAGAGAAAAGACAACCTACAGAATGGGAGAAAATATTTGCAAACTACACATCCAACAAGGGATTAATATCCAGAATATGCAAAGAGCTCAGACAGCTTTACAGCAAAAAACCCAAATAATTCAATTAAAGAATGGGCAAAGGAGCTGAATAGGCATTTCTCAAAGGTAGTTATACAAATGGCCAACAGACACATGAAAAAATGCTGAACATCACTGAGCATCAGGGAAATGCAAATAAAAACCACATTGAGATATCACCTCATGCCAGTTAGACTGGCTATTATCAAAAAGAGACAAACAAATGCTGGTGAGGATGCAGAGAAAGGAGAACCCTATACACTATTGGTGGGACTGTAAATCAGTGCAGCCATTATGGAAAACAGTATGGAGGCTCCTCAAACACTACAGATAGAACTACCATATGATCCAGCAGTCCCATTGCTGGGTATATACCCAAAGGAATGGAAATCATCATGTCAAAGGGATACCTGCACTCCCATGTTTATTGCAGCTCTACTTACAGTAGTCAAGAGTTAGAACCAACCTAAATGTCCATTGACAGATAACTGTATAAGGAATATGTGGTATATATATTCAATAGAATACTACTCAGCCATAAAAAGAATGACATTCTGGAATTTACAGCAACATGGATGAACTTAGTGAAAATTATGTTAAGTGAAATAAGCCAAGCACAGAAAGAGAAATACCACATGTCCTTACTCAGGAGTGGGAGCTAATAAAGAAAGAAAAGAAAAAAAAGAAAATAAGAGAACTGTGGTTATTAGAAGTGGGAAAGGGGGAGGGGGAGGGTGGATAGTGAAGAATTGGTTAAGGGTCACAAAAGATTATGTTTTGTAAACATGAGTATACTAATTATCCTGATTTGATCACCACATATTGTACACAGGCATTGATATTCAAACCTGTACCCCACAATTATGTATAATCAACTATATTTCTATTAAAAAACTGTCAAAAAAAAAAAAATCCACGGCTGCCCAAATCAACCAAGCACATCTAGATAGCAAAAGAAGCATTAGGTTAGTCTCCCACCACCACATTTTGCTTCTTGGAAGTTCTAGTAGCCTGATTTCCTAGGAGTAGTGTGGGAGTGAAAAAGGTAGAGTGAGAAGAGTGAATTATGGTTTGGATTTTGTTACAGCCAGCCTGGGCCTCTTTTACCACACCCCAACCTCATAATTAAACATTTTATTTAAATAGGAGGTACCCTTCTGAGGAACTACCATATTTAGAGCCCATACTGCCTGTCCAGTGGAGCATGTGCTCCACTGTGAGATAAGCCTTGGTTAACTAGTTATCTTTTCCATTTTCTCCTTTAAGAGTTCATTTAACCTTTCAGTGGCACCTGCAGCCTGGGGATAATCTGAGGCATAATGTCCAAAAGATGTCTATATGGCTGTCCACTGTTTGTTACTTTTTACTATAAATGCAGTATCAGTGACCAGATGTGTTCAGGGAATCAAAATATGCAGCATGGTCAGTCTAAGGGTTATTGAATAGCATGATCCCAATTTGCTAAGTGGATAAGGATGGTTATGCCATACCTGAAAATTGTGTATGGAAGTCAATGTCCAACATTAACCTCAAGAAGAGGGTAGGAGGGTTATAGAGTGTACTTTCCAGGACTGGCCAGGTCTGGTACCTCTGGCACCATGCCCCAAAGCTCCCTTTGCTACCTAGCTATGCAGCCCTCACTCTAAACACATTTCCCATGCTTCTGGGCCTCATGTTCTGGAATCACTACATCATGTTTTATTGGCCCCTTCCTAAATCATATATAGATTACCACACTCTGTGCAATGCTATATCCAGGGAGATGCTGTATTCAGGTGTCCTTTTGTAGGTAATGCAGATTTGATCAGCTTGCTATTTCCGTTGATGTAAATCCCTAAAGTGTTATTTCTTGTGAGTGTTCCTGTGAGTCACAGACGGAGGTTGTGGTCTTGTGCAATTTGCTGCCATAATGTTTGTGGCCACAGAGGCTGAACCTTGATTATCCAGACATCTTACTGCCAGTCACTACACAGGCAGCCTATTGGTTCTTGCCCATTAGTCAATGAAAATGTAACAGGTTGCATTTTCCAAGGAAAACACTATTGTTTATTAGTCTGTTTCTGTTGCTTATAACAAAATACCTGAAACTGGGTAATTCATAAAGAAACAATATTTATTGCTTACAGTTTCAGATGCTGGGAAGTCCAATGTCCAGGGAACACTTCTGGTGAGAATCTTGTCCGTAAGAGTCTTCTCAGTGAGAGTCTTATCTCTTCAGAGCAAAGCAGTGTGTTACTTCGTGGATGGCAGAAGCAGAAAGAGAGCCAACTCCTCACTCCTTCTCCTTGTAAAGCACTCAGAACCATGCCCATGAGCACCATTAAACCATCAATAGATTAATCTATTTACTTGGGCATGGTCCTCACAATCTAATCATCTCTTTAAGGTCCCACCTTTCAATGACCATAATAGGATTTCCCACCCCCTTAGCATGGTCCCAGTGGGGGTTAAGTTTATAATACATGGACTTTGGGAGACACAATTCAATCCACAGCACCATGGGAATACACCACAGAACACAGGTCCCTTTTCCATGCACAGCTGTAGTACACAGTTTTCTTTGGGGCTGTAAAGCAACAGGGGCCCAGCATACCCCATCGGCTTTGAACTCAGCTGATCAATCTGTGAACCTCAGGAACTTCACTGTACTGAAGGGAATATCCTTTGCAACCAAGTAAAGTATGTTACAACCACCTGAGTGTGTATCAGCCCCAACAGACCCACATATAAGGTTTCATAAGTCCATTTTTCCAATCTGAGATTTATTTCCAAATCTAGTTAAAGTAATCTTGAGGCTACATTAATTTCCTATTGCTGTTGCAACAAATTACTACAAACATAGTGGCTCAAAACAATACAAATTTGGTTTTTTCTTTTTTTTTATATATATATTAATAGAGGTCAGAAATCTAAAACTAAGATGCTAGCAGGGCTGGTTCTTTCTGGAGGATTCAGGGGAGAATCTATTTCCTTGCCTTTTCCATCTTCTAGAGGCTGCCTGCATTCCTTGGCTTGTGGACCCTAACTCCATCTTCAAAGCCAGCAGCATAGCATCTTCTCCCTTCTCTGACCACCTGCCTCCCTATTATAAAGATTGTAATCGCTCATGTTTACATTGGGCCTATCTGGATTACTCAGCATAATCTTCCCATCACAAAATTCTTAATATCACATCTGCTTAGTTTTTTCTGCTATGTAACATATTCACAGTTTCTAAGGATTAGGATGTGAATATCTTTGGGGAGAGCATCATTCAGCCAGCCATACTGACCATGTCCATGGATGCTTTCCAGCCCACAGTGGCTTGTGTCCCAGTATTCAAAAGTGTTGAAAAGGCTTGGCAACCTTGGTTGTTGTCAAGTCCTCAATACACCTTGACCAGTGTATAAGGCATCTAGTCCCTCTTAGAGAAAGAAGGACCTTAACCTCTGCCCTAGTCCTGTTTTTTCTTTAAGAAGGTGGAGTCTGGGGAAATAGGTGGTGTTGAATGTGTTGTATCAATGCTAGCTTGAACAGCACAAACTTCAGCAAGGAGTCTAGATCTTCTTGGTCTTCTTGTTTGTCCACAGTAAATGCCAAAGCTTGCCAGAGATGCTTCCTTACTACAGCCAGAATATTAAAATTTTGTGGTCCTTTTGTGGCCTGATAGGGTGATAGAATTTCCCTCTGTTGTGAGGCACCTTCCCACAAGAAATGCACTTACAGGCCACTCACGCAGAAAAGGGCAGTGTATTCACTCCAGCTGGCCAGCGTCTGTCTCCCAAGGTGCAACCAAGGAAGAGTGGCATCAGGCTTTGGTCTTGTGGGGTTTTTAAAGACAAAAACTACATCCCGTTGGCACATGGGTTTGTCCAGGTGCACAAAGCAAGCTAGGGAGCTAGGTCTCAGAGGCCGTTTGAGCAGTCAAGCATACAAGTTTTCATTGTGTATGGTTCCTGTTCCCATGTAATAATTCAATGTGTATGGCTCCTGTTTCTATGCAATTGTTTTTTTGTTTCTATGAAAAGGTCAACAGTTTCTCATGCAGAAGGGGGGGGTAGTCTGCAGGTCAGATGGGGGCAAAATGGAGTTACTTAGGTTAAGCAAGCAATTCTACAGAAGCAGATAGTGTACGTTATGAGGGTGTGGGGAGCTCTATTTCACCTCATGGAAAAATTATAAATCTCCTCTTTGGATTCCCCAGAATAATAGCCAGGTCCACAAGATTTCTTTTTCTCCTCCTTAGCCTGAAGGACATTTTCCTAGTCCTGTGTCCAGGCTCCCATTATGGCAGTTTGTTTCCCAGGAGCTGAGTTTTCCAGAGGCTATCTCTAAGCTACAAGAGATTTTATTGTCTCTCATAGCCTGGTGGTGACAACTGAACCAATGTATCTGACACTGGATAACTGTGTCATCATCTGATCTCATATTCTCCATTATAAATCCAGGGGGGGGGGGTTACATTAGCCCTGAGGGAAATTATATCTTTCCCTGCTCTCATCCATGGGTATTTATCACATAATAGAAACTTATCTCAGGTAGGCCACTGTTTTATTATGAATGTAAAGATCCACTTCAACAAGCCCTGACTGGTCTTAACATGCTCTTCTTCCATGCCAGTGTCATCAGCCAATGTGCTTGTGTCTAGGCTCACATGGAGCATGCGGTCAGTCTTTAGGTGACTGAGATGGAAATCACTCAGTCACCTTTTCTTCTCATTTATCAAAACTGGCATGGCTCCTTTATTTGCTAGTCAGAAGAGCCAAGTCTCTGCAATATCATTGGGATTTTCTCAAACTAATCTTCAGTTTTCCTCATTTCCAGCTCATTGCAAGAGTAGACCTCAGCACATCTCTGTGTATATAACTACCCTTGATTACCAGAGTGTATTTTATCTGTGCTTATGGTCACTGATCAGAGGGAAACAGTTTTGCTTTCCCAATGGTATAGAGGGGCGAGCAACAACCATGGAATACATTTTAGCTTTATGGGGTCCCTACCTCTTATCTCTAATGCTTACTACCAATGCATCTCATTAGTGCTCTCAGGGATGATAGCCAAGGACCACTTGTCTCCTTTATCACCAAACACTTCAGTAACTAGGTCTGCTACTGTCCAGCAAGGTTCCATACCTGGCTAGTAAGCCTGTGTGGTCTCAACTGACTTTTTTCCAAAAGGGCACTGTGACCTTATAGGCCTCCAGGAGTAGGGGGTTAAAAATCAGAATGCAATCAGTCTGTCAGGAACAGGTGGGGCCAGAGTCCCCTGTAGTATGACCTGTTTTACTGTAAGAAAAATGGCCAACCTTTGTAGGAGTTATAATTTTTTCTATCAGGAACATACTGTTTTTTAGTTTGCAAGAGACAGAAGTTTTTCTTTGACTGCCAGAAGAATTCATTGTTGTGAAGCTATCTACATTGTTTCAGGAAATTTTATTTGGCAAGCAGGCCTTGAATTTTGGAGGAGCTTATCAGTTGCTCCTGCAGGTGGGCAGCCAAAGCCACTGAGAATGAGACCTTTAATTTGTCAACCAATAAGACTTCATTATACAGTGAATACTCTGGACATAAGAGGAATTTTCTACCATCTAAGTACTAACCAGGCCTGATGCTGCTTAGCTTCCAAGATCAGAGGAATTTTCTAACACTTTATAAACTTTCAAAATTCAAACACATAACACATTTCAAACTAATAACATTCTTTACAACTGTACAAACAATGGATCAATCATCTTAAGGCTCACTTACAACTTACTTTAACCTTTTTTCTGTCTTCATAGCAAGTTTTGCCCAACTCTATTAGGCACATATTTTTTACAGAACTATAGAGCAAGAGTTCTAACATAGGCACCTCTGGAATTACACAGTGGCTAGAAGCTCAGGGAATGGGGAAAAAAGCTGCACAAAGGGAAAAGTAAGCACATCTTTGCATTTACTTTTTGTGGTTTTAAATGGCCTCTCAGTGGGCCTCAACAAATGCACTTTTAAAAATAAGAAAGCATTAATTGAGCAGATGGTTTCAATCTTACTTTTAGCCCCTTGACCTCCAAATATTTATCAGCAGGTAACACGAAGGGATCCCTGGGAGTCTTACCCCCTTAACAAGTCTCACACTGCCCCTGTGGGAGAACCCTTACTCCTCCCCCTTCACCCACCTTTTAAGCAAGGGCTGCACTACCAGATCCTGGGGAGTCTTATTCTTCCTAACGTGGTCCTTAATTGGAGGACTTTCATCCCCCTTTTGTGCAGCACACAGGCAAGAGTATGTGGTACCAGATGCCAGGGAATCTGTCTTCTTCCCTAATCTGGCCTGTACAGTCCCATGTTTTTAAAAGGGCATTGTAAATTTGCCGACCCTGGTAGAGCACCACAAATATTAGCTTGGCATAAGGGCAGTCATATTAGAGCTTACTGGTGAAAAAGAATTCTGCTAGAACAATGAACAATCACTGCAGTTTGTAGGAGTAATAAAGCAAGGCCGTAACTCAGTAACTTGCAAAAGTAACAGTCTTATTTGAAGTTGCAGGTTTTCTGGAAAGGAGATAACTCCATAGCCAAAAAGCCTGACTCCAGGCTTCACAGGACTGAGCCCAAGGATGAAAATTAAGACATGCTGATCTGCACGTAGTCACTGCTGTATTTTTCAATACACTTCTCCCTTTGTCCTTTTATCTTATATACCCCCCCACCCCTGCCAAAAAAAAAAAAAAAAACCCTAAAGTTCTGAGGCAGTTGTTTAGCTGTCTCTTCAAACATCTGATAATAAAGCTTCCTCCCTCAAACCAACATTTGGGACTTATGAGTCTTTTGTTTCCTTGAGCAAAGATCAGCCAGACTTGAGCAGCAGTAATGACCCCACATTGGGAACCAAATTTGTTAAGCTCAGAAATAATAATAAGGCAAAGCTAAGGCCTGACTGATTTGACTGGTAAAGACACAACAAACTGCTTTTAGATTTGGGTAGTTTAGTGCTTCCGTAGACAGTGAAAGGAAGATTAGTTAAAGGTGCCAGCTCTCTGTGATCCTTGTGACACACACCAGAAAGGACAACACCTAAACAAAAGGGACCTAGAAACTATAACACAAGTTGTGGGCTACTTTTTTGCCTAGGAGACAAATCTAGACAGTAGCTAAGTAATTTTATACTTCACAGTTCTATGCTGAGGAGCATAGAGACGTAAAGCATCTTACCTCCTCACAATCAGGAAGGAGATGAGAAACTCTTATGATAGCCTCCCAAGGGAGATAAGGAGGTAAGTGGGAGAGGCCTTAGAGCAGCTTCTTATAGGCCTCCCATTTTCTTATGTTCCAGAAGAATCACAAGGCATTCTAGGATCCAGATTAGGTGTGGTTCAAGCCTTTGCCTATGTGGTTACATAAAAGGGCATCAGGCACCATGACAGAGCCTATGGGTACAAATCAAAGATGTGGACCCAGTGACTGTAGAATTACTTAGCCTATTTAGATCTTTCACATTTATTTTTTATTTTTTGAAGAAAAGGCATAACAAATGTTATTTGACTTGCTGGGAGAATTCAAAGAATGGGGTGAATCACAAGAGAGTAATGTCCAAAATTCCAATGGGAGGGACAAAGCTTATGTACTAGTGTTCATGACAGAGAGAAGGTGGAGGGAGGTAAAAACCCCGGAACAGTGGCCTGAGACCAGGTTTCTCTGAAGTTCTGGGGGGAGGTATCATCACAGGTGAAAGAAGGAAGTCAGAAGTTAAAGTTAAGTAGAGACATCAAGAATACAAATGAAAATAGTTCAGGTAATCTCACAGCTGCCCTCAAAGAGTAGATAGTAGCTAAAGGAGGGGACCTCAGAGGAAACCTGGCTGTCTGCATTTACAGATATAAATTTCTTTTCACAAAGAAACGGTCTTCTAGCTAATCCTGTTTTTTCAGTCTCTCTGTGATAGATCTTGAACATAACCAGCACCATTTTAGGCAAAGCCAAGTACAAAATGGCCACCAACCCCTCCCCACTTACCTTTACGAGAAGCCTCATGACTTCTACAAAATAGAAACCCTTTTGCTTCCACATGGGTGCAGTGCCCCTCCCTCACAATGCACCTCCTTGACTGCTTCAGCCAGCCCTTGGCACCGTACAGCCCATATAAGCTCTCCCACCCCAACGACAGTTGCTGCTCTCCATTTTGAGTGCAGCCTGGCAGATTCTTTTCCTTTGATAAAGTTTGATTGGTACCCGGCATTTTGGCTCACTTTCTTTCACTCTGAATCAGCCATCCTGAAATATGTTAAAGACACATATTTTGGGGCTGAAATGTTTTGCTTTTCCACAGTCCCCCCCTTTGAAACTTTAATTTTTAGAAAGTTTCACACATTAACATAATATTGGTACCTATGGAATGATTTGGGTTAAAAGTTTCTAGACAGGAGATAGGTAATGGAGAAAACATAAATTGGAACAAGCAGAAAAAAACAAATTTGAGTACACAATTTCATATTTTCTTGAATCAGTCTCTTAGTCCTGAGAATAGGTCAGATTGGTTAAACAGTTGTGTCTCATACCAGGAGGACCTTTCACATTTAAATTAGACATATATCCTCATTTTCTTCCTCCTTCTTTGGCCACTCATTCTCAATCTATTTTGCTGTCTCCTCTTTTTCTTTTTTTCCTTCCCTGCTCACCACTTTATATAGACTTCACATTCAGCACCTATAGTCCTTTGTTGTACCTTTCTGTTTGCGTTTGCTCCTCGCATTGTGGGAGCCCCAAATCTGAAAGGACACTTGTGTAGTGTTTGCCTATTCCAAAGGAACTCACCCAATATTGCAATAGGTAGAGACATTGGTTTATTAAACTCAAAGGAGGTGCTGATAGTGGCCAGTCAGCTAGAAATCCATGCCACCATGGGGTACTTGCAACAGTTTTATAGTGAACAGATCAAAGCAGAGGTGTAAATCATTTGCATGCTTATGTGCCCTTCATCCAACTCAGAGCTCACAGGAGATCTGGCTGAGTAGATAGTTAATTTATTGGTTACCCTCCTAGCTCCAGAGTAGTTAACTGTCAGTGTTCTAATTCCATTTACATGCTAATTCATTTATTCAGGGCTCCTGCTTCCTACTATCTTCCATTTGTCTTAAAAGAGACATGCTTTTCCTTCAGTAAACTACTTTGGCCAGGGGTAGTTTCCAGCACGGAGGGGGAACTCTGCAATGCACAGAGAGGGTGGATAGGACTATGTCCAGTATTTACTTTATACTCCCTCACTAGATTGTGAGATCTTTGAGGGAAAGGACCTCCTTTCACTGGCTTCTCCATATCTATTAGACATCCCACTGAGTATTTATGATAAACTTATTTGTTGAAATAAAATTAATTTTGACATTGACACTGATAGGAAAAAGATCCCCTTCAATCTGGAATTAGCACACTAGACTTTTTCTCTGTTATGTGTCTTTTTTGTGGTTTTAGTGTATGTGTAGTGCCATGTAAATTACATTAGGCAACTCTGAGGTATTTGAGGACTAGAAATTGGACTCAAGTTTCTGTGTCTATCTTAACAGTGACTAGCTCAGTTCTCAATGCACAATATGATGTTAAGCAGCATTTCTACCACTTTAGTAACTCATGCCATCTCTATGTTTTCTGTTTTATCTACATATGACCTGTACTTAATACTTTCAAAATTAAATTAAGGTAACTCTATGTAGTGCTCTTTTACCTGCCTGTAATCCTTCCAACTGGGCCAATTGTTGAGTTAGGGCTAAGGCTGGGTCTGGAGCTCACAGACCCCTCAAGCCCATTCACAGACTGGGTCACAAACCCTTTACATGCCAGGCTGGGTCACCAGACCCCTCACATGCGAGGTTGGGTCACCAGACCCCTCACATGCAGGTCTATGAGCTAGGTAACCAGCCAAAAGGTCCTTGGAAGCTGTAGGTTAGAGAGCATGGCAGACACCTGAGGCAGTCACCAGCCAAGCCATGGCACCACACAGGCACACCAACTCTGCCCCCACCCACAATCTGCTTACAAAGAATGCACCATGCCACCCCCAACCAGACAGGCAGGTGAGGGGGCCTGATTAAATCATTTCATTTTCCCAAAACTCTAACAATAAATTCTGTGGGAACTGAACAATATTATTAAATAACAAATAAAATTAAGAAGTTAATACATCCACAGCTACTCTCAGCCCCAGAACCACCTCACAGAGTATACTTTCCAACCTTATGGACACCTCAAGAGTTCACCCATCAGTTGTAGGGATTGGTATTCCCAGTCCTAGGACCCCCTTAAGGGATATAACACTCCTGATCTAGAGCCATCAGAAAAACCAGAAAGAACTGTTTCTAAAGGTAGAGAAAAGGAAACCAGAAGATCTTTCTACTTACCTTACCCTGATCTCTCTGAATTTCTGTGAGCCTGATGAGGAGGGACAGGTGAAAGACAAAAAAGGGAAAAATGATCTCATCCTGACTTACTCTTTTTGCAGGTGGAGACTTATAGCTTCATGCCTCTAAGGTTCTAGGAGAGATCAGCCTCATAGCTGTTCAAAAAAAGAGGCATCTGAATATTAAAACTCACAACTCTGAAGAGAACCTGCCGAATTCCAAGCTCCCTCTCCCCCACATACCTTCCCCAGAGAAACTTTCAAACCAGGTCCTCAAGAATAGAGTAGTAACCACAACTCTACTCTTCTGTGAGATCAACTTTTTTAGATTCCACAAATGAGTGAGATCATGTGGTATTTGTCTTTCTGTGTCTTGCTCACTTCACTGTTGACAGTGCAGTGACTATGGTTAACAATATGTTATATTTCAAAATAGGAAAAAAAGAGGATTTTAAAAGTTCTCACCACTAAGAAATGATAAAGGTCTGAGGTGACAGATATGCCAATTACCCTGATTTGACTATTATACATTGTGTACATGTATTGAAATGTCACACCGTACTCCATAAATATGTAGAATTATTATGTATTAATTAAAAATAAGTGAAAAAATAAAAAGAATAGAGCAGCAACACCAAGTGAATATATGTCAGAAAAGGTAGATTTAAGATTCCTTTCTAGGTTCCAAGACAAAATGGTCTCTAAAAACCTAGCACTAACAGGAGGAGGAAGAGAAGAATAATGACAGGGAAGAAAGCTTAGGGGTAGTGTTGGGAAAACTCAAAATTAAAAATTTGCCTTGCCTTTGTAATGCCTCTGTAACCAAGTTTGCTTGTCTACAAGGCTGCATGAATTCAGCCTAGCTGTTAATCAACCACTTGCACTCCTCGCCTCTGTAACCCTGCTTGCTCATCTGCTTAGACCACATAAATTCTGAGGGTCTGAAACTTGCAGCTGCCTGGCTGCCTGTTTCAGATGTATGTTGAGAAACTGAAACCTAGAAACCTGGAAGAGTCCACCTATAAAAAGCCTTGTAAAACCTGAGCTTGGGTCCAGGTCTTTTGGAGCATTAGCTCATCTGTACCTGCAGGTGTAATAAATACCTGACTCTCCAGCCCTCCAAGTGTCAGTTGCTTCCTTGCCAAGTCCATTTCCATAACAGTAGAACATGGTTCAGATAATAAAGACTATTTCTTTCTTTGTCTTTTTTTAAAATATGAAAGCAGGGCTTTAATAACTTCAGAAAGCAGAAGCATCCATAAACTCATAGCATAGAAACTTGTTTACACAGAGATACACCACCTCACACATTCAGAAGATGGACAGCAAGTCTATCTTACAACTGATTTTGTGATGTTTAAAGAGAAAGCAATTTTTCTCTATTGGTTTTGGCTAAAAAATATAGCTATAAAGAGAATGCATCTAAGGATTATACTAAGCATCTAATATATGTTCTTCTTTCATTCCTCACAGAAAATCTTTAAAGAAAATATTGTTATCCACATTTTACAAAAGAGGAAACTAAGACCACTGAAGTTAAATGACTTTCCCCACTCAAACTCAGAGTGTTTTTTTTATTACAGAGCCACAAAAATCAGCATTATGGGAAGTCTCTAATTCAATTATGGTTCATTATTCCCCCTAGTTTCTTTTCCTTTTTAAACTAATATGGCTCTCTATCCTTTTTATCCCATCTCCTAATATTTATCAGCCAGTTTTTCTTTCCAGACCTACCCTCAGATCTCTGGATACACACTACTGAGTCTCAAAAAAAAAAAAAAAATTAAAAAATATATGTGATAAATCAAACCAAATTCAACCTGAGGACAAACTTTGAGTCGCTAAGTATCAAACTGCAACCTGAGAACATAAACTAACTGAAAGCCTAACTTAGGAGTATACTTTTGTAACAAATAGCTGAGTTTCAGTCAACCACAGCAGTCAAGCTTCAGTCAATCACAGGTGGCCAACTAATCAGATCATGTTCAAATAAGGCAAATAACAAGGTGTAGCCAATTAAGCTGTTTTTCTACCTCACCTCCATTTTCTGTCCATAAATACTGCCTGCCTGCTTTGGGGAGTTGAGCTCTGAAATTCTTCTGGTTGAGGACTGCCTGATTCACGAATCATTCTTTGCTCAAACTATGTAAAATTTAATTTGACCAAAGTTTTTCTTTTAATATATGTAGTAGGGAACATAATTATTATTTATAAAATCATGATGGCTTTTAATGAGTGTGTAGACAGAAGTGGGAGTTTTGCTAAAAATTGGCTGCTATTGCAGCTAAGAATACAAATTATGGACTGTCAGAGCTAAAATGATGGAACTTTTTCCATCACTTCCCCAATATACTTCCTAGTCCAATTGTTTGAGTGGATTCTACTTATTTACTTCCCAACAAGCCCCACACCACACCCAATTTTTGATCCAATCATACTAAACTCTTTCATATATTTTTAAATCATATGCTTTTACTTCCATACTTCCATATTCAATAACTCATTAATGAAAAAATATCTCACCAAGATTCTTTCTGGTTGTTACCAAACTCAGATCTGGCTACCTGCCCCCTTGAGAAAAAAGAAAACCTCAGAAGTTAAGTGAAGTGGAAAAAAATTGCATTCATTGAACCCTGCCTTGAGGTGAACCCAGCAGCAGCAGCAGCAGAACTACATGGCCAGCGGCAGCCCCTTCCCACTCCTAGGACCTGGAGGGGTGAGCAGCAGCCTGCCCTGTGCCCCAAATCCCACACCAAGGTGAGACCAGCAGCAGCAGCAGCAGCAGAACAGCATGGCTAGAGGTGGCCCCTTCCCAATCCTTGGACCTGGAGGGGTGAGTACCAGCCCACTCCACACCACAAACCCAGTGCCAAGGTGAGCCCAGCATCAGCAGTGGTGGAACCACATGACTAGAGGTGGCCCCTCCCCCTACCTCCTACTGCCTCCTTGGACTCAGGGGGGAGCACCAGCCTGTGGAGTCTGACCCACTGAGGTGTGCCCAGCAGGACCACATGGCGCTAGGTGCTCATTCTATGATGACAGATTCTGGAACAGAAACCAAGGTGGATTAACACAACCATCACCACACCTACTGTCAAGCAAAGACAATTGACCTCCACAGTAGCAACTAAGGCCACTCCACAGCCAACCTCAGTGTAATAGAAGAAGTAAACCCTCTACCAAATCACCAAACATCAACAAAAAAATATTAAAAGTACAAACAATCAAGAAGAAATGACACCACCAAAAGAATACAGTAATGCTCCAAAGACAGACTACATGGAACACAGAATCCTTGAAATGTCTGAAAAAGAATTTTGAGTAATGATCTTAAGAAAACTTGAACAAATAAAGGAAGACTCAATTATAGAACAAAATAAAACAAGAAAAAATATCCAGAATATGAAGGAGGAAATCTACAAAGAGATTAATACCTTTAAAAAGAGTGTAGTAGAACTTCTAGAAATGAAGGATTCACTCAATGAAATAAAAATGCAACTGAGAGCTTGAGAAGCAGGATAGAGTAAGCAGAAGAAAGAATTTCAGATCTTGAAGATGGGCTTTTTGAAATAACTCAGACAGACAAAAAAAGGAAAAAAGAATTAAAAATAAAGAGAAAAATCTAAGAGAGACAGCAGCCAACCTCAAGCGCTCTAACATCTGAATTGTCAGTGTTCCAGAAGGGGAGAAGAAAGGAAAAGGTATTGAAAATATATTCAAGGAAATAGTAACAGAAAACTTCCAGGCGAACAGCAATATTCAGACTTTCAGATCCAAGAAGGTCGAAGGTCCCCAAATAGATTCAATCCAAAAAGATCCTCACCAAGACACATTATAGTTAAATTTGCAAAGCTCAAAGACAAAGAGAATTCTACTAGCAGCAAGAGAAAAGTGTCAGGTCACTTTAGGGGAACTGCCATCACACTAACAGCAGACTTCTCAACCAAAGCCCTGCAGGCCAGGAGAAAGTGGAATGATACATTCAAAATACTAAAAGAAAAAAATTGCCAGCCAAGAATTCTTTACCCAGCAAGGCTCTCCTTCAGAAATGAGGGAGAAATAGTGTATTTCCCAGACAAACAAAAGTTGTGGGAGTTCACCACCACACGACCAGCCCAGCAAGAAATTCTCAAGGGAGTCACTCATCTGGAATCTGAATAATGGTGACCACTATCACAAATACACAAGAAAGAGCAAAACCCACAGGTAAAACAAAAATACCAGCAAGAAAGAGAAAGAAACTAAATAATTCCACCTTCAATTCCCAATTAACATTGAAGGAGAGAAATAAAAGGGGAAATAATAATCAAAAATATTTAAACCATCTAAAAAAGAAGCAATTAAATGACAGGAATTAAGCAATACTTGTCAATAACTACTCTAAATGTGAATGGACTACATTCCCCATTCAAAAGACACAGACTGACTGACTGGATTAAAAAGCTAGACCCAAGTATATGCTGTCTTCAAGAGACCCACGTCACCTGTAAAGACACTGATAGACTAAAAGTGAAGGGATGGAAAAAGATATACCATGCAAATGGAACCCCAAAGCAAGCAGGAGTAGCTATTCCTATATCAGACAAAATAAACTTTAAACCAAAAAACATAAAAAAAGACAAAGAAGGCCATTAAATAATGATAAAAGTATCAATCCAGCTAGAAGACATAACAATCATAAACATGTATACACCCAATACCAGAGCACCCAGATATATAAAGCAAACACTCTTAGACCTAAAGAAAGAAATAGTAACTAATACATTAACAGTGCGAGATCTGAACACCCCTCTCTTAGTATGGGACAGATCTTCCAGTCAACAAGTCAACAAAGAGACACAGGATTTAATCTACACCCTAGACCAACTGGACTTGGCAGATATATACAGAACATTTCACCCAACAGCTAAAGAATACACTTTCTTCTCATCAGCTCATGGTACATTCTCCAGGATAGACGACATATTAGGTCACAAACCTAGTCTCAGGAAATTTTTTAAAAATCAAAAACATTACAACTATCTTTTCAGACTACAGTGGATTAAAATTGAAAATAAATAATCAGCAAAATACCAGAAGGTATACAAATATATGGAAACGAAATAATAGGCTCCTGAATGAACTATGGGTCCAAGAAAAAATTAAAGAGGAAATCAAAAAATTTCTAGGAACTAATAAAAATAAAGATGCATCATACCAAAACATGTGGGATACTGCAAAAGCAGTGCTAAGAGGCAAATTTATTGCAATAAATACTTATATCAAAAGAATGGAAAAATTTCCCATAAATGACCTAACACTATGCCTCAAAGAACTTGAAAAACAACAACAATCCAAACCTAAAGGTAGTAGACAGGAAGAAATAATTAAGATCAGAGCAGAACTAAATGAAATAGAGACCCAAACAACAATAGAAAAGATCAACAAAACAAAAAGTTGGTTTTCTGAGAAGATAAATAAAATAGACAAACCATTTACACAAATCAGAAATGAAAAGGGAGACATGACAACTGATACCACAGAAATACAAAGAATCATTAGAAACTATTATAAACAACTGTATGAAAGCAAATATGAAAATCTGTTAGCTATGGATAAGTCTCTAGACACATACAAACTACCAAGACTGAACCAAGAAGAAATAGAAAAACTGTACAGACCAATAAGTAGCAAGGAGATTGAAGCAGTAATTAGCAATCATCCAACAAAGAAAAGTCAGGGTCGAGATGGTTTTACAGCTCAATTCTATCAAATTTTAAAAAAAGGAGTTAATACCAATTTTCCTCAAACTATTCCAAATAATTGAAACAGACTGATGGACTTTGGATGTGTTGTCCCTTCCATAACTCATGTGGAAATATGATCTCCAATGTGGCAGTGTTGGAAACTGATTGAATCATGGGGGTGGATCCCTCATGAATGGATTAATGCTCTCCCTGGGGGAGGGGTGATTAATGAGTGAGTTCTCGCTCTATTAGTTCCCACAAGATCTCGTTGCTTAAAAGGACCCTGGCACCTTCTCTCTTTCTTGCTTCCTCTCGCCATGTGACCTGCTTGTACCTGCTGGCTGCCTGCCACTTTCCACCATGAGTAGAAGGAGCCTGAGGCCCATGCCAGATGCAGCTGTCCCAGAATCATAAGCCAAATAAACCTCTCTTCTTTATAAATTACCCAGTCTCAGGTATTTCTGTTATTGCAACACAAAGGGACTAATATAGAAAATTGGTCCTGAGGAGTGGGGTGTTGCTAAACAGAAACCTGAAAATGTGGATGCAGCTTTGGAACTGGGTAATGGGCAATGGTTGGAGGAGTTTGGAGGACTTAGAAGAAGACAGAAAGACGAGGGAAAGTTTGGAATGTCTTGGAGACTTATGTAGTGGCAAGCAGAATGCTGATAGAAACGTGGACAGTAAAGGCCATGCAGATGATGAGGTCTCACATAGGAATGAGGAACTTATTGGGAATTGGACAAAAGATCACCCTTGCTACACCATAGCAAGGAATTTGGCTGCATTGTGTCCATGTCCTTGGAGTTTGTGGAAGGTGGGACTTAAGAGTTGTGAACCAGATCATTTGGCTGAAGAAATTTCTAAGCAGCAAAGCATTCAGGATGCTGCATGGTTACTTCTAACAGCCTACTCTGAGTTATGGTGGTGAAGGCATAATGTAAAGCCAGATTTTTTTTTTTTTTTTTTAAGCCAGAATTTAAAATAGAAGCAGAGCATAAAGATTTGGAAACTTTGCAGCCTGGCCATGTGGTAAAGAAGCAGAGAGCTGGAGAACAATGCAAGGGTGAAGCAGATAAACTGGTTGCTAAAGACATTATCTTGGCAGTGAGGCAGCCAGATGCTAATAGCAGAGAAAATGAGAGGAAAGCCCTGAAGGCATTTGAGAAGTCTGGAATGGTGTCCCACCCATCACAGGCCCTGAGGCTTAGAAGGACTGAGTTGTTCCAGAGGATAGACCTGGGGCACAGCCGGCCTCAGGACCCTGCTCCCTACATCCCAGCTGCTCCAGCTAGAGCAGCCCCAAGTGTAGTTCGTGCAGCAGCCCTGGAGAGTAGAGGCACGAAAGCTCGGTGGCGTCCACATCGTGTTAAGTCTGCAGGCCAGCAGGACATGAGAGCAATGGAGCCATGGCAGCCTCCACCAAGATTCCAGAGGATATATGGAAAATCCTGGAAACTCAGGCAGAGACCTGCTGCAGGGGTGGAGCCACCACAGAGGTCATCTACTAGAGCAATGCCAAGCAGAAAAGTGGGGTTGGAACCTGCACAGAGAGCCCCCACCAGAGAAATATCTAGTAGAGCCAAGGCAGCGGGGCTGCTGCCAGGACCCCAGAATTGCAGGGCCACTGGTAACGTGCAACAGAGGCCTGGAAAAGCCATAGGCACCAGTGTGGCCTGCTGGGCTGTGCCTGGCAAGGCTGCCTGATGCTTTCGGGGCCCAGATGCCCAATTGTGCCCTGGATGCAGGACTTGGAGTCAAAGAACATTATTTTGGAGCTTTAAAACATAAAGTCTGCCCTGCTGGGTTTTGGACTTGTTTGGGGCCTGTTTTTCCTTTCTTTTGGCCTATTCCTCCATTTTGGTCTGGGAATGTATACCCAATGTCTGTTCCACCATTGTATCATGGCAGTAGATAAATTTGGTTTTGTTTTTCAGGTTCATAGCTGGAAGGACTGTTGCTTTTGGTCTTAGATGAGACTTTGGACTTTGGACTTTTAAGTTGGTGCTGAAGCAAGCTAAGACTTTTGGGACTGTTGGGATAGAATGATTGTGTTTTGTATGTGAGAGGAACATGAGTTTGGGGGGCCAGGGGTGGAGTGATGGAGTTTGGATGTTTTGTCCTCTCCAAAACTCATGTGGAAATTTGATCTCCAGCGTGGCAGTGTTGGAAACTGATTGAGTCATGGGGGTGGATCCCTCATGAATGGATTAATGCTCTCCCTGGGAGAGGGAGGCTTAATGAGTGAGTTCTCACTCTATCAGTTTGCACGAGAGCTCGTTGCTTAAAAAGACCCTGGCACCTTCTCTCTCTCTCGCTTCCTTTTGCTTCCTCTCGCCATGTGATCTGTTCATACCCACTGGCTGCCTGCCACTTTCTGCCATGAGTAGAAGCAGCCTGAGGCCCATGCCAGACACAGCTGTCCCAGAATCAGTAGCAGGTATTTCTGTTATAGCAACACAAAATGGACTAAAACACAGACACTACTCTCCCAAACTCATTCTATGAGGCCAACATAACTCTTATACCAAAACTAGATAAGGACACAACAAAAAGAGAAAATTACAGGCCAATATCCTTGATGAACCTAGATGCTAAAATCCTCAACAAAATATTATCAATCAGAATACAGCAACATATTTTTAAAAAATTATACACTATAATCAAGTGAGATTTATCCCAGGGATGCAAGGATGGTTCAACATAGAAAGTCAATAAATGTGATACATTACGTGAACAAACTCAAGGACAAAGACCATATGATTATCTCAATAGATGCTGAAAAAGCATTTGACAAAATTCAAGATCCCCTCATGATAAAGACTCTCAACAAATTAGGCAAAGAAAGAAAATATTTCTATATAATAAAAGCCATTTATGACAAGCCACCACCAGTATCATTCTTAATTTGGAAAAACTGAAGGCCTTTCTGTTAAGGAGAGGAACAGGATAAGGATGCCCACTGTCACCACTTCTATTAAACATAGTAGTAGAGGTACTAACCAGAGCAATCAGGCAAATGAAAGAAATGAAAGGAATACAATTGGAAAAGATGGAGTCAAACTTTCTCTTTTTGCAGATGACATGATAATATACATGGGAAAACCTAAAGCTCTATCAAAAAACTCCTAGAGCTAATTAATAACTTCAGTAATGTTGCAGGATACAAAATAAATGCCCCCAAATCAGTAGCATTTATGTACTCAAATAATGAATTAACAGAGAGAGAAATAAAGGAAGTAAGCCCACTTACAATTGTCACAAAAAAAGTGAGATACCTAGTGATCAATTTAACCAAGGAGGTGAAAGACCTCTACAATGAGAATTGCAAACCACTTCTGAAAGAAATTAAAGAAGATGCAAAAAGATGGAAAGATATTCCATGCTCTTGGATTGAGAGAATTAACATTGTGAAAATGTCTATACTACCCAAAGTGATCTAGAGATCCAATACAATCTCCATCAAAATACCAATGACATTCTTCTCAGAAATGGAAAAAAACAATCTTACCTTCCATATGGGAAAACAAAAGACCCCGAATAGCCAAAAGAATCCTGAGCAAAAAAAAGCTGGAGGCATAACACTACCTGACTTCAAATTATACTACAAAGCTATTGTAACCAAAACAGAATGGTGCTATATAAAAATAGACATTCAAACCAATGGAGTAGAATTGAGAACCCAGAAATCATCCCTCAGGCTTATAGCCATCTGATATCAGACAAAGGCAACAAAAATCTACACTGGGGGAAAGATTGCCTCTTCAACAAGTGGTGCTCAGAAAACTGAATATCCATATGCAGAGGAAAGAAACTATATATGCATCTCTCACCATACACTAAAATCAACTCAAAATGGATTAAAGACTTAAGTATAAGACCTGAAACTGTAACATTACTAAAGGAAAATATAGAGCAAACACTTTAACAATTAGGTGTAGGCACAGACTTATGAACATGAGCCTGAAGGCACAAGCAGCAAAAGAAAAATAAATAAATGCAACTATATCAAACTAAAAAGTTTCTGCACAGCAAAGGAAACAATCAACAGAGTGAAACAACAACCTACAGAGAGGGAGAAAATTTTTGCTAACTATGCATCTGAGAAGGGATTAATATCCAGCATATACATAGAACTCAATCAATTATACATTAAAAAAACACAAATGACCCAATTAAAAATGGGCAAAGGAGATGAATAAACATTTTTCAAAGGAAGACATACAAATGGCCAACAGATACATGAAAAAAATGGTCATCATCACTAATCATCAGGGAAATGCGAATTAAAACTACATTGAGATACCACCTCACCCCAGTTAGACTGGCTATAATCAAAAAGACAGTGAATAACAAATGCTGGTGAGGGTGTGGAGAGAAGTGAACACTTGTACACTGTTGGTGGGACTGTAAATTAGTACAACCACTATGGAAAACAGTATGGAGGTTTCTCAAACATCTAGATTGATCTTTTGTATGATCCAGGAATCCCTCTTCTGGGTATATACCCAAAGCAATGGAAATCATCTTGTCGAAGGGATACCTGCACTCCCATGTTCATCGCAGCTCTGTTCACAATAGCAAAGATATGGAACTAACGTAAATGTCCATCAACGAATGATTGGATAAGGAAACAGTGGTATATATACACCATGGAATACTACTCTGTCATAAAAAAAGAATGAAATACTCCCATTTGCACAACATGAATGAACCTGGAGAAACTTATTTTGAGTGAAATAAACAAAGCATGGAGGGATAAATACCGCACATGTTCCCTCATATGTGGGAGCTAAGAGAGAAAGGAAGGAAGGAAAGTCCACGGTAGTGTAGTGGTCTTACAGAGGGAGGGAACATTCCTACGGCTACAAAGCAAAGTGTGTGGGAGAGGGGGAGGGGGGTTTGGGGATAACTGGGTGGGGACACAGGATACAAAAGCAATTTCTGGTAACTTGTATCTCATGAATGTTCATAATAAAAAATAAAAATAAATAAAATAACTCATTAACTCTCCTCCCTTTACCCTGCTTTGATTTTCTTCATAGTCCTTGTAACAGTAGCTAAATTATATATATTTTTTTCATTTATTTTCTTCCCATAGTGAAATGCTGCTAACTCCAAGAGAAAAGAGGCTGTATCATTTTTGTTCACTGTGATATTCCCAGAATCTTGCTCATAGGAAATTATTGAGAGACAATTGTTGAATAAATAACTTGATTGCAAGAGCAGATGTGGACATATGTCCAAGACAACAAAGCTCTTCTGCCTGAACTCAGGACAACATCAACATTGTCCAAAACAAGCTTGATGGGAAGCCTAGAATCCAGAGAGATAAATGCTGCAAAGACTCTGACAAAAGTAAAATGGGATTCTGCCTCTATCACTTAAAAATTATGACACTGTGGCTATCTTTATAAAACTCCCTAAGCCTCATATTTGATTTCTGTAAAGCGGGTAAATAATATGCATCCTGCATCAAAAGAGATACAGTGAGGTGGTAAAAGACGGTGCTAGTTGGCACTCTGCTTTTCACACTGTCATAGTGTCAATGGAGCCTAATGTGGAGCTGAACTTTCATCCCCCTTTAGCAGCTAGAAAGTAGAATAAGGCGGTGTGAAGTAGTGCTAGCTGGCATTCAAATTTCCAAAACCCCTACCCTTGTCATTTCATTGGGACTCAGCAGAAAGCTGAATTTCTTCACTTGTCTGGAAGCAATACTTGGAAACAGGTAGTGCTACTCTGTATTCCACTCTCTCCACCCTATGTCAGCAGGACTCAGCAAGAGAAGAATTTCCACCCTCACTCAGTGGCAATGTGGAAGAATTGAGCAATATAAGTTGGTGCTAATTGACACTCTGTTTCCCCCACATATACTAATGTCAGTGGGATCAAGCAGGAATCTGAACCTACACCCCCACCCAGCAGCAAGGATGAGGAATGAGATGGTGCAAAATGGTGCTTGTTTCCACCTTGCTTCCCTCCTACTCCATCCCCGTCTTGCCCTGTGTTGTAGGAGTTCCAGAAAGAGTAAAGAAAGAGTACAGGGCTGAAAAAAGTATTTTAATAAATAATGAATGAAACATTTCCAAATTTGGAAAAAATATTTAAACATATAGAAGCAAGAATCTAAGAAAACTAACAGGATAAACTCAAAGAAATAACACCAAGACATATCATCATCAAATTTCAGAAATATGAAGATACAGGAAAAAAAAATTGAAAGCAGGCAGAGAGAAATGACAATTTACCTATAGAGGAAAAACAATTCAAAAGACAGCTGATTTCTCATCAGAAACCATGAAGATAAGAAAAAGAGGCACAACATTTTTTGAGTGCTGAAAGAAAAGAACTTTCAACCCAGAATTCTATACCCAGCAAAAATATTCTTCTGAGATAAAGGCAAAATCAAGCCATTTTTCAATGAACACTAAAAGAAATTGTTGCTAGCAGGCCTACCCTAACAGAATGGCTTAGGGAAGTTCTTCAAACAGAAAATAAATGATATAACAAAGAAACTTGAACCATCTGATATGAGAAAAGAACAACAGAAAGAGTTGAAATATGGGTAAATATAGTAGAATATTCTTCTCTTCATAAGCTTTGCAAATTATGTTGAAAAAAGATGACTGAAGAAAAATTTAAACATTATTGGATGTGGATTTCAGTGTATGTATAGGACACACTATGACAGTCACAAATGTGAAAGTGCAAAAGGACCTCTATGGATGTAAAGTTTCTAAACTTTACACAAATAGGCAAAATGTTGACACCAGTGGATTGCACAAGTTACATATTTATAATGTACAGTTGGTGCTCTGTATCCACAGTTTCTGCATCCATAGATTTAAACAACCGTGGGTCAAAAATATTTGAAAAATAAAAAATAAAATACCTAGGAATAAATTTAACCAAGGAGATGAAAGAGCTCTACAATGAAAACTTCAAAACATTGATGAAAAAATTAAAGAGGATACAAAAAATGGAAAGATATTCCATGTTCATGGATTGGAAAAATTACTATTGTCAAAATGACCATACTACCAAAAGTGATCTGCAGATTCGATGTAATCCATTTCAAAATACCTATAACATTCTTCACAGCAATAGAAAATGTGGTCAAAAAATTCATGTGGAACTACAAAAGACCTCGAATAGTCAAAGCAATCCTGACCAAAAGGAATAAAGCTGAAATCATTACACTACCTGACTTCAAAATATCCTACAATGCTATAGTACCCAAACAGCATGGAACTGGCATAAAAACAGACACATAGGCTAATGAAACAGAACAGAAAACCCAGAGGTAAATCCATGTATTTACAGCCAACTGTTCTTTGACAAAGGCATTGACAATGTACATTGGGGAAAGGACAGCCCCTTCAATAAATGATTGTGGGAAAACTGGATATCCATGTGTAGAAGAATAAAACTAATCCCCTATCTCTCACCATTTACCAAAATCAAGTCAAAATGCATTAAAAACTTGAATGTAAGTCTTTATAAAACTGTTAGAAGAAAATATAGGAGAAGCACTCCAAGTCATTGGTCTGAGCAAAAATTTTATGGAGAAGACTTCTAAAGCACAGGCAATGAAAGCAAAAATAAACAAATGGGATTTCATCAAACTTAAAAGTTTCTGCATAGCAAAATAAACAATCAACAGAACATAGAGGCAATCAACAAAATGGGAAAAAATGTTTGCAAACTACTCATCCAACAAGGATTAATATCAATAATATACAAGGAACTCAAGCAACTACACAGCAAAAAATCAAATAACTCAATTTAAAAAAATGGTTAAAAGACCTGAATAGACATTTCTCAAAAGAAGACAGAAGACATACAAATGGACAACAGGTATATGAAAAAATGCTCAACATCACTAATCACCAGGAAAACACAAATCAAAACCACAATGAGATTATCATCTCACCACAGTTAGAATGGCTATCATCAAAATAAAAAATAACAGATGTTGGCAAGGATGCAGAGAAAGGGAAACTCTTATGCAGTGTTGGTGGAAATGTAAATTAGTGCAGCCATTATGGAAAACTGTATGGAGGTCCCTCAAAAAACTCAAAATAGAACTACCATATGATCCAGCAATCCCACTGCTGGGTATTTATCCAAAAGAAAGGAAATTAGCATATGGAAGAGATATCTTGCAGGACTATTCACAGTAGCCAAGACAAGGAATTAATCTATGTGTTCATCGACATATGAATGGATGAAGAAAATGTGGTACATATATACAAAGTGGAATACTCAGCCATGAAAGATAATGAAATCCTGTTGTTTGTGGCAACATGGATGAGCCTGGAAGACATTATGCTAAGTGAAATAAGTCAGGCACAGAAAGTTAAATACTACATGTTCTCATTCATATGTGGTAGCTAAAATAAATAATAATAAGTTGGATTTTTAGAAGTAGAGAGTAAAACTGTGGTCACCAGAAGCTGGGAAGAGGCAGGAGGGATAATGAGAGATTGGTTATTGGACACAAAATTACAGCTAGATAAGAAAAATAAGTTCTAGTGGTGTACAGTAGTGCTAGGAATCTATAATTAACAATAATTTATTGTATGTTCTCAAATGGCTAAAAGAGCTTAAATGTTCTCATCACAAAGATATAATAAATCTTTTTGATGATGAGTTTGCTAATGTCCCTGATTTGATTACTACATGTTGTATACATGTATTGAAATATAACTCTGTATTCCATTAATATGTATAATCAATACATTTCAAATAAAAATAAAATAGCAATAGCAATAATAAAAATAATACAAATTTTAAAAATACAGTATAACAACTATTTACATACTATTTACATTATATTAGGTATTATAAGTAATCTAGAGAGGATTTAATGTATGTGGGAGAAAGTGTGTAAGTTATATGCAAATACTACACCTTCTATATCAGGGACTTGAGCATCAGCATATTTTGGCATCTGTGGGGAGGGGGGTGGTCCTACAACCAATTTCCTGCCAATACCAACAGACAACTGTAACTAGTGAAACCACCCCTCCTCCCTCACACACGAAGAGATACACTCATCATCTCTACTTATAAATCAAAACTGAATTTAAAATGTGCTGAAGTAACCCACAAGAAAGCAGGAAAAATAAAAGAGAGTGATGAGACACAGAACGACAGCAAAAAACAAATAATAAAATGGTAATATTAAACCCTAACAAATTGTATTATTTTGCTCAGGCTGCCATAACAAAATATCACAGATCTGGTGGCTTAAACAATAGACATCTATATTCTCACAGTCTGGAGGCTAGAAGTGAAAGGGTGAAAGGTTAAGGTTCTGTCAGTGTCAGTTTCTGGTGAGGCCACTCTTCCTGTTTTGCAGATAGCTGCCTTCTTGCTGCAGCCTCTCATGGCCTTCCTTCCCTTTGTGCATGTGTGTGAAAAGAGTGCTCTCTGGTATCTCTTTCTCTTCTCATGAAGACACCAATCCTATTGTATTCAGGCCCACCCTTATGACCTCATTTAATCTTAATTACCTTTCTAAAGGTCCTATGCTTAAATGCCATCACATTGAGGGTTAGAACTTCAACATATTTATTTGGGTGTGCGGATGATGCTGATTCAGTACATAACACATAACGATAATTCCTTTAAATACAAGTGGTCTAAACACACTGATTAAAGAATAGAGGAGATGGAATGGATAAAAAAGTGACCCAACTATATGCTACTGATAAGAAACCCACTTGAAATATAATGAGGAAGGTAGGTTGAAAGTAAAAATGTGGAAAGACATATACCATGCAAGTGTTAACCAAAGAAAACAGGAGTTGTATATTAATACAGATAAAGTAAACTTAATATAAAAAAAAAATTACCAAGGACAGAAAGGAATATTACATAATGACAAGAGCAATCCATCAATAAGACATAATGACCCAAAATGTGTATGCACAAAAAAGCATAACTTTAAAATACGTGAAGCAAAAATTGATATAACAAAGGAGAAATGACAAATTTACAAGCATAATTGGGAGTCATCAATAACACTTTCTCAACAATTGATAGAAATATTAGAAAATCAGCAAAAATACAGAAGTTAACAGCATTATCAGCCAATAGTATCTAATTGAAATTTACAGAATGCTGCCCAGCAACATCTGAATACACTTACTTTTCAATAACTCATGGAATATTCATATTCACCAAGATAGACTGTATTCTGGGCTATAAAACTTCTACAAATTTACTAAAGAGTTAAAATTATATAAATGTTCCCCTCCCCAACACCTTATAATCACATCAACAAGGCTTCAGTATAACAGCAATGAATTACAACTGAGAAGACTGCAAGATACACTTTTTATTTAGGGAGTTCATAGGGAAAGCTAAAGAGAACAGAGGAGGGGAAAAAAAAAGGAAATCAGAAGAAACTGGAGTCTCTCTTCTACAACTACAGCAAACATTAAATAAAGCCCAGCACCTAGCCACATTAATATAAAATTCACACTAAAAGATTAATTACTACAGTTCTTATTACCCAATACACCACACTCAGTTTTCACACAGACACACACATACACACACGCACAAGACATGTTAAAGGGGAAGAAAAACACAGTCTAAAGAGACAAAATAAGCATCAGAACTAGACTAGGATATGATATAATTTTGAAATTTGGATAGGGAATTTAAAATAACTATGATTGATATGTTAAAAGGCTTAATGGAAAAAGTAGACAACATAGAAGAACAGATGGATAATATAAAAAGAAAAAAGTAAACTCTAAGAAATAATCAAAAGAGAATGCTAGAAATCAAAAACACTGTAACAGAAATGAAGAATGCCTTTGATGGGATCATCGATAGAAAGACACAACCAAAGAAAGAATCAGTGAAATTAAGATACAGTCATGTACCATGTAACAACATTTAGGTCAGTGACAGACTGCATATATGAAACTGGACCCATAAGATGATAATGCAACTGAAAAACTCCTATCACATAATGATGTTGCATCCATCATAATGTTGCAACAAAATTGCTCTGTTTTAAAAATATAAATCTAATGTAGCCTAAGTGTACAGTGTTTATAAAGCCTACAGAAGTGTAATGTCCTAGGCCTTTGCATTCACTTACCACTCACTCACTGACACCCAGAACAACTTCCAGTCCTGCAAGCTCTTCTCTTCTCATGGTAAGTGCCTTATACAGGTGTACCATTATTTTTTATTTTTATACTGTATTTTTACTGTACATTTTCTATGTTTAGATGTGTTTACATACACAAATACTTACCACTGTGTCATAATTGCCTACAGTATTCAGAAAAGTAATATCCTGTACAGTTTTGTAGTCTAGGAATGCAGTAGGCGGTACCATCTAAGTTTGTGTAGTACACTCTATGATGTGCACACAATGACAATTGGCTAATGACACATTTCTCAGAACCACTGCCTGTTGTTAAGTGAAACATGACTGTATACCAATAGAAACTTTCCCAAACTGAAAAACAAAGAGAAAAAGGAATGAAAAAAAAGGAACAGAATATTCAAGAAACGTGGAACAATTTCAAAAGGTATAATATATACAAATGGAATACCAGCGGGAGAAAAGAGAAAGAGAGAGAAAAACTATTTGAAGTAATAATAAATGAGAATTTTCCAAAATTAATGACAGACACCAAACCAAAGATCTAAGATGATTAGAGACACCAAGAAGGATAAATACCAAAGAAATTATACTTAGGCATATCATATTTAAGCTGCAGAACATAGAGACAAAGAGAAAATCATGAAGGAAGCTGGCGGAAATAAAACAACTTACCTACTGAGTTCCTAAAATAAGAATTACATTGTACTTCTTATCAGAAGCCATGCAAGCAAGAAGAGAGTGGAATGAAATATTTAAAGTGTTGAAAGAATAATCCACCTATGTAGAATTCTCTCATCCTTCAAAAGTGAAGGAGCAAAAAGACATTTTAAGATAAAACATGAAGGAATTGGTTGACAGTAGACCTGAACTACCAAATCGACGAAAGGACTTAAGAGAGAAGAAAAATTATATAGATCAGTAACTCAAATATCCATAAAGAAAGGAAGATAATTAAAGAAAAAGTCGATAAAGTAAAATAAATTTTTTATTCTTAGATGATCTATTTGACAACTATTTGTTCAAAGTAATAGTAACAACAATGTATTGGTTGATTATAGCACCATAGATAAGTGAAATGAATGACAGCAGTGTTTCAAGGGATGAGAAGGAGGAATTGGGGATATTCTGTTATAAGGTATCTGCACTAATCCATGAAGTGGTAGGGATGATTTGAAAGTGGACTTAAGTTAGTTGCAAATACACATTCACACTTTAGGAAAACCACTAAAAATATTAAAAAGAGGTATAATTGACACGCTAAGAAAGGAGAAAAAATGAAATTATATGAAATGCTCAATTAAGTCTGGAGAGGACTGAAAAAGAGGGGATGATTAAAACAGAAAAAAGAATAAGAGCAATGAGTAGAAAATAATTCCTAGGGGCCAACCCCGTGGCTCACTCAGGAGAGTGAGGCGCTGGGAGCGCCGAGGCTGCGGGTTCCGATCCTATATAGGGATGGCTGGTGCACTCACTGGCTGAGCGCGGTGTGAGCGACACCAAGCCAAGGGTTACGATCCCTTACCGGTCACAAAAAAAAAAAAAAAAAAAGAAAGAAAGAAAAAAAGAAAATAATTCCTAGATGGTATGTATTAATCCAGTATATCAATAATCTTTTAAAATGTAAATGATTTAAATAAACTGATGAAAAAAGAGACTGTTAATGTGGATAAAAAAAGAAAAGAAAAAATACTCAGATCAACTTCAAGCACGATAGCATGAAAAAATATGCAGACCTTCTTCCAAGTAAAACTGGTGAAATTATAAAAAATAAACATGTGAAGCCTCTGGAAATGGTCCTAAGTTCATACAGCAAATGAAAATAAAGTACCTATCTTAAAAACTATAAAAATTAATTAAGAAAAGAGAGAGTCTGTGGTATTTAAATGATCACTTCTCTTTCCCTAACATTCCCAGCTCAGCAAAACAGAAACTACTGCAATTTGGTACAACCAAGAATACAACCCTTATTCTCCAGTTGGAGAGTACTATTTTTTTTTTCATGGGAGGAGCAGGGTATTTGCATTTCTTTTCTTTTTTAAAAAATTAACTTAATTTTTAATAAATTGAAACATAATTTATTATACATATTTGTGGGGCACACAGTTGAATATCAGTACCTGTGTACAAAATATGATGATCAAATCAAGACATTTAGCATATTCATAATTACAAAACATAATCATTCTTTGTGTCAGTTAATGAATTACTGCAGAGCTAGGGCTAGGGTCTGGAGCCCACAGACCCCTAGAGCTTGTTCACAAACCCTTCACACGCAGGTCTAAGAGCTAGGTAACCGCACAAAACGGTCCTTGGAGCCTTGGCTGAAGTAGGAATAGTCTTTAATCAGCACACACATGTCTGAGAGCTAAGCAGTACAAAGAGAAACTCAGAAACTCAACTCAACCCAGCACAGTCCAAAGGAAAACTGAGCAGCTGCCAGCAGAGTAAACATGCTCTATTTTTAGACATGAGCTCTGCCACCAGCTCTGCTACACAAACTGAACACACAATAGCAGTTAACTAGAAAGATACATGGGTGCACATGCCCACTAACTACACCCACACACACTTGTTTACAAGAAATGTGCTGGTACCCCCAACCAGACCTGAGCTGAGGGAGCCTGACTAAATTATTCTATTTTCCCCACAATTACTCACTAACCTCCTTTTCCCCACCCCCTTTCCCACCTCTAGTAACCATAGTTCTGTTCTCTCCTTCTGAAAGTTCAGCATAGTATTGTGATTCTTTCTTATTTTGAAACATAATCGATTATATGTATATGTGGAGTACAGAGTTGACTATCAGTATTTGTGTACCATATTTGATGACCACATCAGGATAGGTGGCATATTTGTCATTAAAAAATGTACTCATACTTTGTGTTCATTAACCAATTTCTCCCTAGCCCTCTTCCCCTTCCTTTGCCTGACCTCTAATAACCTCAGTTCTGTTCTCTCCTTCTGAAAGATCAACATATTATTGTGTTTGGTGTTTTTTGTTTGTTTCTTTGTTTCTTTTCCTTCCTTCCTCCCTCCCTCCCTCCTTCCTTCCCTTCTTGCTTCCTTCCATCCTTCACTCCCACTTATGAGGGAGGCAATGTGGTATTTCTCTTTCCTTGCCTGGCTTACTACACTTAACATAATTTTCTTCAATTTCATCCTTGCTGCTGTGAATAGCAGAATTTTATTCATTTTTATGGTTGAGTATTATTCCATTGCATATATATACCACAAGTTCCTTATCTAGCCATCCATCTATGGAAATTTAGGTTGATTCCATATCTTAGCAATTGTAAATAGAGCTGCAATAAACATAGGAGTGCAGGTATCCCTTCAACATGATGATTTCCATTCCTTTGGGTATATACCCAGTAGTGGGATTGCTGGATCATACAGCAGTTGTATTTGTAGTTGTCTGAGGAATCTCCATACTGTTTTCCATGATGGCTGCACTAATTTACAGTCCAACCAGCAGTCTAGGAGAGTTCCCCTTTCTCTGAATCCTCCCCAGTATTTGTTATTCTCTGTCTTTTAGATAATAGCCAGTCTAACTGGGGAGAGATGGTACCTCAATGTGGTTTTGATTTGCATTTCCCTGATGATTAGTGATGTTGAGCATTTTTTCATGTAACATTGACCATTTGTATGTCTTCATTTGAGAAATGTCTCTTTAGATACTTTGCCCATTTTTTTATTTGATTATTTGTTATTTTACTGTTGTTTGAGTGCCACGTATATTTTGAATATTAACCCCTTGGATATATAGCTTGCAAATATTTTCTCCCATTCTGTAGGTTGTCTTTTCACTCTGTTAATTGCTTCCTTTGCTATGAAGAAGCTTTTCAGTTTGATATAATCCTATTTCTTTATTTTTTCTTTTGTTGTCTGTGCTTTTGGGGTCTTACTCATAAAGTCTTTGCTCAGCCCTACATCCTGACATGTTTCCCCTATGTTTTCTTCTGGGGGCTTTATAGTAACAGGTCTTATATTTAAGTCTTTAGTCCATTTTGACTTGATTTTGGTATATGGCAAGAGGTACGGGTCTAGTTTCAATTTTTTACACATGGATATCCAGATTTCCTAATAGTATTTATTGAAGAGGCTCTCCATTCCCCAATGTATATTCTTGGCACCTTTGTTGAAGGTCATTTGGCTGTAAGTATATGAATGGATTTCTGTCTTCTCTATTCTGCTCTATTGGTTCCTGTGTCTGTTTTTAGCCCAGTACCATGCTGTTTTGGTTACTATAGCTTTGCAGCATAATTTGAAGTCAGGTAGAGTAATGCCTCTAGCTTTATTTTTTTCCTCAGGATTTCTTTGGCTATTCAGGATCTTTTGTTGTTCCATATGAATGTTAGGACTTTTTTCTACTTCTGTGAAGAATGTCATTGGTATTTTGATGGGGATTGTATTGAATCCGTAGATTGCTTTAAAGGAAGTATGGACATTTTCACAATGTTGGTTCTTCCAATCCAACAGCATGGAATGTCTTTCCACCTTTTTGTGTCTAATTTATTTCAGTAGTAATTTGTAGTTCTTATTTTAGAGACCTTTCACCTCCATGGTTAGTTTATTCCCAGGTATTTTATTCTTTTGGTACTTATTATAAACGGGATGGCCTTCTTGCTTTTTTCTGCTGCTAATTTGTTGTTCGAGTATAAATCAGTAGTGATTTCTCTGTATTGATTTTGTGTGCTGCAATATGCTTTACTGAATTCATTTATCAGCTCTAAAAGTTTCTTGGCAGAATCTTTAAGTTTTTTTGTAGAGTCTTTTGGTTTTTGTATATATAGGATGTCATCTGCAAATAGGGACAGTTAGACTTCATCTTTTAAAATCTGGATGCCCTTTATTTCTTTCTCTTGACTGATTGCTCTGGCTAGCACTTCCAATAATATGTTAAATAGGAGTGGTGAGAATGGACATCCTTGTCTTTTTCCTGTTCTTAAAGGGAAAGATTTCACCTTTTCCCTATTCAGGATGATGCTGGCAGTGGGTTTGGCATATATGGATTTTATTGTGTTGAGATATTTTCCTTCTATACCTAATTTGCTGAGAGTCTCCATCATACAGGGATGTTGAATTTTGTCAAATGCTTTTTCTGCATCTACTGAGATGATCATATGGTTTTTGTTCTTGATTTTGTTGATGTGGTGTACACATTTATTAATTTGCATATGTTGAAACCTCATTGCATCCCTGGAATGAATCCCACTTGATAATGAAGTATAGTCTTTTTGATGTTCTGTTGTATTCTGATTGCTAATACTTTATTGAGGATTTTTGCACCTATGTTTGTCAAAGATATTGGACTGTAGATTTTTGTTGTAGTTTTTGTATCTTTGCCTGGTTTTGGTATCAGGGTGATGCTGGGCTCAGAATGAGTTTGGGAGAATGGCCTCTGTTTCAATTTTTTGGAATAGTTTGAAAAGGATTGGTATTAATTCTTCTTTAAAATTTTGGTAGAATTCAGCAGTGAAGGTATCTATTTCTGGGCTCTTCTTTGTTGGAAGACTGCTGATTATTGCTTCAACCCCATTGCTCATTATTTGTCTGTTCAGGTTCACTATTTTTGTTTTAGTCTTGACAGTTTATATGTGTCCAGAAATTTATCCATTTTTTCCAGATTTTCAAATTTGTTGGCATATAGTTGTTCATTATAGTCTCTAACGATTCTTTGTGTTTCTGTGGTATTAGTTCTAATGTCTCCTTTTTCATTTCTTATTTTTGTCATTTGGGTCTTTTCTCTTCTTTTTTAGTTGGTCTGGCCAATGGCTTATCTATTTTGTTCATTTTTCTCAAAAATACTTTTTGTTTGTTGATCTTTTGTATCTTTTTTTGTTGTTGTTGTTCCTATTTCATTTAGTTCTGCTCTCATCTTAATTGTTTCTTTCTGTCTCCTAATTTTGGGGTTGGATTTTTCTTGTTTTTCTAGTGTCAAGTAATTTTTTGATTACCTGTTCAATTTCTTCTTTGACCCACACATTGTTCAGGGGCATGTTTTTTAATTTGCATCTGTTTGTATAGTTTCCAAAGTATTGCTTGTTATTGTTTTCTAGTTTTAATTCATTGTGCCTGGGAAGATAGTTGAAATGATTCAATTGTTTTGAATTTGTTGAGACATGATTTGTGACCTAACATGTGGTCTATCCTGGAGAATGTTGCATGTGCTGATGAGAAGAATGTATATTCTGTAGTGGTTGGATGAAATATTTTGTAGTTCTCTGCCAAGTCTTATTGGTCTAAAGTGTAGTTTAAGTCCTGTTTCTTTGTTGATTTGTCACCTGGATGATCTGTTTAATGTTGAGAGAGGGGTGCTCAGGTCCCCAAATATTATTGTGTTGGTGTCTTTCTTTTTAGGTCTAGCAGTGTTTGCTGTATATATCTGGGTGCTTTGGTGTTGAGTGTGTATATATTTATGATTGTTATGTCTTCTTGCTGAATAGATCCCTTTATCATTATTTAATGACCTTTCCCCCCCTTTTATGGTTTTTGGTTTAAAGTCTATTTCATCTGATTTAAGAATAGCTACTCCTGCTTCTTTTTGGTTTCTGTTTGCATGGTTTATCTTTTTACATCCCTTCACTTTTAGTTTGTGTGCGTCTTTATAGGTGAGGTGAGTCTCTTGCAGACAGCATATAGTTGGATCTAGTTTTTTAATCCATTCGGCCAGTCTGTGTATTCAGAGTGGGGATTTCAATCCATTTACATTCAGGGTTGTTATTGAAAGGTATTGTCTTACTCCTGGCATTTTACTGATTTTTATATGGTTGTTTTAAATATCTTTTGTTTTTTTTCCCTTTTATTCTTTGTCTCTTGTGTTTGTTCTTTTTTTGAAGTGGTAAAATATTTTCTTTCTCTTTCTCATTTGCATGTCTGCTCCACCAGTGAATTTTGTTCTTTCTCATACATTCATGGTCATGATTATCACTTCATGGATTCCAGATGCAGGACTCCCTTGAGGACTTCTTGTAGGGCTAATCATGTTGTGAACTCCCATGGTTTTTGTTTGTCTGGGAAATACACTATTTCACCTTCATTTCCGAAGGACAGCCTTGCTAGGTATGGTATTCTTTGCTGGCAGGTTTTTTTTCTCTTAGTACTTTGAATATATCATTCCATTCTTTCCTAGCCTGTAAAGTTTATGCTGAGAAATCTGCTGTCAGTCTAGTATCCAGAATATACATAGAACTCAAGCACTTATATAGTAAAAAAAATAAATGACCCAATTAAAAAATGGGCAAAGGAGCTAAATAGACATTTTTCAAAGGAAGACATAAAATGGCCAACAGATACATGAAAAAATGCTCAACATCACTTCTCATCAGGGAAATGCAAATGAAAACTACATTGAGATACCACCTCACCCCAGTTAGACTGCCTATAACCAAAAAGACGGTGAATAACAAGTACTGGTGAGGGTGTGGAGAGAAGGGAACACTCCTACACTGTTGGTGGGACTGTAAATTAGTACAACCACTTTGGAAAACAATTTGGAGTTTCTCAAACAACTACAGATAAATCTTACATATGATCCAGCAATCCCTCTTCTGGGTATATATCCAGAGGAATGCAAATCATCATGTTGAAGAGATACCTTCACTTCCATGTTTATTTCATCTCTGTTTACAATAGCCAAGATATGGAAACAACCTAAATGTCCATCAATAGATGATTGGATAAGGAAACTGTGGTATATATACACTATGGAATACTACTCTGCCATAAAAAAGAATGAAATACCCCCATTTGCAACAACATGGATGAACCTGGAGAAACTTATGTTGAGTGAAATAAGCAAAGCACAGAGGGATTAATACCACATATGCTCACTCATAGGTGGGAGCTAAGAGAGAAAGGAAGGCAGGAAAGAAAGACCACAGTATTGCCATGATCCAGCAGAGGGAGGGAACATTCCTAGGGCTACAAATTGGAGTGGAGGGGAGAGAAGGAGGTGGAGGGAGGTTGGGGGATAATTGGGAGGGGACAAAGGGTAAAAAAGTAATTTCTGGTAGTGGGTATTCCCCCCAGTATGAATTTGGCTCTCACTTCATGGGCAGGAGGGGGGACAATCAGCTTTGTATCTCATGAATATTCATAATAAATAAAATAAAATAAGATAAAATGACCTGAAAACAAAAGAAACATAAACATCAAAAAACCATCACAGATTTACAGAGTTATATTCTGCTGTGACCAGGGCTGCAGCATCATTTCTAAAAAGGTTAGTTAGGAAGTGCATTCAAAGACATGCGTGGAAAGAATGAACCACTGTATGCAAAAGATGAGAGTTTAACTTCCAGAAGTGGGTGGGAAAAGAAATCTTCAGTGAAAGATGTTACGAGATCAAAATGGCAAGGGGTTGGGATGGCTAGAAAAATACCTGGAGTGTAGAATTAAAGAAATTAAAAATACAAGGAGTAAACACTGTGGTAAAAAAATAAATAAATAAAAGGAAAATGTACGTTCTTAAAAAAAAATCTATTGAAATCTTGTAAAACAAGGAATTTCATCGTTAGATTTCCTAATCATTAGTCATTTGTTTATTCCTGTGATAAACTACGTTGTCTTGCTCTATTACTATTCCTTTATCACATAGTTGGATTCAATTGGCTAATATTTTATTTATACATTTATGTTTAAATTAATAACAAAATTGCCTGATAGTTCTGCTCCCCTGTCTAATTACTCTCTAATTTTGCTATGTTATATAAGCATTAAACATAATTATTGACATGGAAGAAAAAAAAAAGAAATCTGCTGTTAGTCTGATGGAGACTCCTTTATAGGTGAATTGACACTTTTCTCTTGCTGTTTTTATGGTTCACTCTGTCTTTGACTTCAAAAGTTTGACTACCGTGTGTCTCAGAGAGGATTTTCTTGGATTGAGCTTCTTGGATCTGAAAGTCTATATCTCTCCCAATACCTGGAAATTTTTCCACTATTATTTTGTGGAATAGTTTTTCAATGCCTTTTCCTTTTTTCTCCCTTTCTGGAACACCATGATTCAGATATTTTTCTGCTTAAGTTTGTCTAACAGCTCTTATTTTTTTAAAAAAAATTGTCTTTGGTCCACTTGGGTTATTATAAAAAGCCTGTGTTCAAGGTCAGAAATTCTTTTGCTTACTCTAGCCTGTTACTTAAGCTCTTAGTTGTATTTTCTATTTTGTTGAATGAACCCTTAAGTTCCAAGAGTTCTGCTACATTCTTTTTTAAAGTATCTGTCTCTTTATAAAGTTCCTCCTTCAGATCCTGGATTTTTTTTTTCCCATTTAGTTGTGTTATCTAAGTTTTCTTGTATCTCATTGAGTTTCCTTAAGATTGTTGCTTGAAATTCCTTTTCAGTCATTTCATAGGTTTCCTGTTGCTTGGGGTCTGGTACTGGAGAATTACTGCATTTCTTGGGAGATGTCATATTTTCTAGTTTATTTATTTACGTGTTTCTAGTATCCCTCCATTGATGTCTGGGCATCTGGTTGGTTAAACATTTGCTTCTTCTAATACTCAAGAGTGGCAGCTTCTGAGGCTAAAGACACCCTCCTGTAGATGTGTTTTATATTGACTGTTGGATAGGATGTTTTAGTTTTGATTCTGGATAGATGCAATAGTATAGTCTCTGTTACTTCAACCATATTCACTGTTGGTGTTTTCTGTAAGTGCCTCCATGGTCTAGGCACTGGTGCACTCAGTAGTTCTTTGCTGAAGTGAGTGATACTGGGTTGAGTTGTTGAGGTTGTGGGTGAGATCTCGAGCTATTGGGAGAAGTCCTTGGGTGCCCTGTTGCTCCTTGGCTGAGGGGAATGAACATGAGTGGCCTTGCTGACCCCCTGGCTAGTGTCCCATGACCCTGATTGGTGCTCTGGATTGATCTGAAACTCCTCAGCTTAATTGGATGACCTTAGGCTTGGCTCCTGGGGCTTGAGATTAGGATGTACACTTTGAGGTGAATAATGGTGTGCTCAACAGCTCCTCAGCTAAGGTGGGTGACTCAATGTTGTCCTTGTGGCTCTGGGAAGAGCCCTGTACCCCCCAGGGGAGGCATTGAGGTACTATGTAGCTTCATGTTAAATTGGGCAACACTGAGTGGGGTTACTGGATTTATATGTGGGGCTCTGTACTCTCAGGAGAGAAACTGGGATGGTCTGCAGCACCACTGTTGATGTGGGGCACTCTTGGTGAGGTGTTAGCAGTTTTGCACGTGACCCTTCAACCCCAAGAGGAATTCTGTGGCTGTTCAGCTGGAGTGCCACTCTGAAGGAGGCTGCTGCAGTTGTGGACAGGCCTCTGTGATCCTAAGAGCATTACTGGGACACTCTGGATCTCCTCAGCTGGAAGGGCTGGCCTGTATGAGGTCATCAGGGCTATTAGCAGGCTGTTGTGCCCCAAAGAGAGATGCTTGCTCCCTCTGAAGCCCCCTTGCTGGGGTGGGTAGTCCTGGGTGGCCTCACTGGTTTTGCAGGTATGTGTCTATGCCAAGAGAGGCATACGAATGTTCCACTACATTTTCATGGCTGCATGAATTGCAAGGGTGCCTCACCAAAGAAGGTGGAGTTGCCAGCAGTGGTTAGACACCCTGATTAGACAGTTTTCTGACTCCATAAAGTGTGTGCACCAACCCCCCTCCATCTTAATGGTGGCACCCTCACTACACTGGACTGCCTCTTCCCAGGGCACAGGATGCCATGTGGACATGAGCATGAGCAACCCGTTGCAATGATGTGGCCACAGGGGAATGAATCCGCTGCTGAAACCAAAGCAAAATGGTCCCTGGTGTTGGGGCCGATCTCAAATCTGCAACTGCTGAAGAAGCCTGGGACCTGGGGGATGGTGGTGTGTCTCTCCCCAGGTCAATTCAGTGTGGGTCCCTCCCCAGGTCAATTCAGTTGCATGTGCCACCAGGAGTTCCTAGCACTATGTGCATGGCTACAGAGGCCACCCCTGAGAGAGTCATGTGGATTTTTCTCCCCCTCTTCATGGATGTAAGTATTGCATGGGCATTCTGACAATGCAGGAGGGGTAATCAGCCACGGGCACTGGACCTGAATAAGCTGCTTTCTGGGTCTGAAGGGTGTATGCACCAAACCCCTCTGTCCTGAGGGTGGCATACTCACTGCACTGGACCATCTGTTCCCATGGTGCAGGGCCAAAGCCAAACTGAGGATGTGGGGACAGATCTCAGTCCCAACCTCAATGCAATAGTATAGGACCTGAGGGTTGGGGACAGCTCCCTGTGTGTTCCTCCCCAAGCTGACGTTGGCATTTTTCATCTTGCCCCCAGCTATCTGTTGCGAGGCTAAAGTTCTAAGTGAGTGTGGTTGTGAGGTGGGGACTCCTTTTATTTTCCCAGCCCCCACTCATGAAGCAGAGGTTCTACCTTGAGCACAGCACTGCTGTGATTACTGGGCCCTGATTATACTATCTCTGGCTCATAAGTCAATGATCCCATGACAAGAAAGGCAAACTGAAAAGACCTTGGGCAATTGCTCCCCCTTCCTACTGAGCACTCAGCTTCTAAAGCAGGGATGTCACTCAGAAGTGTGCCTTTGACTCCATCCCCAGCTCCAGAGCCATGACTCAGAGATTTTGCCCGGGAAGAGAAGTAGGCCATAAAGCAGATAGCTCCAAATCACTTCCCAAAGGAATTTATATCATTTTCAACAGAGTGAAAAAGCTCAAGTCTAAGAGCACTCTCAAAAACAGTGATGGTAAAAAAGGAAAAAAAAAAAAAAAACAGTGAAGGTTATGGTGAAAGTAAATCAGAAGATCTGTAGATTCAAAGAAGACAGAGGCTTAACTGGGTCAAACATTGACCTACAGAACTATAGACAGTCCCCAACTCGCAATGGTTTGACTTATGATTTTTTTTATTTTATGTTGGTGCAAAAGAGATATGCATTTTTAGTGGAAACCATATTTCAAGTACCCATACAAGCATTTTGTTTTTCACTTTCAATGTAGTATTCAATAAATTACATGAGATATTCAACACTTATTATAAAATAGTCTCTGTTTTACATGACTGTGCCCAACTGTAGGCTAATGTAACTGTTCTGAGCATGTTTAAGGTTGGCTAGGCTAAGCTATAATGTTTGGTAGGTTTTGTGTAGTAAATGCATCTTCAACTTATGATATTTTCAACTTAAAATCAGTTTATTAACATGTAACCCCATAGTAAGTTGAGGAGCATTTGCATTACTTTCAAGGAACTAAAATTTTATTTAATTGGTACAGAGCAATTGATGCCTGAAGGCATTGTCCAAAACAATAGACCAACCAGTGATTGGTTGGTGAATGGTCTTAACAGCTGGGTATGGTTAGACAACAAGATTAAGAGAACTCTTTCAAAACCATTGTCATCCCAGGGGGACTGTGGGCATACCCAAAGCTGGAACTCTCTGAGGACCAACATCGAGGCTTAACACCACAGAGTGGAAATACACTTTACCAGATTAATCCAGCCATTCATTAAATGAGCAAATAGCAATAGCAAGCCCCATAGCAGGGAGACTAGTACCTAGAGTTTCTATAACATATTATCTAAAATACCACATTCCAACAAAAAACAAAGAAAGTATAGTCCATACACCGGGGGGGGGGGGGGTGGAATCAGGCAATATAAACTGTTTCTGAGAGTGACCAGATGTCAGATTTAACAGAAAAAGACTTTAAAGTAGCCATAATAAATATGTTCAAAGGACTAAAGAAAACCATTATTAAAGAAGTAAAGGAAGGTATGATGACAATATCACATCAAATTGATATAGAAATTATAAAAAAATAACCAAATAGAAATTCTGAAGTTGAAAAACTAACCGAAATGAAAAATTCACTAGCAGGGCTCAACAGTACAATTTGAACAGGCAGAATAAAGAATTAGCGAATATGTAAATAGATGGATAGAGTTTATGTATTTCAAAGAACAGAAAGAAAAAATAAATAAACAGAACCTCAGAGAAACATGGCAAAACATTAAGTGCACCAACACATGTGCAATGGGAGTGCCAAAGGAGAGGAGAGAGAGAAAGGAGCAGAAATAACATCCAAAGAAATAATGCCTAAAATCATCAAATTTATTGAACACATCCAGGAAGCTGAACCATCTGTAAGTAGGATAAACTCAGAGAGACCCACAAAAAGACACATCATAGTAAAGATACAGAAAGTCAAAGACAAGAAGAAATTCTTGAAAGCAGCAGAAGAAAAACTGACTTGTCACTTTCAAGAGAAACCCATTAAGATTTATGCCTATGTTGTCAGTAGTAACATGAAAGACAGAAGGAAAGAGAATGACACATTCGAAGTGCACCAAAAACCAAAAAACAAACAAAAAACCATTCTTAAACTAGAATCCTATGCACAACAAAGCCATATTTCAAAAATGAAGTCAAAATAGACATATTCACATAAATTGAGAGAACTTGTTGCTAGCAAACCCACCTTATAACAAATAATAAAGGAAGTTCTTCAGGCTGACAGCAACTGAAACTAGATAGTAATTCAAATCTAGAAAAATAAACAAAGAGCACCTAGATGATGGTTAATTTAGTGTATTAAATTAACTGAGACATATGTGCCTAGATTAAATATTATTTCTGGGTGTGTCTGTGAGGATGTTTCTGGATGAGATTAGCATTAGAATTGGTGGACTAAGTAAAGTGGATTGCTTTCCCCAATGTGGTGGGCATCATTCAATCTGTTAAGGACCTGAATAGAACAAAAAGGTGGAGGAGGAAAGAATTTGCTCTCTATGCCTGACTGCTGAGCTGGAACATCAGTCTTCTTCTGTGCTTGACAAGGACTTATACCGTCAGCACTCCAGTTCTCAGAACTACACCACCAACTTTCCTGGACTCCAGTTTGCAAATGGCAGATTGTAGGACTTCTCAGCCTCCATAATTACATGAGCTATTCTTTATAATAAAATTACATATATCTTATATTGGCTCTCTTTCACTGGAGAACCCTGACTAATACAGATTTTGATACTGAGACTGGTTCTAGACAAACAGAATGTTAATGATGAGCTTTCTGAAATGGTTCTTGGGCTTTTAAAATCTGATTGGAAGGGGGGCAAGATGGTGGACTAGAGGTGCCCAGTGTGCAGTTCTCCCACAGAAGAGTCCCAGAACAGAGAGCGGGCAGGAGAAATCAGAGCAGGAGAAGTTCTTCCTTGAGACATGAAGAGTCTACTCATTTGGAGCACTTCTTGGTGGTAACCCCCAATTACTCCTGTTCCAGCTTGCCTTTACCACCGTTGAGGTTGCCAGTGCCATTGTCTGGCCCCAAGGCAGGGATTCATCTTCCCCTGTGGGAGTCCCTCTTACTCCCTGCAGCAGCCACCTGTGCTCACTGCTGTATAGCTCACACCATCTAAAAGCTGCAGCCCCAATCACTGGAACTGTGGGCCAGGCAAATCCAACCACAGTCACTGTGCAGCCCCTAGCCCCCAACACCGTTTTGCCACCATGGCTTCTAGAACCCCCACCCTGTGAGGCTTCCATAGTAGGACATTGGAGCCAGTGGGTAGCAAACCCTGAAGCCCCTCCCCTTCAGGCTTTTACCACTTAGAGATCAAAGCAGCTCGGCATCAGCTCTGAGTGCCCTGCTCCTCGCATCTCCCACAGGGAAGAGCTGTAGCAGCTTTGCAGCAGACCTAAAAGCCCCCTGATCATGGCTCCCATGGGGATTAACTTGATCTCTTTCATGCTGGCCCTGTGAGCCCCACCCTCTATGCTTCTGCCAGGAGTGACTTGAGCTCTTTCACACCAGCCCCAGAAGCCTCACATCCCATGACTCTCTCAGGGAGAAGACTCAGAACCCCAGCAACAGCACCAGGATCTCCACACCTCACAGTTTGCACAAGGAGAAGCCCCAGTGGATTAGCACCTGGCCCAAAAGTCCCACCTCTCACTGCTCTCACTTGGAGTGACTTGAGAGACCTTACAGCAACTCTGCTAGCCCCTCCCCTCCCGATTCTTGCCAGAAGTGACTTGAGTTCATCCAAGCTGACCCGGTGATCCCCACCCTCTGTGCTTTGGCTGGTCATGATTTCAGCTCTTTCATGCCAGCCCCAGAAGCCCCACATCACTTGGCTCTTGCAGGGAGAAGCCTCAGCACCCCAGCAAAAGCACCAGGAGCTCTGCCCCTTATGGCTTTTTCAGGGAGAGGCCCCAGCAGTTAGGCATCAGGCCCAAGAGCCTCGGTGCTCACTGCTCCCACTGGGAGTGACTTGAGAGATTCCACATCAACTCTAGGAGTCTCTCCCCTTGCAGCTCTTGCCAGTAGTCTTGAGCACCTCTGTGCCACCCTCAGGATCACTCCCCCCCACACAGCTCTTGCAGGGAGAAGCCTTAGCACCCTAGCAATAGCACCTGGAGTCCCAAACCTCAAGACTTTCACTGAGAGGGCCCCCAGTGGTCTCATTCTGGCTCCAGGAGCCCTGTCCCTCATGTTTTCACTGGGGGTGACTTGAGCACCTCTACACCAGCCCCAGGAGTCCTGCCTCCCATGGATTGAGCTGGAAGAGGACTCAGCAGCCCATCACCAGCCCTGAGGGTTTCACCCCTCACAGCATTTGCCAAGAGAGTCCTGAACAGTCCTGCACCAGCTTTTCTGGAATCCTGCCCCTTGCAGCTTTCCCTGTGAGAGGTCTCAGAGGCTCACCACCAGCCCTGAAAGCCTTGCCTCTTACAGCTCCCATCCCAGGAGGCATGAATCACTGGAAAGCAGACCCAGAAGTCTCCTCCTAATTGTAGTCTACATGGAATCAAAACTGAACCATCCTACCGAACAGGCAACATAAAACAAACTTCAGGAGAGATTCTTTCTTTCCAAAAGAAACTCAAGTAACTGAAGAAGCAACTGCTCCACCAGATGACCAAACATCAACAGAGAGATACAAGAAATATGGACAAACAAGAAACTAGGACACCCTCAAAGAAATATAATAACTCTCAAACACAAGATCCCAATCTACAAGAAGCCCTTGAATTGCCTAAAAAAGAATTTCAAGCAACAATCTTAAGGAAACTCAGTTTGAGTGAGATACAAGAAGAGACACATAGGCAACACAATGAAATAATAAAAATAATATAAGATATGAAGGAGGAAATCTACAAAGAGATTAATGCTGTAAAAAAGGATGTGGCAGAATTCTTGGAACTGACTCATTCAATGAAATAAAAACATTTGAGAGCTTTAGCAGAAGACTATAGCAAGCAGAAGAAATAATTTCTGATCTCAAAGACACTGTTTTTGAAATAACTTAAGGAGACAAAAAAAGAAAGAAAAAAGAATTTTAAAAAATGAAGAAAATCTCTGAGAAATATCAGACAGCCTCAAGCATATAAACACCCAAATTATGGGTGTTCCAGAAGGGGAAGAGAAAGAAAAAGGTATTGAGAACCTATTCAATGAGATAATGACAGAAAACTTCCCTAGTATTGGTAGAGACATGGATTTCCAGATACAAGAAGCACAAAGATCCCCAAACAAATTCAATCCAAAAAGGTCCTCTCTGAAATACATTGTAGTTAAACTGGCAAAAGTTACAGAGAGAGAATTCTAAAAGGAGCAAGAGAAAAATGTCAAATCATCTACAGGGGAGTCCCCATCAGCCTAACAGAAGACTTCTCAGCAGAAACCCTGCAGGACAGAAGAGAATGGGATAATGTATTTAAAGTACTAAAAGAGCAAGATGGCGGTGGCTGTGGCAGTTGGCGTGGAGTAGCTGAGGTGGAAAAGGCGGCCACTGGGCCTCAGGCAGCCGGGAAACTTGTGGACCTTCCTCTTGCCATCTCTTAAGGGAGGACCGCTGCTGGTGGCCGGTCGTGGGGGGTGACGCCACTTTGCCCCCGGCAGGAGAGGCTGCCTCATTTACAGGCAACAGCTTTGAAGTGTGGAGCAGGAAAAGAACTGTTTCTTAGCTGCAAAAGCGAGTCTCAAAACAGGGAACATGGCGCCAGGGCTGCTGTGGATGCAGACAGGATCCCGGAGGCCAGGGCCGCGCTGAAGGCGGCCAGCTGCCCTATTCAGGATTCGAGGTTTCAGGCCGGCATTAAAGAAGATTCCTGGGAGCGCCCGAGCCGCGCCGCGACTGAACAGCCCAAGGCGGCAGCAGCCGAGAACAGGGAAGGCAGCAAACCAGAGGCAGAGACTGAGCTCCCGACCTGGCACAGCCCTGTGAGTGACCCCTGGACCAGCCCTGTTTGGAGGGTCACTCACCACCCTGGGGCTGCCTCCATTTTCCCAGGTGCTGGCAGCTCTGCCCGGCTCGGCCCTCACTGAGCCTTCCCACTTGCTTGGCCCGGCGTGGGGCTTCCCGGAGCCTGCGGGCCGGCCTCCCCTCCCACTCCCTCTGTGGTTCTCTGGTGGGTTGGTGGCGTGGGGCGTCTCCGGCCAGTGTCGGGAGGGCAAGGAAGTACAGGCGGGCCGACTGTCACTCCACCACACCCTGGACCCCGGCCCCCGGTAAACTTCCTGTTACTGGGAGGCAGTTACCATCTCTGTGGCCACCAGTTCGGAAAAAAGCCTAACCAATTTCTGGTTGGGAATAGTGTGGTAGGAGAGTTCCCAGGTCCACTTGAACCTGCCGGAGAGCTGGCTGCAGGCGGGCGCTAGACTCGGTTTATACCGGGGGGATACAAAGGTGAACAAGACCCGAGAAAGATCTACACAGTGCTACAAAGGCACCCAGAGCGACCGGTCGTCTGTGCCTAGCAAAAACCTGGTAGACTTCCTGGGCGAGGCGGTGCCGAGCAGGGTCTTGAAGGCCCAGCTGATAGAAGTGGGGCGCAGAAGACACGCCCCAGCCCAGCACAGCGCACACAGAGTGGGGAGACGTGCGGCCAGGGAGGTGGAGACTTGACAGAAACCACACACCCTGTGGGGTCGCCACTGCACGATCCAACAGCCTGGGCCAGAGCACACGGAACAGGGAGAAATCCTGCACAGGAAGTGAAAGCTCAACAGCGATCACACACCCTGTGGTATGTGATCCACCAGCCCAGCAGAGTCCAAGCTGACCAGAAAGGTGGCTCCCCAGAGAAGCCCAAGACCTGAGGCAACCACACACACAAGGCACTAGAGGCCAACTGAGCAGCCACGGAGGGAGCCATACGAAATTGGCAACCACAGCAACATCCTAGTTAGTCATTAGTCTCAAACCGGTGGACTGTGAAACCCCCTGCCACAATGAATAAACATCAAAAAAAAGATAACAGAAATACAAAAAATCAAGAAAGTACACCACCAAAAGTTAATAAATCTCAAACTGTAGATCCTACAGAACAAGAAGCCCTTGAAATGACTGACAAGGAATTTCGAGTGATAATTCTAAGGAAACTGAATGAGATACAAGAAAACACAGCTAGACATCATGATGAAATGAGGAAAAGTATACAGGATCTGAAAGAGGAAATGTACAAAGAAATCAATGTCCTGAAAGAAAATGTAGCAGAACTTGCTGAACTGAAGAAGTTATTCAGCGAAATAAAAAACACAACAGAGAGTTTAACCAGCAGGCTTGTCGAAGTTGAAGAGAGAACCTCTGAACTTGAAGATGGGCTGTTTGAAATAACACAAGCAGACAAAAAGAAAGAAAAAAGAATCAAGGACATGGAAGAAAATCTGAGAGAGATATCAGACAACCTTAAGCGCTCAAATATCTGAATCATGGGTATTCCAGAAGGGGAGGAAAATGAAGATTCCATTGAAAACATATTCAAAAAAATAGTGGCAGAAAACTTCCCAGGTATAGGAAAAGTCACAGATCTTCAGATCCAGGAAGCTCAACGATCTCCAAACGTATTCAACCCAAAAAGGCCTTCTCCAAGACATGTCATAGTCAAATTGGCAAAACTCAGAGACAAAGAGAGAATCTTAAAAGCTGCAAGAGAGAAGCGTCAAATCACCTATAAGGGAGCCGCAATCAGGCTAACATCAGACTTCTCATCACAAACCCTAAAAGCTAGAAAGGAATGGGATGATACATTCAAAATACTAAAAGACAAAGATTGCCAGCCAAGAATACTCTACCCTGCAAGGCTATCCTTCCGAAATGAAGGGCAAATAGTATATTTCTCAGACAAACAAAAACTGCGGGAGTTGACCACCACACAACCACCCTTACAAGAAATCCTCAAGGGAGTACTGGGTTTGGTTCCTGAAAAATAACTACCACTGCCATAAAAACCCAAGAAAAATCTAAACCCACTACTATAATAAAAATGGCATTCATGAAGAGAAAACAAACAAACAAAAAGGCTATCTACAACCTAAGGAACCAACAAACACAGAAACCAAACAGTAAATCAGAAAGCAAGGAACAAAAGACACCTAAGACAACCAAACAACCAATAAAATGCTAGGAATAAATCAACACCTTTCAATAACAACTCTTAATGTTAAAGGCTTAAATTCCCCAATTAAAAGACACAGACTGGCTGACTGGATCAAAAAGGAGGACCTAACTATATGCTGCCTACAAGAGACCCACCTCACCCATAAAGATTCACACAGACTAAGAGTGAAAGGATGGAAAAAGATTTACCATGCAAACAGAAAAGAAAAACGAGCTGGAGTAGCTATTCTTATATCTGACAAAATAGACTTTAAACTAAAAACCATAAAAAGAGACAATGAGGGACACTACTTAATGATAAAAGGACTGATCCATCAAGAAGACATAACAATCATAAATATGTACGCACCCAATGTTGGAACAGCCAGATTTATAAAACAAACTCTATTAGACCTAAAGAAGGAAATAGACACTAATACCATAATAGCAGGGGACCTGAACACCCCATTCTCAATATTAGACAGATCATCTAGGCAAAGAATCAGTAGAGAAACACAAGATCTAAACTATACTCTAGACCAATTGGAATTGGCAGATATCTACAGAACATTCCATCCAACAACCTCAGAATATTCATTCTTCTCATCAGCACATGGATCATTCTCCAGGATAGATCACATATTAGGTCACAAATCAAGTCTCAATAAATTCAAAAAAATTGGAATTATCCCATGTATCTTCTCAGACCACAATGGATTAAAACTAGAAATTAATAACAAATGAAACTCTGGAAACTATACAAACACATGGAAATTAAACAGCATTCTACTTAATGACATATGGGTCCTAGAAGAAATCAAGCAGAAAATCCAAAAATTTATTGAAACTAATGAAAACAATGATACATCCTACCAAAACCTGTGGGATACTGCAAAAGCAGTATTGAGGGGGAAATTTATTGCTTTAAACGCTCACTTCAGAAGAACAGAAAGATGGCAAGTGAACAACCTAACACTTCACCTTAAAGAACTAGAAAAACAAGAATAATCCAAACCCAAAGTTAGCAGACGGAAAGAAATCATTAAGATCAGAGCAGAACTGAATGAAATTGAAAACCAAAAAACAATTCAAAAGATCAACGAATCAAAAAGTTCTTTGAAAAGACAAATAAAATTGACAAACCATTAGCATGGCTAACAAAAAAAGAAGAAAGAAGACTCAAATAAGAGAAATTAGGAATGAAAAAGGCGATATTACAACTGATTCATCTGAAAAACAAGGAATCATCCGAGACTACTATAAACAACTATACGCCAACAAATTTGAAAATCTGGAGGAAATGGATAAATTTCTGGACACACGCAAGCTCCCAAAACTGAACCATGAAGACGTAGAAAATTTGAACAGACCAATAACAATAAAGGAGATTGAAGCTGTTATCAGAAGGCTCCCAACAAAGAAAAGCCCAGGACCAGATGGATTCACAGCAGAATTTTACCAAACGTTCAAAGAGGAATTGACACCGATTCTTTACAAACTATTCCAAAAGATTGAAATGGACGCAAATCTCGCAAACTCATTCTATGAAGCAAACATCATCCTGATACCAAAACCAGGTAAAGATATAACCAAAAAAGAAAACTACAGGCCGATATCCTTGATGAATATAGATGCAAAAATCCTCACTAAAATACTAGCAAACAGAATACAGCAACACATACGTAAAATTATTCATCACGATCAAGTGGGATTAATCCCAGGGATGCAAGGTTGGTTCAACATACGCAAATCAATAAATGTGATACACCATATTAATAAACTCAAACACAAGGACCATATGATCATCTCTATAGATGCTGAAAAAGCATTTGATTAAAGTTCAGCACTCATTCATGACAAAGACCCTCTATAAGTTAGGTATAGAGGGAAAGTATCTCAACATAATTAAAGCCATATATGCCAAACCCACTGCCAATATCATCCCGAATGGGCAAAAGCTGAAAGCTTTTCCTTTAAGAACAGGAACTAGACAAGGATGCCCACTCTCACCACTCCTATTCAACATAGTGTTGGAAGTAGTAGCCAGAGCAATCAGAGAAGAGAAGGAAATAAAGTGCATCCAGATTGGAAAAGATGAAGTCAAACTGTCCCTGTTTGCAGATGACATGATCCTATATATCGAACAGCCTAAAACCTCTACAAAAAAAACTGCTGGAATTGATAAATGATTTCAGTACAGTAGCAGGATACAAAATCGACACACAAAAATCAGTAGCATTTCTTTTCTCCAATAGTGAACATGCAGAATGAGAAATCAAGAAAGCCTGCCCATTTACAATAGCCACCAAAAAAATAAAATACTTAGGAATTGAGTTAACCAAGGAGGTGAAAAATCTCTATAATGAGAACTACAAACCACTGCTGAGAGAAATTAGAGAGGATACAAGAAGATGGAAAGATATCCCATGCTCTTGGATTGGAAGAATCAACATAGTGAAAATGTCCATGCTACCCAAAGTGATATACAAATTCAATGCAATCCCCATCAAAATTCCAAAGACATTTTTCTCAGAAATGGAACAAACTATCCAGTCATTTATATGGAACAATAAAAGACCATGCATAGCCAAAGCAATGCTGAGCAAAAAAAATAAAGCTGGAGGCATAACACTACCTGACTTTAAGCTATACTACAAAGCGATAATAACCAAAACAATATGGCACTGGCATAAAAACAGACACACTGACCAATGGAATAGAATAGAGAATCCAGAAATCAACCCACACACTTACTGCCATCTGATCTTTGACAAAGGCACCAAGCCTATTCACTGAGGAAGGGACTGCCTCTTCAGCAAATGGTGCTGGGATAACTGGATATCCATATGCAGGAGAATGAAACTAGATCCATACCTCTCACCGTATACTAAAATCAACTCAAAATGGATTAAGGATTTAAATATACACCCTGAAACAATAAAACTTCTTAAAGAAAACATAGGAGAAACACTTCAGGAAATAGGACTGGGCACAAACTTCATGAATACGACCCCAAAAGCACGGGCAACCAAAGGAAAAATAAACAAATGGGATTATATCAAACTAAAAAGCTTCTGCACAGCAAAAGAAACAATTAACAGAGTTAAAAGACAACCAACAGAGTGGGAGAAAATATTTGCAAAATATACATCTGACAAAGGATTAATATCCAGAATATATAAGGAACTCAAACAACTTTACAAGAAGAAAACAAGCAACCCAATTAAAAAATGGGCAAAAGAGCTAAGCAGGCATTTCTCTAAGGAAGATATACAAATGGCCAACAGACATATGAAAAAATGCTCAACATCACTCAGCATCCGGGAAATGCAAATGAAAACCACATTGAGATACCATCTAACCCCAGTTAGGATGGCTAAAATCCAAAAGACTCTGAACGATAAATGCTGGCGAGGCTGCGGAGAAAAAGGAACTCTCATACATTGTTGGTGGGACTGCAAAATGGTGCAGCCTCTATGGAAAATGGTATGGAGGTTCCTCAAACAATTGCAGATAGATCTACCATACGACCCAGCTATCCCACTGTTGGGAATATACCCAGAGGAATGGAAATCATCAAGTCGAAGGTATACCTGTTCCCCAATGTTCATCACAGCACTCTTTACAATAGCCAAGAGTTGGAACCAGCCCAAATGCCCATCATCAGATGAGTGGATACGGAAAATGTGGTACATCTACACAATGGAATACTACTCAGCTATAAAAACGAATGAAATACTGCCATTTGCAACAACATGGATGGACCTTGAGAGAATTATATTAAGTGAAACAAGTCAGGCACAGAAAGAGAAATACCACATGTTCTCACTTATTGGTGGGAGCTAAAAATTAATATATAAATTCACACACACACACACACACACACAAAAAATGGGGGGGGAAGAAGGTATAACAACCACAATTACTAGAAGTTGATAGACAAGCAAACAGAGGGGCCATCGGTGGCGGGGAGAGGGGGAGGGAGGAGGGAGGGAGGTTTTGGTGAGCGGCAACAATAATCAGCCACAATGTAGATCGACAAAATAAAATTTAAAAAAATAAATAATAAATAAATAAATATAATAAATAAATTTGTTTAAAAAATAAATAAATAAAAAATAAATAAAATCTTTCTACTTTTTTGATGTAGGCATTTATTGCTATGAACTTCCCTCTTAGTACTACTTTTGTTGTATACATAGGTTTTGGTTTGTTGTGTTTCTATTTTCATTTGTTTTGATAATTTGTTTAAAATTTCCTTCTTAATTTCTTCATTGAGGCATTGATCATTCAGGAGCATGTTGTCGCTTTCCTCTCTATACTGCCATCTGGAGTTTCCATGCTTTAGATGATTTTCATCACCTCCTGGCTGAAGTCCAGTGTTTTCTCTTGAACATGCTACTCAAATTAATTATTTATTTGTTGTTTTGGTCTCTCTCTGTGGAGGAGATGAGCACTGGGTACCTCTAGTCAGTCATGTTGATGATGTCTCTCTTTTATTGTTGAGTTTTTCCCCATACTGGCCAGTCGCCAAAAGAAAAGAAAAGAAAAGAAAAAACTGTTAAGTTTAAAGAATTCCTTCTATATTTGTGATACCAACCCTTTATGTTTGTTTTGCAAATATTTTCTCTCAGTCTGTGGCTTTAAAAAATTCTCTTAACAGTGTTTGTTACAGAGCAGAAGTTTTCATTTTAATGAGATCTAATTCGCCATGTTTTTCTTTCATGGATTGTGCTTTTGGTGTTATCTAAAAATTTATCGCCAAACCCAAGGTCACCTAGATTTTCTGTTATCTTTTAGAAGTCTTATATTTTTGCATTTTCCATTTAGGTCTATAATCCACTTTAATTTTGTGAAAGTTTTAAAGTTTGTGTCTACCTTAAATTTTTGTCTTTTTGCATGGGGATATCCATTTGTTCCATCACAATTTTTTGATAATGTTCTCTTTGCTCAACTGAATTGTCTTTGCTTTTTTGTCAAAGATCAGCTGACTATATTCCTGTGTCTATTCTAATCTGATGATTTATTTGTTATTTCACCAATATTATATTCTCTTGGTTACCGTAGCTCAATAGTGTTCAAGTCTGTTCTTGAAGTTTATTTTCCTTTAGTATTGTATTGACTATTCTATGTCTTTTGTCCTTCTATACAAACTTTAGAATCAGTTAATAGCCATAGAATAACTTTCTGGGATTTTGATTGGGGTTGCATTGAATCTATAGATTGAGTTAGGAAGAACAATATCATTGAGTTTTCCTATCCATGAATATGAAACATATATCGACTTATTTAGTTCTTTGATATATTTGATCAGAATTTTGTAGTTTTTCTCATATACATTTTTTACATATTTTGTTTGATTTACACCTAAATATTTCAATTTTGGGGGTGCTAATGTAAATGATATTGTGCTTTTAATTTCAAAATCCAATTATTCACTACTTATAAGAAAGTGATTCACTTTTTATATATTAACCTTTTATACTTCAGCCTTGCGATAATCACTTATTCACAGGGCTTTTTTGTCGATTTTTAGGATTCTCTGCATAGATGATCAAGTCACCTGTGAACAAAGCATTTTTATTTCTTTCTTCACAGTCTCTGTACATCTTTTATTTCCTTTGCTCATCTTACTGAATTAGCTAGCAATTCCAGTGCAAGGTTCAATAGGAGTGGTAAGAGGAAACACATTTGTCTTGCTCTTGATCCTAGGGTGAGAGCATCTAGTTTCTCATTCTAAATATGTTAGCTGTAGGTCTTTTGTTAGATGTTGCTTATCAAGTTGAAGAAGTTCACCTCTATGGCTAGTTTTCCAGAAGTTTTTTTCATGAATGTGTGTTTGATATTGTCTATTGATATTATGACTTTTTTTAGCCTATTGCTATACACTAGTGTCCCCCCAAAGGGACACTATTATAAAAGGGCTGGATAAAATTAGTTCAGACCCTTTTTGCCCTTCTGTTTCTTCTTCCATGTAAGAATACAGCATTTGTGCCCTCCAGAGGATGCAGCAACAAGAAACCATCTTGAAAGCAGAGAGCAACCCTCCCTAGACACCAAACCTGTCAGCACCTTGATCTTGGACTTCCAGCCTCCAGAACTGTGAGAAATAAATTTCTGTTGTTTATAAATTACCCAATCTGTGGTATTTCGTTATAGCAGTGCAAAAGGACTAAGACAGTAATGGTATATAATTCTTTTACACATTTTTGTGTTCAATTTTGCTAATAATTTTTGAGGATTTTTTGCATTCTATGTACATGAGAAATATCAGTTTGTAATTTTTCTTTCTTATAATATCTTTGTCTGGTCTTGGTATTAGGATAATGCTGGCCTCATAGGATGAGTTAGAAAGTATTCCCTCTGCTTCAATTCTTTTGGAAGAGACTGTAGATAGTTAGTAACGTTTCTTCTTTAAATGTTTGATAGAATTCACCAGTGAACCTCTCTGGGCCTGGTGCTTCCAATTTTGGAAGGTTATTAATAGTTGATTTAATTTCTTTGACAGATAAAGGCCTATTTATGTTGCACACTTTTCCTTGCATGAGTTTTGCTAGAATATGTCTTTCAAGGACTGGTCTATTTTATCTAAGTTCTCAAGTTTATGGACATAGAGTTGTTCATAGTATTTTTTCTTATTCTTTTAATGTTCATGAGATCAGTAGTGATGACCCCTTCTTCAGTTCTAATATTAATAATTTGTGTCTTCCTTCTTTGTTTTGGTAAGCTTGGTAAGAGACTTATCAATTTTATTGATCTTTTCAACAAACCAGCTTTTGGTATTATCAATCTTCCCTGATAAATCCCTGTTTTCAATTTCATTGATTGCAGCTCTGATTTTTATTATTTCTTTTCTTCAGCTTTCTCTGGATTTGATTTTTTTTTCTTTCTCTAGTTTACTAGGGCAGAAGCTTAGGTTTCTGATTTTATATCTCTCTTCTTTTCTCATATATGTATTTGATGATATAAATTTCCCTCCAAGCACTGCTTTCACTGCATCCTAAAAATCTTGACAAGTTGTATTTTCATTTTCATTTAATTCAACATACAAGGGTACTTCAAAAAGTTTCTGGAAAAGTAAAATTAAAACATTATGCTAATATTTCCATGAACTTTTTGAAGTACCCTTCTATGTTTTAATTGCTCTAAAGGCTTCTTTCTTGACCTATGTGTTATTTTAAAGTGTGTTATTTAATCTTCAAATATTTTGGAACTTCAGGTTATCTTCCTATTGATTTCTAGATTAATTCAATTGTGGCCTGAGAACATACTTTGTATGATTTCTATTCCTTTAAATATGTTAGGGTGTATTATGGCCCAGAATGTGATCTATCTTAGTGATGTTCCATGTGAGCTTGAGAAAAATGTATACCCTACTGTTCTTGGATAAATTATATATATATATATATATATGTATGTATGTGTGTATATACATATACATATACACTTTTTTTTTAATTTGTAAGAAAACAAAATTTATTGCTTGCAATTTTGGAGGCTGGAAAGTCCACAGTCCAGGGAACATATCTGGTGAGGTGACTCTACAGCAATGCAGGGTGTCACAGGGTGAGAATGGCAGAGCAGAGAGAGACTCTCAGGTGCTCTCTTTTTAAAGCCCTCAGAACCACTCCCCAGACCACCATTATTAATCCATTTATTAGGGCATGGCCCTCAGAATCTAATCACCTTTTCAAGGATCTACCTTTCAATACCATAATAGGATTTCCCAACCTCTTAACAATCACAGTGGGGATCAAGTTTCTAATACATAAAACTTGGGGGATACAATTCAATCCATATGTCCTTCTCACAGGTAAATACAGTCATTCCATCCCCAAAGTCTTGTTTCAACTCAAAAGTCCAAAGTTCAAAGTCCCATCTGTGAAATCAAAACAAGTTGTCTACTACCAAGATACAACAGTGGGACAAGCATAGGGTACATATTCCCGTTCAAAAAGAGAGAAAAAGGCTAAAAGGAAGGGTTAACGGGTCCTAAGCAAGTTCGAAACCTAGCAGGGCAGGCAATAAATCTCAAAGCTGGCAAATCATGTACCTTGACTCCATGTTCAACATCCTCTGCACACTGGTGTAGGGATTGGGTCCCAAGTCTTCGGGCAGTTCTGCTTCTATGGCTTTCCTGATCTTAGGCCATGCTTCAGCTCTCCCAGGCTGTTGTTGTATACTGGTAGCTCCACAGTTCTGGGGTCCGCATGGCAGTTCCACTCTCACTAGACATGGCACTGGTGGGGTTTCTCTGCTGCAACTCTGACCCCACGTTTCTGCTTGGCATTCTCTAGTGAAGGCTGCCTGTGGTGACTCCGCCCCTGTGACATATCTCTTCCTGGGCCCCAAGGCTTTTCCATACATCAGTTAAAATTGAGGTAGAGGCTTCCAAGCCTCCATAGCTCTGGCATTCCGTGAGCTTGCAAATTTAACACCATGTGGATACCACCAAGGCTTCCATCTTGTATCTTCCAAAGATACAATAATCTTTGGGTCCAGCCACACCTAGGGCCAATTTAGCCACAGCTGGAGAAGCCAAAGCACCTGGGGGCTGGTGCTGGAAGAAGTTTCACAAGGTGGTCCTGGGCAGTGAGCCCGTGGAGGGCTCCTCATGCCTGTTCTCCAAGACAACCCTGTCTCCCTGGGCCTCTGGGTCTGTGATGGAAGGGTTGGCCCAAGAGATTTCTGCAATGCTTCGGAGGCCTTTTATCTCTTGATAATCCCTTTCTTTTGTACTAATCTCCATAGTAAATCATAATCTCCTTCTTTTGTACTAATCTTCATAGTAAATCACTGTTGGACAGCTTCTTTGCATTTTTCTCCTGAAAATGCTCTCTCCTTCTCTACCACATGGCCAGGCCGCAAATTTTCTAAATCTTTATGTTTTAAATAAAGAATTTGAAAGCCCTTTTCAAATTCTGGCTTTACATCATGCCTTTGCCACCATCAGCATAGGCTGCTACAAGTAGCCGTGCAGCTTCCTTAAAGTTTTGCTCAGAAATTTCTTCTGCCAGATACCCAAGTCAACACTTTTAAATTCCACATTCTTTAAAACTTTGGGGCATGAACAGACTGTAGCCACATTTCTTGGAAGTCTATAGCAAGGGTGATTGTTGCCCCAGTTTTCAATAAATCTTCTCTCATTTACATCTGAGATCTTCTTAGAATGGATTTAATGTCCATATTTCTATCAGCATTCTGCTCACCACCATTTAACCAGTCTCTAAGAAGTTCCAAACTTTTCCTTTTTTTTTTTTTTTGTCTTCTAAACTCCCATCAGCAGCAGCTAGGCTTTTTTTTAGCCTGCTCCTTCAAATTCTTCCAGCCTCTGCCCATTACCTAGTTCCAAAGCTGCTTTCGCATTTTCAACTATCTGTTATAACATCCCACTTCTCTGGTACCAATTTTATGTATTAGTCCATTTCTGTTGCTTATAACAAAACACCAGAACTGGGTAACCTATAAGAAAACAAAATTTATGGCTTACAGTTTGGTGAGGTGACTCTACAGCAATGCAGGGTGTCACATGGCAAGAATGGTGGAGCAGAGAGAGACTCTCACTTGCTCTCCTTTTCAGGTAAGTATACTATAAATGTCAATTTGATCCAGTTGATTGTGCTGTTCAGTTTACCTATATCTTTACTGATTTTCTGTGTGCTGGATGTGTCATTTATGGATAGAGAGGTATTGAAGGCTACAACTATAATATTGGATTTGTTTATTTCTCTTTGCAGTTTATCAGCTTTGCCTCATATATTTTGATATTCTATTATTAGGTACATATACATTAAGAATTGTTATGTCTTCTTTGGGAATTTATCCTTTTTTCATGTAATAGCCCCTTTTATCTCAAATTATTTCCCTTGTTCTGAAGTCTGCTTTGCCTGAAATTAATATAGCCACTCCAGCTTTCTTCTGAATTATGTTAGCAAGTATTTATTTTAGAGTTGTTGCTATATTATTTAATATATTATTTTAATGTTAAATTCAGTAAATAAAATAGTTTTACCAAGTCCTGCTTCTGATATGGCTAAAATTTTCCTATCAGACTCTCACACATAAAATATGCACATGAACACATACATACAGGCATACACTTACATAAAGGCATAGTAGAGTGAACAAAAGCAGCAGAGATTTCAGGAGTATGACATTTGTAAGAAGGATGAGTTTACCATCTCTTATGGATTTTAGTTTAAGAGCAGGTTCCAGACTTTATTCACAGGTGGCTAAAATCTATAATGAAAAACCTGAAGGTGGCTTGAAGAACTGGAGTACACTAGAGCAACCATAGTGGCTAGAAAGTGAGGGCGGTATATAGTGGTAAAGGGAAAGCCAGAGCGGAGGCAGCCAAATTCCTCATGTAACCTTTGCCAATTTATTCGCTGACCTCTGAACTCCAAATGTATGGGTGAGGTAGACTCCAAGCAGCCCAGCTAAGGTTAAACAACTGAACTGATATTTGAGCTGCTACTGCACCACAGGGGAAATATTTGATTTCAGCCAAGTTAACTGCCTGCCAAAAAATAAATCTATAATAAATGTATAATTACATAAATGTACTGATAATAAAACTATGTCATTATTTAAAAGTACATTTAAAATATAAGTAATAGAGGGCTGGCTGGTTAGCTCAGTTGGTTAGAGCACAGCCTTATAACCCCAACGTCATGGGTTCGGATCCCCATACTGGCCAGCTGCCAAATATATACATACATACATATATGTATGTATGTATGTATGTGTGTGTGTGTGTAATAGAGATTAGGAGTAAGATAGGGGAAATAGAGGGTGCTGTGAAAAAATAAGTAGGGCACTGATCCATGACTCATGTGTGGAGCCATGGAAGGTTTCCTAGAAGAAATTATGCCTAATCTCAGGCTCAAAAGATGAATAAGAGTATAAAAGTGAAGGGAGCACCCTAGAGAGGAGGTGGCAGGACTCCCGACACATGAGGGAGAGTCTTCCTTAGATCATCCTCTTTCGTACTCTCCTTCTGGGTAAGGAAGGATTTGGAGGTATCTAGACGGAAGTAACCCACCGCCTTCGGATACAACCAAGACTGGGCAGCTTATTTATCATACTGGGGTAAGCTTACCCTATTCCATTGGTCATGTTAGTCCCAAGAGTGCATGGTTTGACTGTGAGAAGGCTTGGCAGGGGGAGGTTGGATCTCAGTTTAGATGAGACCAATGGGAGCATTTCAAAAGGGACTTTGCAGATGTGATTAAGTTAATGATCCTGACATGGGGAAATTATCTAGGGTTATCCAGGTGGGCATAATGTAATCACAGGGTCCTACAAGAGGGGCAATGAAGAAAAGGATATATGACAATGGCAGAGAAAGAGAGAAAGACGAGAGAGAGAGAGAGAGAGAGAGAGAGAGAGAGAGAGAGAGAGAGAGAGAGAGAAGATGCTATGCAATTGGCTTTGAAGATGAAGGAAGGGGTCACAAATCAAGGATGTGGGCAACCTTCAGAAGGTGCAAAAGGCAAGGAACAGACTCTCGCCTAGAACCTCCAAAAGGAAAGCACTGCTGTGGACCCATTTAGATTTCTGACCTCCAGAACTGTAAAATGATAAATTCTTGTTTTTTTTTTTTTTTTTTTTAAGATGACCAGTAAGGGGATCTTAACCCTTGACTTGGTGTTGTCAGCACCACGCTCGCCCAGTGAGCTAACCAGCCATCCCTATATGGGATCCGAACCCATGGCCTTGGTGTTATCAGCACCGTGCTCTTCCAAGTGAGCCATGGGCCAGCCCCTAAATTCTTGGGTTTTTAAGACACTAAGATTGTGGTAATTTGTCACAGCTGCAACAGGAGACTCACATAGAATCCCAGTGCCTTTCTTGACCATGGGGCCCAACTCAGCCTTCAGTGAATGTTATATGACATTATAGAGCATGTGAAGACCAAGAAAATCATCTTGAGAGAAAGTGATCTTATGAAAGTGGGTAGAGTTCAAGTGCTACTCCTGCCAGTACCTTGAGAGTAGCATGGCAATTCTGTCTGCCCTACCTGTCTGGAGCATACCTGGTGACTACTGACTTCAATGGAGGTAATGGGTGTTGGAGTAACAGTTGCTTCTTTTTTATCATTCTCTCTCACTCTTTCTCTCTTCCTCTCTGTCCTTCCCTCCCCACCACTCCCTTCCCCCTCTCTTTCTCTCTCTCTCCTCCTCCTCAAGGCCTATAAGCATCCTAAGTACATACATTCAGTTAGCTTTTGACAATTTACCTTATATAACAGGATTGACTCTATAGGATAATCAGTAATCATGAACACTTCAGAAGAGCCTTTTGTGTCATAAGTGGAGAAAATAGGAGAAAAACTAAAAGTTGTTTATTAAGAAAGACTTCTGTCATTCCTAAACAAAGGAGATACAGAGAACTTAACAGCTGTAAGAGAAATAGAACCACTATATGTTGGTATTTAGTAAAGTTTAATCTTTAGACACTAAATATTTATCTTTAATATTATTTTGGCCATTGTTTAGCAGATAGCAAAAAAACTCCTTTCAAATTACACCATAATGGAGAGTTATTCTCAGAATGGGATGTGACCTCAAACTGTTTACAGTGACCTACCCTAATATTTGAGATCTGAAGATTGTTACACGAGAGGAAAGGACTTCTTATACCAGCATTTACAAACCTAGAAACCAAAGAGAAATCAGTAGGAGATATAACATTTCCAGAGGATGTTCATGGGGGACAAAGATGAGGCACTCCAGGATAATTTAAAAGTAAGGAAAGTAAGATTACCCTCTGAGTTGTAAATATAAAATCATATAGAGATACCAAGCCACTTTAAGATATAAGGCTGATACATGTATTTCTTTCACACACACACACACACACACACACACACACACACACACACACACACACACACACACACACACACACACACACACCTTTTATGCTCACTAGATGTGAGCTCTGGAAATTCTATAGCCATCATGGGACAAGCCTAAGGACGAAGCCAGCACTCTCTTTCTTACATCTTCTTTCTCTGTCACACTGACATCAACCATTCCGTTATGTGGTCCTGACCTGTACCCTCTCCTGCCTGCTGGCTGATTCTTTCTGGATACCTGTGCGCCCCCACCAGGAACCACAAATATCCTCTTATATTCCTTTCTAGCCTACCTAAGTAAGTTCTGAGACACTTTGAATAGAGGTTGGGAAGGAAGGTTATAGTAGGGATGACATGATATATATCTCTGTGTCCTTAGCATGGCACTCAAGGCCCCTCAAGATCTTACTCTTGCTAACCTCCCTAAAATTATCTCCCTTTATCACTTCCATTCACATATAACAAATTTGTGTTTATATCTCCCCATCACCCAGACACCATTATATTTGCAATCTCTGAGCCACTGCTTATACAATTATTTTTGCCTGGATTACCCCACATCCCTTTCCCATATATGCCTTCTCCTTACCCATTAACATATAGCTGAAGTGTCACCTCTTCCAGAAAGTCTTCTTTTATAATAAAAGTTACCACACTCTAATGAAACTACCTCTTTATGTGTTAGTCTCTTCCACTAGACTGTGAGAGCTTTAAAGGCAAGAACTATATCTCTAATTTGTCTCTCTAGCTCCACTGTACAGTAGGTGTTCAATAAATATCTGTGGAGTATGCATAAAGCAAATGTACTTCACAAGGCCTGGTTTTCCAAAGCCTTGTAGTTTCAAATATTGACCTTGCAAAGGACCGGAAATTTTCCCCAGGCTATATAGTCTCTGATGTAAGATAAAAAATTGTAACACAGCAAGGTTGCTGGCTCAAAGACAGACAGGTTACTGATTGATAAGTAAACATACTGGGAAATTTCTGTAAGAAGAGAATGTTTGCTAAAATCAAGCTTTTGTTGAAAATTGCATTATAGAAGGTCACCTTGCCTGTCTTACTGAATGTTACCAGCTTCTATTGTTAAACTTGTTAAACTGTACTTGGAAAAAACCCCACCTATGTTCTCTTCCTGTAACTTCCTGGTCTGGAGAATAAACGTGGGAAGAGAACCCCAATTTGTGGTTAATTTCCCAAATGGAAGGAATACCACTCTCTCGAGGGTTCCAGGAGATTAGCCCCTTTTCAGGGCTTCTCACTGCTCAGAAGAGATGGGCTTTGAGTAATCTTTGGTGGATCCATCACTCAGGGGAAAAGGGCTGACAAATCTGTGGGAGGCAAAGCAACAAATGGTGACCCCAAGATGATGAATTCTGGGTCCACAGATCAGAGACCAACCTGCCAAGCCTTGGAAAGGAAAAGAAACAGGATGTCTGACACTCATCCTGACAAAAGGGAGGCCCCAACAAAAGAGGGGAAAAGAAACAGGACACGGAGAAAAAGAAACAGGACATCTACTTATCCCGTCAAGAGGGAAATCCCGGTAAAGGGGACTCACCCTGGAAAAGGGGATCACAGAGGTGGCTTTTGATTAAGCGATTGCACACCTGCTGAAGTGTCTAGCTAGGGCTTTGCCCGGAAGTTTTGTTTTCTTACTCTCTCAATTTTCTATCTATTCTTTCGATTATGGGTAGTTTACTGTCTAAGAGGGAAATTCAACATAGTTCAGTCCTTCTATGTCTCCTTAAGGCAGTACGTTATAAAGTAACTAACTGTCATCTAACTAAATTATTATTGTTATAGTGGTTTGGAAATTTTGTCGAATGGCTTTAAAAATTATTCAGAACCTTAACAAAAGGAAAAAACGTGTTTATGCCATTAAAGAGGATGAAAAACAATCCTCACCTCCTCCTCCTCTCCCCCCACCTCCACCTTTGGAGGCAAATAACTCATTTGTTCCCTTGATAGAGTCCTGTCTTTAAGAAGGACATAACATGGGAGTTGATGCTCGTCATGTCTCTCCTGTTGTAAGAACTGGGGCTCAGTCAAAACATGAAAACCTCCCATTCTCCTTGTTTGAAAAGTTTAAAAAGAGCATAACAGAAAATGGCTTACATAGTACTTTTACTAAGGAATACTTAGAATCAATTGCTAATGGGTATAATACAACCCCTTGGCATTGGAAAAACTGTTTTAACTCTTGCTCAATACACTGTATGGCTACAAGAATATCGGGAAGTCTTACATGCTATTTCACTAGAAAATTTATGAAATGAGGTTCAAATTAGCACGGACATGTTACTTGATCAAACAGCTAGAGCAGCCATAAAGGCTTGGAACGAAATTCCTGAAACAAAATCTAAACTTCAACCTCTTGCTTCCCCTGATGTGTTTTGGATACAAAGATTAGATAACACTTAGCCACTGTTGATATTATCTGTTGAACAAAAATTAATTATAGATTCGGGGGCTGATATTACCATAATTGCTAAAAAGGATTGGACTCCATTATGGAAAGTAACTTCTTTACCAGTTACACTTACTGGATTCAAAATCCCTTATCAAAGTAAAGATGCTTTGTTGTGTACTGACCCTGAGGGACAAACTGCCTCCATTATGCCTTATGTTCCAGATCTCCCTCAAACTCTAGGGGGCCGAGACCTCTCTGCTCAATGGGATATTTATATTGGGAAATCTCCTTCAAAATCTATCATGATGGCCATGGCCACACCCCCACTATCCAAATTACAATGGACCCATGGTCCTCCGGTTTGGGTGGAACAGTGGCATCTTAAAGGGGGAAATTAAATCAAGCTACTTTACTTGTTAAACAACAGTTACGAATGGGACATCACATAGTCCCTGGAATACTCCCACTAAATCTTTTGCTACTGTTAGACAGGGACCCACTGAGCCTTATATAGATTTTATTAATTGTCTTCAAGATGCTATAACTCGACAAATTGACAATGCTCATGACAATCCAGAACTGCTATCACAAGTTTATTTACATTTAATCAAGCAAGTTAATAATGCTGGTTTACAAGTAGCGCCAGATAAAATTCAAAAAAAGGAACCCTGGAAATACCTTTTTTTTTTTTTAATCACTCAGAGAAATATATGGCCACAAAGTATATCTTTCCATATTCGGGAGCCTTTTACTCCAAATGACTTACAAAAATTACTTGGCCACATTAATTGGCTCCACCCTTCTATGGGCATTCCTACTTATCAATTACATTCATTTAATACTCTGAAGGGAGACCCTGACCTGTCCTCCTCTCATTACTTATCTGAAGAAGCAGAATTAGAATTAAAACAGATTGAATCCTCTTTACATTCCAGACAATAAACACGTATTGTTAAATCTCAAGTCATTCATTTCATTATTTTAAACACCCCACATAGTCCCACGTTTGCTTTGCCAATTTCTTCCTCAAATAGGAGCCATTGAATGGATTTTCTTACCCCATCAACAAAAAAAGAAATTATATACTAAATTAGAACAACATATTCATTTACTCACTAGGGGAAGACACCATTGTCAAGTACTTACTGGGTATGATCCTGATATTATTAATCCTGGTCTTTCTAAAACTGATTTTTACACTGCCCTTGAGCAATCAGAGTCTATACAGATAACTATGGCTGATTTTGTTAGTAAGATACAATTCTCATTATCCCACGATAAAATTTTACAATGACTCCAAATACCGCCCATACAATTAAAATCTTGTTTATCCCCTATTCCCCTCCCTCAAGTGCTAAATGTGTTTATCAATGGTTCTGGCAGATCAGGAAAGGGATCTGTAACATGACAGGAACAGGGAATCTGGAAACATTTTGTTACTATCCATCATAAGTCCACTCAAAGGGCTGAGTTGG